>NC_046337.1:28756525-29356525 GCF_000738735.6 Corvus cornix cornix
TGCAATCTCTTCCTCTTCCTTCTAGAGATATTGAAGCAGATCAATCTGTTTTATTGTCTTTCACATTCAAGAACTCTAGGAAATACTGCATTTTAGTAGCTGTTGAAAATTTAACCACTTATTTGTGTCTGGGGTAAATTACTGCAAGGCGCATTTAGGGTGTGAATTCTTCCCAGCAGCCTGCCTGTAGAAAGCCTTCTGAGAGCCCAGCTGGTGCTATTCACTGTGACAGAACAATGCTTCTTGTCCTCCAGGAGGCAGGTTCCCTTTCCTTTCCAGGGCTTGGCTGTGTCTCATTGCTGTGATAAGAATGCTTCTTAGTGTTTCTTTTTTCATAGCAGCTGAACTGAGTTGCTGGAGTGAGCTGAGGCCATCTGTCCTGATGCTGGAAAGGAAGAGTACAGCCTGCTGTCAGCTATCTTAAGCTGCTGGCAAATCAGTGGTGTGACGTGGGGGACTTAGGAAGGAGTCTCTCGCTGAATTGCAGACCATGGTGATTAAACCAGTCTGCCCTACTTGGCATACTGGTTCAAGATGTTGCTGTTTAGTGGGGAGCATCCCAGTAATACAGACATGGCTTTTCCTGCCTCTCTGACTGGGTTCTCCTCCCCTCTCCCACGTTAGTGGGTTTGAGTCTGTAACATACTGTTTGGAAAATTAGTTTCCTGTGTAGTCAACAGAAAAAGTCATGGAATCACTGAAATACCCTACTGAAACATGTTTCCTGTGCTAAAGGAACTGCAAAACCTGCCAGGAAGTGCTGTGTGATAGGAGTATGATTTGTAACATTATTTATTGTAAGTAGTCACTAATTCTGCCATGGCTGGACAGCAGAGTTAAGATGTTAATGCATTATTAAATCATTAGTACTAGTATACAAGCATAAATTTGTTCTTAATGTGAAGTATAAATCAAAAAAGTTATATTCTGATACACTCACTTAGTTTTGCTTTGAGAAAGAACAGAATGAGCTCTCACCTTGCCATTCCCCAGACACGCAGGTTTGACATTTTTGAACTCCAGCATTCATCTCTCATATCTGAACACTGGCTGCTTTGTGGCACTGTTTTTCTACCAGCAAGGTGTTTTTTCATTCTCACTGTGCTCTGGGATTTAGGGAATTAGAGGGGAGTAAGGCAGCTGTACCATAAGCTTAGAAGCTCATTTCTGACCTGCTTTATTCTTGTAGCTGTATCCGTGGCTCTGGAGATGTTAATGGTGACATTATTTGGAGCACAGCCATTGACCCAATCTTCTGATCTTGCAAGAGGATCAAGGAAGACATCTGCACTCGTGCAGAATTGTACGAATGTGCTTCGGGCTTTATGCAAGTGCAGGGCCCATCTGTATGGGCTGAATCTATAGATTTTTATCTGGGGACCAGGCACGTGTGCTGAGAATTATTTATTCCATCCATTGCTCAGTCAAAATACTGTGCAAAACACATGTATAAGAATACACAATGCCAGGAGAACTTTAACTATTGTACTCTGCATACAGAAGGAGCAAGTCACATTATTTTTTAGAAACATAGAGCAGATACTCACATTGTATGAGCTCTAAAAGTCTTCTACAGTGAAAGACAAATCCATTTAAAAGGAAATTGAATAGAATATAACTCAGTCTTGGAGTCATGACTTTCCTTGTTCCAATTTAAATAAATAGAGGGTGGAATCCTCATTTCTTAGAGGCAAGATAGGGTTTAGTAGGAAATGCTTCATATTTTAGTCTGTTGGATCTTTCTTTTATTGAAGATTCTCAGCAGTTCTTACCCACAGAGGCAGGGTTTTCATAAAGAATGTGCAAGGTGAACTGATGTTGATGTTTGTTAGTCAGAGCAAGATTATGTTCTATCCAAAAATCCAGTACAAATAAAACTGATCAACCGCAGGGTCTTCCTATCCATGGCACTTTCTCCAAGGGCTCCACCAGTGTCAGTATGTGCTGGGCACTTCCCTAGGATGTACCATGCAGGCAGCATGGCCATCAGGCAGGTCATTAGAATTTCACCAATGTCATTGCAGTTAAGGATGGATTCCTGCCTCTCTACCATTTCTCTCCAGTTGCTGCAAGGCTTTAAGAGACACTCATGATCTAAAGAAATTTTTTTTTTTCCTCACAGGAACACAATAAGCCCCTGTCAAAACAATCAGCTGTTTATTCTGATGAATGTATGTGATTATTAAAAACAGAACAACCTCTTGGAGAAATGGAGCTTCCATCAAAACCTTACAAAATTCTTCCATTACCTTGTTTGGAAATGAAAAGGAGTTGGGGTAGAAAATTCTTTGTTTTCTTTTTCTTTGGAAACATCCTTATTTGGCATCTGTAAAGCATTTACATTCTCTAGTTCTGGATCAAAGTCCTTTCATGGCTCATGTTACTTATTTCCTTCTTTAACTGAAGCACAGAAAGAAAAATGGATTTTTTCCTCCCTCAGGCTTATAGTATAAACCATTGTGAGAAGTCAAATCCTAGTTCTTAGCGAGGAAGTAGTGAGCATAAGGAATAAAACATCTCAAAATGTATAATCTGAAGAACCACCATCACCCACTTCAGAATAAACAGTCTGTAAGTGCAAGTCCCTATAGCAGTTACAAAGCATGTAAGGTAAAATTTAGTAAAACTAAACTAAGTTAACTGTGCTGCTGGATTCTTTCATTCCTCATGTTCCAAAGGTTTGTGCTCTTCAGGGGAAGACCTTTGTCCTCCTTGGTCTATGTAGCAAGCAGCTAATAGAGTTGGCCAAGTATTGGGATACAAACTGCGGTTGGACCAGGCACTAGAAACATTAAAAGCAAACCACAATTTTCTTCATTTGCATGAGTAGCAGGATGAAATTTGGAGTTGGCAGAAGTATTTTCTGATAGAAGAGCAAGAAACCCCTGTGAATCAGCTATGGCACATTATCTTGTTTTATACTTGCAGGAGAGTGTAGATAGTTTTGTTTCTGAATGTAAAACAAGCTCTTTCCAAGTCTGCCCCTCCCGTGGTTCTGTGCCCCAAAGAGCGTGGTGTTTCTGCTTATTTTCAGAGCTGTGCTGGCTGTTTGTTGGCTTTCTGCCTTTTGTGCACACATGGAGCTGAGCCCCATCACCCCCTTCAGTTTGCAGACAAGCTTCTAGGCTGTGGCCTGTGACCTTGAATATTGCCTCCCTCCTGTTTCCAAGTATTGCTACAGCAGAAGTGTATATAATGGCTGGGTTTGATTTATCTTCTAGGAAGAATTTGGATGTATATCAGCTTTAGCATGGCCTGTGATGATGCAATTAGCTTGAGGTAAGCCAATACCATAGTCTATGTACCCTTTGCTCTCCTGGAAACAAATCATAAATTCTCATCTATATTTTAGTGTGTTCAGATATTTAAATTGGTTTCCTTCACAGACCTTCATTCTGCAAGGTTCTAGTCTAGCATTTCCTTGTCGTAAGGGAATGTACTGTAGTGCACAGCATGTTTTATACCTAACCATAAAGCAACATGGACTACAGGCTGTTGGGCTGATTTCTTTCCATTAGCTTTCATCCAGCAGATCTGAATTTATTCCAGAGTTCCAGCATTCCTCCAAAAATAATGTTACTGATACCCTCTGTCACATTGTTCTCCCCACAGAGCACTGAAGCATGTAACTTCTCTACTGCAAGGGAAAAAAACCCCTCCCTTTGGATTATGAGCTAAACTCTAACATCAGAGAGAAACACAAACTATCACAGTGCTGCTCTCTCCTTGGTGGCAGCTGCGTATTGGTCACTGTGTGCTCCCACACCCCTTCTAATTAAATGCAACTTCAGGAATGGCTGTTCATTCTTTGTGTGACATGAAAATTTAAATCTTTTGCTTGGTTTTGGGCCCTGTGAAAAATATAGTTGAGTTTGGGGAAGGAATTTGCTATCAGAACATTCCCAGATCTTACCTGGGTCTTAAGAACTGGTGTTGGACTCTTCCTGCTCAGGCATAGGCCCTTTCTTCCTCTCTGCACACTGAGAAGGGATGAATACAGATTCCCAATTTTGCTTGTGCAATGTTCTTCACTTTCAAGACTGCAGCCTTGGACAACTGATCCAGCGGTATCTTTCCAAAATTATTCTGTTTCAGCTGATGGATTTCAACACTGCTGGCATGCATCCATTGGTGTCCCATCTAATACTAGTACCCTAGTACTAGACAGAAATGAAGATTATGCAGGTGCTGTGAAATGAAAAGACCAAGGACATGAAATCTTCCTATATTAAAATAATGATGATTTCCTGACGCAACTGAGATTAAAAATTGGTATTTCATATTAGTGCAACAGTTCAATAAATTTATTCTTGAGGATGCAAGTGAGAAAGAGACTTCAGAACTAGGGATTATAAGTAACTAATTGCTGTATCTTATATAGCAAAGTGATGTGTAAAGAGAGGTTGGTGTAGTGTCCATTTGAATTCTCAATTATATCTTTCTAGTGAGTGTGACTAATTAGATTAATATAATTTACACAAGTACCTGATGTTTCACTCAGAGGGGTACAGGAGATGTTTCAATGTAACAGTAATCCTACCCCCTGGAGATCATTTGCTGAATTCTGTCAAGGTCAAGCATACTTCACAATGTAAGTCAGTGGAAAATGAGGATTTCAATTAAACAAGAATACTTCAAAGCTGGCAAATCACTTCAGATCATGAGCACTGGAAGATGCTGCTTTAAAAGCCCCAAAACTTTTTCCCTGAGTTGGAGTGGGGTGCTGTCACTAGGATTGGAATACTTGAAACTCATACATACTTATGGTATGCACAAGGAAGCCCTAAACATACTTTTTTTATGTCTTCTGTTTTCTCTTCATGTTTCCCCTAAAAGGTTAATGACATAGAAGATTAAAGATATTTTATATACCCATAAATGGAATAGGGCTGAGAACAGAAAATTTAAATAGTGAGCTTCCCTCTCATCTGGTTTTACTCATCCTTCTTTCTTCCTCATTTCTTTTTCCTCTTTTCTTTTCCTAGTACTTCAGTATGAGTTGGTATAGAGTGTCTGTTGTGGTGGAGTCCAGACTCCACAGCCAAGCCTGCAGCTCCATAGTGTGGTGAAGTGTCTAATATGTTCTTTGTTGATTTTAATTTTTTATGTTTTTGTGGTTTTTTCTGTTGGAAAGATTAAAGCAGAATCAGATAACTTGGTGTTTTCCAGGGAAGAAGAACAGGAGATAAAAGTAAAAACCCCAAACAGCAAAGTAACACAGATCTCTCTGGGGCCCTTTTTATATGACACAAGGCAGTAGACTTACCTGGTTTCTAGACTGAACACTGGATTATGTGAAAAATTGCTGAAAATTATTGCAGTCTCTGTTCAGGAATGGTAAAGATGGGTATGTATTTTTACAGGCCACTAACATGTTGCTGTAAGAACTGAAGTGAGACTAATGCTTTCTACCGTCAGTGAAATCTTTCTCTTTTTGGAGATATGCATTTCTAGTCTGCTGTAACCACGAAGGAGTTGACCCAGTTTAGCTTGTGTAGTTGTCATCTGCCTTAATTCCTCCTGTTTTCAATACCCAGTACTAATTACATGGACATGTGCAAGAGAGGTGCTAGCTCAGACCAACTGTAAGGACACCTTAATATATGAGGGAGCATTTATTCCTTTTTGGTTAATGCAGCAGAAGGCTGTAATAATTGTAGTTCCAGCTTTAAATGCACAGTGTCTTATTGTATCATATGTCTAAGCCTCACTGTGCATTAACTACATGGCTGCAGAAGTATAATCAAAAAGTATTTGCAATGAGAGGAGGCCTGTGTCTGGGTAAGAGGAGGTGCTTCCAAGGTCTCCTCTTTGCCCCTCTCTGCCCTTATCAGTGGATTGATTCACTTTGTTTCATTCCACACTGTCCCCACCTTGTCCCCCTGTCCCATGTAAATATTAAACAAATAGATCTAGGAGGAAAAATAGCTTAATGAAATAAAGAGAATCGCCCTTGGGAGAAAAATAACAGAATAAATTTTACCTTGTGAAAAAGAATCATACTAAAACAGAAGGAAGAAGAATTTGAGACGGGAATGACAGGCAGCTTGAAAAATCTTCTGAGATGACCACCCCCTTCCCAGCCCGCAGTCACCCTGTGTGCTGGAGCAGTGCAGGAGGAGAGATGGTGACAGCAATAATTAGTTACTGTCTCTGGTATTCTGCTTGCCAGTCTCGTGCTGTGGCCAGTCTGCCCTTCCATTTCAAATTCTCACAGCTCTGGATGTTTGTGCTTGTTTCCCCCACTGCAGACACTCATAATGATGCTTATACATCACTCTAATCTGACTCCCAGTGATCTGTGAGGGGGAAGAATGTGCAGCAAGATGTTCACATGCTGCTGTTAGAGGATAGGCAACAGGTAGAGACCAGAGGCATGCCAGGTATCTGAAGTTATTAGAAATGGTTAGAGATAACAAATATGTCTTCTGGTATCATTTCTGTCCTTCATCCGTGCTCAACAGTGGCAAATAAACGCTGCTGAGGTATATGCTGACTGTATTTACTTAGCTCTCTTCATGAGGCAGGAGCCAAACATATGTCTAGGAACAATTGGACCCTCCATCTGCGAGTGATCATCGTGCTTAAATACAGCAGCAGCCCTGACTTTAGAGCAGAAAACAGAGCAGAACCCTTCCCCTGCCTCTGCTGCTCAACTGTGCAGGCAGAGCAGGAGCAGGGAGGAGGGTGGCAGTGTAGACTTTTGGCTGCCTTAAAGTGACAACATCCTGTTAGGCTGCAGAAACATCAGACCAATGCAGAGGTCTGGCTATTTGAGATGCAGGAGGGTTTGTAGGGATTCAGCCGATGATTCGCTGACATGTTTGTATTGCTGCAGGAGGAACAGGGTGGGGGAAGAACTCTTCAACCTGCTCTTTTGTATAGGTTGTTCACCCACTTCCCACCCATGTCGCAGCTCACTACAGCATGTCAATACAGTACAGTGGATTTATTTCAATGGGATTGCTTTCTTCCCTGACACTGCATGGGAAGCGCATAACTCATAACAAACAGTGAGTCCGTGGTGGCAGAGTAATGCGCAGAGCAGTAGCTGGTGGCCTTTACCTGAAATCCTTCCCCAGCTGTGACAGAGGGCGCTCCTCACAAGGTGGGAGAATTCCTTGTACAGGCAGCAAGCCAAGCACCATGAGGAACAAGCACTATGCAGGAACACTGTGGCATGAGAGAGAATTTATGGTGCATCTCTCAAGTCCTAAGCCAATACCTAAACAGAGACTTGCACTATTACTCCATGTGAAAATGACACATGAAATCTTGACCAAGGACTGATTGTTTATGATGATGATGAAGTTCTGTTGAAGTCACATGCCTAGATCTAAGTGTGTCTGGGAGTTTTGTTGAGCCCAAGCAGGTATAAGACTGTTGAGAGGCTTTCCTGACACAAAATCTAAGTGAGGAAGTGTCTCATGTGTGTATGACTGCTGATAACAGATGGCTAAACAATCCAGTTTAGGTGGAACTGGAGGAACTTTGGTTTTGCTGGGAACAAAATGAAAAGGTGAAAAAAAAAAAAAAAAAAAAGGCAGATGTCTGTGATACTGGGCCAGTACACTACAGAGCCTAATTTGTGGCCAGAAGATCAAGAAATCTAAGTGTGGGCAACTGCAAAATATTTGGGGCATTTCTTTCTGTTCTTTTGCTATTTGTTCTTTCTTTCTGTTGGAGAGAAATTGCTTAAGTGCTAAACTTCAATCTTTCATGTTCCTATTTCGCTTTTTAAATATGCGATAGGGGGTTGTGTTTCACAGAAGAGTTCAACTTGATGCACAGAACCCTCTTAGGATTGGGTATGGGTCAGCAAGGAACAAATGCACCAGCTGTCCTTAGAGGGTTTCTTTCCACTTCCCTGTCAGAGGCCCAGTGTAGCCCTAGGGCTTTTTCCTTTCCAAATATAGGTTTAATCCAAGATGACAATATCTGGCAAGCTCAAGTGTATTCTCAGTAAGAATGTTGCACACCTGTTTTGATGGTACTTGTTAATGTCTCAGTTTGGAAAGCCAAAATTAGTGCTACAGGTTTGAGAGTTGCAGGGTATGACCATTATTTGAAAATTTAGTTAATGGCTTTGTGACTCTTCTTCATAAAAAGGCAGCTGAGCATATGGCATCATTGCACATGAAAATGTGTCATGGAATTACTGTTATGTAGCACCCCAGGCTAAGAAGTTGTTGAGTAAAATAGCAGAAAAAGCTTTTGTTGATTGTGCATGACTGGAACATAGTTGTTTGGGCTAATTTGTGAACAGGAGAGGAGGACATTGTACTCCCAGAGAAATCTTGGACTCCTTTACTGTGTGGGTAGTGACTGCAACACTGTGACTACTCTTGGCAATTCATGCAAATGACACTTTAAATGAAAAGTGTAAATAAAATTGTAAGGACCTCTATAAACTGAGAGCTGTCCTGTTAATATGGGATGTGAACACTTTCTGCAGTCCTGCATGTTTCTGGGGGCCTTTCCAAGGAGTGGCATTGTAGGTTTTTGGTCCTCCCAGACACCATCCTGTGGGGCCTGAGAAAGAGGAGCTGGCATGAGACTCTGCTTGTTGGGAACAAAAAACTTGAGAAAAATATTTTAACACTGTCATGAGCCATCTCCTTTATGACCACTAGCTTGCATCGAGCCCAGTTATTATCCCAAGCATCTGGGCTCCTCCTGCATCAACAGATTTCCATTCAGATGGCATTGCCATTGGCTTAGCTCCCTGACAGAGTGTCAGAGGTCCCAAAGAAGGTACAAGGATTTGTACCAGATTTTTGGATCAGAAAGTGAGGGGAGCAAAGAGCAAATCTGAAAAATCATTTTCCATATGTATCCTCCAAGTTTAACTGCAGGGGGAAGGCTACAGGGTCCTTGGAAATAGGCCTTTGTAACAAAACAGACCTTTCCTTATAATGGTGAAAATTCCCTCCATTTTCCCCTCCTTTTTTTTTTTTTTTCTTGCTCTCAGCTGGGAGCTAACTTTTGCTTACAGAGCCTGTTAGCAGGCTGCCAAAGCAGAACTTCTGACCCGAGTTGGTGGGACACAGAAAGGCTCCAGTCCCTGGCACACGTCTGCCAGCTGCCCTTCTTAGCGTGTGGTTTGACACAGAGCAAATCTCCTCATGCAAGTGTAGTGGTCCTGAGTGTTGTGGCATGAAAGACCATAAGATGAAGTGAAGATCCTAAAAAGACAAACTGCCATAGTTCATACATTAGGATACTGGATTGTCTCAGTGTTTTCTTGTTTTTTTGTTTTTTTTTTCTTTAAAAGACTGATTTATATTAACACTGTTTTACCATTAAGACCCCCTTAAAATAGTTGGAGTCAAAACGTGTTGTAACGTGTTATTTTTAATCCCCACTTATAATGATGCCTCAAAAGCCTGAGACCAACACCTGCTTCCTTGCTGGATTGGTTTTCTTCCATAGAAGACACTTCCCTTTTTTTTAACTACTTAGGGTCACCTCATTCTGTAATTAACAGTTGAAAAGTCATAAACCACTGTCATATTGGATGTGTTGCAGCATATGGGAGGTTCTTACTGCAGAATCTAACTTGTGGGAAAATACCTGGCCTTTGTGTGACTTGGAGGAGGGGAAGAAGAAATCTTCAGTCCTTTGCTCTTCATTTGCATGTCCTTGGAAAAAATGTAATTACCCTCATTACCTTCAGCATGTGTGTAACTCCTGTTGCTGTGCATTGTGCCAATGATTTTAATCAAATCACATGCTTCAGGGATTCAGCTTGTCAACTCTGAGGGGTAAGAAAGAATGTAAATTTACCCTTTCATGGTTTTTTTCCTCTTTTCCTCTCCCCCCCTCCCCTTGCCAGCCCCTGGCCTTGCATGCTTGGCTGTGCGCTGGTGCTCGAGTGATGCTGACAGCCAGCTCTGAGGGTGGAACTGAAGTTTCCCCCAGGTCAGCTGAACAGGAACAGTGAATGATGTTCATTTTCCTCTACAGCATGAGGCAGGGAATGTGAGGCTAGTTTGCTTGCTTATTAAACTGTGCTTATTATCTAGTATGTTAGTTTTTGAAAAGTGAAATAGTGTATTGAGTAGGAAGAAACTTGGATTGTCAGGAGTTACCAGATTTTTGCAAGATAGCTACTGCAAAAAGAGGTAAAAAAAACACCCCAAAAGACTCCTGTCGAACAGTTGTGTGTGTTGTATGGGATTTGACAAATGGATTTGCACGCACACATGGAAGAAAGGGAGAGGTTAAGGCTTCGGCTTCTCCTACCCGGGCTTGGGATGGCACGTTCCCTGCTTTCCCTCAGCGCCGTGGGAACCAGCGCGGGCCCTCAGAGCTCCGGCCCTCAGCGGTGAAGCCAGCACGGTGCCCTCGGGGCAGCGTCCCTGCGGCGGGGACACGGGTACCCCGGCCCGAGGGACAGCGCCGTGCCCCTGAGGAGCCGCGGCCGCCCGGGCTGCGGGTGCCCCGGCGCGCAGCAGGTGCCCGGGGACCCCGGCCGGGGCGCGGGGCGGGTCCGTGCGGGTCCCGCCCGGTCCGGCGGCACCGCCCCCCGCGCTGCCCGGCGGGGCGGGGGCGCCGAGAGCCCCGGGCGGCCTTCGCTCTGCTGCGCTCCGGCAGCGGCCGCCGGCGCGAACAAAGGCGGCGGCGGCAGGCGGCGGTGGCGGCGCGGCCGTGCGCGGCAGCTCGCCCGCCCGCCCCTGCTTCCTGGGCCGGACCAGGCGAGGCGGCCCCCGCCCCGCCGCGAAGCGGAGCCGCCGCCGCCGCAGCAGCGCCGGTCGTGGGGCGCGCTCGCCGCCCGTCGCGGGAGCCGCATGTGCGCGGGAGCCGCGGCGGAGGATGGCTGTGCTCAAGCTCGCCGACCAGGTGGGCGCCGCGGGGCGGGCGGGAGCGGGCGCAGCGGGCGGCGGGCTCAGCCTCAGCTGCAGCCCCCGCGGCGGTGCCGGCGGCCGGGGACGGCCCTTCACCCTGCCGGGGGCGGCTGTGGAAGCCCCTTCCCGGGAGGCGCCGTGTGGTGCCGGCTCCCCGCTGCCCCCCGCCCGCCGAGCCGCCGCCGATGCGCTTCTCTTCGCTTCCCGGCGGACATTGTGTGCGGAGGGCCGGGGGCTCGGGGCCGGGCAGGGCGCAGCTCGCCGGGGTCGCGGCGGCGGCCGCAGCCGGTACCGGTACCGGGCGCTCGCCCATCCCCGCCGGGCTGTCGCCCCGCGGTCCCTGGTGAAACCCTGACATCTCCCGTCGGTGGGGTGGGATGGAAGTGGATGTCGGCTCGTTTCGAAAGGCCTCTCGGCTCTGCCTATCCTTCCTTTGGGTTTCTCCATCGTTTATTGCCGTACCATACGTAGAAATCATTTTTCCTGTCGCCTTCTTACTTAGGGAGTGCCTCTTCGGATACGCTGTTGCCGTTCTTCACAGGCTACTAGAAAAACCCGTAGTATTAAACACTTGGATCGTGTTAAATTTAGCAGTGGCCAGACAGCTGTAATCAATGTTAAAGTATTTCTTATCACTGGTAGCTAGAAGCATTTATAAATATTTAGTAAATTGATATTATGACGCCCACATCCTGATTTATCCATATACTCTACCAACTGTTACACACTTTGCGTGCTTTAATCTGCTATTTTTAATTCAGCGTGGTCTGCCTGTGATGTGTAGCGTGGGTGTCCTGCAAGCCTCAGACCCTTCCTGTGGGGTTCAGAAGGACTGCCTGCAGCCAGCCCCTCTCCAAATACCCGTACTTGGAGATCACAAGCCTTGCTCGCAGTCTATTTATGCTTTTCCAAAAAAATCTTACGCACACGCAAAGCTGCCACATAGCACATTGAAAAGAGTTTTGAAAGCAGAAAATGATAAAGCTGCTTCTAAAGTGAAAGCGATACTGTGGGACCAGTCTATAATGTGTTTTCATGTGTAACAGAAGGCAGTGTTTATGGGCTGTCTCCTGACATGTCCCTTGAATATCCTCATCTTTAGATGTGGTGCTTATGACTGGCAAAGAAAATGTTTCACACCATGAGGCTTCGCCACCCCATGGTGCACAGACCAAGTCTCGTAAATAAGGAGATTCAGGTAGGAGCCATGTGTTAAAAATCCAAACAGCAAGCATTAATATTAAAAATACATGTGTTACAAAGGACCAAAATTGTACCATTTTAGTGCTTTTTACATGTTTAGTGAAGCCCTTGAATTTACTGCCTTTAGCATTTTTAAACCTTTGCTGACATCTTACAGTGAGCATTTTGCTTCAGCAGCAGCAGTAGAAGTCAAAATAGATTTAAGTCAAGTAGATCACATCTTGATGGGGTCTGTAATGCTGTAGAAAAATGATAGGCTGTTGTCTTAGGGTTCTCTCTTTTCGTCTTACTCTAAGAACCCTTAAAACAGAGGGAGGAGGCTCCTTAGAGCTGCTGTGACACCCCTGCAGTGTGCCTACTTTGAGAATGCTCAAAATTTTGGTGAATGCTTATCATTGTTCCTGGTCTGGCTGTGGCCTGGGACATAGTAAGACAGGCTGATAATTTTTCTTTGTGGACGTATGTTTCCTGTTGTTTACAGAGGGATATATTGGTCTACCTGTGCCCATCCTACTGGATCTCTTTTTATTTCCTTAATTTTCTTCAACAGATCTTTTTATTTCGCTTCTGAGAGACTGGAGGAGGGGGAGGATACATTCAAAGCTGGCTGTGGTGCTTCCTCTTAAAGCGAGAGCAGAAGTTTTTGTGTGCCCGTTTCTGTGTGCTTGGAGCTGTTGCTGGTGGAGCCATTCCCACCTGCAGCCTGAGCAGTGTAACCAAGGCACCGGGGCAGCAGCTCTGTGTGCATCAGGGCAAGCTCTACTTCTCATCTGCATCAGAATGGAGGAGTGCTGTCCCCAGGCTGGCCCACCTTTAGCTGAGAGAGACACAGTAGCAGCAGCCCCATGTGGTTATAGATAGACTCAGTCAAAAGAGAGGTGAATCTGGACCGAAGAATGATGTGCCTGGGAAGATTTGCATTCCTGTAACAACTCCTGCGTGTGCTCAGACTCGCTGGGGTTGTGGGAGCAGGCTCCTGCATTTCTTCCTGCTCTTGAAGATTGAGGCAACTGTGACAGTGATAACTTGCAGTGATTCAGGAAATGGTTTCCTTTTCCTTAAATATCAGCGGCCACAGCTCACAATGTCCTGCAGTGAAATTTGGAATATGGGGGACATTCCACCCGCCCCTGCAGTAGTCAGAACCTGGGCTGCTATGAGTGCAGGCTGCTCTTTGTGCACTGAGTGTGAGGTGCTTCAGGTTTTAGTTGTGATGCTCAGGGAAGGATGACTCTGAAACCAAGAGCTCTCTGCCTGTCATTGGGATTTCTGTAGCACATGCTTCCTTCTGGACCCATGACTTTTTTGACCAGTGAGGAGAGCATCATGTAGGATATGACTAGAGAACCTCCCTGCTGGGAGCTTAAACATGCCTTTCTCTTAAGTGATCTCTTTCCTCCTTGCTTCCACGCTTGGCTTTTCTTACCAAGTGTATCTAACAGCAAAGATGGCATTCAGACAGATGAGAAATTAATCACACCACTTCTCATTTAGGCTTTGAAGACAGACAGATGTTAATTGTTGCTGCTTTCTTGATATAGCTGAAAAGTGCTAAAGTACTGCTACACTTAAACATTAAAAGAGATTATCAGTTCTTTTGGCTGCATTCACTCGTTAGGCATGAGAGCTTAGTTTAAGAGTTTAGCATTAGTTTAGCTTACTTGAATTTGCTTCCAGTGATGGTAATTATTAGCTCATCAATTGAGCCAAGAGAAACCTGTAAGTGATTTAACCACAGGAAGTGTGTTCTACCATCATTTGTTTCTAGACTAATTTCTTTCAGGCATGTAACTGCCACTTTTGAATGACTAAATGTTAAGCTGAAAACAAGTTAAAATAATTCATAAAACTTAAACCAATTCATAGGATTATAATCTTTGTGCATAGCGGTGTCTGTGCATTTGTAAACATTCTGATATTCTAAATATTTCTGTTGTCATATTCAAATATTGTAAAACTTGCTCTAAATTTTAACACATGTATTTGGTCCTTTTTTAACCATCTCTACAGTGAACATTAATTACAGCTAGCCTGCAAGTTGTTTTAAGGACTGAAAAAACTTTTTTTTTTCAATTCCAAGAGTTACTGCTTTACTGTTCCCCATCCAAATTATTGGCTGTACCTTTTCCATTTCAATAAGCATTAGTATTTTATATTGTGTGAGGGTACAGTTGTTTATGATAAAAGCCTCTAGCTGTTGCAGTTAAGCTAGAGTTCAGAAGGAGCAGAAGACAAGTGCTCCAACAAGTGAGCAGCCAGAGGCTTTCAGGTGTGAGTGGCGCTCTCAAAGGGTAAAAGTATTGATCTGCTTGTGACTTTTGTGGCTGCTTTTTGAGCAGCAGTTGTTGCCTGGACCCACCTCTCTTATCCTTTGAGTAATCAGCAGATGTAGGGTTCTTCCTGCTGCCATTCTCCCTGCTTGCTGTCTGCAGTTCTTTGCCCAGCTTATTCTTCATACTTGCACCAAGTAACCTGGTTTCTTGGGAGCTATTTGTTTGCTACTTGCAAACTCTTCCAGAGAAAGCCTGGTAGCTGATGTCCTGTTGAGTGTGCTTTTCATCTTCAGGGTTTCCACTGATGGTTCTGGGCAGCAAACAGACCATTGCTCCTGTCAGCGCTATGTGAGAGGGTAAAATATCTTAAAATAATTCTATATGTAAACTTCTGTGATTTGGCTTTTGGAAAATTAGTTTGGAAGAACCTTAAATTTCTGTAGTGTCTCCGTCTCATTTTCAGTCTTATCTTGCCAGCTGGGGCCTTCCTTGCAGAGGTGCCAGCTGTGCCCACAGGTCTGCAGGTTGTCTCTTTAGCTAACTCCGTCCTCTTCTTTCTGTTTAAAGCCAACAAAGTCGCTCTGTGCATGGCTGTTTGATTTGGGATGCCAGCTGTGCCTTCACCTCCGTGGCACAAAGGTGCCCATTGTGCCTGTCAGAGGCAGCGATGGTCGGAGCGGGGCGTGCATGGGGACATCCTGCGTGTTGTTGTCTGTCATCTGAGGCTGATGCAAGCTCTCCACTGCCTATTGTTGCTTGTAGTTGTGCATGTTTGCAGAGGAAATGTATCATTCTGTCTTTGAAAGACACTGAAAAGGTTTTCTATAAATAAAAATAAAATGGGAAGTTGCCTAGAAGTGCAGCCTGTGTAGCTGCTTTTAAGAGGTGCAGTGCTTGGTGGTTTCATGCCCACACTGCCAAATTCGGTGAGAAGCTTGCTGTAAATCTGAGACAGACACAGGCTCTAGCTAGCTTTGGGCCAGTGCACCTGGAGGATCATAGTTTACTGTGACTTCAGTGTCACCAGCCCAGGCCCTGTATGTACAAAGCAACAGAATTACTTTTAGGCTGCCCTTACAAGCGTGCATATGCATGCATAAGGGTAATGAAGCCCAGATAAGTGGTTAGTGTATGTACTTAGGCTGCTATTAACTGCAAACCCTCATCCTGTCTCCTGGTATTTTACCTGTTGTCCTTGATTGCTGAGAGTAATGTAGTGTGACTAGAACTGAAAGGACCATTTCTCTCCCTTTCCCAAATGTTTTCCTGTGTTTGACAGTTCTTTTGCTGACCATCAGGATCCTTTTTATTATGGTCACAGAGAAACAGCATTAAACAGATGTTTAAATAATTTTAAACAGATGTCAAAGATCATAAAAATCCGCTGGGCAAAGGCTGGGCTTGTGTCTGAACACACTTAAAACCAAAATGAATATAACAGTAACAAATAGTCTCCTAACAAAACCAATTACATTTCCAAGTGATGGTGTGTCTGACTTATTTCAGAATCATTCAGTTGACAAGAAAGGATACACAGAAAGACATTCTCTCTGACAAGTAAAACACCTGAGAAAATGCCCCTGAATTTGCTCTTTGAAATAAGAGTAATGAACTTGTGCCCTGTGGCCACAGGCAGCCCATGAGTTATTTTTGTGTGGCATGAGATGCCACGATTCTTCCCCTCCTCATATTATGACTAGATAATATTAAGGTGTGTATACTAATTTGCAGTCTTCTAAGTGGTTTTGAAAGGGCTCACAGCCAGAAAGAGATAATCCATTTTAGTACAAAATATCTCAGCCACAAAACTAAGGTAATTGTGGGGAAGGAAGGAGGAGGAATTTACCCACAGGAGTGTGTCTCTATTATTTTGTGTGTAATGAAAATGTGGTTGGACCAAAATAACTCCACTGGGGCTGCCACTGTCTTTCTAGAGCCGCGATGTTCCTAGGTATCATGCATACTGTGAGACATGGCTCTGTGCTTTTAAAAATGAAATAAAAACTTTGGAAAAAATGGGATGTGCCAGAATTCCTGGTCTTGTTCAGACCTGTAGGAGTGATTGTTGCTGCCCTTTGGTGTAGATGACACCTTAGCTCTGGCACAGAATTATCGAGTTGTTTAGATTGGAAAAGACCTTTAAGATCATAGAGCCCAACCATAAACCCAACACTGCCAAGACCACCACTGAACTATGTCCCTACACTCCTTCTAAATCCCTCCAGGGATGGTCCTGTTCAGAGGAGGTGACTTTGGGTCACCAAAGAGAGCAAGATACAGGCTGGAAAAGGAAGCTGCTTTGCTGCTTGGTTTTTTGTTTGGTTTTTTTTTGTTTGTTTTTGTTTTGTTTTGTTTTTTGTTTGTTTGTTTGTTTTGGTCATGGTTTCTGCAATGTTATACTTCCTGATAATTTTGTAACTTGTTTCAAGGTAAGAAAGAAGCACTTGAGTCAGGAGGATTTTTGGCGTGGTGTAGTGTGCTCAAGTGTGTCATAGACATTTCCTTAGCAGAGAAATCCTCCAGAAGTTTGCTCTTTGGTAATGCTGGAAAGGTTTGGAGTGGTTGTGCCTAGAGGCCCGGCTGTTTTGAGGGGGGTGTGCCTGTCATGTCAGGGTGTTAGTTGTCTTGAATTGCAGATGGCATCCAGCAGAACTTACCTGCCTGTACTCTCTTGAGGTGTGGTATTTTATTCGTGCCTGACAAGTGCCTCATGACCTTTCCCTGCTCATCTCTTAAATGAAGATGTCGTTGTCATGGCTACATTTAGTAGAGGAATAAACATTGCTCCCAGCTTGGGTGCTTGTGTAATGGCTTGATTCCAGGAAGGTGATGTTTTTATCTGGATCCTTGCTCGAGTTGGACAGATGTTTTCTGTGACCTGGGAGTAGCAGTGCCCAAGCTGGAGCTGGCTGGTCACTGGACGCGGTGGCTGTGTGTGCTGTGCCTCCCCTGAGGCACGATTTCAGGTCGGTGTCACTCTGTCAGCAGCACCACGCAGCGCTGTCGGTCACATGCTGGGCTGGGGAACAAATCCCTGGAAGCAAAGAAAACTTCTAAGCGTTGTTTCTAGAGGTCTGTGTGTAGCTGATGCTGCTTGTTTGTTGCCAAGAGAGGCAGGGACTGGGATGTGTTGGTGATGGGAAGGGGTTCCCTGTACTGGCTCTTCGGTCTGTTCAGGGAGGAGCCGGGCCAAGTGCCTTCTCCCCTTCCTAAAGCTGCCCCACCATTAACAGTTTATTGCTTGTGAAACGAGCAGCTTACTCTTTAGGAGCTACTGTTGGGGTTATTGCTGTCTGCAGCTAATAACTAATGCTTCAACTAACATATTATAGTTTTAGGCTTCTTTTTAATCTCTGTCCAGAACTTTTTCCTTTCAGTGGTACTAATACAGGTACTAATGCTAGTCTGGCGTCAACAGATGCCTACAGGAGGTAGGTGTAAGCCTGTTAGGGAAAGGTTTCAAAGTATATTCTGATAGCATTGACCATTTCTTCTGTTTTTTATTCCTGCTGGTCTTGAATGCCCTACATCACATATTTGTGTGTGTTGCAGAACATAGAGGTGAGCTAAACTTGCTGACAGACTACCTCTGTATTTTAAGCATTTAGTGCATTTTTTGGGCTGTTCCCATATTTAAATTAGATTTTTTTGTTTCCAGAAGTACATATCTGTCATTTGTCACTTTTTTTGTTAGCTGGAAAACTTGGGCTGGCAAGTTCCCACAGCTGCTGTCTGTGGCTTCAGCCTTTTTTTCTTTGCTGCAATAGAAACATGTAGCAGCATGCTGTTGGAACCCTTCAGCCTGGTGATGGGTGGGAATCAAAGCATTACAAAATTACATTTAAAGGGGAGAAATTATTTTGCAGTTTTAACCAAGGGTTTGAGGTCATTCTTGAAGTCTGCAAGGAGTTGGTCAACAAATTACAGCATTTAGTTGTGGCTAGGTTATTGTGACATTCTGAAAGAGGGTGTGCTTTTTGATGACAGACATTTGCATGTTTTGCTTTTGGGGGAAGGAAAATCTTTCCTGTCTACAGATGTGCCACCAAAAATGGAGGCTGTTGGATGAATTTCTTCCATGCAGTGCTGAACATCCTGGCCTAGCAGGCTTGTCTGCTTGATGTTTGTTCTTTGTGTTATGAGCTGGTTTTTATATACGGACGTGCATTTTTGTGTTGTAATTATTTGTCAAGGCTTGCTCTTTTGTTTTTAAAAGAATACTTGGGGAGAATGCCCTCGCAAAGCCCTGCTTCCCCCTTGCAGCTGCATGCTGCTGCATCTTTGTGAGGAAGTAGGCAAAACCAGAGTAGCTGACTGCTGCATATAGTTTTAACTGATGTACCTGATGGCATCTATTTACTGAGCTAAGGCTTCAGCTCCTTTCCATAAAGGAATTGTTTTCTTATGGAAAACCCTTGTGCTATTGAATTATGTATGTGTAGGATTGCTTCAAGGACCACGTGTTGATATCCTTAAAGGCACAAAGTCTGCAGATAATCTCTAGTGATGAATAATTTGCTGTTTAAGTGTTATGATTTTTATTCTGGCAATTTTCTGGATCTCATTATATGGCCTGGTTTTTTGCCCCATCTTGCAGCCTTTGTAATTTTATAGACTTGTTGCTTGAACAAATGTCTTTTGTCCATGCAAAAGCTGTAGCAAAATAGTCGTTTAGTGTCTACTTGGTTGCGTACCTCTAACTATATGTCTCTGTAAATGAAGTATTGCCAGAAGTAAAGAGTAACTTACAGAAATTTAAGAGTAAAAATGTAAAAATCAAGTATTGCTATCTACAGTATATCAGCTGAAGTGCCAGTCAACTGCACCATTAGGTGCATGAGCTTTCACATTCTAAATATGATCAAATCATTGCTGGGAAAGGAAGTGAGTGTGAATATTAATAAGCTTTTATATGCACTTCATCATTAATAATGTAGATAATACCATTCAGATGGAGAACATAGCCCATTTTATCATAGCATCATTTTAACATGATAAGCTTCTTGCTTCTTGCTTTTCCAAGGTGAAAGGGCCACACATTGCCTTCTGGAATCTCATCCTCAAATGAAGTTTTGCTTTTGGGTGTATCAAATCTAGACCAGCTTTGCAGGAATATGGAGAAGCTGCTTTGTATTTATAGTAATACACTGGTAGCAGCACGTGCCTTGCTGTGCTTCTATGTATGAATTTTTCCCATACTTATAAGAGATAAAAGTGGACATCATGTCCTTTTCACTAGTGTTTTTATTCTTGCCTCTCTAGGTGTTTGCTTTGGTGTTTTTTTTGTAATAATGGTTACTTCTTTTGTCTTCTGTGCAATAAGACAGCTCAGAAAAGTTGTGCCTGTGCTGTTGGGCCTTCCTGGCTGCAGCAGGTGGGTCCACAGGCCACCAGGCTGGGCTGGTGTCACTGCTGGAGCCAGCCCTCTTGCCATGGGAGCTGGTGCCAGCAAGGAGCCTGGCATCTTGAAGCTAGAATCCCACAGTATTATCTGGTAAAATGCTGACTTGCTCAGTGTGATCTTTAGTTGTTTAACATGCCAAGGGTAAGAAATGAAAGAACAAGGGCCTGAAGTACCCCATATTGTCTTTATGCTTCCAGCTGTTTTAATGTGCTTGCCAATACAACATGCAGCACTTTTCTCCAATTTAAAATTATAAGAGGGATTTATTTAGTCATTGACTCCAGGAACATTTCCAAAGTGTTCTACCAACCAAGTAAATGTGGTGTGCCAGGTTCTGCAACCATTGCTTCTGTTTGAGAGAAGCAGGTTTAGGTTAGTGATCTTGTTGCACCCTGCATGGCATGAATCAAGCCTAGTATGAGGATTTTTTTTCTTTTAGTGTAAGCAAGCCTTGATCTTTTAGCTATATGCATAATCATGCTCCTCTTTAGGAGATGTGGCCCTCCTTCTGGTGGGGTTTTCTGCAGGTGGAGCCTGTGGCTCAAATAACCTTGGCTGGTCACAAATCTGAGATTTTTTTTTTTACAAAGCTGCCAAGGTGGCTTTAGAGTTCGGAGAGAGGGAGGTGGAAGGAGAAGAGTTGCCCTGGGGAGCTGAGGCAGAGAGCAGGAGGGATGATAGGAGGAGGCAGAGGAGAAGGCAGGCACTGTGTAGCTGGAGGTGCAGTGCTGCTGCCTGATGCCACTGCCAAGAGAAGGTGCTTGTTACCCTTTTCACAGCTGGAGAACTGGGGTGCAGAGAAACTCTGTGACTTGAGGTCAGGCTGAGAAGGGAGCTGATGACAGAGCAAGAGCCAAATCCTGTTTTACCTCTTTCAGTGGCTGATTCACAGTGATGCCCTTCCTTCCCACAGATTGTTTTAACACTGTTTACCATGTGGGCTGATGCCAATCTCATGATGTTGCAAGGTGAGAAATGAATGGTGGCATGAGTTGTCATAGTACAGTGTTAAATTCAATGAACATACTGGCTTTTTTAGATACTTGTTCTATAAAGTGTAAAATCAGCATTGGTGCTGCTTAAGAGCAAGTGCTCTCTTAGGAAATGGTTTCTAGGTCACCTGGTAGGTGAAGACTTATTCTGGCTGATTGCCGTGGGTGACTGTCTTTGGTCACTAATCCTGTGTCATAGGCTTAGTGTTGTGTCCTGGCAGCACAAATGGTAAAAGTGAGATCAGCCTGTTATGCAGCAATGCTGCTTGTTTAGCCTAAATGTCCTAATAATCCAGCACTGCCTGACTCTGCTGTGGAGCACACATACACGTGAAGCTGGGTTGTTCAGATAAATGGAGATTAGCCTCTCAAATCTGAACACTTACTGTCAGTGGATTAGATGGTGCCCTTTGGGTACATTTCACACAAGGTCTATTTCGTGTCTGGCTCAAACTCAGCAGTCTTAGAATCATAAAATCATTTAGGAAGGAAAATACCCTTAAGATCATTGAGTCCAGCTGTTGAAAACACCATTAAACAAGTGTCATAGCTGGCACGTTGTACAAACTCATCAGGATACAACACAGTCTTCAGCAGAAATGTTTGTGGTTTAACATAGTGCTGGCTGATTCCCATACCATGTTTGAGTCATTTAGATACCTCCTCAAGTAGGGATCAATACATTTAAATTCAATTCTAACACAGATAATCCACTTGAATACAAAGCAGGCATTTTAAACCCATTCAGAAGCCCCACCCATGTCTTCTCACTAAGCTCTGCTTATTACAGGTAAATATTTATAGACATATAATCTAGTTTCCAATTAGAAGAAGTTGTTCCTTTCAGAAGCATTTTCAAGAAGACTGGTAAATTTGTGCATCACCCCTGCTTCCCAGAGGAGTGTTAATTCTTTTCTGTGAATAGTAGCAAATGGAGCCGAACAGATTTGCCCTTCTGCACAGAGAAGGGTAAGACTAGCTAAACCAGCCATATAGCTAAACCAGCCCGTGTAGCTCCAAGAGTGAATTAACCAGGCTTGCGTTCTCTGAGGATGTGCCCACTGTTGGTGGGGAGATCACACAGCCCAGGAGCACCTGCATGTTGTGGCTTGGCAGGTGCAGCTACCTGGGGTGGCTAGTTACAGAAGCCTTGCCTTTATCCTCTTCCTACAGGCATAGGCACAGCTTTCACATTAATCAGGGATTGCATTTGGGATCTCCTGGTTCCTGTTCCTGGGTAGAGTTTGCATGTCTTTAATGGGTTTTTATGCATGCTTCTTGCCCTCCAAGGCAGGTCTGTGATTCACTAGACAGCTGTCTGGAAAAGGAGAGACAAATGATGGCAAACCACAGAGCAGGCACATGATCTTCATCACTTGTTCCTGCGGGGCTGGCTGAAGACCCTTGTGTGAGTCCTAAGGGATGGCTGTGTGCAGACACATGGTCTCCAACCCTTTAAAGACCTGCACACTTTCAGACAGTTGTCTGGGGAATTCTTCAGTTGGCTCTGTGGTAGGGGCAAAAATTAAAAGGAAGTGGACAAACAGGTGTAATTCAGTGCCTGAAGCCTCCAAAAAGCTCTAGCATAGAGCAAGCTTTCTCCTAGGGCTTGTGTACAGCTGCCTGTCTAGGACCAAGCGAATGGGGAAGGACCAAGCAGATACAGAAGTAACAAAATCTCTTCATGTATTTTCTTTCCCTGTGAGATTATTGATCCCAGAAGGGACAAAGGAGTTCAAGTATCTTTTTGATCTTTGTTGCTGAGGCAAAGTTGGATCATTTGCTGTGAGCTGATTTCAGTTGTGCTTGGAAATTTACTGAAACAGTTACTCCGAGATAACTATTCTGAAGAGATATTTTGGTGTGGGCACTCGTATACTTGCATAAGAGTGTAGTTTGCTGGTGCACCTTGGAACTAGAATAATTGCTGACTAATTATTCAAGAACAGTGCTTCTGGTAAATGCCTGAGCACAGAAAAGCCCACTACAAAGAACAAAGACACCCCCCACGCCACCCTGATTCCAAAGAGCCGGTTCTTCCCAAGGTATTTAAATAGTTCTGTTCATTCATGTCTGTTTAGAAAAGAGCAGTGGTAAGTTTTATGTTGCATGGTTTAAAATATTTCATATTAATTAACAAACAAGTACCAATTAATTTTACATTATGATGCTTAAGGGGTAGACTGCAAGGAATGGTATTTAGCTGTGGCTGTTCGGCAATTATGACCTTGTATATAATAACAGACTCAATAAATTCTTGATGTGAGAGAGCACCATTAATCAACACAGATTAATTAACTGTGCTGCTTACTTAGGAAGTGCCGTGCAGAAAGGTCTGAATCTCTGCAGTGCTGTAGGCTGAAAATGTTTGATTTGTCTGATACCTGCCTTGTTTACATAGAAATTTCCCTCCAAGTTGATGCTGAAGAGGGAGCAACACTTCCTTCCTGGTCCCACAGGTTGTTCTCTTCTGTGTCTCTGACACTCTGCCAGACCTTACGTGGGTCACTGTGTCACTTAGGCTTTCTGTCACCTTTCTGTAGAAGGTGGAAGCCTTTGGATGAGTGCTGCAGTGCTGGTAATAGAAAATGCTCTTGCATTAGTGGTTTTGCTCAGGTTAATCCTATAGGAGTGCCAGGAAATTAGGAATCAGTGTGATAATTAACAGTTAATACTCATCAGCTCTAATTTAGACTTTAAACAGGACTGTTATTTTCTTGTCTGTTTCTTTAATAATTTGAAAGGTAGTTCAAAAATGGGAAAATTAACAAGATTCAGCACTCCTTCAGAGAGAAAAGCATTCAATCTCTGTACCACTTGCCCCTCCACACTCCAAATAGATCTTGTCATTTTCCTGAATATATGATACTTAGAAGAAAGAAACTGTCTCAGCCTTTTGGAGTGGCCATCCTTTTGTTGGCCCAGTGTGCATAATAATGTGAAGGATGGATTTCTAACCTGGCATTGGACATTTTTAATCATCTGGCTTTTTGGCTGTCCCTTGAACCACTTTCGTATCTGGGGTCACTGTAGACTGTCACAGAAGGATTCAAAGGTCTGAGCCAAGCTTTAAGCTTGCTGAGAGCAGTAAGAGCCAGTTTGGAGAGTTTGAGTTGCTTCAGTATGAGAGAAAGGAGAGAAGACAACTGCTTTCTTGCTGCTGGAATGTGAAGCCTCCTGAGTTCATATGCCCCGTTTTTAGTCTTGAAGTTAATTTGACTTAGAGGTAGAGCACAAACAATCTTCTTTCTTTTCTTTTTTCTTTTTTTTTTTTTTTTTAAGTAAGTGTAATCCTTCATCTTCTTTCCTCTCTCTGCTACCTGGGCTGTTAGTCTTAATTAGAGCCCGTTTAGCGAACAGCTAATACAAGAGTAGCTTAGTACACTACCACAAGATATGGCAACCAAATAGGGCCAGAAATAGATGAGCACAAACTGTATAGTCTGGAAGTGTCATGGAATGCTCTTAACTGTTTATAATGATGCAACTAATTATAGAGGCCTGAGGGTGGGGAAGGGAAGGAGAGAGGAAGAGATTTTCACTTTAGATCTTAAAGCAGAGGAAAGTGATGGTTCAGCTAATCTCTCTTCTGTAAATGGGATTTTTCTGCCACAGCCACACAGCTTCTGTATTTGATACAAAGGAAGGCAATAATTCTTAAATGATAGAAAAACAACTGTTCTTTTTTTTCCCCCTGCTTTTTTACTACCCACTCTGGGAAACAGAAGTCAAGTGACACCTCTCCTTATTAACCCCAAAGTGTAGCTGGTGGTTACGGCCTGGCGTTCCTACTTTTCCACCCTCCCATCCAGCTCCCTCTTTAAGCGGCTGGCGTGGCTCCTGCTGACTCTGGCGGCTCATCCTGTGCTCCAGCTGCCATGCAGACAGCACATTCTGCAGAGGGGCTGCTTCACTTAGGTATGTAACACTTTCTCAAATTCAGGCTTGGGCCTGGCTTTTCACGAGCCGCAGGGGAGTCAATCCAATGAATGGGCAATGCTGTACTAAGCTGATATTAATGGCAACTCTTCCATTTGAGTGCTACGGCCCATGGTCCCACACACATATGTTTTAAGATAAGCACTGCATAGTACATGTATAGATCCTTAACATATGGTTTTTTGGATTTCTGAGTCGCCTTCAAGCTTGGTTTTCTTTAGATCCATGCATGTTATTCCTTGTTTTGCAAAGCCCTTTCTCGCTTGCCTGTATATTAGCAGAATTTTTCCTTCCTCATACCTCTCGTGTTTTCAGAGTGTGGTGGAAGGTGGTTTGTGCTTTCCCCTGTGCCCAGCTTGCGTCACAGAGTCCAAGTATTGGACTTTACTCCTTGATTTTACCCCCATTTATGTTTCTAGCCCAGTCTCTGTGTTTTTTTTTTTTTGCCAACTGCCAGAGTGTCTTCAGTGCTGTGAAGTCAGATGAAAGGTAGCAGTTAAAGCTCCCTTTGCAGCAGTCATTCCCTTGGGTGTGCTGGTAGAAGTCCCTTGGGTCTCTGCTGAAGTTTCATCATCCTCTTCATTCTTAGCTTCAGAAGAACTAGGATTGTTTTCTCCTGACACCACCAAAAATCCTGAGCTGAGGGCGGTACAAGCAAGAGTCATTGGTTTTCAATAGTTTTAGGTATCATATGTCATTTGAGGTTCATAATTTCTGATGATTTCATGAAGAGATTTTTCTCCATTCATTTTGGCCTTATAAACAGCCCATATTTTTTCTCTCACAACAAAATGCAAATGATTTTATGAATATGTTAGGTGTAAGTTGAAGATGAGAAATGATATTAAAGATCAGTTATATGATATGGAAGGTATACAAGTAATGGATGCAATCAGAAAAGGCTAAAAAATTGAAATGTAAAATAGCCATAGCCATGTGAAATTTTAGATTATTTTTGAGTATGTGAAGGATGGGGAAGATACAAGACTGGAGGCAGGCAAATGTTATGCCTATTTTCAAAGGGGGGAAGTGAGGAGCCAGGGAATTAGTGTAATGCCAACATTGTGAAGTATACAAAGCAAGTTGTTGGATAGATTTATAGGTATCTAGATGGTGTTAAGGTAATTAAAAAAAGAAAGCCACAGAAGAGCATGGAAACAAATGTCCTAATGTCCTAAAGAAGGGCCCATATCTTTACTTTTTTCTTACAAAGATTCAGAGAGGTGGGAAGGCTGGTATTCTTTCAGATTTTGGAACTACAATACCATTTGTTATAGTTGATTTACGTTTTAAAAGCTCTAAGTATGGTGAGGTGCATCTTGGTTCCCCAAATTTCAGCAGCAGTTGAACTTCCCTGTATTTAATGGCATCCAGCCTTTTTGATTATATGAGAGAGGGAGGATTGTGATGTTAAAAAGTCATAAAATGTCTTGTTCCCAGAAGTCTCTGGCATGACAGAATTTCTGTAGATTCTTAGAATCTTGGGGCTTCTGAGAAGTGGAGTCTCTGCTGTTGATTTTTCTACTCTGTTCAGGGAAGTGGGACTTGGTGCATATTTTTTGAAACTTGCACACCACCAGCAGAAACTTCCCTATAAAGGCCCCGGACTTCTGCGAGCTGCTCCAGTGGTGAGGGGAGTAATAGGGAACAGTAAGTGCTAGGCTTGTTCCTCGTATCAGTGTGATGAGAGAGGCTGACACCTGGGCAATTTTCAACTGTTTCTGAACTGGGAAGCTGATAAAAGAACCCACTTCTTCACCACTGTATCTTCACCACTCCTTTCTTGTGACTCTTCTTTGCAGACTCTCAGAAGGGATCTCTTCACTTTCTGCCAGTGATGCAGCTTTCTAATCAAGCTTTTGCCATGACTACAGCAAACTTGGTCAATAATACAGGAAGAAAGACACTTTTGGCATGGATAAAAATTACAGGATTTTGTTGCCAAGGCAAGCAATTCCAGTTTCAGCATGCAAAGGGGAAAAATATTCCATTGTCTAGTTTAGTGAAAGCTGTAAAACTGAAGGAAAAGAAATGTACTCTAAAATATGTAAGGAATTTGACAGTGTCTGAATTTACCCAGCATTATAAGGTAGCAATGGCTTGTAGATACTGACTCTTCTCTTCAGAAGCATTTTTAATCCTTAAATGGTGCACTGAAGTTGCTTTCTTGCGTTCCAGTATAAATATTTCCAGCATGTTACAAGACAGATGAATGAATGGAAGGGGTAGAGATAAAGTGATGTTTTCTGATAAGAAGGCTTCTTCTTAAGAGGCCTAAAAGAGCTGTCTGTTATGGACATTTTGATTCTGTTGGTATAGCTGAAGGATGATTGAACGGAAATTTTAATATTAGGGTGTGACATGTATCAGATTTCCTCCTTGAAAAAGACTGCTGCTTAATGGCTTACCAGATGAAGGAGTTAACCTCTTATAATATTTGTTATACATTCGGAATTTTGAATATTTTATTCTTCTGGCTGCAGCTAGACAAACCAGAATTTCTGCTGCTATGGATTTTAAAGGTTTGATATATTTGGCGCCTTTCTAACTTTATAATAAGTTCCATCTGAAAGGAACAGTGATTTAAGAGAGTTAAGAGAACAGATATCTATACACAGCAGATTTGAGAGTACATTTACCTGCTTGTCATGATTGTAGAACAGACACTGTAATTGCTTGAGAGGCCTTCAAGGTGAAGAGAATTAAATCTAATCTTGAAAACAAAGGACAAGTTAGATGACGAGAGGAACAGTAGGGAACGTGATTTCCGCATGCCTCAAATACCTGGGACAGGTTATTTTGTGATTTGAGAGGCTTTTGTGATAGGTAGGAGCTCTCTGTGGCTGATGCCAGTTCTTTCTTTGAACCCCATGCTCTCAAACCACATTGTAAATATTACCTTTACCTCAGTGGGTTGGCTGGGTCTCACAGATAGATTTAATGCATTCTTGAGAGCATTTGAGCTTGTTGATCTCCTTCCCATTCCAGTCAGTTCCTAGTGAAACCACTGCAGGTGCTTGTTCCAAACAGAGGGATCTCCTGGGGGGACTGGAGTAGAGAACAGGAATGATACACTGCTGTGTTTCCATTGGGAAGAAGCAATACAGACATCATGCTTATAGCATTTCCTTGTGCAAATGTTAGGAATTGTCTTTCCAGTGGCTGTGCTGTTCCAACATGGAGTCTTCAGCCTTGCTTTTCATCCTCCCTATGAATGTAGAATGAATGTCCCATCTGGTTTTGTAAAGGTGTAGGTTTGCACACTGGGGGCTGCATGGCTGAGGTGAACCCACTGTTCAAAAAGGACCGGTGCTGTTTCTTCCTCTCTTACTGTGTTCCTCCAGAGCTTGTTAAAGTCAGTATACACTGTTTGGAGTTATTGTCTTTGTGTTGCCAATGCTCGAATCTTTCATAAAAAACTTAACACCATCTTTCCCACCTCATCCTGGCTCCAAATGGTTATTAAATTCAGTGCATTGATCCCCTGTGACATTTCTCTCCTTGTTATCAGAGTAGCTGAGACCCTTTGGCTGCCTTTGCTTTTACCTTCCTGAACTTTGTCTTGCTTCCTTTTAAACCACCCAAAGACTGTCTCTGAAATTGTCTTATAATTATTTTCATCTGTTTACTTTCTTTGAATTTTCCTCCTGCTGTATTCTTGTCTTCTGGAGCTATTTTTTGCTTTATTTTCTGCCAGCTGTGATTTTGCTTGGCTTATGCTCTTGGCACCATTGCTGCCTTGCAGGGTTTCTGTAGAGAGAGGGGGCCTCTGCAGATGGCCTGTGGGCAAGCTGCTGTGGCCAGGGGGATCAGCTCAACACGTGTCCCTAAAACCAGCACCCAGAGGGAAGGTCTGGTGAGGCAGAGCAGATAATTTCTTGTTAAATGAGGAATGCTTTGTGTGACTGCACACACATGTGCCAGGGATGATTTTACACCCAAGTGCTTTGCGAACACTGAAACTTCCAGATAGTTTCCTCTGTTTCCTGGTTGAAATTGTTTCAGCAAAGAAATTCCTCATTGAAAGTCATTCTCTATCACAGGACCGTAAATACTGTACCTTGTATTTTGTATTCTGTCTGGCTTTGAAGTATCTGGTGCTAAAATATGTGTGTGAAGCACTCTGTCATGCTATTAGAAGGCACCTACTTTTATAGCTGCAATTTGGTTTCTAAAAATGTTGACTATTTTATTAAAAAGAATTTATTTGGGTGTGTGCCTTAAAACAGCAATAAAGCCATATCCTGTCTCTAAAAGGTAAGTGTTACTGAATGTTCAGGAATGTGTTCAATATACAGATATAAATAAAAAAATTCAATCCCTGTGTGCTGTAATAAAACAAGTTAGGACTAATATAGCGATAGGCCTGTGAGTTTTATGATGTCATTGCAGGAATTTCTGTGAACAGTGCATAGAAGACCTGGATTATCTGAGACTGGCTGCCCCAAACCAGCCAGGGCTCCTGCTCCCTAGTCCCTAGGAGCCAGGGAAGTGACGATCAGTTCCCTCTGCTGGTTCAAGCACTGCCTGCCAAAGGAACTCCCAAACCTGAGTGATGCTCCAATATAGCTGCTCTAGCAAGATGCCTTACAGCTGTGTGATTTCACTTTAGTTGGTCCTATCTGTTTTATTTCTGGTGTCTCTCTTCCCTCTCCTTTAAATCACAATTATTTTCCCCCTGAAGGCTGTGTTAAAAAGGTGACAGTATTTTACTTTGCACAGTATCTCTTGCAACCTTTGGATACATATGTAAAATGTCAGCTTGATTGTGACCCTGACAGCCAGCAGAAAGAGGAAACCACTTGTAGGGCAGCTCGGATGCCTTGCTGCCAGCCCCTCGGCCCAGGCTGTGCCCACCTGAGCAGTGGTGCCACATCCTGAACTGCTTATGAGCACCTTGGTCTAAACTGCTCCATGGAATAACCTGTGCCTCAACATGTGCTGTTCTGAGATTTCTGAGACCAGCTGGCCTGGCACGCTATCAGAGCATGCAGATGCTCCTTTTTATTTGGAGGAACAAGTCATAGGGAATATTGATCTTCTGAAAGACATTCATTGCTCGTTTTCTTTGATTCCTGTTTTACCTTTCAAGGTGAAGATGACATGGCAGGACAAAGTAATGGCTTGGAGGGCTGTCTGGGCTTTGTGGGGCCATCTGTTTTGCAGGCCTGGTATTAACTCCCTGCATATGTGTTGTTGCTCTGCAATCTGTTTACACAGTATGTGCAGGTTCAGAAGAAATGTGCAGCAAGCAGAGAAAATGCATTTATCTGCTGCTGGCAGAGACAGAAGCCCTGCAGAACTGACTTAAAATATGGTTGTTTGCATGTGGGATAAGGAGAAATATCTCTTCTCTGGTTGTTAAGCAATTTCTTTGAATGTCTCTTGCTTTTTACAATTAACCTCTCACAAAACACTTTAATGAAACCTTCCTGGCATTTTTAACCCCCAGCACAGCTTACTGGGTTTATGTTAGTTGTCTATAACAATAATGGCAAATATTAATGCCATTCAGGAACTACCTTTTAGACGTGCAGACATACAGGCTTGGCTCCACCAAAATTTATGGGCATGTTGCCATTACCATGAGCAGACTAGCATTTCCCCCTTGGATGTTGGCTCCTGATCCTGGGAATGCTCAAGAGACAGCCTTGTTTGCGTTTCATATGTGTCTGTTGGCATGAGTTCCTTGGGCTGGAATCACTGTGCTGGTGGAGCGTCTCTTGGAGGTTTCATACTGAAGTATTAATCCAGATGAGTAATTTAATACAGATTGTATTTAGAATTTTGGAAGATCACCCCTAATTTCTAACTTTGTCTTTAATTTTGGTGTTAATGCTGGGATTACTGAAATAGGCTGTAGAAATTGACTGTGTCTTGAGTCTGCATGGTGATGGCACAGACAGATCTTGGGCTTGCTTTTAACTTAATGCCTGGTAATTTCTTTATGTTAACTAAGCATGCTGGAGGAGGCACCCTGGTGCTGGCAGCTGGCCATGTGAGGCGTCTTGGAGAGGGTGGAAAACATTTGATGAAGAGTTGGCATTCGAAGTTCATCCCTTGAAAAGACCAGGGTGCCTTTTGGGATAGGCATCAGTAAGTCTTTTGCTTGATGGATAATACTGAGGACAGATACAGAAATGAGCTGGGCAGAGTGGTGCTGCAGTGACACATAAAACATTGCTCTGCTTTGCAGCTGGCTCCTCCTGGGATGTGCTTCTCAGGTGCTTCACTGTGGTGGCTGTGCTTGGCCTCCACCCCTAAGTGGGCACATGGTGACAGCCATGGGGTGGCCGAGTATCCTGAGCTCTTGTCCTGGCTGCAGCACTGGCTCAGTCCCGTGACCAGCCTCAGCTGTGGCCCCACTGTGGTGGCTGCCACGTTGTGGCATGTTCAGGAGATGCCCCTGCTCTCAGAGGTGTCTGGTACCTGCTGTAGGCACCCTGCCAGAGGCAGATTTTGGCACAACACTCACAGGTACAGCCTCGCCATGTTGCCCCATGCCTACATCCCGATGGGCTGCATCTCCTTCCCAAGCCACAGGTGTTTTGCTCCCTGTGCACCAAGTATTTCCACTCTGGTGCCATGGCTTTGATCAAGGTGCCCTCCATCGCTGTGCTGAACAGCTCCTGCTGGGCCATTGCACCAGCTTTTACCCTTGCCAGAAGGAAAAAAACCTCTGAACACAATCTTGCACTTGTGGTTGAGTCTGTCTTTTTTTGTGGCTGCTGAAATAGCCTGCAACTGGAGTGGTTTTCAGGATGTTGCTGGAAGGAATGAAATGGAAAATCATGGGGGGTGTATCACATGGCACAGGTTGAGGAATTGTCTAGCACCTCCTGCTTTAATGTGATGAGCTTTGCTGCATTCATTATCCTCCTGATGACTCCGTGCATTGGGCATTTGGGAGGACAGGAGGCAAGGGTGTTCTTTTGGTAAATAACATTTACCATGTATGTGAAATATCCTTATTTTCCATCTAATCTTTCGTGGGGATGGCAGTGCTGTTGGTTTCTGACTAAGTACTTAATACTCGCTTTCTGTCCCAGCCTCTTCAGTGACGTTTTCAGCTGTTACACAGTTGTCTTTTTGCATCCAACCATGTTTAGAATAATTTATATCCCTTTAAAATCACTGTGAATAGATTTATTCTGGTACCAGTATATTTGACAGCTGTTGCAAACAAATGCCAGTCCTTCATGAAGGACAGGACTGTAAGTGATGTATACTGTCCTTTGTACTCTGTATATGTTCGAAGCTAGGAAATGCTCCTTTTTGTATATGATAATAAGATTTAGTTTAATTTGTTATTAGTGACTAAGTTTAGGGATTTCTTTTCCTCCCAACAAGGCTTGAAGAAGTACCTGCAAGAATCTGCTCAGGTAATCTGAAGATGAAATTATTTAAGTCTAAACGTTATAAGAAAGGGGAGAACATGATATAGCTGCCAACTACTTATTTGTTAACTGTATTATTTTAGACACTAAGGAGGGTTTTACTGATTTTGTAATTAGTAAAAATACAATTTCTTCATGTCATGCTTATGATGTTAGCTGCAAGTTTAAATGAATCTGCTGTCTTCAGTTACACGTAAGCCGCATATCAGTTTGCTGCACTTAATAGCAAGGACATTCTGTAATTGAGGTATTCTGCACTGCGACAGACAATTTTATATAAATAGGCTTTTATATAGCACCATCATTTCTAGTATTGAAGGATCGATCAGTGGTCCATGAAATCAGATCTATGTGGCTATTCCTGGTGTATTAGCATTACCTAATTTTCTGTGACAAACTTGGGGAATACAGTATGGTGGAGGGTTTTGGTTGCCTTTGTTCATCTGCAAATGACCTTCGTTATATGTTAACTTGGCACACTGCATGACATTCTGTCCTGGCTGCGTAGATGTACAAATAAAGATGATAAAGTGACAGCTGCCTGTTTTTCTAGATGGACAGGTACTAATTCAGAAGAAGAATGAGAAGCCCAGTGTTCAGCAGGAACAATGAAAATTCCTATCTACTTACTTCCACATTCTATAAGTGAAAAGGTACATGTTTAGGTTCTGTAGTTTTAGCAAGGTAGTTTTAAAAGACCTGTAAGCAGATTTGTGCATATACTGAGCAGTAATAATTTTATGTTTTGTACTACTCTGTACAAAACCGAACTACAGCATATGAGTACCTCATGTGACAGCTAATGTTATCTTTAAGAGTGAGGAGTAGTGTAAGCAGTATATGCACCTACATGAAGTATTAGTAAGCTGGGAGTAAACTCTTTCCAAACTGATCCCGTTGGAGAGGTACAGCTCTCAAGTGTAATGCTGTGTTGTGCTTCTGCTGCAAATGGAAAGATTTTGAAGCTGCTTTCATAACGCAGTGTTTAATATGACACTGTGTATGTCAAAATACAGCTGGAGTAATGCCAGGAGTAGTACAACAAAAGATAAAACAGAAACAGAGACTGGAAATTTTCTATAGAGAACAATAGAGTGAGCAAGTTGTCACACATCAAAGTATGAATAGAAGATAAAGCTTGCCTTCTTTCGAAGGTTATATTGTATTTCTGATTTGGAAAACAATATTACAACATCTTAAATCAACTCTTGTATGAGCTGTCTCACTAGTTCTTGTTGCTTCTGTGCCTGTTGGTATAACCTTTGTTCCTTCCCTAAACCATGACATTGAGAAGGTTTTGCTGCTTTCTTTAGGTCCCAGCAAAACGCAGCAGAAAGTCTTAGACTGACTTGGTGGAATGTGTTCATCACTAAACTGCTGATCAGGAATGGGTCCAGGCCCTGCTTCCCTACCCACTGCCACCAACTTTCCCTGCCCTCTCTTGAGAAGAAACATCCCATTATTTCTAGTCAGTGGGACATTCCCACTAGCAGCCCAAGAAGCTCAGGAGTGGAACAGACCTTGCTGGCTACACACTGAAATAACTACTCATGAAGTTAAGAGCTATAGATGTTTATTCTCAGATGTGTCGTTAGTTCAAAGCGAACAGTGTTGAGAAGACAGAAAGGGATTGTCTTCAAGGAGCAAGGTTGACTTCTGTGCTTTCTCACAAGATAGCTTACGTGGGTAGGTTTTGGAAATTTTCCATGCAAAGGCAAACAAACCATGTGGGCAGCAGTCAGGGCCCCAAAGATAAGGCAGCGTAGCAGTGTTTGTGCCATGATTTCTTTTGCTGTTCTTCATTAATAATGAAAGAACTGAATGATATAATGTGGGCTAATGTCTGGCAGAAGAGGCAGTGGCCTGGATTTGATATTAAGTTGGTGAAAGTGAATGAGACTCTGCTTCACCCCACTCATTGTTACTCCACTTGAATTGAAAACTACTTTTACTGTCTCCTGCTGTCTCCTCTTCTGTCAGTCAGTTGGGAGTCACAAACTAAGCTGCACAAGTTGAGGCTTTTTATCTGGAAAATACTTAGCAATTCAGAAAATTCATGAATGCTCTGTTTAAATGTTGAGCTTTTTTTGTTGTGTCCTTCTGTCTTCGCTGTTCTCAAGTACTGTGAGATCCCACCTTTGATCTGACTGATCTCTGAGAATGTGATTAATTTTGGCAGGTAGAAGCTAACCTCTGTCTTCTGGATTGAGGATGGAAGTCAGTCTAGGTTTCAGGCATTGTTATAGAATTGTGATGGTGTAGCATAGCTTTCAAATACTTCACTTGCTTTCTGCTGAGATAAATTCTGGGAACTACTTATTCAGCCTGTAACAAATTTCAATTCTGTTCAGAGTATGAGTTCTCCCTCTTAAAACTTCTCAGCTTTCTCTTCTATTCCTTGTTCTGTAGCATGTTCAGAGAATGCTTACAAAATGAGGTTTGGAAAATGAGTGATGCTTTTACTCTGTGCAGAAACTTTTCAGCCACAGATGTCCTGTCTGCATTTTCTGTGTGCTCTTGCAGATTGAATTTTTCAAGGTTTGCCAAGTGATGAAGTCTCCAAGCTCAGGTAAAATGAATTGGATGCCATAAACATCCTACTTCCCTCCTTCCATGCCTTAGTGATGATCTCATTCCTCTATGCAATGAAATTTAGGATTGTTATAAACAGGAAACATTATCAAAACAAATCGGCTTCACCCACCCCTAGAACTTCAATTATATTTCAAGACCTTGCTTGAACAAAATAGACTGTATTTGTGCAAAAGCACGGAGCTCTGATTATATCACTGTATTAAAAAAAGGATTGTAATATGGGAGAAAATCGCGACTTTCACAAGAAGCGCTGGAAGACATCTAGTTCTAAACTTGGCAGGGCTAGTTGGATAATTGAAGGTCTGGCAGGTCAATCTGTTCCATGCTACAGTCTAACAATTTTATAATTAAAGCTGCTTCCGCCTTCTTTCTCCCAAATAAATTTGGGAAAATGGTGTTCTCTCTCTAGCATGGGGAATAATGAAACTTATTGGCCGTGACTATGAATTACCTGATGAACCTTGCAGAAGCAAGAGAGATACTGTCTTTGTGAGTCTCTTCTCCAGATTTATTAGGGCTTATTAAATAACAGTGATACTGCCCAATTATTGTTTATACTGAAGTGTGCTTGTAGGTTCATTTTCACGAGGCACAGAGATTAAAAAAACCCCCAACACCAAAAAATGATACCAAAAAAATCCCCAACAAGCTTTTGGTAGCTTTTAAAAAGAGATATTAAGGCTAAATTGTAACTGCAAATGTATTTTAATTTTCTAAAGCAGTTTGCGTGTCCGCAAATTGTCTCTACCTGGGGACAGTGACTCCAGCTGGCTCCTCAGAAGGCTGTCCCTTCTGTGCCTGGGTGGGCTTCATGCCTGCATGGCCACTGCCTTCACTGGGATCATGGGGTTTATGGTTGAAGTTCTTGTAGCTTTGCACCCTTTTTTATTATGTATCTGTGCTGTAGGCTGTGGGGAAACCTTTTTGTTGTTCTTTCCACCCATTTTGTATGATACTTCACTGATGCACTTCTGCACAGACCTATTTTTCTGGTCCTTTTTGAGCCAAGCAAAAGTACAAGCAGGTAATTTACGGTTTGGAAGCTTGGGACCAGTGAGAGGTGACGATGCAGAAAGGAGATGATGAGCCGTGATGGGGAAAGGTAGAGGCTGCTGACCAAAAGCTTGGGCAGGGTCTGCTGCAGACATCAAAGCTGTTCATTTGGTTTTACCTTGCTTGTTTGGAGGTTGTTATTGTTAAGCTGCCTGGCTGTTGTGGCTGGAAGCTCTGGCTGTTGTGGCTCTGGTTTCTGTTCTTGAAGGATGAGTAAGAAGCCTGTAGGTAAACCCAAAACCTCAATGAGATGATCTTGTTTTGCTCCACTTCCCAATAATTTTTTTTTTTCCTTTGCTCGGCCTTGTGCTAAAGAGACTTTTGGGGTTACTTGAGGGGAAAGGTAGAGGAGCAGGATTGGTCTGGGATAGCTAATGGATGCACACAAGGTAAGTGGTGCTGAATGCAGGGCGCTGGCATGCCCTGCCCCTGCTGCTCACCTCGGCTGTAATTACAGCAGGAGATGTCTCAGCAGAGGAAGTCGTTTGTAACCCTGGTGTTGCATGTCAGTGTTGCTCGGCTGTTACTCATCCAGGCTGTTAGAGATCCAGTATGGCAGGGAGCTCAGGAAGTCCTGGGGTCAAGTGCCCTGCAAAGCAGGCATCCAGCCAAACCAGGTGGTTTGCATTTCTGTCGCTGCTTTTCAGAGCAAGCTGGTTATTAAAGCTATCCCAGACAAAATAGCACAGTTCCTCTTTCTCTCCTGGTGCATCCCAATGAATGTATTCGTTCATGGTAGTCATGCCAATCTCTTAAATGTTTATACATGCATAAGCAAGGCTTGACTTGTCGTTGAAGTTCAGCAGGTGCATAGATGTTAAAAGTGCTGTGTCTTCTGTAATTTTTTCTGATGTAGCAGTTTGGCCTTTACCAATAGCCGTAGGTTTGAACAGCGCAGGATATACAATGAGTTAGTTAAGCTGCTCTGCTTGTTTAAGAACAATTGTAAAAAATGCCTTTGGGTTTCCGGGAGCACACATTAACAGAAGGTGTGTTTCAGTGGCTTTGCATGGTACCTGACTTTCACAGTGGTTCAGCTGCTCTTCTCAGAAAACAAAACCCAAAAAAACACCTTAGCAGGAGATTTATGGAAATGCAGTGGATTTTGCTAGTGTTTGGATTTCCCCACATCAGCCTCAGGAGAGTCTGGTGCTGTGTGTCTGCAGAAGGAATACTGGACATACTGGGAGCTTTGTCATCTTTCAAAAGGCACATAAACCTGAATCTGCCTTTAGTGGAGGGCAGCCCTAAGGACCAGTCTGTGGATCTTGCCCTGCAGCCAGTGTGGGCTGGGAGTGTCTGGTGCAGAACTGGCTGCTCTGTGACCAAGGAGGGAGCCTGAGTGCCCAAAGCATCTGCAGAGCTGCTCCTCCCTGTCTGTTTAGCAGCAGCACTGGTACACACTGGAGCAGCCCAAGCTAGTTTTTCTGGCATGGTCGTGATATGTTGTGCCAGTGATGTAGTGAAACTATAATATGTAATTTCTCCTTGAATACTGTATACTGTGTATACCCTGTACTATGCTGTCCTTGCTCTGTTGTGATCCAATAGCCATACAGAATGATGGGATCTCTAATTCCCTGCTGGACGTTATGGTAGAACAGAATCTGTTACTTCGAATTCTTGCTGCAAAACAGTACTTTTTACATAGGAAAAGGGTGTATGTGGTTTTATTTTACAATAAGGTATTTATTTGTAATAGTTGACTGCAGCTGTCTGGTTGTCTTTGCAGTTTAAGTATCAGCAGGATAAGATACTCAGCTGAAAAGTATTTGCAGTTTAAGTATCAGCAGGATAAGATACTCAGCTGAAATGTATCTCACCTATGGACTCATCAAATTTGAATACCAGAGAGCGTTAATAACACTTAATAATGCCGTATATATGGTAAACACAGTTTGCTTGTTTTAACAGAATCACAGTTCTCTGGTCAGAAAACCAGTTTTCTGTTCAATTGCCTATTTCTACCACTCAGGACATGACAGTGCTTTGTACCTCAGTCTCTCCCTTCAGCCATCCTTACCCTTTTTGTGCGACACCAAGTCGCAGAAGAGACTTGGCAGAAGAAACCCCAAGCAGCCTGTCCCCAGCTAACTGCCCCTGCTCTTCCCTGCAGAAACCCTCACGAATGAAAGGGTGTAAGAAGCATCTGATGGCATTGGATCCACTTCTAATCCATTGTCCCACTCCTAGTAGCAGTTGAGTTCTGAAACTGTGACAAAGGTGCAAGGATGCTGAAAGAACACAGATGGAGGATGATCTTTCCATCCAGAAAGGTTTTCTCATATGCTCCAATTGTTTGAATTGGTTTTAGGCCTGAAATCTAACTTCGGAGATATTTTTCGAAATGTTTGTGTTATATATAACACATATATGTGTTTATATAGAATATGTGTACACGTATAAAATGTTGCACATGTTACTGGTAAAGTTTTGACTTCTAGATACAACAAATTTCTTGACCTAAAAAGGTCAAGGATCCCAGTAATTGCTGTCAGTTTTCAAAACTGTCTGCCTCTGTCCATGTTGAAAGAGAAGCTGAGTTGTCCACCCCAGCAGAAAGTTACAGGGTAAATTCTGCTTGGCATAATTTCTTGGTGACTAAGAAACTCATAATTGGCTCTGTGTGGGCAGAGGATCTGTCTTTGGTGAGGCGAGAGCTGCGCAGCAGACAGGGATGGAAAGTGTATGGGAGTGACTAGGTGGGATATGGCATTTGTACAGATGCTCTGTGCTCTGCTGTGTTAATTGTTGCTCTTCAGAAGCCCTGTCCAGTTTTTTGCTCCCCCTTCATTGTGCCAGGAGGAAGAGGGTCATACTGTGGATGTTAAAGGTTAACATACTTCCTGAGAGACAGATACTTCATTGTTTCCTTCCTATACGAGTTCAATTGACAATGAACTCTCAGCAACATTCAGTAGAATTAGCTAGTTTCAAATGCCTTCGAAATAATTAGCCAAAGCTGAAATAAATAAATAAATAAATAAAATTCCCAAACATAATAAATAATGCAACTCCAAATTTTGCAGTTCAATATTCTTAGCTGTGATTACCTGATGTTGTCATTCTTGAGGCTACTTTGTTGTTAATGACTACTTTGATGCTGTTTTACTTCTGTATTTTAAGCTGAGATGCTGCCCTTGCAGCTATTTGGTTTAAATACAAGAAAATGACAAATGAGTTCTGCCCATTCTTGTTTAAATGCCAGCTCCATTAATGTCGCTGTTGTTGTTGTGATCCTAGTTTTACACGCCTTATGTGAGCATTTATTCATATTTTTAAAATATTGATCCTTTTTTTAGTTGTAAAAGGAAAAAGGCATGACTTCCAGAAAAAAAGTTGACTTCTTCATGCATGTTTATTTTCCTTTAACTCTGGAAAACTCAATCCTTTCATTTGAGACTTTGAAGATGTTTTCCGTCTGCCTTGTAAACTCAGTGCTTGCTTCAAAGCACACATGCAGTTTGTAGACTTGTATTGCCTAGGGAATTTTTGGGAGTCCTTGCTTGCTGTGTGGAAATGAATGCACACAGAAGTTCAAATAACAAATCTAATTCTTTTCTTTCACCAGAACAGAGTTGTGGTTTTTTTCTTTTTCCTGCAAACAGACCTGAGCTCTTACATCTCCATCCCTTCCTTTCTTCTCTTCTCTCCTCCCCTCTTGATTCCTATTTCTCTTTAAAATGTGAGTGAGGAAAAACACAGGGGTAAGTAAATGGCCACTACAGTTGCAATGGCATTAATCTCTCCTCAGGTAAAAACCTCCTCATCCTGGTTGTCATGGTGAACACGCCACTGCTCTCCCCAGGCTGTGGTGCCGATGCTCCATCTCTCCTCCTGCACTGTGAAGGTCACTGGTGGCCATAGGTGGCCTCTGCGGGTGCCCAGGCTGTGGTTAATCCTCCCCTGCTCTCCATGCAGAGCTGCACAGCCTGCACAGAAACAGGCAAAAATGCCAAGCTGCTACCAAGCCTTTCTTCCAGATGTTAATGAAAACCAGCTCAACCAGCAAGGTATTAGATATGTAATTAATTTTATAAGTATTTCTATCTTCAGCTTAACAGGCAAGTGTGTATTAGTTAAAAAGCTTGCCAGTGCCTGAAGGAGCAGTCTGAGCAAGCAGATTTTAAGGTGCTGAATGAAGCCCAGTTCCCAGGCATCAACTAAATGAAGCTGCCAAAGGAAGAAGTGAAGGAAGAGGGCTGTGGGGAGAAATTTCTTTCAATAAGCAAGGCATAAAACCCAAACCTATGCCATACTTTGGTTTTTGCCTGCCTCCTGGAAAGGGAGAGTCTTGTGGTCTTTGTTTTGCTCTCCTGTGTTTTTTTGACATGCTTTGGGAGAGCTGAAACTGAGCAATGACTGTTGGATCACCATGAACCCTGGGCCATTCAGGTGTGACATGGTGGGAGCTCAGCAGACCTGCCAGCCTGGCACGATGTGTCCTGGCATTGCTTCTCAGGCTGAGCTTGTTCTGGGATGGAGGCAGTGCTCTGTGCAGTGTGCACACTACTTCCCACAGCCACCATCAGCCATGGCAAAAGCGGGAGGAAGTGGAAAAAACCAACCCAGCAGTGTATTTGCAATCCCCAGTTTGAAATACTGACCCTGTTAGATAACACTCCATTACTTGCAGGGGAATCGGGTGCTCTCTCTTCTCGTGGTGACCTCTCCGTGAAATGCAGAAGTATTTTTGTCTCTGCCATATAATGGATGAGTCTCACAGTTCAGCTCTTCACAGTCCTCCTGTGACATGCAGTTGTTCTTCAGGTCCTTGGTTTCCCTGCTGTGCAGTAGGGATAGATGGGAAGGAGTGTGGGTGAGATGTCATCCGAGAGAGTCTGTGGACAGTGTTCGGAGCAGGAACTGATGGAAACTTTATGTAGCATGAGATTTTGCTATGGAAAAGCTTAAACTTTATGGGAAATGTAGTAAACATCGTTACAACTTGACACATCATTTGTTATTACATTGAAACTTTTTCATTTTTCCCAGAACACACTGCAAGACAACAAGATGCTGTTTTAAAGACTTATTTAAAATTACTGCTGGGATGTAAAAGGTCACATGTATGTTGGGAGAGGGGAAAGACCCAAGCACACACCCAAGCACATTCATCTGCAAAGGCTACAAAGCTGTGTTTTCTTAAAATATGTTTTTTTATGTTTAACTTGAAACACTGATTAATGCTTATTATTTAACACAGGAATTCAAGGACTTCCAAACTTTAGAGCAATGATTTTTTTCCTGAGATTTTGTCTTGAAAAACATGAAGTAGATGTTTATTATGTGAAGAGTTCATGGAAGACTTTGAGATTTGCTCTAAGGAAAATTAGTCTTTTTCCAGACAGCTTCATACTGTCAAATAGCCTCTCCATGTAGACTGTGATAGTATCAAAGAGTGCTTTATTTTTGCCTGCTTCATGACCTCTGAAGGGAAGAAACAGAAGAACATTAACCTTTTCATATGTACATGTTTGAAATTATAAACTTAAAAATCCATGAATGTGCTTCTGTAAAAATTTCTTCCCAGCTGGGTTCCTGGAGTCCAACTCATTTCACTGTTGTCTTTTGGTAGTGAAAAATGCTGGTGCTATTTACGATGCGTTTTTTGGCTAGTTGCCATTGCTTGCTGTTTATCAGAATGCCTGATGTTTTTGGTAGAGGAAATAATCATGCTTTTTTGCTACATATAATCAAGTTAAGCATAGCTTAATTTACTACTTGTTTTGTTTTGTTTTGTTTTTGTTGATGGAGACCTGCAGACATTTGTCTGGTGTGCTGGATCTGCTGAGGGAAGTTGTGAATGTGTCTTTTGCATTGCCCGGTTACTGTTTACTGAGCTGGAATCTACCCTAGCCTTACTCAATGAAATTTTAAAATTTAATGGCAGCTCTTTTTTAAAATTATTATTCATGCATGAAAACTGAGAGACAGAGACTGAAATTCTCCTATGATTTCAGTCTCTGAAGGAAAAAAGAATAAATGTATGTGATCAAATGATGTAGCGATAGGCCTCCATTTATTAAAAATTTGGTTTAGCAAGCTTTTAGGTATAGGTTACTTCATGTGTAACATAATCTATGTGCTCAAAATAGTTTTTCCTAAATAGCGATTAACTTCTTTAAAAAAACTACCTCATCTGGAAAAATGAAGGATAGTTTTTCACGTCTGAAGTAGGTTAGAGATCCAGACAGCAAATGGTGGCCTCTGTAAAGCAGACTGCCTGACTTGATTCTCTTGTTTTAAGTCTCTTGATGAATGTCAGTGTCTCTCATCCTTAAATATTTTATGGTTATCTAATCTACGAGTCAAATCATTTATTTGTTCTAGACCTTCTTAGTACTGTGAGGGTTTTTAATAGGGCATCTACCAGAGTAAAAAAATACTTGAAAATCTACTTTGTACCTTTTCCTGGTCCATTTCTATAGTTGGGACTGAAAGTAAGAAAGCTTATGGCCTGTGAAAATATTTGTTAAAGACTTTTCCAATGTCTGAAGAAAGCTCTGATCTAAAGAGCTGGACTGAAATACAAGGGTCACTTGTAAGGATTTTAGGAGTTGATGGTGTTCATGCAGGTTTTGGATGTGGGCCTGCTCTAAAATAATGTGAATATTACTCTTGCAATTTGACACACACAAGCTATGATCTTTCTTTTCTCACATCCTAGTATAGCATCATGACGTTTTTGGGGTGGGACTACCTAACAAGTAGTTTGTAATGGAAATTCTCATCCTCCTTTTGCCACCCCTTAGATGATTTGTCACCTCCTTCCTCCACCCAAGATGTTTTGCTAATATTTTGAAGCAAACAGATAATTGCAAGTAGATGTGACTATATTGCTGCATATCCTTCCTTTTATGCCAGCCAAGCTGCGCTGGAAAGGAGGGAACTTGAAGACCTTCAGAAGAAAGTAAAAATCCTGGCTATAGCACATCTAATTTTGTTTTAGGTCTGAAATGGCTGTCTGTGAAAAGTGATTCTGTACTGTCAAGCAAGAAGTGGTGGCAAAACATTTAGAAATGACTACGTTTTTCCTACCACTGTTTTCCAGCATAATGAGCTGATGGAGTTGCCTCACGAACCTGACTTTGAAAATTGATGTGTTTTGTTTATCTTGAACATTTTCTTCATGCAGCTGAAGCTTACTGAGCAATTGAACTTCTGGAGACCTGTATTTCCCATGAGATTTGTTGCTTGAATTCTTACCTGACACTAACATATTGCTCTTTCCTGTGACCTTTCACAAAAGATTTCTGTTGTCCTCCAAGTCCTCTCTACACCACCTCAGAATCAACAAGAAATTTTGTATTTCAACAAGAACTTTTGGTGTGTTTTTGGTTTATTTAGAAAGAAATAAGTGAAACTGTTGTCAAACAAGGGTCTACATCAGTGATTTTGTCTTTCTTTTGAAATAATGTCTTAGCTAGTTGTTCCTGCACAAAAGTCTGTGTAAACATAGTTTGCCTGATATTTTCATTTTATTTTGTAGGGCAAGCAGTGGATTTTTCTTTTTAGAGAAAATAGGCAAACAGCTATGGACACTTTGTTGTATCATGCCCTCATCATGAATTAGGCTGTTACTGTGCCAGCTGGCATCCAAATACAAAACACCACAACAGCTTGTCCCAGCAGGACACACCCTGGAGGGGAGTATGTGTTGTGGGACAGGCAGGGTGGCAGGTAGCTCTCGCTCTGTTGCCTGCCGTGGCAAGTGCCTCTGTCCTGCCGTGGCAAGTGCCTCTGTCCTAATGTAGGTCCCTGAGGGTGCTGTAAACATCCCTGACAGCACTGCTCCTCTTGGCCACGTCTGAGGAAGCAGTTAACTTGGATCCGGGCTGGGCTGTATCCGACTACACAGTGTCCCTGTAGCTGAAATCATATGACCTTGGTGTGGCTGAAATTGCTTGCCTGTGGAATGGGAAATGTTTTCTCCTTTTCTCCTTTTTATGTGAGGGAAGCCATGATTCATCCAGGTGCTGATCTCCATGTCTCGGAAGCACTGCTTGAGATAACTCTTGGCTGCACAGTGCTGCCTGTAGATCCTGCTGTGGGTGCTGGGCTCTGCCTTCGCCCTTCCTGGGACAGTGTCCCACCCTCGCCTCTGTGTTTCCCTGCCTGCAGAAAGGGGACAAGGCTCTCAGACGTTTGGTGTTTGTAAGGGCAGTAGAGAATGACAGCGCTGCGGTGTGGTCTCTGCTCCCCTTCTCCTTACCCATTGTTTATGCTAAACTGCAGATAAGATGAGTATCTTTTGTTTTTCCTGTAGATAATAATAACAGCTTGTCTCTACCAATACAGCATTAGGTTCTTCTTTCAGGAAGATGTGGGAAGAGAAAAATTAATGCAGACCCTGTGAAGCATGTGTGACAGAAAAGGTCTCAGGGCAGGGAAACAGCAGGCTGCACTCTAGATGGGAATGCAAGCTGGCTTTGCTGAGCACTGTGCCCTTGGAGAACCTCTGTTTCAGCCATGTCCACCACGGCTTACTTGTTCATCACCCAGCAAGATCTCTTCAATGTCAGCATTTTCCCTTCATGAAATACTGCCTTGCTGCTTAATGGCAAAGATTGTCAAGGTGTCTGATAACTGTGACAAATAACAAATACAGGTGTTGCTCTGTGGGTTGGTGGGTTTCCTTCACTGATCTGATCAATCTTTGGCATCTTGTTACCTTTCTTTTAAAAAGAATTTTTTTCTCTTCCTTATACCTGTCAAGATTTTTGTGCATCTGTCAACGTGGAAAACTGATCTGGGTGTTCTGGTAATGATAGTGGCCTGGATTCAGTTTCAGGTCTAACAGTGAGATGCTCTGCTAACATCATTTTGGCCAAAGCTAGCAAGGCAAAAGCTTTCATTTTGACACAGTGTTTATGGGAGTGTTCAGATGCCAGTCTAGTGCTCTGGACGTTCTTGGATATTGGTAGGAATGCAGGTGGGTGGATTCTCACGGATGAACACCTGAAAGGAATCTGAAATCTTCAGACTTGTCATGTGTTAATAGGAATGTAAGCTGGGACAGAGCCCTCTTGTCTTTTTACTGCTCTATGCTGAAACTTGGGTGCTGTAAAGCAATGGGGAAGCATGTGCAAAGTGGAAATTCCCTGGAGGGTATTCATAATTTTTGATGTTAATTTGACTGTTGCAGGGGGACCCATGGTGTATGTCTCCCTCTCACTGATTCATTCACCAGCTCAAGGTAAATAGGTCCTGCAGAAGTGATTTTTCTCAGCAGATACTATAGAATTGGTCTCTTTGCTGTTCACATAATTCCTCTCTGCAACGTCCTCATCTTAAGGCTTTGCTTAACACAGAATTCCGGGAGCCTGAGGATGTTTTGGTTCCTTTCCGCCACAGCCTGTGTACACGCTGTTTGGAAGCAAGACCAGTATTTCCTGTGGCCTCCTTTATCTCTTGTTGTTCTGTCTCATGGAGAATTCATGCTGGTTTTTTTTTTAATATTTGTGTATATTTTGACTGTCTTATCCTATGAAATGTCCTGGCATTTAGCTTTAGCCCGAAGTTGCTCAGATGATTTATTCCCTCCTTGTCTTCAGAGTTTAGTCTTGCTTTACATGGGACTTATTTGGATGGCAGCCTCTTGCACTGCAGCTCCCCTCCAGAAGGCCCTTTGGGGCCTGTTGCGATAGGACAGACAGTAATGGTTTTAAACTAAAAGAGGTCAATTTAGATTAGGTATAAGGAAGAAGGGCTTTTTGTAATAGGGGTGGTGAGACACTGTCACAGGTTGCTTGGAAAGGTGGTATACACCTGATCCCTGGTAACATTCAAGGTTAGGCTGGACAGGGCTCTGAGCAACCTGGTGTAGTTGAGGATGTCCCTGTTCATTGCAGGAAGGTTGTACTAGAGACCTTTAACAGTCCCTTCCAACCCAGACTGTTCTGTGAAACAGGTTGCTAGATCTTATCCTTACCCATCAAAACAGGGCTTTGGAGCAAAGTGGATGGGTTGTCCCTTAGTACTGCTTTCTGTCTTTTGATATGGTTTATGTTCGTTTATTATGTGTTTGGCTGCTTTCTTTGATACTTGCTCTATCAAAACCTTCTGAGGCGTCGCCTTTTGCAGTTCATCTTGCCACTCTAAAGAATGCACTAAACTGAGTAGTGGCTACATTTTCGTTACCTTGCCAACAACATGCTGGGGAGAAACTTGGGCTGGAACAGCACAAACTGTCTGTTACAGCAAGTGTAATTTATAGCAAGAATTTTCTACTCCCAAACTGTCAAAATCAAGGGGTTAATATTACTGCCCTCTGAGAGGGGCACCTGTATGAGTGGAGAATCCTGATGGTGTTGCACAAAAAATTAAATTGCTGATGATTTTGAGACACGGTTAAAGGCTCAGAATATCTTTTCTTATAACATACTAATGAAATATAGGATGTGGGCCAAACTTGTAAACTGAGGTTTACCTTGCTATTTCTTCAGATGCTGCATTTTCATAATTTCTTGCTATCTGTTTGGAAGAGACTGTCTCTTATTCTATAAAGACTATGTGACAATTAGGTGTCCTGATATGCTTTTCTCTTCTGGTTACTTTTGTTACTTTCATTACTTTTTCTTGTCTGAGAGTGTTTGTGAGTATTTTGCAATGCCAAAATATCAAGGCTCCAAGCAAGCAAAAGCAGTGGAAATTGTTGATCATCCATGCAACTTGGAGATGTGTTTATCCTTCTGATTTGTACAGTTGAGGCCCATCGTATTGCTGGGTGCTCTCAGAGGGGTGAAGTTTTCCAAACTTTCTGCTAGGGTTTCTGGTTGTATCCTGACCCTACAAACACGCTTGCCTTGGTTATGCTGTTTATCTTGACTGAAAGGTTATCTGGTGCAAAGGATACTCATTGGCTGGGCTGTAACAGATACCTGCTTTCAGTAATACACCTACCCCTATTTTCATTTTGTTCTAGTGTCATCTGAGACATTGTGATCCTGTGTTTGAAACAGGAGGGAAAAAACCTCCTTCTCAGACCTCTCAGGCAGACATAAGGAAAAGCTGTGGGAGACCTCATGGCTTTAAGATCTGAATGCTGTTGTCTAGAAGTTAACTGTATCTTTAAGAAAAAACTGGGTATTTATATTTGTCTCTATCTGAAATCATGTTTACCCTACAGTGTTTATCAAACCTGAGTTAATTTTCCTCCTGTCTTTCTATGGCTGCAGGAGCTTTGCCAGTAATGCATTATAATAACTGGTATGAAAGGAGGCGCAGGCCACGTGCCAGGTTCCCGTTCCCGCTCTGTGGGCTGGCCTGGAGTCTCACTGCCTGGCAGGGTCATGCTGCTCTTGCCTACACTGCTCTGAGCCCAGCTCTGGCGATCCCTGCTGAGGAGCCCCAGCTGCCCTGGAGAGCCTCAGACCTGCAACTGAGCCAACTTTCTTGGTTAAAAATAATAATTATGAATCCTTAATTACTCTCTGTCTCTCTCCTGTCTCCCTTTTGGCCATTACTCTGAAGCGTTCTTGAAATAATTAGCATCACACTTTCACATGGCCATCATGTGCTCTTTTTAAAAATATAAGATCTCTGTGTCTGTTATCTTTTGTTTTGTGTGATGAGCAAGGATTACTTGCTCTTTCTGGTCCTCTGAAGTTTTCGTCAGGACTGTCTTGGCTGAGGTGAGTGTGATGAGTCACAGCTCTGTCGGCATTGGCTTTTCATCTCATCTTCCTCAGTCAACCAACACGTGCAGCCTGAGGCCGCATGGAGCTGATGGGTTTATTGTCACAGGGGCAGAATTTGTTGTTGGTTCAGATCTGAAATCTTGTTTGGCTTGGTCACACACAAATTTAATTTGAAGAAAAACGTCTGTATCTGACATGCATGTCCTCGGCAAGTTTGGAAGAAGCTGTTGCAGTCTGAGCTGTCTGCAGAGGTGGATTACCTGAGGGAGACTCAAGGGGATGAATGCCTGACATACCCAGCAGATGCAAATAGTACAGATGTGCTGGGTAAGTGTGTGAGACTGAGCAGCAGAGATCTCTGTATTGATGTAGTTGGCTTCTGTTGCACATCTTCTGGTACCCTTGTATTTTGCTGGCACTCCTGGACACAGTTCCTTTGTCTCAGTTGATTTTTCTACCAGTTATCCCAGGGGTTTTCCTCCAGCTCTGAAAAGCATCTGAATAAGGCATTAAAGATCTGAGGGGCTGGTGAGTACAAGAGTTGTTCTTGGCCTAGCAGTAAATCACAGATCTGCGCAGTGAAGTACAAGTTTTTGAGGAGGAATGACATGTTTCTGTAAAAGTAAAAGCAAAGATTTTTCCTGCAGGTTAATCCTATTCCATTGTTGTCTTTAGCTCAGCTGGCTGTGCTAGGATGCTTCTGTGGAATGGGGTGAACATACACAGTGTATATCCACATATGCATATATCCACATCTGAATTACAATATCCACGTGATACCCTGCTTCCACGAGAAATTTCTGTTAACACGTCAGCCCAAGGCGTGTGGAGGTTTTCTGATGCCCACATTTAGTGTTGCTGTACTTTAGTTTGTTTGGTGAACTGCACAGACTAAAATCAAAAGTAGACCCCAACAAAGCCATTTAAAATTCCTCAATTCCTTCTAGTCTTTACTAGGATGTTTTCGTTTATGCAGTCACATGAGCAAAGTTAGATGTGGAATATAATTTTCTTTCTCCCTCAGCTGAATGTTTCATACATAAGAGATTATTGTCTTCAGTGCCTTACAGCATTTTATTGCTCAGCTGAGCATATTCTTGGAGTGTTTGTAAGAGATGAGGAAATAAGAACCATCTTTTCTGTAGATAAAAATGTACTTTTTTCTCATTCTACTACTCTCTTCTCTGCTGCTTCATTTATTTAGCTATTTCATATTGGGAAAGTCTGATTAAATTTAGTTGCCACCTAAGAGAATTGCACTAGTGTAGCAGTAATTGTCATTTCCTGAAAATGAGATTAGTGCTTGGGACCAATGCCGGCTGTGTGGTCTTGGGCTGTAAAGTCACCTAAACACGAGATGCTTGCATCTAGACATGGTTTATACTGGTCACAAGCATGCAGAGACAGCACCACAGTTCCTTTTCTTTTTCCACATTTTGCTTTTCTAATAAATTAAGCCCTGTTTTGGTTTGAATTTTCTATGAAGAGATGTTCTTTTCAGGAATATGGATGCTGATCCAGGTCACTGGGTAACCCTCATGTGATAGATCTGTCTGTCATTTATATGGGCTGGATGCAAGCTGGATTTTCTGACAGGGAAGAGCTCAGTGTCCTGTAACATCTGTCTTGTGCCTTCCTAGTTACTTTATGAAAATTAATTTTCACCACTTACAAAAATGTGCTTCATGTGGTTTATTTTGCCCAGACTTTATGCCTATATGGAGAAGAGAATGCAAACTACCACGCAGGGGTTTTTGTTGTCTGTCATGCAGTATATGCTGGGTATTTTCCCTTTGGGGTTAAACTGTGAAGCCTGATGAAGCTAAAGTTTAGTGGGCTGGGGCTTTTACTTTCATGAGGTGCATGTCCTTTGCAGGTACTCTGCTGCTTGTTTTTTTTAAGGTTGCTTTCTGTTTTTTCCTGTTGGTGTATTTTTCCCCCAACCTCTTTCTACTGAGCCTTTTGGAGATCTCAAGAGAAGTTGAGGGAGTTTCTGACATGGAAGAAAATGAGATAATCACAGAAAAGAAATGTTGTCCCAAAGTTGTCCCAGACAGCTGTGAGCTAGGTCAGCAGTCATCTTTAGGGCTTTAACTCCTCCAGGTACTTGAAGTTATCTTTACAAGAAATCTGTATATAATTTACATCCATATATGGCAGGGGGTTTTCAAACAATCAAAGTAACAAAATGTTGGTTTTTAAGTGTTTTTTAAGAAAGCAGAGTTCTTAAACCTGCTTTCTGTTGGATCTTAGTCCTTGAAAATATTTTAGGTTCCTGACCGAAGTGTTTCCCCTTTTTCAAAGCTACGCTCTTAATGCAAAGTTGTCAGTGAACCTCAGTGTTGATTTTGAAAGCATTAACAGCAATCCAGCACAGGACATTTGAGGCACTCTACGTTCTTCAGTTTTTCTCAACACTCATTTTAACTGGGTTGAACCCTTGCAAGAGAGGAATTTTTTTTGTCCCATGTAAGGGCTCTGATGGACAAGTTCTGGCAGATTTGATTGTAGTGTAAGGAATTCCTCCCTTTCAGCTACAGGTTCATGGCTTGCCTTAAACGTTCTTCTGGTGGATTTTGCCCCAAGACCAGTGAGAACAGAAGGGATGGCTTGCCAGTGCTGTTGTCGCTCTAGCAAAAGCTTGTCCTGGCTGGCACAGCCCGACTGAAGTGCCTGTAAGCGTTCACGGTAGCAGTGAGCTGATGTGCTGGCTGCCTGCAAGGGATGGGCCTGGGCCCTTGCTTGCTCCTTGTCCTGTATTCCTACCTCATCCTTCACACCAGTGCTAGTGTATGCTGGGCTGCTCATTGAGCTGCTGAGACTCAAACCAGCAGAAAAATACTCACTGCCTCCTGGAGAGTAGGACTCAGCTCCCCAGAATTGTTTCCTATAACTCTCATGGGTGTCAGAGGAGTCTGTAAGGGAGCTGGTGGCTACAGAGCAGGTTTGGGGGAAGTGGGACTGTGCCTTCTCCCAGGACAGCTTTGCTGGGAGGCTGCAGATGTGGCACGTGCCTTGTTCTGGTGTTTCTGCTGCTCGAGAGGTGCAGAGTGGGTGCTTGGGGACATCAGCACCTTAGGCTGTCACAGCTCTCCCCCACCATGGCTTGCCAGAGCCCTTAGACAAAGTGAGTTTTCGACCTGGGAAAAAAAATGCTGAAACACTCTGGCAGTTCAAATCTCCAGAACAGAGGCAGTTCCTAAATTGTAGGTTTCAGTCTTTATCTTTTCAAGTCCATGAAAGTTAAGGTGACTGAACTTTCATAACAGCCTCAGTGTGTGTGATTGTGACCTGACAGCTCCCAATTTAGGGTGGTACGGCTCTCTGCTTTAATTTCTGGAAAGCACAGAAGGCAAGATAGAAAGAATTGAAGCTACGCATTCTTTAGGCTACTAAATGGAGGATGCTGATGGATAGCAAAAACTTGTGCTCCTAGAGAAGCCTTGTTTAAAAATGCAGTTAATGTTATATATTTTCAGAGGATTTATATGGCTGCATCAAGTTTAAATGTCCAAAAACCATTTGACAGTAAATGGGGAAAAAAAAATCTGAAAAACAGGAGCAATAACTCATGCTTTATGAAGCAAAGCAGCTACCTCCTGCCTAGTTTAAAAAGAAACTTCCTCTGTAGATAGGGTTTGATGAACAACGTGTCTCTACAAGACCTAGAAAAAAGAAGCGGTAAAAGTTTGGTCTACACACAATAAGCAAAGGCAGTTACAGAAGACTGATGGTGCCCATTAAAAATGAGTAATTTCTGCAGGAAGAAATGGCCTCACCAGTGACTACAGGAAAGAAAAAGAGGTGCAAAAAGCAGAACTCCAAACCAGACAAAACTAGGGGAGAGTATTTATGTTACACAGTCATAGCCAGGAAGTACTACCTGGAAATACACAGGAAATATATAATTTTTATGCAGCAGGTTTTACAGTAAAATTGCCTCTTTTCTAGTAACCAAGATGTTTGGTCCATAGCAAGTTTTATTTTGAATAATCATGGAAAACAAAGTGAATCACTGTGGGCAAAGTGAAAAATGGGTAACAGTGATGACAGCAGGAGCAGTGGTTGTTATCACTCTGCTTGCACACAGACATTGTCAAAAACAAGTTTTAGTCCTTCCTTTCACTCTTATGGAACAGAAGAGTTTGGGGTGATGAAGAATTGTAATTTTTGTACTGGAATAGCAAAGACTAGACTTCTAGTCTCTGACCTGGTGCACAAGTGATGGGGCCAGGTAATGGTTCTGATACTGCTGTTATGTGATTATGCTGTTATGGTGGTTCCACCTCCAAACCTGGCACATTTGGATAGTCACTGGTATCATATGGGTGAAGTTGGGATGCATTGAACTTAAATTTATTATTTTGTTTTTATTGCATCTTATTAAAGCAGGAATGGCTCCCTCGTACACTCTAAAAAATATGATGGTTTAACCTTCTGCTTGTTCATTTTTACCACTATTTAGCTCATTTTCTTCTTGAGGGCTTATTATTGAGTTCTTCATTCAGTGACATCGTTGCCCTTTTTTAATCAATCTTCTAGAATTTAACATACAATGTTGTGTATAAGGATGAGAACATTACTACTTCATTCTTTTCGCTCAGGTAATTTTTATATTACACTGAACACCCTGATTAAATATTTATCTGGAAAAGGCCATAATGAAAAGAAAACATAATTAAATATAGGACCTAAATATTGAACTCCTGACTTGAAGCTGAACTGATAAATGAAATTAAATTTACATTGGGGGGAAAAAAAGCATTGCAAAACTCATCCAGTATTGCATTTTAATGTTTTATTCAACCAGATCTACAAAGCAATCTGTATATATCAACTGCAGTAACTGCTAATTTTTGAAGGTCTTATTTAGAATCCACTTATTGTAATTGTGTAATACTAGAATTCCTTGGCCTTTGAAAAAGGAAAAAAAAAAAATCATCTGCATTTAAAATTCAAGCAGCACTGATGCAGAAGAGTTGAGTATGGCATAGTTTGGTTTTCCTAGACAGATTTAAAAAACAAAGCAAACAAACACCAGTAAAGGATTATACTTTATAAACAAGATTACGAAAGACAAATCAGCCTGTGTCTCTCATATAAATTCAGGTGTCAGAGCAGACTTGCTTTGGAAAGCTGTGCATATCTGCCCTCTCTGCATGTGTGCTCAGACTTCTTGGCACTCGCTGTCCCTGAATCAGGAAGACAGAATTGACTTTCCTGTTGGACTAATTATAGTTCTTTAAAGAGATTAGTTAACCCTTCTTTCCCTACAGAGGGACTTTACCAGTGAATCCCATGTCAGAGGGAGGCTGCAGAGTTACCTGCTGCTTGGGAGGGCTTTCAGGGATCAGCAGTGGCAGTGCAATGATGCTTACAGCCAGTCTCATGTTGGACGTGCTCTCGTGACCAAACTTTGGGTACAATGTAGTGCTTCCAGAACTACACTCTGAGCCTGGAAATACTGCTGAATCCATGGCTCTGTGAGATACAGTTGCAAAAACAACTTACAGTTCAAACGTTTTGGATACTAAAGTCAGTATATATTTCTTCTGTTTTGTACCTTGCACAAAGTGCTTTTCATCTTCTGTATCTATAGCATGATAAAAGTGACTATTCCTTACCTTCCTTCCTTCCTTGCTTCCTTCCTTCCTTCCTGTGTTCTGTGGGTCTGAAAAATGGTTGGTTATGTCTCTGATGTGGTGCTGTCTGGTTAGATATGGGGTGTGTATTGTCCTCTGGGGATACTGGGCAGCTGACAGCTGTGGTGTTTGGTACCTGAGTGATGTACCCCGCCGAGTCTGGGTGTTAGGGCTGCAGACCACCTCACCGCTCTGCTGTCATTTCTGGACCAGTCCTATGAGGAGAAGGGGCAGGGAGGAGAATTTTCCCCCAGTGCTACGTTAGTTACTGTGCCATCTGTGTGACTGAGGGTGTTGGTGGGATTTTTGGTGTGATACCAGACAGCAGCGCTAGAAAGGGAACAATCACTGATCCAGTTTCCTTACCGGGGCTAATTCATTACTAATGCTGGCTGCTTAGGTAGGAAGGGAAGACAAGTGCCTGGGCCACTCAGCTCTCCCTCAGGCTGGGCTTTCAAAGCACGGGCCGGTGTGGGAACAAGCAGTAGTGCCCAAGGAGTCCAGATGAGGGTAACAAAAATAAAGTGTTATCTTGGCAGCAGGAACTGTGTGTGCATGAAGATTCCCTGAAGCAATTAATTTTTGTTTCCTCAGTGCCTGGGTCTTCTCTCCTGGCTTTTGATTAGCTGTGATTAACACAGCAGGGCTCTCGACTCTCACAGGTTCCTCTGATGTAACTGGGATATTCTGTGTCTGTGTAGGATGAGGTGCTTGAACAGTTTGCGCTTCTCTGTCCCTCATCCTCTTTTTCTACCCTGTCTACAGTGCCCGAGCTGTGGAACTCCCCTATAGTGGATTCTGCTTCATTGATATGGATGTGGTTTTCAGTCATTGATGCGTTTTCCCTTTGGAAATCTTTGTGTCCAGTTGGTGCCCTGATGGACAGCCTTTGAGGAGAAGTGTTTTAAGTATGTACATTTGCATCTTTGTTTTTGCAACCCGACTCAGAGCTAGGTGGCTTTTTCACACAGCCTTGACTTGATTTCATGGCACCTACCTTGGGAAGGGGGTAATGTTTGCAGCCTCAGCCCTTGCTTCCATACAAGAAAGAAGCCAACTGGGAGTGAGAATGAAAAAGTCATCACAGAGACCAAGCAAAAATAAGGATTTTGAAGTTCTTGCTTTTTGAAGGAATGGTGGGAATGCAGCTGCAACCCCAGTGCTATGATGCCATACAGGTTTATGAATGCCAGGTTCTCTATTGATGTAAATGCCTTCTGTGGCTTCTGATCTGGCAGGATGACAAGGAGAGCACAAACACTTTTTTCCTTGCTTCTCGTAATTCCACTTGTTAAGGTGCTGGGAGTCCATTTACAGATCTTATCACCAATTCTTCTATAAATGCCAATTAACTTAGGAAATTTAATAATGCTGTCACTCAACAAAAAATATTGGAGAAATATCTTCATGGCTTTGCAAATGTTGAAAACATGAAACATGAAAATACCTGAAAGGAGAATGAGTCCTATAACAATTTTATACATGCTTCTCTGTGCTTGTTTCTTGGTCTGTGAAGCTGGGATCTGCCCTTATGAAGGGCTTTGAGGGATGAAAAAGTTTTTTTATCTCCAGCTGCAAAGTGTGGTGGCTCTGAGCCCTAGTTTGGAAAAGGGAGATGTAGCAGTTTGGGTGGCTTCTTCTGAGATGCTGAATATTACAAGGGAGATGTTCAGTACTCAGCGGGTATTCAAACCTCCTCAGTAGCTCAGGCTGGTAGGTCTGTGCCTGGAGGAAACAAGTCATGGGTCATTTTTGGTGCTAGGAGATGTGTTTAGAGCACCTGCAAATTTGCAATACTTTGTAGATGTATTTTTTTCCCATGTGCAGTTCTGACAGTTTTCTGCTGCCTGTCTAGCTTGCCCACAAAGGGCAGTGAGTGCTTTATTTAGTTTGAAGGCAGCAGCATGCACATTTAGCAGACACATTTACCAGCACCAATATGACTTTTGTCACTTTTCAAAATGAGCAGTGGAAATAAGTAAGAGCAGTGTGTGTCTGTGCTTCAATGAGCCAAGCCCTGGGGATGGACAGCTTGGGGGGAAGTGCTTCCCAACTCCTCTGCTCAGCTGCTGTAGCACATATTGCATGTAAAACATGGTCTGGGACACCTGCAATGGCTTTGGCAGAACAAAATAGCAGAAGCATAAATCTGCTCGTTTATTCTGATTTATGGATTTCATTGTAGTTGTCAGTGTCACCTCAGTGGAAGTCTGTAAATGCAGCATTTCGCTTGCCTGTCGGCTTTAATTGACTTCAGGTAATACAATTCTGATCTGCTGTAAACCAGCAAAATTACCCCTTAGAGGCTTCAGGAACCTCCAGCTTGTTCTTGGGGGTGGAGGGGGGGGGGGGTGTTTCCCCTCATCATGCAAACAGGCTTGGCATTTGTTCATGTCTCCAGAACATCTTAATTACATTTTCAACATGTAGTATTTGTGAGAAATGATTAGGAGAAATGAGTGTCAGAACTGGCTGTCCGACTATGAGAATAAAATTTCTTACCAAATTTTCTTAATTTTCTTTAGAAAATAGTGCAAATTAGAGACTCTAAAATAACCTCTGAGCAGAGGTGTGCAGAGACATCACCGTCATAGGGCAAGCTAAAGGCCTTACTTGAAGACTGTAATTCAGGGTGTAATTCTTGATTTTTTAGAAGCACAGTTTTAAAATCACTGTGGAGTGGTTTGAAGTGAAGTGATCATTCTGGGTGCTGGATACCATTGTTTGTGTAAATCCATCCTTGACAGCTCCACGAGTTTGCTTGTGTTTTAAAGCTATGCGATCTTTAATATATAAATTTCTTAATCTCCTTTTCATTATGTTGTTCCTGAATTTCCAGTTGAGGCTTGTGGGCACAGCACTGAGAATTATTCTTATGCTAGAAAAACTGCTTCACCTTCATGACAGACCATGAATTATTTTTTTTTTAGGCTGAGATAGGTGACAGCTCTTCATGAAGGTATGCAAAGTGAGTCATGTTTCATGATAACAGCAAGAGAGCATCTCACTGTCAGCCCTGAGTCACAGTGCATTGGTGCTGCTGGCACAAATAATAATTAATGGCTACACATTCGCTAGGCAGGACAGGTCTGAGTTCAGTCTGTGCACATGGTGAGCTTTCCTTACACTCTGCACTTCAGGACTTGGTTTTCAGTAGCCCTAAACATGACTATTCTACTTTTGTCCAAATACAATTCTTCATAATTAAAAATCCCTAGCTTGTTGCAGTGAACAAGTAGCCTGTCCTTCATTTTTCCAGTTAATGCTGCTGTATCACATGCAAAGGACGAATCTTTTTCAAGTGACATTGCTCTGCAAAGGTGGAGCCTGTGTCTCTGGGATTGTAGCCAGGAGGGAAGCTGCAGAGGACACGCCTCAGAGAACTTGTGTGTTTGGGTAGCTACAAGTGCTCATGCTTGTATCAAATGAGGGAGAACACAGTATTTATTCCTCTTTACTTTATAATGTCTGTTACTGACTTATCTTTAGCAACATTGATTCTTTCCTGAAAAGTCATAGCTTCCTAGACCTCTTCCTGCCCTGTGCTATCCTAGCCTTTGGGAAACTTAGCAAGAAGGATCCATTTGACATCTAGTAAAATAATTCTTCACTATGAGGGTGGTGAGGCACTGGCACAGGTTGCCCAGAGAAGTTGTGGATGCTCCATCCCAGGAAGTGTTCAGGGCCAGGCTGGATGGGGTCTGAGCAACCTGGTCTAGTGAAAGGTGTTCCTGCCCATGGCAGGGGGCTGGAACAAGATGATCTTTCATGTCCCTTCCAATCCAAACCATTCGATTATTCTATGAGTCTGTATTCATTGCTAGAAGAGAAAGAGAATCTTGGTCAATAAGAAAGGCATAGCAGTTTGTGGAGATGGAAAAACATAGGATTTGCACAGCAAAGGACGTGTTGGTTTGGGAGCCTGAGTTGAGTGGGACTGGAGGCTGGTGAGTGACGTCCCCCTGTGATTTACTTCCCCCCTTATCTCTGTTAAACCCTGCTTAGCAAACTCAGAGTGCACTGCGGCCAACTTATGCTCTCTTAATATAGAAAGCTGAATGAAAGCTGGAGTCAGATAGCACTCCAGTGAAAAACTGCAAAAAGGCTGGCTTGTTATCAGTTGTTACTTCCTACAAGAGCAAGTGTGTTTTGTGGTTCCATTATCTGAAACTGAGCGGGCTGGTGGGGCTGTGTGCAGCCATTTAAAAATGTGATTTTTGTTTTCCTTTCTTCGCAGAAATCAGCCTAAAATATTTCCTGGAGCTTTTCTCAGAATCTGTGTCAGTGCAGCGAGTTAACTAGTGGCAGCTCTGTCTCAGGAGAGTAGAAATTTAGCATGGTGACACTAATGTCTTTATAAGATGACCTAGATTACAAGTGTCTTGTTCTTGGTTTGCAGAATTGTATTCAAATATTTAATATGGCTTGGAGATGTTTGTTTGTTTGTTTGTTTTTCTTCCTGAAGAAACAGAAATAAAATTACTTAAAATGCTTTTAGGATCCTAACAGTTTCAGTGATGAGAATTCTAGTTCAGGAACTAGAATTAAAGTACATCAGACACATGCTGTCTGCCCTCCTGATCTACATACTGCTGTGGCATGAATAGGGATGAGAAATTTCCTCTGTTTTGTCTGCTGCTTATGCCTGTGTAGATTTCACCTTCTGAATTTTACAAGATAACCAGCTTACAAGTTAGAAGTCGGAATTAGGTTATAAATGAGACTGCTGAAAATCCAGGTTGCCTTACTCAAAGTGTGTAGGTAACTTCTTGTTGAAGTCTGGAGGGGCAGGACCAGTGCAGCCCCAGTTTCAGTCCAGTCAGATCTGAAGTCCAGACCACAGAGCTGGCTAATCTGAAGCAGGGGGGCACATGCCAGGGGCAGCTTGTCCTCACGAGGAAGAATTTGCTGCTTTTTCCTCCCCTCTCTCTGGTTACTTCCTCAGTATTCTGCCTGTGTTTAAAGAACCTGAAATAATCTGTACAGGCATATGACTGGGATGGAGAAAGGTATATCTGCCTTTTTTTGTTAACATCACCATCTCCCCCACGGCTGAAAGCTCTCTGCCAACCATTGTTTTAGCTCAGTGCACTGGGACTGAATTCCCTTTGGGCAGGCCTCATTTATGGTGTAGTCTCAGCTGGTCTGTGAGATGTTGCAGCTAACACAGAGATACTATCATCTACTCATCTTGCCCCAGAGGGGGAGGGATTCTGGACCCTACACAAAGTGGCTGCAAGCAGAGGAGTCCTGGACTTCCCCATGCAGAACTCTCAGTGAAAGCAGTACGACAGGCTTTGGGGAACAGCCTGCTTCCTTTTTTTAGTTTCCTTCTTTAGGTTTTTTTTTAACTCCTTGCAATCATGGTGACTTAAGATGGTGAGATGGCACAACCTTTCCCACCCCTCTGGAAACTTTTCCATCCCTTGGAAAGATCATGCAGCTTCATATGTTTGGGGTTTCTAAAAGCACCAAGCATTGCTATCAGTCTCTTAGCTTTGTTTGAAAGTTTCTGCCATCAACTTAGATGTGAACAGTATTAGGTGGCCCTTAAACGCGTTTTGTTTATCTTGTTTTGTAAAATCCAAGGTCTGTGACACAGCAAGACTGTGCTTTTCTATATTTTTTTCTGAAGTGTTGGGGTGAGCTGCATCCACCAGTGAAACAAGACATCAGAGGAGACCTACAGGTCTTGAATTAGGATTGTCACCATAAAAAACAGGTGAGGGCTTCTCAAGGACTAAGAGTAGGAGGCTGTGAGACACCGAGAGATTTGCTTTGTTTAGATCAGATGGGCAGGGTAGCCTGAGAGTGGTTAAACCATGCAGCAAAATACGACAATGGTTTGCCAAGCCAGTTCCTCACAAAAGGGTTGAGTAAGTGAAGGGCTAAGCCTGGGTTTAGCTTAGATGCTCTCAGCTTCTGATGCATTACTTGAGTCACTTGTAAAAATCTATGAAAATTAGTGGAGATGGTTACTAATTTAGTTCTGCAGGCTCTGTTTTGTAATGTACATGGGATTTAGAAAGAAAACTGTAAGGCCTACACCTGCTTCTTCCAGTAGCACAATTCCAGAAAGACATCCCCTTTTCCAAGAGGCCATCTGGGATATCTGGTGGCAGTATAGACATGTTTCCTGAGCTCTTCCTCAAACATCCTCCTCTCCGATGAGGAAAATGACTTGAAGAGTTCCCTGTCAAAAGGAACTGTTCAAATACCACAGGCATCCACAGTGGTGTGGCCAAAGTGGGTGGCCAAGGAATCGCAAAGGAACAGTAAAGTCAGACTGGATTTGGAAATCCTCTAGTTTGTTTTGGCTTCATCATTTAGCTAGGTTACTGTAATTCAGCTTTCTGGATCTCATTAGGGAGTTGATCAAGCTGTCACCAGCTCTTTCTGCCATTGTCATTAGAGAGGTGGAGAATCATGCCCTGCTTAACAGCACAGACTAAAATGAGAGTTGAGCACATTGCCACTGCCCTGACAAGCAGCAGTTACATGTGTTAGCTGATTAAGGGGTGTTTTGTGGTAAGGTTGTATATTTACTGGGCTAAATTTGACAAGACTAATACGTGAATATTCACGAAAGAACCGAGTGGCTGTGTTTAGGGACTCAAGATAGAGATTTGTTGTTTTTTTAATATAAAAACTGTTTAAAAAAAGCCCCAGCTAATTATTTTTTAGCAAGCTTAGGTGCTCTTTTTGCAAGCACTTCTTTTGGTATCAGACTCATGGTGCGTGACAACAACACAGAATAGTAAGCTTTTCACTATTGAAGTGGAATAGTTCACAGAAAATAAATGAGAGGCTGAAGTGTTAAGCTATGCAAGTCTAATTAACTTTCAGCCTTAATAAGCTATGGCCTCTCTAACAAAATTAAAAGTGGGGTTTAGATTACAGATGACAGCTGCAGTTTGGGCTTAGAAAGGCGTTTGTAAAAACTGTCTTTTTTTTCCTCTCTCTGGCTTTTCTGAGCACTTTGTTTTGCAGAGGGCCATCTGAAGTGGACTGCCCTCTTTCCCTCTCTTGTGTTCTTTTGTTCACTGGATGATTCTTTGCCCTCCTCCGTTGCAAGGAGGTTTTAATGAGACTGCTCAGGAATGAGGGGGGCTTGTCTTGACTTTGTCGGGACCCTCACTGTGTGGCTGAGCCCCCCCAGGCTGAGCCTTTTTCTCTGGGAAAGGGAGCCCCATTTGGGCAATCCCAGACCAGAGAGGATCAATGTGTCTAGATGTGACATGGACAGAGAGAGGGTCTCTAACACTGCTGGGCTGTGTCTGACTGCCAACCTCACCGCTTGATTTGTGTGACAGGAACTGGAAGTAAGCATGGAGAGACAGCTGCACATACAAAATCAGTTAGTGCTGGGAACTGAGGTGCTGAGCCCTTGTCTTGCCTTCCTTCACAATGCTGAAGGGTTTCAGCAAGAGATTATGACCATGGCTGGAAGCTACTTGAGAAGAAGCGGAGTGAGGAAGATTTGTATCCCACTTCCTCAGCTGACGAGAATCCACACACTTACCCTTCTGGCTGGTGCTGCACATGCAAGGCTAGCTTTTCTCAGATATGGAGATGTGTCTGATGCATGGGATTGAGTGTGATGAAGGGAAGGCTCACACTGAGTCTCAAAACTGTGACAGTGGTCCCACAGATAGCTTGCAGGCTTTTCACAGGATATCCAGACAAAGCTGTTCATAACTTGCAATGGTAACTTGTTGGAAGAAAGAGTGTAATAGCTCATTATAACTCTCCAGCTCATCTTTCTGTTTAATTTGTGTCTGTACAAAGTAATTTTGACACTGCTGGATTTGTCACAGTCAGATGCATCATGCTCTGAAGACACTGAATTGTTTTCTGAAGTGAAGACAATTTTGAAACCTTTTAAAATTTCCATTTAATTTCTTTGGCCTGGCTGTCTGACATTGCACTCATCAGCAAAGCTTGATTTTTTTTCTTTTTTTTTTTTTTTCCTGTCAGCTTTGATAGTTTGGTTGAGGTTGAGAACGAGGATGTTATCAGGATATGTTGAATCAAGCTAGCTTTGCTAATCCGCTCCAGATTCAAAATAGAGGTAAAACATCTGCTTTGGTTATTGAGCAGAACTCTATGCCAACTGTAGCATGTCTAATGTAAAGAAAGAGATGAAGTGGTGTTATGAACTGATCTTCATGTTCACACATAGTTACTCTGCTATTAATGGAAATAACCCTGTCATCAGCCTCAGTAGTTAAACATTTTTAATCTGAATTTTATATCAGCTATGCAGAAGGCAAATATCAGTGACTAAAATCTGCAAAGGATTTTAATATTTTATGAAAACAGTAATAACTGACTGTGGTGCTCTTCAAGAGCACTGTGAGCTCCATGACCTCTAAGAGAAATCAGGAAACATCAACGTTAGTCTTTAATGTCTTTTCAAGTATATTAGACTCTGGCTGTGTAGGAGAAGGTGAGTTGGGAGATTTTCTGAGTTTTTCTGGAGCTGGCAGGAGGGTGGCTGTGGGGGTGGCAGCTGCTGACCAGAGGAGTGAGCTGTGCTGTAGCGCGTAGGAGACAGGCAGTGGTGAGGCTGTGTGTGTGATGTGCAACACAAGGGGAACCTGAGCAAGATCCACTTGTAATATAATGGTAAGACTGAGCAAATCAGGTATTTCAGGTTTTGCTCAAGTCCCTAAATGTCTTCTCCCTCCCTAATGTTTTTTCATGCTCCTGGAGGTTTGCTATTGTCTGAGGCTTGGTTTAGGTACCCATGACAGCAGGGCCTTGGAAGTGTTGCAGGTCACTGTTAAGAGGAAGATGAGGTTCAGGAACACGTGAGATTGTGACTGTAAAATGTATCTGTCCTTAAGAGAAACTCTGTGTGTAGCTCATGTGAAAAAAACAAACCCCATAGCTGAAATTACCTTCTGATGAGTGAATGAGATGGGATCTGAAATTCTGCTGGAGTCCTGCCACATATTAGTGTGCTTCTACCCAAGACACTAAACTCCCCTTGAACTTTTGGAAAAATATATTTTTATTGATTTCTGCTGTAGCTTATCCTTTTTGCATTAACCTTTATCTTCATGTAAGTGTGGTGTGAATTTTGTTTGGCCTCCTTTGCTTTCATATGTTCAATCCTTTGCCTACTGAAGCCTGCAGAAAAGAATACCTTTGACTTTCAGTGATTGTTGGACTAGATCTATTTTTGAAATACAAACTGTGAAGTGCAGAAGACTGTAACTCAGCCAAATTGGTAACCAGTGTCCTGGTTCGTGTTGCCCTTAATGGAGCAGAGATGCATCCTCCTTGCATGCAGCCATTCAAGCTCTGTATGTCTTGGATGTGGAAAAGAGATGAATTCTTTTAGTAACAACCTTTTATGTATTGCAAATAGTTCTCATTTTTCCTTTAAATTGTCTTCTGTATATGCTGACTAGCTCTGATCTGTTTAGATTTTCCCTGTTTTAGAGCTCTGTTTGGGTCTTCAAGTCAAGCGGTACCCTAAAACTAAACGTCTCACTGCAGCCACAGCCTAAGCAGTACTGAGCAGGACTACTGAGTGCTTTGCAAGTCACAATCCTATTTTAAGTCTCTTCCTCTTTCAGAGCATTGTTCAGTTACATTCAGTTAGTACACTGCAGTCCCAAATTCTTTCTTACACAGAACTGCTGTATAACAACCCTGGATTTCTCACTAACAGGCATGCTATGTTCTCCTCCATACTGAACAGTGTCCTACTCTTCCTCCAGCCTAGCTGTTTGTATAATTTGTCAAGGTGGTTATAAATTCTGATCTTGCCCTCCAACGTCCTTGTGTAGTCTGTTATAGTTCCGAAGTATCTGCAAATTTATTATGGCACTCTCTGTTTCATAGCTGCCTTCTTTGTGTGTACAGTAACATAAAACAGACCCCGTTAGCCACCGGAAGTGCTGATCTTACTAAGCAAGATGTTACAGGATCAGATACCACTTTATAGTTCCCTAAATCAGGACTAATTTTCTAAAAAGGAAAGGGTTTTTATTAGTGTGTGTGATGAGTATCAATGCATGCTCCATATATCAGATAGAGCACTTAATTACAGCTAGACTGGACTATTATTCTGTCCTGCTGAGTGTCCAGGCAGCCAGATGAAAAGCAGGTCTTGCTGTGCTGCTGCACTGAAGGAGGACTATGGAAAGGTTTTTATAAGCCAGCTGCAGTGTGCATAGCAGCCCTTGCACACGCTTGCCTTGGCAAGGAAGAGGGGTAAGTCATGGTTTCATAAGTGATAAACTGAAGGAAGATAAACTTGCAGCATTTCCGTTTCTTTTTTTCTTCTTCTGTTTGGTTGCCATTGCTGCTGGTAGAGTTGGGTGAGGGCAGGATATCAGCGGTCTCCAGAGGATGTGAACTGAACAGAGGAGATGTCTCAGGTTAAGTTGACCCAGCTGCATGAACCCCTTCAGCCCTCAGAGCATTCCCCCCTCCACACAGATTTGGTTTTAATTGTCTTTTTTCTTTTCTCTCTTGGGGAATTTAACACCTAAACAATTGGTTAAAAAAAAATAATTGCTTGAAATGTGTTTGAAGACAACTGAGCAGGAAATGAAGCTTTTGACAGGGTTGATGTTTTTCAAGTGAGTTTCTTCCCTAAGAGCTTTATTCTGAAATCTCTAGTGAGGAGCAGATGTGTCACTGGGGTTGCTGTTGCTCTGTTCTGTTGCCGGCGGTTTCATTTCTCTTGAGGTTCATAACCTCACACTGCCTTGGCCACCTCTCAGCTATGCTTCTGGTGGGGACAATGAGCAGGGCTCTTCGGAGAGCAGGTGGGGTAACATGGCACAGGGCCTCTCACTTGGGAGTTTGCTTCAGCTGATTTACACCAGCTGGAATTTATGCCCCCAGAGATTTTACTCACTGCTATGCTCTTGTTCAGAAACACGGCCTTGGTACCAGGACTTCTTCCCTGCTTCTGACTAAATGATTGATGGATTATGGGGGAGGGGGGAAAAAAAAAGACAAAAGCTCTGGGAAATAAAGTATAGATATGACAAGAAGTGCTCAAATGGATAAGTGGTGCAGCACATGCTGCTGAGAATGTATAAAAGGAATTGGATCCTTTTTTTGGTACTGCCATGACAATCCCATGACTGTTATTTAATGGTGTCACTGGTATGTCTGTTGTGAGATATTACACAACACACAGTTTGTATCAAGACAAAATCCCAAGAAACTTTGAATAAACAAATTCAGGGTACTATTAGATTGATTATCTTCAATCTTTGTAGGTATTCCAACAAATCTTATTATGCTGTGACAGACTTTCTTCTACTAAAATGGGTAACAAATGCTGGTGAATATAACAAATGTTATGCTACTATGTTTATTTTTGACTCCTTTAAAAAAGCTTTCTTATTTTAACTAGTCTGCATCATGCTGAGTCTTTGTCTCCACTTGATTAATATAACTTCAGGACAGTATTTATTAACTAATTTTCTGATCTGATCTGGAGGCACTTAAAAAAACCCCCACCAACCCCCAATCCCAAATGCCAAAACTAAAACGAAACCCTAGCACTTAAATCAAGACCAGTGGACAGCCTCCAGTAATGAGAATGAGAGAAAGGACACTGGGCAAGGTGAATTAAACAGTCTTAGCTCTTTTTCTTTTTAGAAGTGATCTAAATTTAACAGGCCAAGAGTTATTTTGGTGTCTTTAACTGATAAGTTCAATGAAACATAGGCAACTTGCAGCACTTTCAGTGTGTAGAGGAATTTCAGGATTCCAGGAATGGCAGGATGTAACCTTTACTTCACCTGGAAACATAAGCAATTCTTGGGGCAGTTGATAGGCTTCCTAATGAAAAATGGGAGGCAGCCAAAATCTGGAGCTAAGCTAACACCAGAAATAGATCTGCCAGAGGCTTGTTTTGCAGTGTCTAGAACATATCACAAATCGTGCGAACAGAAATTCTGGGCTGGGTCCACCATTGCACAAGCAGGGTCAGTCCTGACTGTTTTCCTTTTTAAGTATTGTGAAAGCTTGACTAAATGAATGTTGTGTTAAAGTTTCAGCTGTCTCAATATGCTGTTTTCTTTCGTTCCTTCTCGCTTTCTCAAAATACAAGTGTTTATTTGGTAGTGTGTATTTACAATTAAAGGCGTTAAAGTGTGCATCACCCAAGAACTCCAGCTCCCCTACTCCAGCAGCTTGGAAATGGGGCAGCAGAGAGAGAGCAAGGTTTAAATCTCCAGGAAAAGGCAAGTAGGAGAGGGGAAAAGGCTGAGCACAGAGAGGACCATGCAGGGAGCAGTGGGGAGGCTGGGGTTGAGCTGGTTTATTCTTGTTGCTTCACAAGGTGCGTGCTTCCGGGAAAGTGTAGTGAAGTGTAGTCTGGTTTGCACATCACTTACTAAATGATTATTTGTGATTATGTTTAATTATAGAATCAGATCTATTGTGTTCTCTATCTGGCCAGAGACAGGGAGTTTTGTGGGTAGGGTGTAAGCAAAAGCCATCAGGGCTTTGGTGAGTGGGAGCAGAGAGCCAGAAGCCTGTGGGAGCACTGCCTGGGTTCCCAATCCCAAGCCCAGTTTGTTTTTGCAAAAGCTTAGCTGGCCTTGGAGGGGAAATCATTTAAAAGCAGGTGATGCAGGATGTGTTGTGACAGCTCTGCTCCCTTTTCAGGGTTGAGCCATGCTCTAAGCAGTTCAGGTCATTCTTTTCCAAACCTAATGTAAGCAATGTTCAAAACAAGATCCTTAATGGAAGGTGTTTGTCAGCTTATCATCAGACAATCTTGTTTCAGACTGCTACCACTTCAACCCCTTTCCAGTGATCATACTTTTCCCTTCTCCTTCATTACAGCTATTGTACATCATTAGGGAACTTGGAGTTTTGGAAAATGTACTTGTTCACCTAAGGCTGAGGATGTGATTTTTCCCATGCAGAAGGTGCAGAAGGGTGTTTTGGTATACTGTAATTCCAGCCTCCGAACCTGGTCAGTAGTGGATACCAGGCACTAAGCAGAGTTCAACTGGGGGGATGGGATGCAAGTCCTACCCTGGGCCATGCTGCCCCAAGGCTTTGCAGTCTGCACCAGCTGCCTGGCTGTCCAGCAGAGCAAGGCTGGAGCTGCTCTGTTTCTGTAGCTGTCTGTGATTGTCATATAGTTAGCAATGTACACCAGCCATGAAACTCAGGTTTTTGTAGTGTTATCAGCAATGACAATATCTGGTGATCATGTTAGAATTGCTGTATTCCAACTAATTCTGCACCAAATGTTTCTGTAAATGTTCAAGTCTTTGTTTGGGAAGCCACTGTGGGAAAGGCTGAGTGCATGCCTAAGTGGGAACTACTTACGGACCATGTTAGCATTGCATGAATTATTCAGATATTTGTGAGCAATTACTTAGGAACCTCTTCTACCTTCCTGAGAGGGGAAAAAGCACCAAGCACACTGAACATTGTTTGTACCACACTGATTGTCCTTGCAGACATCTTCTCCTGATGCCCTGGGTGCCATTCAATACGTGTCCCTTAGGGTTAAACCATACTGGGAACCACAGGTGTGCGCTGGGGAATTTTCCATTTGGTCACTGAGCATTTTTTGGTGTTTTGATGAAGTTGCCATTCATCATTTGAATGAAAGCATTGGAGGGAGAGGCTTTTGGCTGTGGGCTTGTGTTGTCCAGGCAAAGGCAGACATCCCCCTCCAGCTCCTCTTTCTTTTAAAAGTTATGTACAAAGTTGCTATTGAAGCTAAACATATGCTCTGTTTAGAGTTTATATATCATTTTTTACCTATTCTCAGGAGGGCATAACAGCAAATGAAGCAGTGATCAATTCTCCACTGCCCCTGTGTGCCCTGTGCTGTTGAAGTCCTTTTTATGGTCTGAAGGACAAACACAGCCGGAGGCTTTGGAGAAGCTGTTATAAATGACATGGATAGAAATGGGGGCCATTACAGGAAAAACCAACACTTCTTGTGATAACACTTAAATGCCCATTACATCCCTCTAAGCAACTTAGAGCACAGCATGGCAGCGAGTTAGAAAGCCATTGGTCCAGGGAAAGTGTCAGAGCACAGTTGCATCCTTTAAATGCTGGCCTAAAAACAGCGTAAAGATCTCTCAGCTTGGAGGTGCCACTGTCACGCAGAGTTTTTTTTAGTTTTGGGAGTGTTGACTTGTGGTTTTTTGAATACCTCTGTGTGTCATATAAGTTTGTTGGTCCTTGAGCATTGGAACACAGTGGAACAAATTGAAATAAATAGCACTGTGTAGGCATGCATGCTGTCCTTGCTGCAGAGGATTGATGTGCAATCCTTCAATCACAGGGCTAGTCTGCAATAAATGGAAGGACATAATAAGACAGAATGAAATGAATTGAAAACTTTTTTCTCTGCCATATTTGAAATGTTGCAGCATCCAGGGTATTTATTGATCTGCTCGGTATGAATCTCCTAAGTGCATTTACTCACTTAACAATGCTGTTAGTTTGTCACAGTGCTTCCAGGGAACCAGTACACCCCATTTACAGATTTGGTTCTCCCCACTGGCCTTGCAGTAGCTTGGACAAGTGTTCCTTAGGAGTCACTCATTAAAAATCTGTAATTGCTCTGGAACACCTCTTAGCAGCCATCCAAGGGCATTCTTTTCCAAATACCCGCTCTGTGAAAGTACTTTTCTGTCAGAAGCCAGTATATAGAAATTCCTACAACAGGAATGCACCCTTTGAATTAACAAATTAAGAGCGAACTTCTTTTTGTATTTACCCAGCAATTCATTCATAAAACACAGTAAAAAGCTAACCCCTGATGCAAGGGAAATAGACTACAAGGCCTGTTAAAAATTATCGGTATTGAGTAATTTCTGTACATGGAACTGTATAAATACTAAGCATCAGGGAAATGCACTCTAAGAATTAAGAGAAATCCAGTTAATGGCTGTTCACTAATACAGACTTGTAAGTTAAAACAGCATTTCAGATATTCGTGTGCTGTATATTCAGAGGTAGAAAGTCCTAAACTAAAATTAGGAGGAGGAGTAGCCTTTTTGCTTTGACCAGTGGAAGGAAATAGATGTATGTGATGTGACATTGCAAACAACCTTGTAATCTTGATTAGCGGGAGTACCTTCAGAAAAATAAGAGGTGTTTGGCAAAACACTGTCAGAATCAATACCACTTTGAAATGATTGTGTGTCTTGCTACATCGTTCTTGCTAGTTACATGAATACATGGACATATCCAAGTGTTTAGTCCAGGAACTTGATGTAATGCAATTAGAACTAATAAAGCATCAATATATAACTTCACTCACAGGAACAAATGGTAGTCTATTATATCAGATGGGCATGGGAGTTGATCATCCTTTCCCTGTCTGCCTCCACCTCCTGTCAAACAAAATCTGGCTTAAATAAGTCCTTGTTAGTGAGTCAGGATATCTAAAATCAAGGCAAAACGTTCGACATATGTCACAGTTACTCGCTACTCAACAAAAATACTAACTTTGCTAGGAGGTTCAACACCTGCTTTGGACATAGTAATTAAAATGATACTTGAGACAATCCACTTAAATGCTTCATCTCATCTGGAGTCAGAGACGTGCCAGTGCCCCTTGGTAATAGATCTATGGAGGAGAATTTCCCAGTGTTGAACTTTTTCTCTTGGAATGGCTTGTTGGCTCTGTGGAATCCAGCTGATCCACAGGACATTCTTCCATGTGGGTTTAAGCTCTCTTGCTGAAATAATCATTGTGCCTTCAGTTCAACAAGTTAATTTTACCTGGTGGGTTGAAGTCCAGCTTGTGATTGCCCCATATTCAGTAAAGATAGCAATATGTTGCCACACTGGAAGGAATCTGCAGACACAATTTTATTTTTACTAAAATGCTTGTTACAGCACAAAGTAAAGAACACTAATAAAACTTGTTAATAAGTTTCACAGTAACTGTGTAGAAGAAGTAACATGGAAAGGTTTTTGTTAGCTGCTGGAGTTTATTTTCAGAAAAAAATGTGAACACTCCCAACTGAAATTCTCTTTAAGAATTTGGAAGCTGCAGAGAGCTGAGCTGATGAAACAGTTGTTCATCATTCCAAAACCCTGCACCCTTGCTTAATTCTAATAATAGTTATACATAATCTGCTCTGTGCTTGTGCTTTTTTTCCCCTTCATTATAAGAGTTTAACAACTTTTGAATTTGAAGACTTTTAAAGCAAAATATTTCTGTTAATGAAATAACCCATTAACGATGTCATAAGTTTTAGAAATGATTTCCAAAAATACACTATCCTTTGATAATTAAGAAGGATCATTATCTACCCTTCAGGAATTAAAATTTTAAAAAAAAGGTTGTTTGAAGTCATTCATGCATGAATATTGTTATCACTGAAGATCAAAAAAGTAATCTGGGCATCCATCATCAGTGTGTACGTAGCTGCACAAGCCCCTTTCCATCACTGTCAGCTGCTGAACGGAGCACTACTTTTTCCCTTGTGCTGATGGATGCGGATGCACGTTCTTAGCTCTGACCTCAACCTGCAGCAGTAATGCTGCAACATAGTTCTGGCATGTATTTCCTGAACAGGTCACTATACATGACTGCACATCTCACACAGAAACAGGTCTCAATATGTAATAAAATTGCCTCAACAATAATGCATTCTCATTTCAAAACTAATACCTCTGAAAATAAAGTAAAATAATGACATAGTGAATTAGAAAAATGGCCAGCTGGAGCAGGTTGCACAGCTGTGACTCAAGGTGGTTATTAACCTGTACTGTTTTTATCTCTTCTTTCCAGTTTGCAGGCTCTGATCATTCTCCATTATCTCTGTCTCTTGCTGCTACAGCTAGCATGTACAACATACATTTTATCATTTTACATTTTATTCATTTATAAAAACGAAATCTTACAGGGGAAAAAGGTCTGAATGATGAGACCTTTGAAATGGGTATTTGGCAACTTTCTCCTGTCAGCAAAGGTTATGTGTATCAGTGATGGGAGTTACAAACTGCTTCAGAGGCATGATAAACACTGGGGTTTGATCTAAGCTCCCCAAGATATGACCATGGTATGGTGGATAGAGATTGAGATGAGGATCTTCTGTATGTTACAGGTCTAGGGAACACAATGTTATTCTCAATCTGCTTTCTGTCTTAAGTAGCTGAAGTTAATTAGAAAGGTCAAACATTTCCTGTAAAACCAAGTGTCTGATTCAGATTTCTGGCAGAGAGAAGAAGGGTCAAAGTGTCTTATTGTAGACCTTCCTCCGTTTTTAATGTAACGATTCACAGTGCTTTACTCTCTCTGTTATAAAGCAAAAAAGTCATCTGTAACAGCATTTGATCTTTAAAAAAAAGAAATCTAAAAGATCTGAAGTTTGAATTTTTTTCTCTCTTACCTCTGTCTGAGGTCTAACCTTAAATTGCACCAGAGCCTGGCTAATACTTTTCGTTGGGTGCTGGGCATATCTGCAAATAGGTTCAGGGAATAATCTGAGCTGCTGGAGGTATCTGTTTCTTGGCCACTGGGTTGTGTTGCCATTCAGCTTGAAATTGAGGAGTTCTCTGCTTTCCTGTTAATTTTTTTTTAATTTAAATATTATGATAAATGCATGTGAAATGCAAATATTTTGGTGTGAGCATCGTAATTTCATAAACATTCACTGATTCTTCATAGCTGTTAGTTTTAGGAGAGAAGGGAACAGACTTGGGTCTGGTGTTTGCATCCTCTGGTGGGGAATGTTCTCTGCCCATTCTGACATGGGCTGGGAAGGAAGCATGCTAAATGGTTCAAGTGAAACACAATTTTTTTTCCTTTCTTTTTCAATCATCCACTACAATATGTAAGATGTAGACAGTTGTGATGAAAGATGCTGCTTTAGTTCTTTTCACTTTTGAAAGAGTGGCAAGAATGAAATTAGTATGAATGTTTTTCAAGGATATAAGGGATTAATATGTCTTAAAATAGACACCGTTAACTTAGAAATGTATTTTCCACATTAGAATAAGAAAAGATAGGGAGAAAATGGTATTTTCTTTGTCCTTTCAGCCTGTTTTGTGAATTTTGAGATAGTCTGTTTACAAGAGAGTTAAGTTCTGTAGAATCTCAAGAACTTTTGTGGTTTTATGTGCTTAAGTAGTCATGCATGCTTCCATTTTACAGGATTATTTTAGATTCTGGTGATTGCATGGCACCACAGGCTCTTTTTTGCCAGTAAGACCGTGAGGCAACAAGGAGTGAGATTGTGGGGAGTGAGACTGAGGGGAGCACACACTGCCTTGAGGAGGGTGCTGGTGAAAGCGGAACCTGTTTCAACTATGTGCTTTATGGGATAGAGGGATCATTGTGAATTGTCCCCTTCTTTTCCTGAGTCTTCAGCAGCAAGGTTTATCTTCTTTTGGTACAGTGTGCTGCCAGCTTGGTTACTAACTCAGATATTTGCTGCCAAGGTGGTTGGAAGGACTGAAGTCACCAGCTCTGGGCGAGTAGCGGAGCAGTGAGCACATGCAGAGCTCCCTCCTGAGAGGAGCGAGCACAGCACATTGTTTCTCCTGTGGGCCTGATTATTTATTTCTGCATTCTGATTCATAATAGCATAATAACAGACTTGAGACAATAAGATAATTATTTCGCTTCTTGGGTGGTTAAAATTAACTGTGCTCATTGCGTATTTATTCAGTAAAAAAATACAAGTTGTTTAGTAATTGCCCAGAAATTCATTATCTGCATAATGTTCTGTTTCTAAATGTGCATTGCATGACCATTAATCTGTGCCAAGAGCAAGCATGCAGCACTATCTGATGTAATTAGTTTTCCCCTTACATGCCAGGGAGAACATCTGGGCTAATTGTGTGTTGTTGACAAAAGTTGCCATTCTAATGGGGGTCCCTGTTTGTGCACGCACACGCTCGTTATAGTACAAACATGCTCATGATTTCAGTTTATCCTCAAGAAAACTGATAGCTCTTACTCATGAGATACTCCTGGTGGTTTGGTGCTGGGGTCACACCATGTCTCTGGGCAGCTTTAGCAAATGTTGGCAGGAGAAAAATGCTCTCAGTTTAAACAGAAAGTAAACAAACCTGTAATGCTGCTTCTTCTGTTTTCTTTTTCCAGCCGCCACTGGTCCAGGCGATTTTCAGTGGTGATCCAGAAGAGATACGGATGTTGATCTACAAAACTGAGGATGTCAACGCCTTGGTATGTGACTTGGCGTGTTGTGTACCATGCTTATGGACTGTGGCAATGACAGTATTAAAAATGTCCTCAGTAATTAACTCATAACAGAATGGAAATGATTGGGAAGTTAGAGATTTGGGGCTTCAGTGATATCCTAATTAGGAGTCTGATATATAATTGTCTCTAGCAGGTGACTTTAAATTTTCTAAATGTCATGGTAATTATTCCAAATGTGAAGGTCAGTCAGGGACATTGTTTTTTCTCTTACTGAGAAAATGAATGAAAACAGCTGAAAATTGCATATTTTTACTCTCTGTAGGGTTTCCTTTTATGAAGAGTCTTTGCAGATCAGGAGCTGTTATGCATTTGACTCTGCTTGAACTAAAGCTTCACTATAATTCTCAGCAATGAGAGTAAGGAAGCAGAATCTTGGCCACAATTTGCCCACAAAGGAATTACTGTTTTGCAGACAGGCTTATTCTAGCCAGAATGGTAAGCAGCTGTAAAATAGTAGTAGTTGAGTGCTTTGGCAGTGAAAAAAATCTCCATTTCAACTTGGTCTTTTTTGCCGAAATTGGGGTGGTTTTTTGCCCTTCTTTGATTTTAACTTAAATCTGTACTCTTAGAAATAAGTCCTGCCAGTCCTGACTACGACCTGTGGTCTCTCAAAGTGGTGAGAATAGAAAGCAGGAGCAGAATGATGATTTCCAGGTGTTTCCTGGACTTTTGAATGAACCTTCCTTTTCTTCATGTCTTTCTGTGACATAAACCCATCAGTTTATTCATCGCTGACTCCAGCAGCTGGTCTGGTATAGTCTTGGCACTGCAGCTTTTGCAGGTAGTGGGGTCCAACCATCTGGTTCAGAGCTGCCAAAAGGAACTGGACAGGTGATCCTTCAGATCTGGCTGACTGGGGCTCCACTCCGTTTGCTGTCCAGTAGAAGGAAAAAGACTTGCTGCTGTTTCAAATCTGATCCAAGACCTTGATGTTAAACTTTCCATGTGATTATCAGTACCTGATTGCTTTCTTCAAAGTTCCTAAAAGTGCTTCTTTAAAGAATCATCTCCCTTGAGTTTCCTCCTTCTTGGTTTTTGCTGATGATCTTAATAAACCAAAGGAAAAAACCAAACCAAACCAAACAAAACCCCTTCAGCAAACTAGATGAACACTACAGTCCTAAAATTTCCTCTGTATTTCACACTGGATTTTCAAAATAGCATTTTGTTTACAAGGTTTTCATGGCCTGCTCCAATGTTCTTCTATCCTTTGGCTGCAAGTGTGTTAGTGATGGTTGCTAGGGAGATGCTCTCAGCTGTCAGGTGCAAGATTAGATGAAGAATATGTTTTGCAGATGAGTACCATAGTACTAAATAGAAAAATAATTGAATGGTTTTGCCCAGAATATTATTTACAATGCTCAAAATCCACCCAAGAGTGCTTTGCCTCAACAGCTTTTTTGTCAGGAGAAAAATGCAAAGCTGTTCTTTGACAGAGAATTAGAAAAATATTGGTCAACACAAACTCTGAAGATTGTGTTCTGAATAGTGACTGCAGGGAAGTGTCAATTGCTTAAACTATCACTAAAGAAAGATGAAAAGAATTCCCCCTCATTGTGCTGTGAGCTGGCAATTTGCATCGCATGCTTATGTTTCTATTTTAAGGGTGTTTTTAATTACTTCCATGTTAGTGTTTGGTTGCTCACATGAGAGGAAACTCTGACACTGTTTGGCAGAGATTTGTCCTTTGTTGATCATTTTGGTTGGCTGTGTTAACATTGGAATAGTTCAAATATAGGTAGGACAGGGATACAAAATAAAAGTCTGGTTTTGCAGCAAGCTTTGGGAATTTTTGAAGTTTAAAAAATTGGGGTTTTTTAATCTCCATCAAGAGAAGTATTTGGAAGACAGAAGAAAAAGTGCATGGAGAAACAACACAAAATTAGGAATGCATGTGCATACTTCCCAAGAGAAAATTAATCTCAGGAAAGAGTTTGGAGGAAATCAGAAGTTTAGAATATTACTCTTTTTTTTTTGGTCTGCTAAAATAATTAGTAACTTCCCGAGCCAAGGATGTGTTTGTTGATGGAAATGGCTACATTCTGGATACTGCTCTAACTATGACTTCTATTTTGCAACAAAGTGAAATCTGCTTGGATTACAAGTGTGGTTTTAGTTCATTCTGCCACTGTAATTGTCACTTTGACCTCTCCAGTCCCTACCTGTGCTCTGGGGGCATGCAATGCTACTTGTGCATCCTGAGGGCACGGGCTCTGTTATATTTCACTGGCAATGAGCAATTCCCTACCCCTGGGTACTGAATACACACTGTGTCTGTGGGAAGTGTGGTCTACCTGTGGGCAGCATTCAGCAGCCTGGTTTTTCAGGACATTTGTGATGTCACTTGGACAATCCAGACTGCCAGATTAGTTGCAGGTAGACATCTTCTAGGCTTGCTGTTTGGTACATTCAGAAGTAGCAGGGTGATCATGCTATGTGTATGTAGATGGGGATTTTTTGGGGCACTGTTTTTACTTAGGGAAGAGTGGGAAAGAGTGACTCCCAGAATCTAGGGATTAATCTGCATGCAGTTGTAACCCCTTCTTATTTGGGATTCATAATACATGTTTTACGTCTGTAAAGTCCAGTTCTTATGTTAAATGTTACAAATCAAAATCCTTCCTGTGAAATTTCCATTTTCCTCTCAGTCTTCTCGTTTAGTTTCCCTTTAAGACATCCAAAGTCAAACAAAAAGGTCAAAAAAACTCTCCAGTATTCTTCCCAATAACTGATGTGTTATTCGCAAGTCATTTCGTTCTCTGTTTTTATTTTTTATCCTCTAATGCTGTGTTTTCTCTTGGATAGAACCCTGTTTCTAGCTGCAGAGTGTCAGGCAGCAGCACCAGCAGAGATTGCAGGGCCACACATGCAGGACCATTATTTAGGGGGTGGTTTATTATGAGATAAGGAGGGCAGGAAGGAAGTAATTATGGAGACACATGTATGTGTGCTGTTTATTACTTTTTTTCTCATTATCCTGCTTGGAAAGGCATAGATTTTCAGGACTGCCTTTGTCAGGAGGATTCAGGCGTCATCCAGGTCTTCACACACGCACACAAGTTCTATATATTCCTGTACTATTGCTAAGCATGTTTTTGGAGGTGCTGTGAGTGTTTGAGGGTAAAAGTGTGCACATGTTTAGGACTGTGAGTCTGAAAGGCTTTGCATGTTTGGGATAGCTGAAGTAGAAACCAGCTTGTTGTTCAGTTCAGAGTGACATGCCTGACTTGGGACTAGGAGAGGCTGTAATGGTGATATTTCAGGAATCCTGGAACACCAGACCCTTACCTCAGCTCATCTAAGGAACAGTGATTACCTTTTTGGAATGTGGAGCCTTGCAGGAGAATAAAGCTATCCTGGAAGTAAATGCTCCTCTTCTAGATGTAGTTTTGCTGTGCTGGAAAGTCTTCTGGAGGATTTAGTCAAGAACTTTGGAAGGCTTCTGCTTTGACACAGACTGACAGTTTGGTGCTGAGTAATAGCTGACTTCCACTGGGTATTTAGCCTCTTGTAGTGCTGTTTAATATGCTGTTTATTTAAGTGGGAAGTGATGGAGAATTTTTTTTTACAGAAACTATGAACAATTCTCCATTATGTAAGACAATTGAATATGAAATTACACTGATGTTTGCAATGCAAGGTAACTAGCATGACTTTTATTTAAATTAAATATTTTTTTGGCTCAGATTTTTTTTTAAAATATTTTATAAAGAAAGTTTTTGAACTGTTAAGATGATTCTGCTGGGGAGACTGAGAGTCTGAAATATTCTGGGTTGCTTTGCAACAGCATGCTAGTGTAGTAATGGTTACTGTGTTATATATATCTGTGCTGGTGACTCATGTTATCAGTTTGAGACAGTTAAGGATGTACAGACCATTAAAGTCTCAGGGCAGGGTTTGGCTGTAACTGCATTATTTTCTTCAAAGGCAGCAATATCAGCCTGAAATACTTGAATTTTCTGAATCTTTTCCCATCCTGAGTGATGTATGCTCCCATGCCTTAGCACCCCCCATCCAAAGTCAAAATTGTATTTATAAAAATGGAGGAGTTACTTAAGTCTATGTTTTGAGTCTTACACTGAATACCCATAAGCATCAGAATATTTCTGTTCTTTAGGATAACATTTCTATGGTCTCAATCTGGAATTAGTAATTAATTTTTAAAGTTACACTTTTAGCATAAAAGTCACTGTCAGCCTCATGGAAGGCAAGTGTTAGATGAGGGGGGAGAGAGAAGATAATTTTTCATGTTCTAGAAGATCTAAGTATTTACCTCTTCTACCTCATGAGCAGTTGGCAATTTAAGAGTCAGTCCAGAAAAATCGTTGTTTCTGAGGCTAAACTGAAGGCTGTGGAATGAGAGGTGCTGAAACCAGGATCTGCATTTTCAGATGGGAATTTCTATGCATGATTATTACCATGCAGAAGAAAGAGCACAAGGCAATAAGTTACACAGCTTGGCTTTCACCTTCACCAGTGGTGCTCACATTCAAACATTTCAATTTGCTCTGTGAATTACAGGCTTTAATAAAAGAATGTATGAAGAGGAGGAAATCCTTGAAGCAGCAGAGATTTTCTTGGTAGACCATCAGCTTTTGGCTCTGAATGGTTGTAAATAGCCCAAGAAGTAGGTGCTCATATGCTTTTGGCCTCCTCAGTAGCTCCTTCCAGTTCCTAATATTTAATTTTTCTGAAGTCAACTTGTATCTGAATTTTTTTTTAATGGTTGTGCTATTTAAATGAGGTATACTCAGATGTAACAACTGTGTATGGAGTGAATGAGCAGGAGGCTTGTTTCTGTCATTATTTTGGTTAGACTTGATCAGTGGAAGTTATAACCATTCATGTGCTTTATTCTGCCGCCCAGGCACATTTTGAAGGTGGTGGGAATCCAAAGGCTTCGGTAACTCAGTTTCTGTGGTGCATTAAACTCCTTCTGTAAACTCCAACTCTTCCTGTTAGCTGCTCAGTCAGTTTGGTGACAAAGAAAGGGTACATTCATTTATTTTCTGCAGCAGTTGCATTTACATTTTAATAGTAAATAACTCTGTCCTAAGCATCACCTGATCTGAGCAGTTGCAGTTGATATTGAAATTCAAATCCATTATCTCCCTTGAGATATAGGCTGTGTTGAGGAGAAAATGTAGGCCCTTTCCTTAATGTACCTGAATATTTTACATGTGCTGATATGATTAATTCAGCTCACTGTTCTGCTAATCTTCCTGTACCCCAAGGCTCTGATCCAATAAAGCAATTAAGGACTAGTCTAATTTTAAGCCTGTGGGGGCCTTATCAGTGCCACTGTAATCACTTGAACAGTTTAAGCATGTGTTGAGTGTTTTTCTTGCTGAGGCCTTCTGTTCCTGATTGCCTGGCTGTTAGATTCTTAGTTTCTTTTATCTGTTTAAAAAAAACAAAAAAGTTTTTTAGATAATGTTAACCTGCAGCATCATCTTTTCTGTGAACTAATATAGGCTGCTAACACAGTTTTCATAGAATCACAGAATGCTCTGGGTTGAGAGTGACCTTAAAGATCATCTCATTCCAACCTCCTGCCATGAGGGACACCTTTCACCTTTTGCTAGACCAGGTTGCTCAAAGCTCCATCCGACCTGGCCCTGAACACTTGCAGGGATGGGGCATCCACAGCTTCTCTGGACACTCTGTGTCAGTACCTCACCACCCTCACCGTAAAGAATTTATTCTCAGTATCTAATCTAAACTTGCCCTCTTAACAGCTTGAAACCATTTCCCCTTGTCCTAGCACTATACTCCCTTGTAAAAAGTCCCTCTCCAGCTCTCTTGTAGGCCCCCTTTAGGTACTGGAAAGAGAGTTTATCTTATCTCGGCATGATTTTCTAGCCATTGTTTATAGCTTATCTACTGTCTCTTACTGACTGTTCTTCTGAGAACTGCACTTGAAGCAGGTCTGATTATTTGTCTTAATGCTTTTTGTAATTCTGTTATCATCTCTTCCCCCACTTACTTTCCTTGCCTTGATAATGTATGTTGAGGTTTGGGGTTCTGCCAAGCCTTTCCTTGGAATGACAAATTTTATCCCTCTCTCTGTGTATAGGCTCCAGTCTTTAGACCATTATTGATTTACTTCTGTGCTCCTGTTACCAGCACCATGGGATGAGGATGTCTAGAGCTGAGCGGATTTTGGGGTGCGGGCTGGGCGCCCAGCCAGTGAGTGAGGAGGTGTGGCTGTGAGGGAACGCGGCTCTGAGGGGGACACAGTGACGGTGGTGGGGCAGACAGGCAGAAGCCTCAGTTCCTCTGTTTCGGTATCAGTGCTGTGCACAGTTTAAACAGGAACTCGAGGGTGTTCCTCCACTGAGTTGCTCAACCATGGGCTCAGCTGCGGGTGTAGTGTGTCGATTTCTCCCTGCCAGAATCCTGAAAATGTTGCCTATGTGCAAGTGAATTCTGATTTGTGCCTGGTTGTGATAAATGGAGAAATTTTAGGATTTTTTCCTCTTGGAGAAATAAAGCTTAAATTAAGTTTTGTGACTAAATCCATCTTTCTCTGAAAACTTGATTCGCTCTGAAGATGATAGGATTTTATATTGATTTTAAAAACTGAAAGCTTAGAAAGCTTAGAGTGTTATTTCTGCTACAGAAGGATAAAATTTTCTGTTTCATGTCCTTTCCTCTCTCAGTTATCAAATTTGCATCAGATTTACAGTTTAATACAGAAAACTGCTTATAATCAACAAAGCACTGAGTAGCCTTGGTTCCATGATACAGAAAACTGCTTGGGCTTGTATCATTAGCATTCAACTTCAAACTGCTTTGCTCTTGCCAAACTTGGCTGTGTTGCACTGACAGGTACTGTGTTGTACTAAAGAGAGCTTCATGCATTAATACCAACAAACTAAAAAAGAAACCCAAAACCAGCTGGTTGTATTGTTGTATATATGTTTGGTCAGTCAGTATGTTTTTTGCCATGGGTAGCCTTAGGATAGGGAATATGGAAACTATGGAAGGTCTCCTATGCACGTATGTAGCCTGTAGAAGCTGATCTGTGGTGTTAGGAACTGATCATATGGGAGTACCTTGTGATATTGGTTCCTGAGTGAACACTGCTGCATGGGCACTGCTTAATATTCTTTTAATTTGCCTACCATGTGAGCAGGTAAAAGTCTGTAAGAGAACTTCCCCTTTGACCTGTGACTATTAGGGTTTTATGTAACCAGTCTTCTGAGCGTTTCATGTACATGCCCAATACGTAAAGATCAAAACCCAATGCAGCAGAATTTGAGGAGTACATACATTATGTATGTCTAAAAATGCATACAAATATAAAAATTAAATATATATGATTCTGGTGATCAGTGGCTCTGTGCTTCTCAGTGCTGGAAAACAATTTTCAACATTCCCATGACAAATGGTTCTGCTGCACAGACTTGTCCACATTTATAGCATACTTTGAAGATATTCCAGAATAGCTTATTGTTGATGACTGATTGGGCATGTTAAAAGTGATATTTTTCATGACAGGCTCAGAGATCTGTTTCAGGGACAGAGTGTAAATATTGGTAGGATTTCACTGTTGGTATTGTTTGCAAGATGTGTTGAATTTGTTACCAGCTTAAAATATTTAATGCTAGTAGGTTGCAATAAGTTTGATGGATAAGGTCTCTTAGAACTTATTTTTGTGGTTAAGAAGCCAAAATGAAATACATTTAGGATGGAAACAGGGACCAAATAGCACAATGAGCAGTATTAGCAGTTCTTGTGATTGCTGTTGCCCATATTGTAATATTTAGCAGTTTCTTTTAAAGGCCTGTGTTCTGGAATCAGCTGAATAAAGCAGTAAAATAAAGGTTTTTTGTGAACACTGTATTTATACCCCTTGAAATTAAAAAAGAAAATCTTTAAAATGGACTCCCTCATTTGGAAAATTACAGAAATCAAATAAAAGTAGACATATTTCAGAAGTTATATATATGATTACTAGCAATTCTTTTAACTTTAAAGACAGATTTGACTGATAATAATTTATGTTTAAGGGTCAACCAAGGTGTACATGCCCATTTTGGGCTGCTGTAGCTATCCAGGCTAACTGGTGTACAAGAATCTTTTTAGACAAAGAGGAGTTTGCATCTTGACCTTGTGTGTGGTTCCAAACCATTCTCCTGAGATACCCTGCTGAAGACTCTGGTGTTGCACTGTTGATGCAAACTGCATTGCCAAGTCTGATATCCAGAAGCATCTGGATTATGTTGCTGTGATACTTAAGAGTGGAAAATGTTTCTAAAGGAGACCCAAAGATGCTCTCTTTGCTCATTTTAGATTTGATTTCATCTACCTGTAAATAGGATATCTGAGTAAAGGCAATGTCTCTGCATGGTGTGGTGGAAACCAGTGATAAAAAATAGGGGATTACTGGGAGGAAATGTGTTGTTGAGATCTTGAATTCTGTTCTTTCACTGGCTGAGATTGCATTTCTAATTATAAACAGAAATGCACACAGAAAAATAAATGTTTACAAATCCTTTGCTCTTTAACACCAATGCCTGCGCTTACTGACCATGTTTTATGACTGGACAATCTGTGGTTTTGTAGGATGCCGAGAAAAGGACCCCTCTTCATGTTGCATCATTTCTGGGGGATGCAGACATCATTGAGCTTCTCATTTTGTCAGGTAAGGTACAGTCCCTCACTGCTATTAACTGGTAAATCAGCTAATTTTAAAGCTACAAGGAATACCCAACAAACCATACATGAGGGAGTTTTGGGCATTGCCTATTTCTGAGTTTCACAGAGCTGGTTGCATTTGTTGCAAGCTTAGAAAATATATGTAAATTTGGTGAAACAATCGTAAAACGCATCCTGTGACTGAGCAGAATTAATATACAAAGTAACTAGCTATTAACCACTTATAAAGCATTCAAACTGACAGTATTTGTGATTCAGAAATTTGCTGTAGTACATATTTGAAATGTGGGTTCACATCCTGGAGTACAAGCCAAGAATTCCTGTTAAGCGAAAATTATGGAATAATAGCAAAAAAATTATAAATTAGTTTAAATGAATTGTAAGTGCTATTTACATTAGAGGCATATTTCTAACAGTCAGGAAGTTTATTTGGATATTAGAAACTGTGTAGTAGGAAGTATCTAAACAAAAGAAATCAAAAAAATGTTTCCCAACTGTTGTAGTGACAGAAAACATGTTCAAAATATGTCAGAACAAAGCATAAAGCAGTCATCTCTCAAGAAGCGAGCATAATTCATGGCAGACTCCTGGATGTGCTTGCAGATTTCAAAGGCAGTGTTTTTCTAAGCTGGAGAGCTGTAAGAGTAAAGCTTATGGGGATTTAAGAATGTGGGACTGAAAGGATCCTTATGGTACAAACGTCTCACCCCTTGCAATCAACCTTGCTACACAATTGGTTTCACGAATTTTTAGACTGCTTCTTCAAATGAATTCTTTTTTTTTTTTTTTTTTTTTTTTTTTAGTTATTTCAGAATTCTCAGCCCTGTGATTACAAGGCACCTTCTAATTTCCAACCTTGAATCCTAGAATAGTTCAGGCTGGGAGGTATTTCTAGAAATGACCTGATCCAGCCTCCTGCTTAGAGCACCAGCCAATTTCAAAGTCAGATCAAGCTGTTGATGGGTGCATGCAGACCACACAAACAAATTTCTTTGGCTCACCAGTCTAGCCAGACCTGGAGAAGGCAGAAAACGAGAACTCAGTTTGCTGTAGCTATGTGTTTCCTCTGTTCATTTTGGGGGAATTTTGGGTTGCTTAATTGCTTAGTGAGGGTAACTAGCTGGACATACATCACACATCAGATCTTTCTGCTCTACCCCTGATGGCTGCAGAATGGTTGAAATGAGCACTGCTCTGCTGACAGGTTATGCTTGGGTGGGTTTTCAGTGTGCTAAATGCAAACATGATTTTTCTTTCTTGGGAGGAAGGAGTTAATAAATTCAACCTGTGCATGTGTTCTTGCAGCGTGTGTTGTTTGTCACATACTGCTGTTCCATTGCAGTGTGAGGAGACTGCAGGAGCAATGTATTTTTTCAAGTTTTGCAAGCAACAGCACAAGTGATTCCTCACTGGCAAAATGTCATCCATGGGCTATAGGATTTGTCTGATCAACAGCATAAAATGTAGGTGATGCATCTTGGGGAGTTTTTATATATCCAAGTGAGTGTGAAACACTTATAACGTAGGCTTTTAAAAATTGAACTTTGTGTCAGTGGGACTGTGCTGGGGTTCATTCTGCAGGGACTGTGTGGATCTTTCCCAACTAGCTCAGCATGAGTCAAAATTAATTTAGTCTTTTATATTCTACTTATTCATTGTCCTTTAATATCTGAAGTATCATTACTCATGATGAGCATGAGTACTTGTATCCAAGAGCAGGTTTGGAGGTTTCTGAGCCTTGGAGGAGCAGGTTTTTATGAGTTGTTAGAAGCACCTCTTTGTGACTGTGATCTCTCCATGAACTAGGCTGCAAAGACAAGTGCAGCATCTTCCTTTGCTTCACCTCTTCAGTCAATAAAGTGTGTCGTAAAATCTTAATCTGAACATAACAGTTACATAAGCAGAAAAACTTTGTTGTCTGACTTTAGAATGAGACGGTGTTTTCACAGAGAGAAAGCACACAAATGCTTGCTGTTGGTGTCAAGAAATATTCTCAGCATGAGTAGAAGCTAGGAGGATTTCATTCTGTACAGTGTTCAGGAGAGAAATTAAACTAAATACGCACCTTCTGAGATTTGTGGTCTATAAACTGGTGGCAGCACAAATAAATGTAGTGTCTAATGAATAAAATTTCTGCCCAGGTGGTTAGAGACAGACCAGGAATGGCTTTCTAGGTAGCCAGTGAAATGGAGTCTGTTTGGAATTGATACAGGAGAGAGAGTGCCACATCCCTCAACTGGTGTGAGTCACCATGGCCCATTAAATGTCAGAGCCAGTTTACACCAGCTCAAAGGTCTGATCCATAATCATATGGTTCAAACTGGGGAAGTGTGCTGTGAGGTTTTGTTTTTCCAGGCTACATGAAAGCAGGGAGCTTTGAGCACTTCTTCACCTCCTTTCTGTCAGAAAGGAGAAGGAGCAGGGTAGCCATCTCACAGAAGGAATCTCTATGATTACACAGTCATGGATGTGCAAGAGCAACTGTCTGGGCAAATACAAGCTCCATTCCCATTTGTGCTGGTGCCTCTCTCCATCCTGGGCTTTGTGCTGGTGCCTGAGGGGATCATGTTTAAGCTCAGTCCCTTACCCCTTGTTCCTCACCAAGGCACTTCCCATCTTGGCAATATTACCGTGCTTTACTATTTCAGAAGACTCTGAGCTTCTCTCCAAGAAGTTGTCCTGACATTTTGGTGGGCCTCTTGCTGTGTCTTACAGGAGAAATTGGAAAGGTACATGTAAATAATGACATTAATAGGTTAAAGAGTAGAGTTTTCTTCCTCCACTGACTATCCCTAATATTGGAGATATAGACTGTGGAATCTAGAGATGTGGATTTGGCAGATATGCTGGATGGAAAACTGTACTTTGGTTATGATAAAGAGATGTTAACTTTATTCCTGAAAGCCAGCATTGAGTTGTTTATTTCAGATCTCAAAAGAACAGGGGCAGTTGCAGATTTATTTCCTCTTCTGGCAGAAAAATTTGAGAGTGAAAAATGGCAAAGATTACAAAACAGCCATATTAAAGAAAAGTAGAGTACAGAAGGTTTCCTCTCTGTTGATTTTATCTGTAACATTATATGTTAAGTTGTCTACTTCAGCCTCACAAAGCAAATCCCTACAGCTAAACCTTTCCTTCAGGCTCAGGGGTACAAGCCCTCCCAAGAGCATGGTGGAGAAGGTGAGGTTGAGAAAAGGCTTTACTCTGAAGAACTTTTTTTTTTTAAAGTGGGTATTTTATAGGATGGGTGGGTGCTGTGGCTACCTGAAAGGATTTAGAGTGAAATCTTTAAAGCAACTTATATTTTCAAGGAAAATTGTGCTATGATTGACACAATATACACCAGTTGGAATGTTTAGTAGCCCTCTTTGTCCTTATAGACACCCAGATTAATTCATGGAGTATTGTAGGAAGTGCATTGAAACATGGTTAATGGTCCACAGTGAAGAGAGGGACACTGAATTTCCGGTTGACTTTGAGGATGTGTTGTGGGATGGTCTTGAAAATTTAAGCTTCTGGAGTTTGTACACAGCTCATTTTAGATGTATGAGCATGTTCTAGAGCACTTAGTCTTTAAAATTGGATTTCTGTGTTACTCTGCTTTCAAAGGGCTGTCCTCAGGGCTGTCACAGGATGGGCCTCCAAATTCCTGGAGCGTAGAGGACACCTTTGAAAACATGAGCATTGCTCTCCCAGTGCCTCTGCTGGATCATCCTTAAAACAACAGATATTTTCTGTCCATGAAGGAGTGCATCAGTGCTGGTGAAGTTTTTTCACTGTCATTAACCACTGCCTGCAAAGAACTGCTGGGAACCTCGGAAGTTGAATTTTGGTGAAGGAAATGGGCAAGAGGAAATGTTTTGAAACATCTCTTCAGAAGACGTGCATCTCAGTAGATGGACAAGAGCAGGTTCTGTAACAGGCAATGGCTGAATTGTGTAGCTCCTGAAAAGCAAACAGAAATCACATATTCAACTGATGCACTGCATTAGATACCTAAGAACAATTTCACTGTTTCACATGAAGAGGCACAAGGAGGCAAAGGGATGTGGAAAACAGCTGAGAAAGAAAAGGCTAATAGCATGCTGTGTATTATTTTCTTAATACTGGTCTTGTTTTCCTTTTACTATTTTCTTCAGTTGCTTTCTTGGCAGTTATTTCAGTTTCTCAAAGGATAAGTGGATCAGTGAAGGGCATGAATAGCTACTGATGGAGATACTTCTCTAGGTTTTCTCATCATCTTCGCACTCACTAATGCTGCTGGAGTTGTTAAATACTGAGGAATAATGTTTGTCATGCTTTGCTACTCCACATATTAGCCTTTCTGATTTGTAACCATCTGCTTGTAGGAGTTAGTGAATGGGTAGAGGTAAAACAAAAGAAACCTTAGTTAAGAACATAAGGCAAAACCCCAAGGCAAATACCAAACAAATTTCTCAACCTCAAAAGAGGTATTTGCTGTCAATCACTAGGAACTCACATGAACAGTTTGCATCTTCAAGATAGCTACCAGGCCAAATCAGGATAATGGAAGGTACCTTGAAGTCCTGATGGTGGAGAAAGTTGTTGCTTTCTTTGTCTGTAGAGCCTCACACAGTGCAGGCAAAGGGCAGGATGCTAATGTGTCAGCTATAATGGCCTTCTTACGAAGACAAAAGAAGGCAAAAGCTTCCTTGCTTAGACAGATTAATTAGAAAACTCTTTGAAACTATGTCTTTTCTAATGGATGTTTTTCCAGAGGGCAGGTTGTACCACCAGGTACCAGGTTCTGAGGTGAGTTTGGAGGATTGCCTCTAATTGTTGCAGTAGTTATGAAAGTGGCTTTGTTTTTCTTCAGCCAAAAAACTGCATCCTGACTTGTGGAAATATGCAAGAACTTGTTTTTTCTATGATTATTTAGCACAATTCCCAATAACCACTGTGATTCACAGGCAAGCATCTTAATATTCCTGAGAATTAGCTCTCAGAAAGTACTGGTGATTCAGAGAGTGGGATTTATTAATTACAGCCTTTTGAATGCACTTAAGTTATGGTGCAAAATGAAGCTTAAGCACCCCTTTGTTCATCAAGTTCAGAGGCTCACCCAGGCTGTGCACATGACACTTGTGCTTCTCTACATTTTTTTCTGCATGTGCCACTCTTCTCAGACTAGTACTGCTACCTGCAAACCTGTAAGGTACAATATTTTCAGGTTAAGCCCTTTTAAAAATTAGTTTCTCTAGTCCTTATCACTAGATTTCCTTCCTGAGGTATTACATCAGTTAAAAGCCTTAATATTTCTTGCAACCAAATCTTTTTGATCACACAAATGTACAGGATCCCTTTTTAAAAAAATTTTTGCAATTCTGCAGCCAGAACTACTACAGTTGTCAAATATTCTTCCTTTATCCTTTTTTTCTGGCAAGCTGGCCCAAATCCATCCTCTTGCCCAGCTGCCCTAGTCAGAGCACCTGTTTGCTCTAAACTGCACAGGAGGCAGATGAGTGGTCTCCTTCATCCCTGCTCTTCTGTTGTTTGCTCAGTAACACCCACAGGACCTCATGTAGTAAGTGCCCAGTTTTGTCTCCAACCTGAGCATTTCCTGGTCCTGTTTTCTTGATCCCAGCAGGATTTGCGAAGCAGGGAAGTGGTTATTTTTTATTGGTCTGCCTGATGGAGCTGGAAACAAGAGATGATTGCTCAGGCTAGTTCCCTTCATTATGTCTGCAGACAGAAGCAGTGCTTTGAGCAAAGGGTGCTTTTCTTCCCCCCAGCTGTATCAGTTGATCTAAAAAAATGCATCTACATAGACACATGTGTACACACATACGTATGTAATTCCCTCCAACAAATCTTGGGTTTTTTGTGTCCTGTAGACAAAGCAATTCCTAATAATAGTCCTATCTATGCTGTTCCTTTCTTTCCAAATCACACTTTATCTGTCTGACGTCTGGAAATGCATTTCCAAGGTGAACATGGTGCCAGGAAAGTCCCGGGGAGCACTGAGAGTACCATGTACTCAGCTCTGGTTCCTAGGAAACAGCTGGGCCTGGCTCTCAGTGTCACACCCAAGGCGTGCGTGTAACCTCTGCTGTTTATTTGCAGGCGCTCGTGTTAATGCCAAGGACAATATGTGGCTGACTCCTCTCCATCGAGCAGTTGCTTCAAGAAGTGAAGTGAGTAAGATTTGATCACCCTGCTTTTACACATAAACAACATGCTGGGGGAAAAGCAAACCCTGGAGAGCTGTGGTAGGTGGCATGGGGATGCGAAGAGGGGAGGTATTTCCTGCATGCAGGGCACTGCAGCTGGAGGCCAGCGTTTACAAGTTACCTATAGCTGCTTTTGAGCCTTCATGTGCTTGATTTCCACCTTGCTTTACATTATCATAGCAAGTCATAGGGAGTAGTGACCAGGACCCACATGGGATAGAGTCCACAGTGGTTTACAGTGCCCATGTCATCTTCAGCTGGTGAAAAGAGAGGAGTAAATCCCTGTGGATGTGTGCATGCTGTGTGTGTGCCAGAAGGGAGTGGATGTGGATGTAATCCAATATGCATTACCACATAGTTTGTTTTGGTTAATTACATTTCAAGGCATCCGTTAGGTTTTCTGTTAATGCATTTGATTCATGTGTAAGGGAGGGTTTGCCCATATTTCTTCTGCTAGACAAGTAGAAATCTTCTGGCATCATGTTGTACCCCTTCCATTGCTATCTTAAAAAGGAGCAGCAATAACTACCGGGAATGCAGCTTGGGCTTTACTGTGTTTTCAACTGCACCATTATTCTTGGCTTTCCATTGTGGACCTCCCTGTCTACTTTTACCCTCCCAATACTTAGTTAACAGTGAGCCCAACTACAGACCGAATTGGCTGCTGGGGACGAGGGGAGGGATTGTAAAAGAGACAGAGGGTGGCTGTTTTCCAGAGCCTGATGGACTCGAATCACCTCTGTAACACTCCAGCACTTGCCAAGCCTGGAGGCCGGAATCCTGGGCTCGCTTCTGAACTCGGGAATTGTTTGGCTGCTGGCTGAGCTTCCCAGCTGCTGGCATCCACTAAAACCCTCTGAAAGGAATATCTGATAGACTATGAATGCTGTAATGAGGCAAAATACAAAAAGCCATGTTGGAAAACAAAGATCAGACTTAAACCTTAAAAAACAGCCACAGTCTGTCTGATGCGGGAATTGCAGCGTGCTTGGATTTTTTTTTTGGATGTGTCAGAGTACATGATTTTTATCGTCACTGACAGTCCTAACAGAAAATATATGTCTTTCTGTGGCTTTGAGTCTCATCTTTAACTCTTTGTCAGCTGAAGCACAATGAGAAAGTGTGCTGGCAGTTCTGGTACCTCTCAGTGAGTGCCCAGGTACATTAGTGAGGCAGCAGGGGAAGGTACCAGCCTTTGATCCCTCTTCATGGTATATTTTATAAACACATACAGCTTTCCTCTCCTGGCCTTTTTTCTTTGTTATTTATACTATAATTTCTGCTTTTGGTAACAATTTGGAAACAGGATTCAGCATTTTTGAGGCTATTTCAGTGCTGCTTTTTACCTTCTTACACAAGTGAACAAATGTGCAGCTTTGATAGCGATGGAAATAGATAGCAGTAGGTGAATTCAGAGTTCCCACTGATAGTAGGAGATGAATTAGTGGTCCAGAAGTTGACCAGTAGGAGTCGGTGTAGTTTTGGAAGTTCTTGTGAGCACAGTTGTTTTAGAATAATCAGCAACAAATTTTAAGTTTTATTACCAATCTTTTACTACGAAGATTTCACAGGATTCAGAAGTTATCTCCTTGAACCCTTTTATATGTTGATTAAAAGAATGAACACTTCTTTACTTATGTCTTAATGATTTTTCAGGGGCTTTAGGGATTTAAATGTTTGTTTACAAATCAGCAACCCTTAGTGTGTCTACATAGGATTGTTAATGGATTTATCAGCTTCCAGCCTTGAACAGTTTGAAAAAGAGATTTCACGGTGATAATTTTGGATAGCTGGAGACACTGACTGCAGAGGCTTACACCACAGCTGAGCACTACATGCATATGGAGAAACTGTATTAATTAAAGGGGAAAGCTCATGCTCTCAAAAAACGGAATTAAAACTTTTCCATAAGGACTTTAACTTTTGATCCCAAATGTGATAGAGCAGCAGACTGCAGATGTAAACAAAAATGTGTAGAAGTTTTTCTTTTAAAGTCTTTTTAGCTTAGGTTATTCAGTCTGTATTATTTGCTTCTAAAAATTCTCCTTTTAGCTTTTTCTTTCTTTCACTAAGAGTGCATGAATTTTCCTGCTGACTTCATGTCCCAGCTGGGTAGGTCTCCAGTGAATTACATTTAAACGGCTCTTAAAATAGTAGGCCTGTAATTTAAAAACCAAAATCCTATTGAGACATCAACAGTCATAAATCATTATTGGTGCTGTAAGAGATGCAGTGTCACTCACTGAACAAATCTGTTAGAGGGCAGTTTGTGAGATGGCTGTAGAAAATGAAATTGCTGAGATCAGTTGAGGACAAAGACATAAAACTCCTAGTAATGTATGTAGTGTTGGTACAGACTGCAGGCACTCTCCTGGGCCATTCTAGATATAGAAGTACTATTTAAACGTACTGTATGCATTTGTTATTCATTAATCAAATTTTGGCTGGGCTTAACAGAAAACTTTTCAGTTTATGGAAAAAGAATAAAGTACTATGTAGGACTAGGGCTCTCCCACATACCAGATGTGAGTTGTATTTATCAGACAAGGCTGCCTGAATGCTACTGTGTCCCAGAAGTTCCTCTGTATTTTGTTTGTTTGTGGGGGGGGAAAGGAAGAAGAAAAGAAATGCAATTTTGAGAAAAAAATGTGTTTTTTATCTGACTTGCTTAATGGCAGATGCATGAGTAGAAGCAGAAATTAACAGATTGTGAATTCTCCAGCAAGAGAGACTCTCAAGAGAGAAGAGTACATTTTCTCACTGGGAAATATTTACTTTTTACCAACAAAATTAACCTTAAAAGATGTTGTTTGGTCTCAGGCTGACAGAATGGATATTGCAGTCAAGACTGCTGGCCTATGCTTAGCCCTTGGGGAGGACAGGAATGCTAATGCTATGCTGGGGACACCAGCATTCTCATGTTTTTGCAAAGCTAAAATTTTCTTTTCACACATCTTTTTTATTTTTTCCTTTTTCCTGTTTATAAATAAAATGTGGAGCACTTTGCTGTTATTGTCACTACAAAATGACATGCTTTCATTTTGTAAATAATTTTTGTAGCAGTCTGCATTGGGTTTGTGTGGCAAGGGTATGGTAGTGGGGGTGTCTTCTGTGAGAAACTGCCAGAAGCTTCTCCACGTCCGACAGAGCCAGTGCCAGGCAGCTCCAGGACTGTCCCGCTGCTGGCCAAGGCTGAGCGCATCAGCAGTGGTAGTAATGGCTCAGGTGAGTTCATGTCTTCGCTGAGAGCACAGCTATGAGGTACTGAAGGTTAAGCAGCCAAACAGGATGGGCTCTCTGCATAGGAAGCTTAGGACATCCTCAAATCCACCTGGGAAATTCTGACGGTGAGGCCGGTGCTCCCAGTGATGGCAGAGGTGATGTGTGCTGGGGCACTGGAATTGACAGTACCATTCCAGGGCCCTGGGAGATGGTTTGGACGGATGTTGTTGTCTGTGCCTCCTCCTGGCCCCTGTGCTGTGCGTAGGCATCACACACAGTTGGCGTGGCTGAGGCGTCGGGAGCGGGGCCGTGCAGTCACCCAGGCTGCTGGGTGACGGCTGTGCTGCCATTGCAGGAAGCCGTGCAGGTGCTCATCAAGCACTCGGCCGATGTCAACGCCCGGGACAAGAACTGGCAGACACCACTGCACGTGGCGGCCGCCAACAAGGCGGTGAAGTGCGCGGAGATCCTCATCCCCCTGCTGAGCAGCGTCAACGTGTCCGACCGCGGCGGGCGCACGGCCCTGCACCACGCCGCCCTCAACGGCCACATCGAGGTGAGCGCGGCGAGCCGCACCCAGCGCTGCTCGGCTGCTTTGGGCTCTCATTTCGTGCTCCTGACCTGCCCTGGCTGGCTCTGGACTGAGCCCCATGAACCTGACCCCCAGGGTTCCCGTCACTTGGCTGCTTCCCAAACTGTGGGACAGGTTCCCCACCCACTTGCAGTGGCAGTGGCTGGAAGGTACCTGTGTAGAGCCAGTGTGCAAGTGAGGTGTGTGAGCACTCCTGGAGAGCTGCCTGTGCCACCACTTCCAGCAGCTCTGGGTGTCCTTGGCTCTTTGGAGCTGGACTGCCTGTGAAACTAAGAGTGGCGGAGTGGAAAGAAAGGAAAACTGGTGGATTCATTCCATACTGAAGAAACATGCAGCTGTGTGAGATCCAGTCACTCTGCTTTTCTAATTGTTCTTACAGAAAATGTGCTTCTGTTTTTCCCTACTTATACAAGCAGACCATTCTAGTATTATTATTTAACTATATGAAAAAACTTCTGTAAATAAAGCCCCTAGATTTTTGCCTCCTAGGTTTTACTAGTCTTCAGATCTGGATTTAAGGATCCTCATTTACCCATTCCATGCCTGAAGATCTAGATATGGAATAAAACCTCTTAGACTGAAACAGTAAGCCTCTGCGAACAAAAGTTGATTGGTCATACTGTAATTAAAAGAAGAAGGAGGAATGGTAGTTCCTGTAAAATGGTGACGGTGTTTGGCCTTTAAAATACTGCACAGTAGGAAAGAGATAGAAATGCCTGTGTCTAATTGTGATAATCTAAATCTTTTGGATAGAGAATATCAGAAATGAGAATTTAATATATGCTGTTATTAGCTGATCTTTCTGGCAAAACTGTGTGTGAGAGGAAGACAATTATCTCGCTCTGGAATTTAGGATTTTAGAACGTTTTGCCGAAAAAGTGGCTGTGATTTTCTTTTTTTTTTTTCCCCCTTATTTTTCTTGCATTTAATGTTGGATGATTGGCAGCGGGGAAAGCAGCTTTTCAGCTCTTAGCTGTGCTGTGGCCAGCAAATACAGGAAGCAGCCTGGTGCTCTCCACACTGCTGTGGGCACATGGGAACTTAATGAAAATCACTGTGGTGTGGCAAGAAAGACACTCCATGTGGAAAGATCAAGAAGATCTTAGGGTTTGTTGTGATATGGTCTGGAAGAATCTTGTCCCAGCCCACAAAAACCAGCTTAAATTTGTCTTATCAGTAAAACTAAGAGTGGAGTTTCACTTTCAGCCCTGTTTCTCTTCCAGTTAGTTTGCCAAGCTGAATTTGAAGCACATTGCAGTAGCAGAGCTCTGCAGGCTGTCAGACCCTCTGTGGACACAGAACTTGTCCTGGTTACTTGTGACTGTCCCCAGTCTATGTCATGAATGCACAGGCCTTTGAACAGTATTGGTGTCATTCACAAATTTATCACTCAAATGCAGCATTTTGTGATCCCAGCTTTATTGCAAGATTGATTTCTTATAAACCTTTGAGTGTTTGGCCTGGAGGGTTGGTTTACCTGCTGTTGTTACTTCTAGATGGTGAACTTGCTCCTAGCCAAGGGGGCGAACATCAATGCTTTTGACAAAAAGGACAGAAGAGCTCTTCACTGGGCAGCGTACATGGGTAAGGCTTGGGCTGCTGCTCCTTCTTTTCAATTTCCTATTCACAATCAGATAGCATGTCTTAAAATGGACAAGAACAGACCTGGCCATGGAAAGAGAGTGTTGCAATTACCCTGAAGAAGGAAGGGTTCAGCTGATCTAAATAAACACTGTCCATTTATGGGTTTTCAGCTAGGGAGATCTTGGCTGTGATTTCCTTTTTAAGACAGTTAATTGTGGGCTTCTTGTGTTGCTTTTTCATTTTGGTCTTTTTATCCTGACTCTTAAGTCAAGCCTGAACTTATATTTGTGCTAGAAAAAACCCAGGTTATACTTGTTTCAGTTTTTGCTAAAAAGTACTTTCAGTGAAATGCAGGTAACTGTTACCATAAATATTGCTGTTTATTGAAATTTTTAAGTAGCTAAGTTATGATGTTCTTAGGAAATGCACAATAGGCACTTTCTTCCTGTTAGGAGCAAATTGTCACCTTGTATTTCAGAGTGGACAAGAGCAACTGAATGTCTGTTCGAAAAATCAGCAGTGTTACCAAATCAGTTTGCCTTATCATTCCTTTCAAGTTAAAGGCAAGCTTCTTACACTGGGACATTATAATTTAAAAATACAAGGTTGCCTGTTATAGCGGTCATTCTTGTTCAAGAGCTTTTGTTGGCCAAGCTGTATATTTCAGGTTACAATTTGTGGAGAGTTGTGTGCCCTCAGCCAGGAACTCTTTCATTTGACCTGTCAGAAATCTTGATTTTAATCCTGGCACTTTTGGAAATGAGATAATAGGAGATTTCAAACTGTGAGAAAAGCATATTGTGTGGTTTTTTGATATACACAGACAGATGGAAAGGCTCTTGCCAACAACTGTGATGTGGCTTTTGAGCTAACGAGCTTTGAACTTCACTCTAGATTTGAAGGGCTCTTACATTGTGCTGTGCAATTCCACGCCTCTTTTCCACTTAAATATTTTCAGAAATTCATTATGTACTTTTAAAAGTATTTAGATAACATCTAAGGCCTAAATTAGCAATGGAGTCTGTGGTGCAATTTAGACAGAAGTTAGATAATGAGATGAGAGCTGTAAACCCTCACAGAGTTTCTTGAATATTTAATTATTTTTGGACGCTAATTATCTTTGGACACTTTGTACATATGGTGTCCTAGGTCCTGCACATGACCAGAGCTGCCCCTTGTCATGCAAGTGCTCTGCAACTCAGATGGAGCATAACTTTGCATGGTGTTCGACAAAATAAATGATTTATTCTAAGACAGACAGTTCTGTCTCAGCATGAAGCAATAAGACTATTCCTCTTCATTTTATCATTCATTAAGGTTATTTTTTATCTCTAAAAAACCCAAGAAGTGTTAGTAGTTGTGTTTGCAGGTGACATCTGTAGGATGCTGTTTTGGGAGACTTGTAGTGCCATGCTCCTAAGCTCACTGTATCACAATCCTCTGTAAGAGTGAGAATAAAACGCCAACTCTTAGCTTTAGAGAAATAAATGGAAAAGAGGTGTGGTTTTGTTCTTTTGGCAACTGAAAAATCAATTCAGTAAAAAGAAATTTGACACATTTGGAGAAGGTGAATGCATGGATTTCTTCACAAGGCCTTGGAGCTAGGATTAGAAACATTTATGAAAATGCTTTTTCTTCCATTGGAAAACTGTGGGAGCACTTTGAAACAGCAGTGAAAGGGCAGTGTGGTAGCAAGAAAGCAGTAATTTGGGAGAAGTGATGCTGTAGGATGGTTTACTCATTGATAACTATCTTTTGTCTTTTGAAGGTCACCTGGAAGTTGTTGCCTTACTGATTAATCATGGTGCAGAAGTGACTTGTAAAGACAAGAAGGGTTACACCCCACTTCATGCAGCTGCATCCAATGGGCAGATTAACATTGTGAAACAACTCCTTAACCTGGGGGTGGAGGTAATGTGGTAATGTGCACTTTGTTTCTCTCTATTTAGGGATAGTATTTTCTTCTTTCTTATGGATGCTGCTAAAGACAGTGGAAGAGCTTCTAAAGAAAAGGAGTCCCATTTTCCAGACCACCTCATGCTTCTTGTAGTTTATTGGTTCAAGAGCCAGGAAACACTCTGTATTAAGGAAAGTCTGATATGGACAGTAAATTCCAGGCCACCTTGCTGAAGGAATCAGGTGATATATCCTGTTCCTGCAGAAGAAGAGGGAGTAACGAAATCTTCCTTGAGTCAGCATTTCCTTTGATATGATGAATGGTTGTTCTCAACATGTACACTGCATGCTTTACTAAACAGCAGTTCAGGCTGTTTCAGTTTACAGACCTGTACTTCCTCTGTAGCTGATGGATTGTTTTCACTCTGGAAAGTAAATTTTCTTCAGGGCATGGACTTCTTGTTATTGTCAACTCCTCAAAGCAGTGGTGAGATGACCAGAGGAGCCTAATCAGACAGTTAATCAGAGATGTCAAATAAAGCCATTGCTTTTGCCATGGCATTTTCAGCTGACTTGACCTACCAAAAAATTGTCAGAAGTTCATGTTCACAGGTTGTTGGCTGTGAAGTTGAAGGGGAATAGCTGTTTCCTGTTATTAGCAATGCTATCCTAATAACTCCCTTTGAGTTCCACATTCACCACCACTGGGGATATAATCTCGAGACGCCTGTATTTCATGGAAGGTTGTTCATGCCATTCCCAAGTCTTTTGTACAATCTGTCTGGTCCTACTTTATAGAACAGCAGTTGCATACTAGGTTGGTCATCAAGAAGTAACATAATCTTAATTACGTCTTTATAATACTGAGCTACTGAAAGTGGTTTCTTATTGAAGTGTGTCTGTGTACTTTCACATTGCCCTCACTCAGACACCTTCACTCCCTACCCAAAATAAAACTGTGGAAACAGCTCTTATGCCTGGTTCTGTTCACAAAAACTCAATACTCACTGCTGTAATTTTTTTAAAGATAAAGATTGTGAGCTTTTTATTCATCCTGCTTTTCCACTTACATGGAAAAGCTTTCCAGCTTGTTAGGACTTTTGTCATCATTATCATCATTATGTAGTCCTGCTATCAGCTTTAAGCTTCACACTGGTTTTAGAAATTGTCAGTAGGATAAAAAGTTAATAATAGGAAAGGCAAAGCATTCTAAGTTAAGCTGTCTGGGAGTATAATTTGTCGATGAAATGTGCTGGTGAGAACTATGCCCTATGACAGTTCAGGCCTCCAGCTATTTCCATTTGCAGTGTGTGATGCATTACGTAAAATGCTAAGCTGATGTCTGTAATTTTAACTATGTCTCCTTGTCTCATTTTAGATTGATGAGATGAACATCTACGGAAATACTGCACTTCACATTGCCTGTTACAATGGTCAGGATTCTGTTGTTAATGAGCTGATTGACTATGGTGCTAATGTAAATCAGCCTAATAACAATGGATTCACCCCCTTGCATTTTGCTGCTGCCTCCACTCATGGAGCACTGTGTCTTGAACTACTAGTGAATAATGGGGCAGATGTTAATATTCAGGTAAAACTTGAATTCCAGCTTTACAGTTTTTCTTTATCCTATTTTGCATATCTCAGGAGGAAGCTGTAATAACAAATACAGCATGGCTTTAAATCCTTGATGGAATTAGAGTGATGCTGAGAATGTTGATCATGAAACTGTTTGGGTGAGATTACATCCCAGCAGAGGAGCTCTCAGTGCCTTGATAAATACAATGACAGCTCTAAACTCCAGGCCAGCCACTTTCATGAAGGCACGAATCAGTACTAAAATACAGTCCCAGGAGCTCTGTCAAAATGTTGTCTCAGGGAATGGTGCTAAGTCAAGGAACTATTCCTTTTTAGTATTTTTCTTCCCCCTATAATATGGATATAATTAAACCTGATTCCAAAAAGTTGCCTTTCCCGGGAATAAAACCGAAGGTTACTGGTTGCCTGCTTTAGAGCCCAAGATTACAAAGTCTAATTCTGCTTAGGATATCTGAATATTCTTGAGGCACAACTGATACATCTTGATGAAGCTGAAAGGGACTTGCTGTTGTCCAACAGAGGGTACTGGTATAAGTATCAGAAGACTTGAGGTCTTCTGAGCTCATATAAGGTTTTGACTACTTTATTTAAAATTCCCATCTGTGAAACTGGCATTTAACTTCCAGCATTTAACATCTGGCAAGTCCCTTGAGATCAGTGAATAGTCAATGCACTATTTTAACTCAGAATTATTAAGAAGAAGTTAGGGATTGTGCTTGCCAATGAAGGTGAAACCCCATGCCAATAAACATGAAGTGATGTGAGTAGAGAGGCTGGTACCACTCCCGTGCTGTTTTCTCATTGCTCAGCTTTCCTTGTCTCAGTTTCTTTCTCTAAAACCCAAAACATTGTTCTGTACTCATTGTACCTTTGATTTCATAAGCCTTCACATGCTGAACCACTGGTCTGTTTCATTTCTGTCAGAGTAAGGATGGAAAGAGCCCCCTGCACATGACAGCTGTCCATGGGAGGTTCACGCGGTCGCAGACCCTCATCCAGAACGGTGAGTTTCTCTGCCTCTGGAATGGCTCTCCAAGAGATCAGGCATGTCTACTGTTGCAATTTTCCGTTGTTCTGACCCAGAGGGCAGCTCCATGAACTTCTGGCTTTGAGCTGCACTGACAGCTCTCATTCCATCGTGTCATCACAAGCTGAGATTTTGGTTGTTAACAAAATTCCATAATCTTCCAGCTGACAGTGGCCTGGATGATCTGTTCAGATCCTTAACCTGAAAACAAGAGTTCAGAGGAGTATTTAGGTCTTTTTTCTGCTGAGAAGAATGCATAATTTTCTAGTTGTCCTCCTTTGGGAGCCCTGGTGTTCTTAGAGCTCAAAACATTTTTTTTACTCTGCACTCAGTGGCTGCGCTTTTCTCACCTCTCATAGCTCATCCCTCACCACTGTCTTCATGAAGTGTTGAGCATGTACTCAGGAGGGAGGAGCAGCACTGCCTTGTTTGTTCTGGCATAGCCAGGATTCCTGATTATCAGTCATTTTTCAGGCATCTTTTTTGTCCAAGAGTACTGTAGCATATAGCAATTATTCTTGTTGGAGATCTGGGAAAGGCCTGTTTCTGAATGACAGAGGTTGCTATTACTGATTCTTTACTTAAGGTTCCCAGTTTGGGCCACTACATGAGACAGGATGGTCTGGGCTTTGTTCATTGGTTGGGGCTTTTTTTTGGTTTTCCAAAATCCCAGACTTGGAACTGAAGTGTGAAATGTTGAAGATGGCTGAGCAATTGTGCTTTAAATGTAATGACACATTTAAACAAGATTGTGTTTAAAAATTGAGGTCTCCAGTACATTATGCTTCTTTCAGGTCATCATGCAAATTGTTGTCATCTCTCTCCTGGGATAAATAAAATAGTAATAATAAAAGGGAGTTGGGGCAAAATGCAAGAAACTGTGCTTTACTGAAATTTTTAGTTGTTTAGTGTAGTATGCTCAGACTTAGAGCCATTGTTTGCTCACTGTTGGATTTGTGTGTGAAAGGACTGGCAGTTCTTCATCAGTCCTTCACGCCTCTCTACTCTGCTTCCACTTACTTGGGTTTCACTTCTTTCTTTCCTCGTTTTCTGCCCCTGTAATTTTAGTATTGTACACAGATGTCATTGCAAGTGACTTTATACCTTACTGCCATGGGATCTTGTGGAAGAGAGAAATGTCAATGATTTAAATAAATGGAGTTTCATTCTGCAGTACTTAATGAGTTGGTTAACGATGTCTCAATTTCTGGTTGCTGTCTCTAGCAACCTGTAGCAGAAGAATGGATTACCTTAAAATTGGAAAACTGCAAATGTGATACCTTTCTTTAAAAATGGGGGAAGAGAAATGCTGGAGAATGTTACGTAGGTCAGCCAAAGTAGGCAGTATCTTGCACAGGTTTCTCAAGAGTAAAAGAAGCTGGAACATCACAATTCTCTTCTACAGCAGTTTAATAGGCTTTGTGAACACAGCACAGTACTCTGACTTTTCCATGTGCAGGTTCTGATTGTAGAGACCTTCACTGGTGGATGTTCTGCCCCAGGGATCCTGTTCAAGCATTTCACTGACCTTCATTTACCATTAAAAAATTAGAAATTAGAAAGGTTGGAAAGGAAAAGACCTTAAATATCATCTAGTTCTAACCCCTCTGCCATGGGCAAGGATGCCTTGCACTAGACCAGATTGCTCAGAGCCTCATCCAGCCTGGCCTTGAACACTTCCAGGAATGGGGAGTCCACAGCTTCTCAGGGCATGTTGTCTAGTGCTTTACTAGAACTCTTCTTGTTGCATTTAAGCCTTGTTATTTCCTGCAAGGGTGGACATGCAGTAAATATTACCACATCCTGATATTAGCAAGACTTTTTACATGCTTTCAGGAAGTATTCTCACAGCAAACTAACAGAATATTAAAATATTACAGTGTCGGTGCATAACTGGTTGTAAAACTACACTTGGAGATTAGTAATAAATGGATTGCTGTTGAAATGGAAGGTGTAGTGACGGAGTTTTTAGTTTTCCTTCTGGATCTGGAACTATCCAGTATTTTCATTAAAAGCTTGGACAGTGGAATAGAAAATGTGTTTTTAACATTTGGAGAAAAAAAATGCGGTTGGGAGAGACTGTTAGTTTGGCAGAAGGTGGAGTCAGAATGAAAAATGATCCTGTAGAACTGGAGACAGAAGTTATAATGCGAGTGAAGCAAAAGAAAAATCACACACAGAGGCAGGAGTATCAGCTGGACAAATTCAGAATGGCAACAGCCAGGTGGATCCCTCTAAAGGGGATCTGGAGTTTGTGGTTGTTGACCACAAGTCAGCAGTGGTGCTTAAAGAAATGGATCATGGATGTACATGGTGCTGTGCAATGTCCAGGAGTGCAGCCAGCGGGCATGAAGTAATCCTGTTTGCTCACCTCAGCACTGGGAGATGTCAGCTGTAGTACTGGTTTTGGCTTTTGCTTCCAGAAGGATGCAGGCCAGCTGGAGAGGACTGGGGGAAGGAGAGAGTAGTTGGAGTGCAGTAAACCTGACTGGCAAGGAGAGACTGAAGAAGTTAACAGTTCTTGGTCCAAAAAGAAAACAGGGACTTGTCTGTAATCTGTCTAAAGAAATAATCCATTTTTCCTACTTCTGTGACTAAAACACAAGATGCCAGGCTTAAATTGCAAAAGGAAAAGTTTTACATGAGCACTGCTTGGTTGTTCTTTGGTAAGACACACAAAGAGCACACAACACGTTTGTTGGTAGAGTGTTCCTGCTGGCCTCCTGAGTGAACTCTATTTAACATTGTTGTCATACAGATAAGGCTGAGTGGCAATGCCTTTACAAATGAGGGTGCAGTTTCAGCAGATTATTTTGTAGTTTATTTCAGGGTACCCATTTGTACCTTTAGATAGGCAGCAAATCCAAATTGTGTACTTGACCCCTGTACATCATCCCATTCCCACCGCTCTTCCCCACCACTGCAGGTGGAGAGGGAGGTGCAAGTGCTGCTGCCAGACCATGTTCAGTACCTGTGGCTGACAGCTGACAGCTTGCTGTGTGCTGGTCCTTGCTCTGGGAAATTTAGTGTCTCTGTGGCTGGGCTGTTCATGCTGCATTCGCTAGAGACAAATAGCACTTGTGGTCACTGGTTCATGCTGAACTTCTCAGTGTTAAACTGTATAAAAATATCTTTTGCAGGAGGGGAAATTGACTGTGTTGATAAGGATGGTAACACCCCTCTGCACGTGGCTGCAAGATACGGACACGAGCTTTTGATCAACACCCTCATAACCAGCGGAGCTGATACTGCCAAGTAGGTGCCTCAAGTGGAGCTGTTCCTAAGGATCAAGTGTTATGTCCAATGCCTGGAAACGCAGCTGCTCCTCACCTTCTGAAGTGGGAAGGTTAAAATGGACAAGCGTAATTGTACTGTACTTCAGTGGGTGACATGAGACTAAAATATGAACAATTGGGAAGTGTGGAGTTCTCTGCAAAGTGCCTGTTGTGCCCACTTGCATGATTACTAGTACAAGTACTGCTTCTTTTCCCTGAAGCATTGATGGGGAACAGTGGTATTCATGTACATGAAGTGGGGGTGTGTGTGTATATATTTATATGTATGTATATATATAGAGAGAGAGTACTTTAGTATTGTTTAGTTATGGTTAGGTTCTTAGGGTCTGTCAAAAGGGAACAGCAAACCTGGGCGTAATGAGATCAGGATAATGCAGTGCTGTGAGGGATATCTGTACCAGGTATTTCAGAGCAGCATCTGATAATGTAAGGTTTTGGCAATTACCTCCACATGTCTCCAAAATATAATTTGTCTTCTACCTAGAACCTGCCATAGAAATCTGTGCCTTCTCTTGACTTACCTAGTTAGGAAACCCTGCTTTCAAATGCAAATTTGGTTTGAATTTGGAGGATACTTGCAGCTCTCAGTATTTTGTTTATTTGCTTGATAAAGTTTATGCAAATGACACATTTGCCTACTCTCCTTTGTTGAGTACAATTGTCACCCTACAAACTCAGAAGGTGGAACAGATCTTCAATTGACATGGATAATGTAATTCCACAGGCTTCAACTAATGTCACTGGATTTCATTAATACAGCCAGCATAAAGATCTTGGTATCTTAATAGGGGTGTATGTTTTTCCTCTCTCTCCAGTGCAGTCAGTCACTGTCTGTTAGCTTGAGATTTTAAGGGAAAATGAGATGCACTGGGATAGCCCACTCCACTCTTGGAATCAGGGTTCTCCAGTTAGAAATTTCTATTTCCCAGTTGGATGACCAGAACATTGATCAAATAAAATACTTTTTCCAGCAGCAGAAATAAGTGAAATAAGAAGTTGGCTCAGAGATACCAGGCAGATGGAAATGATGCTACTGCCTGTGCTAAATGTGCTTTCAATATGTGCTGCATGTAAATAACACTGGGTGAGCTCCCCAAACAGGTTTAGAAAAGACAACTCTGCAGCACTGTTCACAACAAGTGCAGACAGCTTGGCCAGTCTTTGAGGCAATGCACTGGAAGTGGAAGTGTGCAAGTGATGGGAGGAACCAGTGTGAACAGCACTGCAGAAGTGGGACACTGGCTAGCAAATGTGCAGATAGTGGATTTCAGTGGAAGCCAGCCAAAATATCTGCTGGGTGGAAATCTTGACCAAAAAGGTGAATAATACTGCATTAGATAACTAGGTGGAGGAGGAGACAGAGGGAAATGGTTGTAGGGAGAAGCACAGCAGTACAAAATGTCCAATATTACCTTAAATAAATGAATCCATGGCTAGAAAATGCAATCTGTTTGTATAGATGCAGCAGCTCAGTGGAGCTTGCACTGGTTTCTTCAAAGACCAGGCTGTCAGATCCTCTCTTAAAAGATTTTCTCTAAGATATAGATGCTGCTAATAGCAAAATTAAAATCTGTACAGCAGCACACATCAGTCCTCAGTGTAGTGAAGCAGCAAGGAGGACACATTTAATATGAAGGCAGAGGAAGAATGGGCCTGTGGATTCTGAAAAGAATAAACTTTTTGAAAACAAACCCAAATTAGTTAAATACATTTATGTATAAGATCCTGGAGAGAGCAAGGTATCTTTATAAACATCCACATTAATTTTTGTCTGAAGCTTCATAAGTAATTATGATCTATGGTGGGTCTTGCAGAAAGATAAGATCCTTGGATCTGTATCTGAAATCCTTTTCCATGAGGTGATCATACTGTCCCATCCACCAATTGTTTTGCAGAAATGAAGGACTGATAGGAATCCATCTGCTATTGTTCCAGAGTTTGTAATTTTAAAAAATATATCTGCTGGAGCAGGCAGTAGATGATAATCTTGTCAAGCTAGTTGGTTTCAGAGGCTCTGTGTTTATGTGCACTTGGAGAACTGCCAGTAGGATAATATTTCTAAAATAACAAGATGCTTTACACAAAACAATGCAGAATGAAAGATACCAAGATGTCCAGACCCAAAAGTATTCTAAGACAGTAAGCAGTGGCATGCCTAGGGACTGAACTGACATGATTTCCTGATATTAATTGAAGTTGCTGAGTGCTCAGCTTGTTTAAAAACTACATCTTTGCCTGATACAGATTTAGACTAATGATAGATAGGCTCAATCTAATGGCTGCCTTTCTTTTCTTACCCATCATGTCTGCTCTGAGAAGTTTATCATGTAATTGAAAAGAGGGTCATGTTAAAGGGAGGAAAAAGTGAAAGGGGAGGTGAGGAGAGTAGCTGGAACAAATAGGAAAATTGGATTATTAGTTCTTAGGATGTGGAAGAAAACCATGACATGGCAGCCTAAAGGAAAGTGTGAAGAGTCATCTGCAAAAAAAAAAAAGGGTTTCAGAAATAAATGTAGAGGAGGTTTTGGCATTTACTTTTCCCTCAGAATGGCAGTTGCCATATGTGTAGCTGGTGCTGAAATTTGTGGCTCACTGGGCAATTGACTTCAAGCCGTATCTGCTCTCTTACTTCCTCCCTTACCTTGGCTTTGCCTTGAATTTTTTGGAAACAATCCTGCCACATTCTGTTCAAAGCATAATGCCAAGATTTTGCTGCATCGGAATATTTTTAACTCTCGAGATGGCTGTTAAGGAAATACAGATAAAAATAATGGCGGGCACCAAGAAAGAATCTTCCTAGAAAAGCATGAGAAAATGTTGCCTTTCTGTAAGGAGCTTTTGATGTGCTGTGTATGTATGTAATCTACATTTTCTCATGAGGCCGTTGTCCCTTTCAGGTGTGGGATCCACAACATGTTCCCTTTACACTTAGCAGCGCTGAATGCCCACTCAGACTGCTGCAGGAAATTGTTGTCATCGGGTGAGTGAATCCCCCAGTGTCCCTGGAACTCGAGTAGTGTTTGTCTCTGCTGCTTGCAGCCCCTTTCTACTTTTTCTTGTGAATTATTCGAATGAAAGGCTTCCTGTGCTGCTGTGTTGGGCTGTGTGGGGCAGTGCACCAGAGGATGCGAGGCTTTCCCAGAGCCATGCTGGTACTTCCTTGCATCCTGTGCTGTTCGTGCCCAAAGCTCTTTTCTCCTGGCAGGTTCAGAGAGTTTAGACTAATTTACCGGGGGAGGGAGGGAATTTAGAACCCCTTTCCAAACTGCAGGAATGTGAGGTCCTGTTTTGTTTTGGGAATTCTCCCCCCTGCCCCCCAAAGGAGTAATTCTGAAATTATCTCCTTGGGGTCTGCACTGGCACAGGTATTACATCCCACTGATGATGATGATGTATTTTACATGCAGCTAAAGTGTGTTTCTGAATCTGCAGTTAAGGAGTTAGGCTGGCCAAAGTTCTGGGGGCATGAGAGGGAAAATGAGTGAAAGTGTAGTGTCAAGAGAACAGTCTTGGGATCCTCACCAGAGCCCAACACAGAAGAAGCCAGAGCTTGCTTATGCAACCATTTCAAAAGAGTCAGTAATCAGTGGCCAAATCCCAAATTCTGCTTTTTCCAGGCAGGAGTTCCAATGAGTTTAAAAATCCTGACCCAGATCATATGAGTTTTCTAGAAAACTCCTTCATTGCTTAACATGTAAAATATCCTACAACTACATTTCCCCCTTAACTTGAGTCCTGTAGGATATAAAAGAAATGTGAAAAATGGTAATTACATGCCCCATTACATTAAGTCTTGGTGTGTTCTGGCCTTGACCACTAGACAGGAAGAGAAAACACCCTGGGTGATCAGAGTTAGCACTGTCAGGCTGATATCTTTGGCCTTGTGCATCTTGATGAATATCCCCACATGCTCCTGGAAGCCTCTTCCCAATCTGACAACCACACACAATAAAAACGGCCCCAATTCATGTTTAGGCTGACTCTGTTGTTCTTCCTCACATCTTCGTGTTTTCTGTCTTCCTGTCCTGCTGTCGCAGTCCTCTTGATGAGTCTCTGCCTCCTAAACACCTGTCACATGGCTGTAAACAGGGATGTGGAGGAGCTGGATGCAGAAATAGACGCTCATCAACTTCTCAGCTCTTTTTATAGAGCTGCCAAAGCGGAGCAGCTGCTCGCTGTTCCCGTGACAACCTCTCTCTGACTGTAGTTGCTCGCGTTCTGTTTTTTTCCCAACTAACTGATTTTTCTGTCTCTGCGATGTTTCTTGTGGTTTAACTAGGACAAAAGTATAGCATAGTGTCCTTGTTTAGTAATGAGCACGTGCTGTCTGCAGGCTTTGACATAGACACCCCCGACAGCTTCGGAAGAACGTGCCTGCACGCGGCCGCTGCCGGAGGGTGAGTACCTGCCACTGGGGCTGCTCCAAGGGAGCTTGGGGCACATTTGGTGCCAGCCAGCTTGGCTGTGCCATCCACAGAGGAATTTACTGCTGTGCAAGGGAAGCAAAGCAGTAAATGATGTCATAATTTGGGTCGCTTTAGGCTCTCTTTTGCTGCTGCCCTTGTGTAGGGTGAGCTGGGTTGATTTGAATCGTGGGTTTCAGGCAGAGGGGAAAACTCTTCATGCCCCTGAGAAGCTTTCAGAGGGGTGCTGCACTCGCCCAGGACTGCCTGAGGGCCACAACAGTCACTGAGGGCCAGCAGTCTCCAGGAAAACATCAGTCCCTAGGGAACACCCAGTGAGGAGCAGGAGCTGGAGCTCCTGGGATGCTGCTGGCAGGGGAGTTATTCCTGGCCTCCATCTTTGGACTGTGTCCTTGTCCGAAAAGGCAGCTGTGCAGCAGTGCCCACCAGATTGCAGCCTTGGAGTCCAAATGTAGTTCATCTCCCTCTCTCCCATTTTTCAAGTGCAAGTTTAAAAGTTTCTGAAAGAAAAACCAACAAACCAAAGCAACAACAGAAAAACAACCAAAACCAAACCCCTGTCCTCCAAATTGGAAAGTGAGAAGGCTGTCCCTCTGTCTGGGTGATGCATTCCTGAAAAGTGGTGGGAGGGCAGAAATGGAAATTGAAGTGAAAATGGAAATGCTTCAATTTAAGATGTAAATGTAGCCTCCAGTTAGTTTAAATATTTCCAGATAATTGTCAGTGAAGTGCTGTGAAGTTAATCTAGCAAAAGGACACAGCGTTTGGCAAGCACTGAGTTTTGACTCTTCTGTTTGAGTACTTTATGGCTCAGAAGACAGCTGAAATGGAGCCTTGGCTACAGCCCTTGGATTCTCTGTGGTTATAGCAAGCAGAAATGCTCATCCACAGCAAATACTTGGCAGTCGTTCTGGAAGTTGCTTTTTCTTCTGGGCCAAAATCTATATCGCAAAGTCTTTGTTCTTGGGGGGGAAAAACCACCAAAAACCAAACCCTAATAAAATTTATCCAAATATTGGTTTTATTATTCTTTTGGTACTATTCCTCTTGATACTTCTCTCACATTAATAGAAGAGGTATGACAGTTGCTTGGATGCAGCTTATTATAATATAGTTCAGATGCAACCTCTTTGATAAGGCCGCACCCCTGGAGGATAAAAATAACATCCTGGAAGTCCTAAAGTGAAGGAGAGGCTTCAATAAGAAGCAAAAGTGACTCATGAAAATAAACTATATTTTGCCAGTGGTTTACTACGATTGTCATCACTAGCAAGTGTTTTTATTTTTAGTGCATTGTGGTGAGTGTTCTGTAGTTATTTTATGCAACAGCAATTTAGAGTTGGGATTAACATACACCAAAATATTGCATTATTGCATCCAGTCCCTTTTTTTTGCTATAGCTGGAGATCTACAAAGCAATTCGTTTGTTTCCTGACACAGGCCTGTTACTGCCATTACATTAATGGGAGTTGCATGGGTGCTAGGAGAAGAATTTCAGAGGTCTGCTCATCTGATTGTGAACACAAGTGATTGATTTATTGCCCCTGTGAATGACAAGTGGTCTTGGAAAGTGCTGCACTTCTTTATGTCATTTTCTGGCTTGGAGTCCTACATTTATTTGCTTGAATGACAAAAGAAGTCAGAGTTCTGCTGATTTGTTTTCTATTAAAAATTACGTGGCTTTAAACAAGATGAAGAGACAGCCAGGATGTGGTGAATTCTCCTCCACTTCTATAAATGCAGTGTTGATGTGACAATCACTATAATAGCTACACCCATTTTTTAACAAAGCACATGGAGATGTGCTTAAATCTATCAATAGTCAACAAATCGTATCAGAATAAACCTAAAAGAGACTCTTGTGATTATATTTCATTAAATAAACAGGATTTGAGCAAAGTGCTTACTGTTGAATGCTTGCTGAATGGGGGTGGATTTTGTTAAATGTCACCTCTTCATTATTAGACTGGCATTTTATAAGCTAGCAACAACTTTCTTTTAAAGTTCTTTACTAAAATACCAGGTTAGAATGGGAAGCACTACAGTTCAGCTGCCATTGAAAATCTCCAAACACACTGATCACATTTACTGTGCTCTCTTTGGAAAATAAATATTTTTTTTCTTCTGCAGAAGAGAAGTTTGAGGTTTTCTAAAGAAAAAAAAAGAAAATAGGGGTTTTTTTTTTAAGCTTCACTTTCTGTTTGATTGAATTTCATGTTATAGTTGGCTGTACCCTGGTTTTGCACAGCAAGTAATACAAAAATTATTAGAGTAACTTTTTCCTTTTGGGGGACAGGGAGCAATGTAGATGTAAGCTTCTGTTTTACTCATGTTCGGTCTTCTTTACTTCTCTTTCCAGTAATGTAGAATGTATAAAACTCTTGCAAAGCAGTGGAGCAGATTTTAATAAGAAGGATAAATGTGGAAGGTAGGTAAATTATGAAGTTCTTTTAAAAAATAAATAATCTATCAGACAAGGAAGAAAGGCTACCTCAGAATGGAAATCATATATTCTATTAAAAATGGCAGCAAAATCAAGTAGCTTGGCCTTCTCTGCAGAACCCTTGCTGCTGTAGTTACATGCCAGCCAGACAGGTGCAGGCTTCATTAAATACATTAAAGCCATCCCACCCTCTTGAGTTTTCTGTTTTAAAAATATCACAAGTTTTCTTTTTTTGTACTGCCTAAATTCTTGTACTGGTGTGCCCAAGACAACACCTGGGTTATGATGGCAGGAGAGCTGCTATTTGATGTGCTTCCTAGAGGATTTCCCCCCTACAGAAAGCGTTGCTATGGGTGTTGCTATGCTATCTAAACAAGATGCTGTGATGGACACTATGCTTTTCCTCCCAGCTGGGAGAAGTAGTGTGTCTGCAGAGCCACTGCAGAGGCTCTCACAGGCAGTAGGCTGTTTGCAAGACACAGATTGATGATATGTATCCTGTTAGGATTTGTAGCAGCACCAGAACTTCGTATTAACACAATATTTTGTTAAATTTCCATAAATTAAAGTGCTGATATTGATTGCTGGGCATCTGTAGGAATGCAGCAATTAAGATTCATCTTTATCCTCTGCAGTGCATGTTGGAATATGAGGTAACAAATATGAACACTTATGTTCCAGGACACCTTTGCATTATGCAGCTGCAAATTGTCATTTCCACTGCATCGAGACCCTGGTGACAACAGGAGCCAATATCAATGAAACAGATGACTGGGGACGCACCCCTTTGCACTATGCTGCTGCTTCTGACATGGACCGAAAGTAAGAGAGCCTCTGAGGAATTCCTGCTTTGAGTGTTTTGCTAAATCAGTGTCATTTCCGTCTCTTCATGATGCTGTCTTGTTTGAGCCAAAAGATCCCACTAGCACAGGAATTTCTCTCAGATGTATGCATAGCTCCACAGTGAGTTGCTCTGACTGGAAGCCAAATCCCCAGATGATGTGGCATTTCAGCTCCATGGTTTACCTCTGCAGGAAGGAGCAGTTTTGCAGCCACCCTGTCCTACAGAACTATTTTCACAGTGTTATGTCTTCTGTTTTCCCCGTGTGGTTTCCTCATGAGATTAAGCTCAGAGAATTTTCTGCATTTGCTTTGCAAGTCCATCAGAAGGGATAGAGCAAGAGACAGCAGGAGAAGTTTTCTGAGGTGGACTGCAGTGACAGACATTTGGGCATTTTGACAGATTTGGGAGAAAGGTGGGATAGATGTAACCATCAGTCTCACTCCACTGTCAGAGCAGATAAAAATGCTCACCCCGTCCAAACAGGTTGCCGTTTTACAGAGAGGTCTGAGGAATAGCCTTTGTCAGAACACAGTGTTGTTCTTGTGAGAAAGGGGGAAAACAGCTGCAAAACTTAGAAATGCTGTGGTTACTGACTGCAATTTTAATTCCCAGATAGTTGAACATTCTGGCAAGCTCTTCCTTATAATATACTGTATAAACCAGACTCAATTATCCTGTTAGTTCTCTCTTAAAACTGTTAGCAAGCTGTATTTATTTTAGGTCATGCTATGCTTTCCTGTCTGACAGTGTCTCTAGACATTAAGGAACTAGTTTTTGGTTTCTTGTGTAGTGAGGTCTGGTAAAAGTACAGCTGCATCATGCCCAGCAGAACACCACCTCAAAGCCACGGCAGGGGAAGTTTAGTTTAACTTCATGGCAGAGTTCTGAATGCCACATCAGAGCCTTGAGAGCGCCTTCATCATTTGCTGGATAAGACTGATGAAAAATGTCTTCCCTGTCACCCTCAGACCTGAACAGTGCTGGGAAGAAGGAGGCAGGGTTGTCAGAGGTCTGTGCTTGGCATGAAAATCAGCGTAGGCTTGTAGGAAGGCTTTCACCACTGGCTGTGTCTAATTCTGTCTTACCAGGGTGAGTGTTACTTGGGGGGTTGAGAATGATGATTCAGTATGTGTTTTTCAGCTTTTGGTTCTTGGTAGGTGAAGTTCCTGCATTTTAACAAGCTCTTGGTTAACTTCAGGAGGTATCTACTTTTATCCCTCATTTAAAAAAAAAAAAAAGCTTACTTTAGTCACATCCTGAACTTTGGCAGAAGTATATAGCTTTTATTTGTCCTCACAGTCCAAACCTAAATTGATTCTGATGTGGTGATGCTGTCTTCTCATTAAACTTTTCAGTTTGAGATGTTCTGGAAGAAGCCTTATTACATAGATGAAATGCTATTTGCAGTCCATGATTTTATAGTTCAGCAATTTTTTTTTTTCCTGCTGCATGTCAAAAAACTTCCAAGGTCAGGCAACCTCATTCCAAAGAATATTCATCATTAACTCTGGATGTGGGTAGTTAATGAGCAGGGAGAAGAACCTGACCTGGAGATCAAACAGTGTTGCCAAGATATTTGACAGAAAGTGAGGCAAGTCAGCTAATGCAGACTTGAGATAGACTGACTTAGTATCAGTGATTAAAGTTGCTCTAAATCCTAAATTCTGGAGAAGAACTAGTAGCTTACTGCAGGAGAAAGCAAGGTGTGGTAATCCTGAGTTACTCTCTGGAAAGGAAAAAAGTGCACATTGCTGTGGGGGAAACAGAAGGATTCTAGAAAGTGATGATCAAAATGTATCTGATAGAAACCAGAATCTGAAATTTTTTTTCTTCTGGCATTGACTTGTGGAACAATAAAATACCACACTATGGTTGTCTCTGTAGCTTTCAAAACTTACTACCTACAGACCCATGCAGTGCACTCAGTTAATTTGTGTAATAATCCTCATTTTTGGCTGGAGGAAGTAGCTCCTTGAAGAGGAGATTGGGGATGGGTGGCAGACTGCATCAAAATCATCGGTGTGATATTTTGAGAATAAGTTGCATTTTTCTGTCCTCTGTGCTAAGAAGAAAGAATATTTTAGGAAACTCCCATGAAAATGCTGAAGAACTTGAAAGAACCACTGAGATGAAGGAAAAAGAAGCTGCATTGTAAGTTTGGTGTCACAAAAGCAGTTGGACTTCATTTCTGGAGAATGCCTCAGCTTTGGCTTGCAGTTTTACGCTCTGTTCTTGCTCATTCTTTGTTCTGCTAAACACAATGCTTGGCTTCAATGAGGGCTAACCTAAAGAAAATAAGCTCCACGCTCTTCTCTGTGCACATATTCACTGATATTTCTGTTTCTGTGCTTGTTGCAGTTTCTTAATGGAAAATGTACAGCTTCAGTTATTTTATAATTCTTTAATATCATGCACTTAAGTATCATGCAGTGTCTTTAGTGTCAGGCACAGCATAGTGTGTACATTGCAAAAAGAAGTAGCCAATGGCTTTCTCAATGCATTCACTTGGATTAACATTTTCATCTATCTGCTTAATGATTTTTTTCTTTTTAAATCCCCTTTATCGTATAATGGCCTTACATTCACTACAGATTACAGGCTAGGGAAGAAAGTACTAATAACAAAATGATGGTATCTTGATGGCATAAGAGAAAGTGGCAAGAGCTAGAAAGAGCAAAAGGGATCTTCTGAAAAACATGATTGACAAAAAGCTGACAAAGAAGAGAATATATTCATGTAACTCAGTTAAATCTTTGTTCTCCAGCCTGCCCTGGTGCACGTTTGGAGGCCAGTTGTTTGATATGTGAGTTTTTATATGAGGAGTAGCAGTCCCAGGCTGTGTACACAGTCTTTCAGGCTTTGTGATAGAAAATCAGTTTTGTAATCTAGAGTAACCACAAGAGTTACCACAAGGTAGAAGAATTTTTTCATGAAGTTGATCTTCAAAGATGAGTGGAGATTTTCTGTTTAAAAACATGGTGAATGTGAGGAGCTATTGGTGAAAAGTGACTTGAGGTGCTGCTCAAAATACAGGATTCACTGCCTGTTTTCAGTGTCACTTCCAGTTGCAGCAAGGGATGAGTCTGTTAAATATTGTGAGCCCATGTTTACACCAGTGAATTGTCCACAGGTGTCTAGAGTTCCTTCTCCAGAACGATGCCAACCCATCCATCCAGGACAAGGAGGGGTACAACACTGTGCATTACGCTGCTGCCTACGGGCACCGGCAGTGTCTGGAACTGGTGAGTGCTCACTTTTGGAAGTCTCTGTCTGCTGATATTGAATGTGCATGTGCCAGGAACTCCCCTCATGGCTACTATTGGAGTTCTTTGGATAATGAGAAATCTGTGAAAAGCTGTAACATGGGGCAGTAAACTCAAATATTTGCACCCAGATGTATCTTAAAAACATGTTCATCTTGATAATCAAGTCCTTATTCAACAATCTGGTGCTTAAGGGTTGACTTTGAGTGGAGTTTATGTATGCACAAATTAATTTTAACTGTGATCAAAATATTCCCAGCATGTGCCTATGTGCCAGGAGTAAGGGACAGTTCCTGGTAAATGAGTGAATGTGCCTGACCCACCTGGCACTTTATCTGACTTGCATACTGAGGGAGTAAATAACTTTTGCCAGCTGCATACCTGCAGTTTCTTTTTTTGTCTCTGGTGAAATAACAGCAACATTGATGAAGTTACCATAATCACGATTAACCTTATATGCCACGTAACTGAGGCTTTTGGGGTTTTTTCTGGGTGTTCCTTTTTTAATATTCTGGGTCTGAGCGATTAGTAATTGCATCTTCTAAGAAGCCAAAAATTTTTAGCCAAACATTGGATTTGGCAGATATATAGAACAGATTTATAGACGTTTGTGACTTGTAAAAGTGTCATAAAGATGAGTGTTAACTGCTTGATATACAGGGTGATCCAAAATTATATATATAATATATATTATATGTATTATTACTATATACATTATATATACTATATAATACATACAGTATATATTACATATAAATTGACTTTAATTGCTTCAAAAAGATAAGCTCCAATTGGAAAATTGTATAGATATTCATGCTTTAGTGGGAACACTGTGTGCTGTTGAGTGTTATGTGTTGTTTGGTTCTTTCTTTCTGTGTTGAAGAGTCAAGTATTTAGTTATTGAGAAGGAGCTCTGCGCAGCACATGCTGCTTTCACACCACATGTGCCACAACAGGAAATGCTGCAGCTGGCCTGCAGCTGGTCCCAGCAGCTTGGAAACCTGGGGCAGTAACTGCCAGGGCAAGCCTGGGGCAGAATTTCAGGTGGGGTATTAAGCCTTTTTAGCTCCCGCCTGCAAGCATTAAACTTAATTAAACTTAAAACAGCACTGCTCCTTTGTTGCTTGTGGCAGTGAGTTTGGCCTTGCCTTCTCCTAGCACTGATCTCTGGTGACTCTGCCCGTGGGGATGGAGGGGGAGCATCTTCGTTGGGGATTCTCTTTCAGCCTCTGTATTGTAGTCCCTGTGTGCTGTGAGGCATGGATTGGGCATGGAGCAAGGTCCCCTCTCTTTTCTTATACTTGTTGCTGTGCACATTTCCTGCGCGTGCAGTATTGCTCATCGTTGCAAGCGATGACCTGCTATCAAATCCTGGCCTTGCTTTGGCTTGGCAGACAAAAGGAAGAGCTGGGGATGCAGTGCATGTCAGAGGTGTTGGATTTTCTTTTAACTCTGGAGGGGTGAAATGCAAACTGTGGGCCAGAGACAGCTGTGCAGCAAGTGTTCTACATTTGGACAGAAAAACTCCGTGTTCTTCCCTGTCAGTCTTCCTGTATTTGTGACTATAGCTGCGGTATGGAAACCCAAGGTCAAGCATCTTTTACAGAGTTAGAGTCACACAGCTGTTCTGTGTACAATGGTAAAAAAAACCTGCCGTGAATTTTAGTCCTCTGCATGCACAGGACCACTGTTGTGTGCTAGGATGTCAGCCTGAGAGTCTTGTGGGGACCAGGATTTTTCCATTGGTATTTGGAGGGTAACAGGCATCTCATTTTCTCTCTGGAATACAAAGGCCAAATGTGTCAGAAAGCATTTGTGCTCATCCAACATCATCTTTGCACCCACTGCCAGAAGAAGCTGACTCAGTTTTTTTGTCATGAGTTACCAAGTCCTGAGTTTAACAACTTTACATTTTATAACTGACTAACCAGTTGGTACAGGCACCACCACTGCACTTATTCCTTTGCAATGCTGGGATTCAGGATGGCAGAAGGGCTGAAAGCAAAATGAGGCAGGATTATATAAATAAACCATTATTTTTCAGTGCCATATTAGCTGTTCTTTTACTATTTTATCCCCTTGGTAAATATTTTTTGTTTATTATTGGTAGCTGATAAATGAAAATATCTAGGAATTATCTTCCCTAGAACAAGACAGTTCTTTATGGGCCTAAAACTTGTTAGAGGAAAGAGTTAATATGAAATATGGAGCTTTAATTCTGGTCAAAACTAAGCCAAGGTGGGTACAACAATAATCTTGGTTTTCTTTGAATGATGATTGCTAGTATTTCTCTACATGCACAATACCAAACTTCAGCAAAATGTTAGGGAATTATTTTGCTGTTCCAGAATATGTCAAGTTTATAAAAGACCTTGTAGGATTAATTTTGATTTGCCTTCTCCCCCCTGTTTTTTTAAACAGATATCTACAAGAGCTTATTTCTAAATAAATGTTCGCTATCAAAAGTAAGTCCAAAGAAGAAGATACAGTATCCAGTGGAGTTTCCTTCACTGGGGAATTTGGTCTGTGCTTTAAGCACCACAGTTTCTCAGCGTTATAAAATATTTACATGTTTGAATGCAGTTTAGGGAAAGGCTGGTTTATCTATGGAAACATCATTTCATGCTTTGACTTTTGTGTTTACTGCGAGCCCAATACCTTGGCTGGAACACAGGTACATTTCTTTGTGGGGAGGTGTTAGGAGAAATAAGCATTAAGAGTGAAAAGGTCATATCTTTGACCCAAACAACATTTATGTTTTGTGTGTTCAGCCACAGAGCTCAACAACAGAAGCTTTTTTCCTGGAGGGCCTTTCAGTTGTCTGGAATATGAGTGGTACAGTTGCCCTGCAAGGAATGATGTGATGTTGCTAAAAAGAGAAGAGTGGAAGCAGATTCCTCAGTTGTTTCTCCATCTGTAGGGAGCCATTCATAAAGGCTGAATGGTGGGCATGTGTGCTTGCAAGCCACTGAAACTCCCATCTGCCTTCCTGCTTCTAAGAATAACCTCAGGTTAGTTTAGGCTGGGGCTGACTTTGCTGTTGGTCGTCGGTGATACCGGTCACGACTGCTAGCTGGTATTTTAGAGCTGATCACATCATCAAACTCCTTTGAAAAAAAGAAAAATATTGTGCATTTTTTACATTGAAATGATCTCTTATCACAAGATCTTTATTGGTGTGAAAAGAGTGGAATTTAAATTGTAATTTCACATTAAAATTCTGTCTGGAAAGACAGTCAAGCACTTTGTGCTGATAAAAATAGGTTTCTCTGGAATGGTGGGGCAAACAGAATTAAATGTCTGTCTCCTGTAGTGAAATCTCTTCTCTGACTGTAAGAAATGATGGATACTTTTTCTTTTAATCTGTTCTTCTCTTTATTCCATCAGCAAATGTAATTCACTCTTTGACTAATAGAAATTGAATCGTCACAGGGGCTAATTCATTTGAGGATGGGAGGAGAGCATGGTTTAACCAAAAGCCATGCCCAGAAGAAAGGGCAAATCCCTTTGTGTGTGCTGGGGAGAAGGGGCAGACGGGGATGTCTGGCCAGCACAAGACCATGCTGGGAATGGAGAGGCTGGGGAACACCTTTGATCAGAGCAGCTTTGCACTGCAAGACAGAAAAGCCATGCCTTCAAACACTTGGTTCCTTAACCTGGGGAGAAATTGAAATCACACACTCCATAAATCTTGAGTGTGGCTGCTGCTAATTATCTGTCTCCTATCAAAACAAATTTGTTCATTCATCCATCTGAGAGCAGGACACTGGTAATTACTGATAAGTGAATCACAGTGTGGCTGGGGTAGGTGTTAAAAATCCTTTTGCCACATGGAGATCTGGCTCAGATGCTTGCCCAGTGGCAGCCCCTAGGTCTCCTTCTGACCCAGATCTCTATTTGGGGGATACAGCCTGGGTTTTCTCCTTCATAATTGCCTGTCTGTCTCCACAACCAACACCCTATTTCTTAAAGGGAGCATTTTGTCTGAAAGCAGGGCCAGCAGTGTCTTGTGTGATGAATTACTTTGTACCTGGGTCTATGAGAGCTTTTCCCACATAGAGAAGAGAAGCACAAAGTCATTAACTTAAGTGATTCTGAAAAGGAGAACAACTTAGAAACTTAATGCTCAAAAATAACTTTAATAAACCTAATTTGTCTGTCAGTTCTAGAATCATGGCAGACTGATTTAATTGGTTGAGTTTTGATGTCAGCATTTGTGCAATATGTACCCACTGTTTAAATAATCAAGAGGAGCCCAAATGTGCTAGATACACTGATATAAGTTAGTTTATAGAAGTGCAATTTGGCTTAGATTTTATGTTTTGGAAACTAGATCATTTTGATTCTAAAAATGTTTTCTAGGAAGGTAATGCTGCATAGGAACTCAATGAGTGCAGGAATTTACCTTTTGCCCAGGCACCCTGCTGGCACTTTAGCTTGTAGAATAGAGTATTGCTTAGCATCTCTCAGGTTTATTTTCTGTCTCTCTGACACATCTTGTCATTTCTTAGTCTGTATTTTCGTTTTCCCGGAATGGAGAAGCAAGACACATCTGCTTTCTTCTGACAGAGAGCAACAAGGCCGCTGCAGAACTTCAGGAGACATTTTTCTTTCAGTTAGGAAAGAGGTTATGGACTTCTGCTGTTGCCTTAAATACCTGTCTGTCTCTGTGTGTGTGGTGTTTAAATGTTATGTGTGAAGAATATCTGACTCGCTCAAATCTACTGAATCCAAAGAAAAGGACATTTGATCATGGATTATTGCATTGCATCAGACCATTTATCTCAGAAAGAGCTGTGATCACTGGGATTTTAGGGGTGCAGTCAGGTTTATTTATCCAAGGCAAGATGTTTGCCTGCACAAGCAGGCTTTCAAACAGAAATTGTCACTGGCTTATGGTATTTGTGGCTTTCTAAAGCAATCTCACTTCATTAAGCAAAGCCTCCCACAGAGTGTATTATGTATCTGTTGATCTGTGTTTTGTCAATTGAGGTGATTGATCTTAAACATTCTCATTATTTTCCTCTTTTCCTTCCCCCCCTTAGCTAGTAATGTAACTGATATCTATTCACAGTGGCTGTGGTGTCATTGCTTCAGGAGTATTTTCTCTGGTGGTGGGCAGTGTAGGGATGAGGCACACAGGGTCAGGTCTATGATTCTGCTCATGCACTGCTTGCAATGCAGTTATTGTACAGGAAAAATAAAACAAGAAACATTTTCAGATTACCATTACACTTGAGTGTTTCTGTCTTTAATTATTCTAATTCTAATTGACATTTTTAATTAGATTGGAAGCAAAACTCCGTTGGATATAGTGAGTAAATGAAAAGTGATTGCATGTTGTGTATTTTTATTTAAACTTCTTAGTATTTTGTGAATCCTTGTATTCACTCTGGTAAAGCCTGAGGAAGAAGAATCAAAACTCTTAACCAGCATGCCATGTACATGAAGCAATTGCATGTGTGCTGCTTCTGCTTCCACTGGATTTCCTCCTTCCTGCTGCTTGCAGGCTCCAGCTTTGCTCAGGGCTGTTGCTTCTCCTCAGTCAGTCTTAGGAGCTTTGAGTCCAGTGCACGTACCTGGCTGGCATGACACTTCCCTGGATGTCAAAGTAACTTTGCATTTGGTCATGTGAAATGGAACCAACACTTGTCTGTTTTCTGGAAGTTTGTGGCCAATTTTAAAGTGTTTCAGAGAAGAAATGTAAATTATGTGGCTTCAAGTGAGCTTGAATTTAAAAAGTACTTGTGTGTGTTTCAGAGTAGAGGCTCAAATGAGAGGAGAGTAGCAAAAATAATACTGAAATGCACATTTTAAAAATTGACTGTCACTGTATTTCACCAGTCCTTGAGTTTTCTATCTAAAGAGGAAATTTTTAAGGATAATAATTTCTCTAAATATAAGTTTTCCCATACTTTTTGCACACCTGTATGACATTTGCAAAAGTTTCACTGGCTACAAGGGTCCTTAAAACAAAATGTGAGGTTTTACAGAACCTCTGAGGCAGAATTTCTGGCCAGAAAGAAACATGATATATGTGATTTGAGTGTTAAAGTCCCAGGTTCAAATCTCTGCTCTGACAGACAAAGGAATTGGACCTCTACATCCCAAGGAGTAAGCAACATATTATGCTGGCTAGTACTGGGGGTGATCTCTCACTCTCATTTGGAGCTGTCCTGCATTGTATAAATACTCATTGGGTGATAATCACCTGTCTCTATGACCCACTGAGTATGGCACTCCTATGGCTTAACATGAAATGATTTTGTATGGAGTGGAAGACCTCCAACAGAAGATCAGTGCCCCAGCTGAGAACAGCCAGTGGCCTGGAGGCCTGCTCGAATTTTCAGATTTAGATATGTTTAAAGACCTGAACATTGTTCTCTTACATGCCAGGTAAGTGTCCTGTGTGCATGGTGGTGACTATTCTGGTGGGTATTGGATACATAAACTTTATGCTGGAGGAGTTGCATGGAACTATGAACGCATCTCTTCAGGCTCAGCCAGCCTAAGCTCTTGTGAAAATACTTCTTGCTTATGTTAATTTAGCTTCACCCATACCTGTGCATGTGAGTGAAACTGATTTCAGTACTGATGAATCTGATTTTTAAAGCCTGATCTTGGGAAAGCATCAGCACTGGGTTGAGGCATATTGGTTTTAGCCTGATCAAATTAAAATAATTTGATCATTTGTATTTACGAATATGGAGAGCGCTTATGAGATTGCTTGTTCCCCTGAGGATAGGTTTGTACCACTTCACCTTGGAATTTTTCAATCAGGAATAATTCCGATATTTTAAAATGTGCTTCCCTGATATAAAATAGTACAGAGGTTAATTTTATTGTTCTTTTCTATATCATCAGAAACAACTGATGAGGGTTTTCAGTCTTGTGCTGACTACTTGCTGGAAAAGCCTTTATTTAAAAGAAGCTGCTAGTGGTGTGTTTTCCCGGAGCAGAGACAATTATCTGTTGCAATTTATCAGGAAATATGAGATGCAAAGTGACACTTAGCTGATATATTTGTATTCAGTTCAGAAAGTGACATTAAAAATCATGACTAATTGCCACTTCTGAATGACTTTGTAAGTGATCAGCTGTGTCGCTGCATAATTATTGCAGAAGAGCGGTGTCCAACTATTTCTTTTGTCTTAATTGCCTTTTGATCAGCTCTTCACATGTGTGGCCATTTCGGAACACTGTTAGATTAATAACCTTTCAGAGTAAAGGCCATTTTTAGAATATACACATCCAATCTAATGCTTTGCCATTTTACAATTAGCATTAATAGCACCAAACTGCAGGGGTTCACCAGCAGTACTGGCAGTGTGTGTGTTGGAATGCCGAAGCTGCCTTACTGAAACAGTAAAACTCTCAAAGACAAGTCCCTTTAACTTCAGTGCCAGTTAGCACAAACCTGGGACATAACTACTGGGAGTGCACTTAAATGGCTGTGCCTGGAGGTGCCTGTGCGTGATGGCTTGGACAGGATCACATGTTCTGTTCTCTTTTAGGGTTTGAGATAGTGCCCATCGCTTCACTGTCTATGGTTTGAAGTTTCTTTTGACTCGTGCTTTGAGAAGTGTAGATTAAAACTTTTACACGTGATGAAAGTATTATCTCTTTTTCTGCTTAGTGGTAATTTTAAATTGCTGGCATGCTCCATGAAGCTGCCTTTATTTTTTTTTTTCTCCTTTTTTTTTTTTTTTTTTTAAACCAGAGCTGAATTTTAGAATATATTATAGTCTATGAGGACAATCATAGAAAGTATCCTGACTTACTACCTGGCATATCTGAACGCCCCAAAAATGAAGGGGGGAACCCACACTGTATTCTGCTATCTAGTCATTTATTAGAACAACAGAATAAAATCAAGCAGTAAATCCTCTTATGCCTGTAAATACCCTTACTGCACAAATGAAATGGTGAGAACAGTAAAAGTTATTCATCTTCATGCTGAACTGGGGAAGAGAAGAGAGTTTTTAATAGCAACCTTGTAGTGCTGTTACTTTGTAAGAATAGGACTGAATGATTGATGTTTTATCTTACCTAGTCTGCATCTCCCTCCCAAAGCATTCATGTTCCTGTTTCCGAGTCTGAAGAACAGTTCACAAAATAATTATTTACAGTATTAAATGGTGCTGTCATACAAAGTGAAGGGCTCATGCTGGGAATTCCCAAGAGGCAGAAAGAGAAGAAAGGTACCCTTGACTTTAGAAAGGTTCTGACCTGACCACAGGGAAGAGTGCCCCTCAATTTCACATGCAGGGTCTTTGCACAATTCTGACATCTACCTACAATCTGTGGCAGTCAATACAGAGAAATGCAATTTGCTACAAGGCATACTTTCAAAGTCTCAAAAAATAAGAAATGTAATATGCTGGGACATTCTCCAGTCAGCCACCGGTAACCATAAACTCTGGGTAATTCATGCTTATTTGTCTGTCTTTGGTGAAAGGCAGCTTCACAGGCAGGTATGGATTGCAGCACAGCAGGCACGCTGGGATGTTTCTGTGAGCTCTGTGGGATTTAAGCTTCCATGGCTGCCAAGGCAAATTATTATGAATGATACATTTTCCTTTTTAAAAACAGATGCAACTATGGGTAGCTTCTTCCAAGTATAACGGAACTAAAGTCCCCCAAGGACACACTGTTCTATGTGTTGTTATAGCAAGTATATGTAATTTACTATAAATGCATCCATAGAACCATAGAAACACTGGTAAAACGGGAGAATTTCTTGGTAACTTGGACCTGGTACTTTTTATCTCTTTGTACATGATGTTTATCATTCAAGTGATTTAATTGTTAGAAAACAATGCTTGACAAGGAATGCCAAAAAAATTATTAGTGCTGTGTCTTTAATCTTCCTCTTCTTGTTCTCCTTTATGATTTCTCCTCTTGCACTGTATGGCTCTGTTTCTGAGAGCTACCAGGTTTGCCATCAAATTTGTGTTTACACTTGACTTTATGATGGATACGTTCAGCTTTATGACTAATAAGCTCATTAAGCTTAGTCTGCACCAGCCTAAGATGCTTTGACTCTAAGCCATGGAGATACTTTTTGTGAGGGGCTCGCCAATCCCACAATTTGTGCCTTTAGAGCCTTAATGCTGTCAATTTTCTGTGTGGTTTTTTAAATCTATTTGAAAGGCAATTATCTGCCTTGTTCCAGGAGACTTGGGAGCCTTCTGACAGGTGAAGGGAAGTATTTTGTTGTTACGATTTTGATCCTGGAATTTCAACATGTGATGATAAATGTAATTAAAAATTATTAAGTTAGTCTGCTGTGCTGGCCTCATGGACACAGACTAAAGGCCAGTATCAGGTAGGCAGGGGAACAGGCTTAGTGCTTGGGTTTGTTTGGTGGGATTTTTTAGCTTGTTTACTCACTAGAGAAAATCAGATGTATTTGTGTATTCAGAGCTGGCTATTGCTTCATCCTGTTCACAGCTCTCTTATATAAGAGAAGAACAGTATCTTAACTGGAGGTGGTTCCACATGGCAACACCAAATGCGTTTCTTAACTCTGCCCCAAACCTACCAAGAAACTGGTGGGAGGCTTGATTTTTTTCCTTCCCCTTAGCTGTAGGGAAGTGTTAAAATTTGCATTACCTGTTAATTTACACACCTACTTGCTTATGACTGGTATTTTTATCAACACATAGTCTTGATATATTGCTAGGCAAAAAATATACAAGTAAATGAAATTACTGCTTAATTGTCTAGCTTTTCCATAGGATTCAGATGGCTGTCCTTGTTTAATAACAGATTTGTAACACTTTATGCATTATTAAGGCTAATTTGTATTCCCGTTTGATTTTTGGATAAATTTACCATTGATACAGGTCTATTGCAGACTAAGTTCACCAAAAGTTCAGGTCTACGTCAGTGTTTAGGAATATGCTATCATCTTGCAGCATAGGCAAGCCCCCCCGCAGCCTTTCATGGTCTCTTTAGAGAATTTTCCATGTTGACATAGCCTGGAATTGTCCAGATTGTCACAAAAACGTACTTCCTTTCTTCTTTTTCAGTCTTTTAATTAATTCTTTACTCTGTCTTAAAAGAAACCCAAACCAGCCAACCAACCAAATGAAAAACCTTAAAAAAGACTGAAAAATTTACTTGTAGCCTTAGAAACATTACAAGTCTGTTTTAGCTGACTGTGATGCTTTTCTTTCTTTTATACAGTGTCCCATTGCTGATCTTCTGAAAAATGCTAATTTCCAGTCCCAAAGGCTTTTAGAGACTAACTCTGAGTAATTATTAAGCAAAAGGCCATGCACATGAGCAGTGCTACTCAACAAATGTTCAATTGTCAATAGCATTGTCAACACTGTGTACGATTTTCTTTGCAGCCTCAGCTGGATAAGTTGTCAGGGTTCATGTCCTGTTGTGGAATGGTGCTTTTCCATAGCTCCTCCTCCTAGATGGATGGAAATGCCCTTGGTTTTAAGCCTTAAAATGCTTTAGGATCCCTTGAAATGAAGAGGATCATACAAAATTGTTACTAGATGTTACTGGATGCTTGTAAGAGTTCAGGGACATGTTGCATTTTGGAAGACTGTCATTGTAGGAGCAGATTGTTCTTTCAGTCAATTTTATAATTTATCAATGATTCACAGCTCAGTTATAATTATTCCCAGTGCTAATTATGTGTCAGAATTACCCAAAGCACTGTATCAGACAAGGTTTGCATATGCTGTGTAATCATGAAACTGAGCTTTCTCCAACATAAACTTACTGAGGGCTCTATTCCACAAGTCCATTGTTTTGGGAGCTCCTTTCGCACCCAAGCAGGCCCCAGGATTTCATGGAGACTAATTAATCAGGTAAGGATGTTCACAACAAGCTTTTAAACTGGTTTTATAGCTTTACCCTGTGCAGAAAAGCTTGAATAATTACTTCAGTAATTACTGTGGCCAAAATATATCTTTGCTGATTTATAGATTTATAGTCCATGAAAATTTATCCTGTCTCATGTAAAAATGTTTTAAGTCTTTTTATTTTTTTCTTCCCAGCTTCTGGAAAAAACGAACAATATGTTTGAGGAATCTGATTCTGCCGCTACAAAAAGTCCTTTGCATTTAGCTGTAAGTATGAGATGTGTAAAGTGTTTGATCAGTATCTCCTAGTAGAGTTCCTTAATCTCTGTCTTTGCAAGTTTAACTGTAGGCTTGTTTTGAAAAGTGTGGGAAGGGATGTGGGCCTAGATATAACAAAGCCAGGTTCTGGGCTGGAATCGTTAATTAAGTTTTTGGCAGTTGAAGCTCTTGGTTGTTACTGACTAACACTTGGGTAAGAAGATGACAGACACTGAGGTGAAATTAAATGGAAATTCCCTCTTGTGTTTAGAACTAGTTTATAAATATGGGGCCAGAGTTTGAGCCTATGGCTTTGATCATGGAATGAGATTCTCTGATGTTCTGGTGAAGAGGTGCAGTGCAAAAAAACTGTTAGGTACACAGCAGGGTGTGAGAAAGTGTGCTTTGAAACACCAGCAGTGCCCTGTGAGAATGCTATGGAGACTGGCAGATCACAACAGGATCCAGCACATGGAGTCTCGGAGGTAACAATAGCTCCCTTGTCCCAAGAGATCAAGATTCATGATTCCTCTTCCCAGATTTTTTGTGCAGAATCACAGAATAGCTGAGGTTGACGTGGACCTCTGGAGATCAAGTCCCGCCTCTGTGGTAAAAGCAGAATCAGCTAGAGCAGATTTTTTCAGGGCTGTGCCCCATCACATTTTGAGTATCTGCAGGCATGGAGAGTTCACAGCTTCAACTCTGAAAATACTAATTATACATTTGTGTGTAAATAAAAAGGATGCTCTCTGTGAGTCTGACAGTGAGGAGAGGAGGACAGGCCCTACAAAGCTGAACAAGACGTTTCCAGTTTCTGGCACTGTCCACTGGGTTTTTGCAATTCCACCTGTGCACAGATGCTGTTGGCCTCAGTGTGGCTGTAGGTCTGGAAGTGCATCTACTTGTCCACTGTAGTTGTTCTACCAAGTGGCAGGAATTCTCCATGAACCATCAGCTATAAACAGCAGGTCAAGTTTGTGTTTATATATGCACAAAAATCTGGTTTGAGAATCGCTTTAGTTGGAGACCAGCACATGTGTTGAATTCAGCACCAGTTGGGTGATAATCCATGGATCTCTCTAGTGAATCCAGTTTTGGAAGCAAACGTTTCCCTGTCAGATCCTGTAGCATATGAAAAATGAATTGATGATTGACCTGTGCTGGATTGGCAAATTATTGCCTGAAATTTCCTAGCTTTGGGTTGTGCTAGAAGGTTAGAGCAGATCAAGAATCGTAATTTCTTTTCCTAAACATTAGGAATTTTTTAATTTCTTGGGTACAGTGTAATTTGGAAAAATCCTTTCAGGTTGAAGAGAGAGTCATAAGGAATTAAGAAAACTGTGATTTCTGTTGTGTTTAGGAGACACTGAAAGGGCTGGATTTTATTTATTATGGAATTTATGTGAAAAGTCTTTGAAAGACAGGAGTTGTGTTCTTTACATGACACATTTCATACTTCTAGGCCTATAATGGTCATCATCAAGCTCTGGAGGTACTTCTCCAATCTCTGGTAGATCTGGATATTAAGGATGAGAAGGGACGCACTGCTCTGGACTTGGCTGCATTTAAAGGACATGCAGAGTGTGTGGAAGCTCTCATCAGCCAGGGTGCTTCTGTCACCGTAAAGGACAATGTCACCAAAAGGACCCCCCTCCATGCCTCAGGTGAGTGTGATCTTATGCTATTCTTGTGGTATAAACCCTGCACTGAAGCAGGTACCTTTGCTTACCTACTGCTGCTATGCACATTTCTTCTAAAGGGAAGAACATTCTCCCAAGTGCTGAGGAGTGACACTTGTTTGCTGATGTTGTACATTTAAACCCTTTTTCTTCCGTTTCATTCATCTTCTTTCCCTCTATCCCTGTGGTTCAGTCCTCCCTCACACAGAATCCCGTATTTTTCCACACCACTACTGCTCTGCCCTTACCTGCTTGCCTCTACCTTACCTCTCTATTACCACCCACTCTTCAGGAGGTGTGATGTTTCCCTCATGACACCTTCTCTTGCTGGTTCTTCAGCCAAATAATCGGGGGAGGAAGGAATACTTGCCTCACTGCTTCTCCTTTGGAAGAAAGGCTGAAAAATACATGTGGGCTCTGATTGGCAATGAGATTTTTCTGGTGTTCAAGACTTGCAACCATTTCCAGTGGCAACACCACAGAAATTCACCCCCCTCTTTCAGGCCTCCTCCTCCTCCTTTGCCAGCCTGTGAACTTGCGCTTGCTGGCAGCCTGCTCTGTTCCTCATGTGTGGGGTGTTAATTATGTAACAAGCAAAATTAGCTGGGAAATGTAGACTTTGTCATTTATTTGAAGGTTATTATTTGACATGTACCTGTCAGGTAAATACACAGAGGTGCCAAAGGGAACGTGTCTCCTCTGCTGTTCCAGCAGGGGCTCCGTACAGGATAGCAGTGGCCTCTAGTGGGAAGGAAAATTAATACCACATGGATAATTAATTCAGGACTGACTTAATTGTCTTTCTGCTTATCTTTTAATCTTGATTAGATTGAAATGCATTTATATGCTGTAGTATCAGTTTATTCTCTGTGTGTGATCATGTAAGTGCAACCTAGAAACATGAGGTCAAATAAACTTACCAATTTTGTCTGCAGTACTGAAAGAAATGCTTGTAATGGATCCACACTGCATACTAAAAATGCCTTGTCTTCTTGAATTTCGCATCAGAACTGAGTACATTTCTCCCCATGATAAATACTGATGGTTTAATTAATTGAAATCAATATTAGTCCTGCCACAAACTGAGCTGTGTTGGTCAAGAGCTTTCCCTGTAGTTACTTCAAACATATCTTAGGATCTGATGTGAACAAGGTGTGGCTTTGTCTGGTACATTGTCACTATAGCAAAGATTTTCATTTATTTAAAAATGTGGTTATAGTGACATAAGTTTTTAGTTGTCACAACTGAATTGTAAATGTTCTTCAGTACTGAGAAAAGTAAATGGTAACAAAGCCATATTTTTTTAGCAGCTCTGACTTAAAATATGAATCTGTTGAGTAAATTGAGTAAATTTGTTGAATGGAAGATGTTATTTTAATACACACCCTTCTTACCTTCATATAAATTCTGATTGTGTTGTCCTCCCCCTTTTAATTTGTTTTTTAATCACCTTCATGGCTGTAGTATTGAGTGCCTTCCATGTAAAACCAGTAGGAAGATTCATTGTACACTTTTCTGGTCCATGATGCTTTTTGCTTCTCAGATTAAAAAACATTCCCAGGCATACAAATAAACTGTTCTTTAAATCTGCAGTGAAGCAAAGTAAGTCAGATATGTATTTAAAAAAAAAAAATCAGAAAACCACATATACAAAAAGCCCAACCAAAAAAAAAAGGGAAAAAAATCCTACACCCAGGAATGAGAACACAAAAGGGAACATGTACCCTGAGCAGAAGGGAAAGAAATGCTCAGATGGGTTGAGTATTTGAACTCCTTAGTAAAGGAAATTCACAACTGTCAGAAATTTGAAAGCTTTCAAATGTGAGTTAAATGTACTTTGGGTAAATATCCATTGAGACAACGTTAAGAACCTTCCAGCAAGAGCTCTTCAGAGTTCTGTGGAAATGATCTCTGGAGTGAAGCTTGTACCACCAGCGACTCTAGAAAGGCCCTTGCAATGTGCCGATTCCATGAGGCCGGTGCATAAGGAAGCGCTCTGGGGAGGAGTGTTTAGCAAGGCCTGGTGCCACCTGCTGGGAACTCGGCCTGCAGATGCCGCACACGCAGTGGCTTTGTGCTGCCAGCGTGGGAGGGCAAGCGGTGTATTTTGAGAAATCAAACAGAATTCTTGCCGAATTAATCCCTTGAGCGCCAGTGTGCGTTTGCACACACAAAAGTGAGCACCTGCACATGCAGCACTGTGCACTGGGAAGAAACAAGAAGGCATGTGTGCCCACGTCCTTAAACTTGTTTGCCCTCATTCCTTCTAATTACACCGGCACAATTGCTGAACACAGAGCTCAGGAGGCCTCAAGCGGTGGATTGGATACAGGATTCTGCAGATTTGTGTCAGTAAAGGGATTTGTGACTCGACTATAGAACTCACCTAATGAAGTGTTTCTTTTTTCTGTCTGTCCTCATGAGGGAATAGACTTCCTCTGACCTCATAACATGGAGAATTTCCTTCACCTAAATTATATGTTCCCTGTGTAATTTTATTACCACCAGCCTCTCCTCTGGCTAGCCTAGGGAATCCATTGCAAATGCTCCCCTAGTGTTAGTGTTGTAGGTCTGTTGGCAAAACTAACATTCCCTGCAGGGTCTGTAATGCTTAGCAATCACTGGGTCAGCTCCTAGGGGTTTCTGGGAGTATCTGTTCTAAAACTTGTTTACCAAAATAATTTTCATGCATCTTTGTGAACAAGTTATGATTTCTCTTCCTCCTGCTGGGAGAAAGAACAGACCTTTTCCCCCACCCTCACAAGCCAGTGAATCATCAGCCCTGCAGAACTGTTTACATGTTATGTATATGTCATTACTTAGTGGTAAATAACTAAAAATGCTTTTTATTTTTCTGGGTAAAGCATCTAAGATTGGATGAGTAATTTAAATCTGATGATGTGCACTGGTTTCTCTGCCAGCATGATGTGACATAGGTGGTGTCCAAGGGTTTTGCCTCAGCCCACAGGGTGTAGGCAGTGTGAATGCATGACTTGCTGTGATAAGAACACAACATATATCTACTGAGCACAGGAATTGTTTTTCAAAGAAGAAAATATTTGTCTCTTCATCCCATGAAAGTCTGAAGCCTTAAAGCCAGCTGACACACAGATGGAGTTCAGTGTCAGGCCCTACAGAATGTAGTAACACAGAGCTGTTTCCTAGCAGCAATGGGTTACATAAAAAACCCCCAACAAAACCCAAAAATACATCCCCCCCACCCCGAAAAACCAAACCAAAACCCCCAACACCACCAAACCAAATGTTTTTGATAAGTATTGTTTTTTATAAAATGGATAAACTCAAAGGGAATTTTAGTCTCTGGTGTTATGTGCTTTTATGAATATGACATTTGTATCATTGGTCATTCTTTGCAGATTTTTCTTTCATAGCAGCACTGAAGTTGTTCCTTGTGCAGTGCACATAAAATTAAGGAGCCTTGACAATGTACTTCCTACTGTGTTCCAACCCTGAGCACAGACAGCCTTGTCTGCCTGCTCAGTCTGGGGGATTTTGAAATGCTGTCTGCTTTAGTAGAAATCTTCTCAGTAGTGAAAATCACAATTTCTGTTTTACTCATTTGGGATTTTTGTATCAAAGAGAACCAATCCTCATCCTAGTGACGTCAAGGAAAAAACAGCTCACCATTTCACTGGCACAAGGGAAATGAAAATTGGGGGAATATTGATCTCTTATATGGTGTTTTCCTTGTTTATAAGGACATTTCTTATCCATAAGCATCCCAGTGGAAAAATATCTGAAATTAAACATAGTTTTTTTCCTTTATAGTCATTAATGGCCATACACCTTGTTTATGGTTGTTGCTGGAAGTTGCAGACAACCCTGATGTGACAGACGCCAAAGGACAGTAAGTTTTCTTTGTGGTTTTTTTTTCCAGCTCTGTAATTCAAATAGCATTTCATATTTCTCACAAAAAAAGTACTTATTTGAAATACTGTATTTCCTGCACTTCTCCTCATAGAATTTGGCAGAGATTACAAAGTACATATTCAGTTGATGTAAGCCATGTGGAAAGGACTAATCATTAATCTTAGCCTCTGCTTCATACTTTAAACAATCTTTTATAGATGTTGAGGTCCAGATTCAATAAAAAAAGAACAAGCTCCTGAGATGTTTCTATAGAGTCTTTTTTGTTCTAAAATGTTGCTATTCCAGGCTTTATTTGGTACATTAGACTGGTGCAGTAGGACACGGTGTTTATTTGAGGTGATGCATCTGAGATGTTCCTACAAAAACTTTACTGCTTGTTAAATGGCAGTTATAGAGGGAGGATAAGATATATTTTTACGTGAAAATGTGAATGGTTTAAGGAACTAATTTGGGGTGTCTGGAACATATAATGTACATATAATGTCTGCACATATAATTTTAAATGGTATTAGTCTTGCCTAAAAATAGATGGAGAATAGATCTCTTTCAGACAAAAATGAAAGATATGTTAGTCCGAATTTTAGCTTGCATATTTTCCTCATGTCCCTTCATCCCCTTTAAGCAACTGTGCAGCATTTGCAAAAGAAACACTTTGGGTCATTGTCATCTTGGTAATTAGTAGGGACATGCATTCACAAGACTTGGTATTGTAAAACTCATGTGTCACTGGAGGTGACAGAAATTGTAGGTTATTAAGAGAACAGATTGTCTTGAATGATGTTGCTCTGTAAACTGCTTACCAAGTGGGTTTGTTACTATTTCAGTCATGGCAGTTGGTTGTTAAACATCTTAATAATTTCATACAAATGTCTTCACTCGGGTGTCATATATGAATATGGTGAAAAAAACCAGGTTTGTGGGTAGGAGTGGCAAGAAATGCAGGGTTTCCTGATTTCTCTCTGTGTAAGTTATAGCAGGGACAAGCAGTATGTCATTTTATAGCTATGACTGCTCTGGTTTTCTTTTTTTTTTCCTAGAACTCCACTAATGCTTGCAGTGGCATATGGGCACATTGATGCTGTTTCTTTATTACTTGAAAAAGAAGCATCTGTAGATGCAGCTGATCTCCTGGGATGCACAGCTTTACATCGAGGGGTGACTTAATTTTTATAATCCTTTATTATTTGTTTTACTGTGACTATGACTCACTTATAAGTACAGGGATATTTAAATCTAGAGAACATGGAATGGTGCAAGGAAGTCCTGTAAGTTTTTTCTAGAGGCAGTGAAACTTGAGGTAGATCTAATCTTTTTTAGTCCAGCTTGACTAAGCTAGACTTTCCTAGCTAAGTCGAGCTTCTTACCCAATGTGGAGCTGATGTAAGGGATGATATTTATACAGAACTTTATGATAACTGCAGTGAGCAGTTCAGCAAGTGAGCAAAGGGATTTTAATCTCTGGCTGCTGAATCCCATCCCAGACCATTTCATGTTCACAGGCATCAATCACATTCTGTATTTCCTGGGGAAGAATCTGTGTTATGTCAACTTCTTTACTCATTTCTTTGTTATCAGATCATGACTGGGCATGAAGAATGTGTTCAGATGCTGTTAGAGAAAGAGGTCTCTATTTTGTGTAAAGATGCCAGAGGCAGGACACCTCTGCACTTTGCAGCAGCTCGGGGTCACGCCACGTGGCTGAGCGAGTTACTGCAGGTGGCACTTTCCGAGGAGGACTGCAGCCTGAAGGACAACCAGGGCTACACGCCCCTGCACTGGGCTTCTTACAATGGTAAGGCTCTCCCGGGACTTCTGCCCCGGTCAAGGGTGGCCTCGGCTGTAGGGAAACGTGGTAACAAAGCAGCAGAACACTTGGAGTGGCTTGAAATGAAGAGACAAATTATCTCTGTTTGCTGTGTGTAGTTAGCATTTACTATGTGCACCCTTCAGCTCAGAGGCCCCGGAAATTTCCAGTGATAACTCCCAGGGATGTTGCAGCTCATTTGCCTCACGTCACAAGAAGCCAGGATGAAATTCTGGTTTTATTCATGTCCATGATGAAATTGATATCTGTGCAACCAAGAATGCTCCTTTGAGTGTCACCTTGTTGGTACAAGAGACCATGTGAATAGATGGATATTCTGAACTGAACTGATTATCTTAAACTGGATAATCTGAACTTGTTACTTAATATAAGGATAAAGCTTCTCAGTATTGGCATTTAAACTTTGGATGTAATGCAACATACATGACATCACATTAAAAAGAACTTTTTTTCTTTTCTTTTTTTTCCAGTAAATGCTAATATTAGTCCAGATCTATCTTGCTGCTGCCGTAGAATAAAAAAATCCACTGGTTTATCACATAAGAGCTTATATACACATTATGTTCAACTTTGAACTTAAAAGTGTTAAATTCCAACCCATGTAAGCCTAATATGAATTAAGTGAACTACCTTGTGCAACATTGAAATATCTGCTCTCTCACAGGTCATGAAAACTGCATAGAGGTACTATTGGAACAAAAACTTTTCCACAAGTTCTATGGTAATAGCTTCTCTCCATTGCACTGTGCCGTGTAAGTAGAAATCTCCAGTAACAAATGCATGTTGCTTTAGGATATGTCTGTAACCGGTAGCACTACGAGAATAAAGGGAGCTTTTTTGGAAATTATTTGCATGAGCAAATGGTTTTAAAGCTGATCACTTGAAATAAAATTCTTTGTGGCTGAAACATAGTATTTTAAATCAGAATTTCTAGTGATGGCTTTGAAAATAAGTCAATATTTATATTATTTTAAATGAGTATGCAATTCCCAAGCCTATTAAAATGTGTTCAATTTAAACATGCATGCAAATGTAAAATGAAAGCCACTTCTAGTCCAATGTGGAAGTGTGTTAGCTATACTGTGTGTCCAATACTGTAAATAAATCCTGTTCATTTACATGATGAAATGGACAAATTAGTAATAACTGGAAAAAGTATTAACTGAACACATCCATCAAATCAAAATGCTAAGTGTGTGAGTGGGAAAATATGTGGTTTTCAGTACCTTAAACGTTAGATGAAATCTCTCTACATGTAAGTGTCTATGACTGAGTGCTTTCCACGTCCAGGTGTGTTTGACATACAGACTAAGGATTTTAAGATACTAAGGTTTTAATCCTAGCTTTGTTCTGGACTTTGAAATTACCTTTGTCCATAGTGAATTAAGGATCAGCTTTGCATTAGGGATTGAAATCCATTGTAGCAGGTGCAGTTTGGTTAAACAGAGAGATGAAGAATATGTAGAAGTGTGACTGAAAACGTTAAGACAAAGGCATGTAACTTAGAAATAACCACTAAGAAATATTAATGGGAAGTCAAGTAAACTAATATTGGAAAGTGGAAAAATTTGTAGACATGACCTTTTCAAAAATGTATTTTCTTTGGCAGAATCAATGATCATGAAAACTGTGCATCACTACTCATCGGAGCCATCAACGCCAGCATTGTCAATTGTGAAGATGACAAAGGAAGGTAATAGTTCCTTGAACAAACTGCATTTCATTACTCGATTTAGTATTTTTCATAGTTTTTCTGAACCTCTGGCACTGATCCTTATCTTTTATAGTTGAGCTAAGACTTGTCATGCTGACTCTTTCAGACAGCAGTTTACACTGCAGCACAGTTAAATGGTGGCTCACTCCAAGCAAGAATGTGATGAAGTATTCAGTGTCAGAGTATATATGAAAAAAAATATAAAAGAAATAGTATTTTGTTTGTTTAGAACAGCTATGGCTATAGGCTGTTTCCCTGCACCAGTTTTCTTTATTAAATGTTTAAACACATTTATCCTTGCTGAACAGAGTGATACTATGTACATACAGAAAAGTGTTTCATTAATAGTTTTCATGTTATGTTGGCATTCTCAGGACATACAATGGAAAATATCTATGCAGCAAAATAATACTATTACAGCAAGAGATGGGCATTCAGCCAAATCCTTCATTTGTCACATTGAGAATCTCCTCACTATATATATATACACATATATATATATTTAATTAAAATTGCTGAAATTCTAAAAAGTGAACACTCATTGTTTTTGTTGATTAAAACAAATTTAATACCCTCAGTAACAGTGATTATTTAATTCTTTGAGGGTAAGAGCACCTCACCTTTGCTGATAAGCAAAACTGGAGCAGCACTGAACTGGGCTGTGTACCAATTATCTTTCATCTCTAGTAGTCACCCTTCAGACCCAAAATGCCAAAGAGCCACAGTGAATGAATTCCAGTGTCTATGTCTTGTAGAAACTGATAACCTTCAAAGTGGATTGATTCCTTCTGCCTTTTATAGTGCTGCTGTTACTGTGGCTTGTTGCTGCAGTATCTTTGACTACAACAATTTAAAAATAATGGATCTGTTCTTTTCAGATAGTTCTTCCCAACTGAGGCTTGCTAAAAAAAAATGTAAAATCAGATTAGTAAGAACAAGGGATTGTACTGCTTTTCACACAGTATGCTCTGTTAAAATAAATAGGGTGCTAATACAAGATTCTCCAAAGTATTGTATCTCCATGCTATCGTATGCACCTTTGGAGGCTGGAAATATCATTTAACTTGCTTCAGCTGCTGCTATTACAACCTTCTTATGGGGATAACTTGAAGTTTGACAGGAAAAAAAATAAAATGCACTTTGAGGTTTTTGGGGAGGTGGGAATATTGTCCCTCTTTGGCAAAAGCTCTGTGGGTGTTGCTCCCCCAGGACGCCCCTGCACGCCGCAGCCTTCGCCGACCACGTGGAGTGCCTGCAGCTGCTGCTGAGCCACAGCGCGCAGGTGAACGCCACAGACCACGCGGGCAGAACACCGCTCATGATGGCAGCTCACAACGGGCACGTGGGCGCCGTCGGTGAGTGCAGCCCTGCCTCTGTCCCTCTGCTCTGCAGTTACTGCCCCACAGGGTAATCTCTGTTATCCTGGGAAAATGGAGGAAGGAAAAGAAATTATGTGGATAATAACTTTCTGTAAGAGGATAGCTTTTCATCCACTAAAAAATACTACTTCTTCTTCTCGGCAGTCTTGGTGAACATTTGCAATAAATTTGAGTCTTATTTCCTCCTAAGAGCACACTGTAAAGAGCACAAGGGGAGTAGTAATTCTATTCTCCTGTTTACTTCCTTGATTTTTTGGAGCAGTAAAGCTGCATGTGTGAAAAAGATTATGTAACTTTTTCCTGTCCTATCTTATAGGAAGTCCCATTCTTGAAAAGGCAGCTGTCAGCAGCTGTTTTTTCCAGGCTAGACTATGTGCTACTGCCATACAGATTGGGGACCTATGGGCTTTGCACAATTCCCTTTTCTCTAGCTTCAACAGCCCAGGCTGCATCCCAAGTTCTTTATATCCCCTTAGTCCTTTCAAAAGCAGGATTCACAGTTGTTCTCAGGCAGAGGTGATTCAGGCAAAATTTGCTGATCTGCAAATAGGGAAGTTCATAAATAAATTAAGATCAGTGTATGTTTGACAGTTTGGGGCACCACAAACAAGCTATTAGCTCCACATTTGTTTGCTGATTAACTGCACAAGATTAGTTTGTTCTCACTCACTAATTTAACTTCATGATTATAAAGCTTACATCATATAAATCCTTAATTGATTAGCATGTGTGCATGTGTACATTGAAATAGTAATTTTTTCCTCTCTTTTGACATGTTCATCTGCCCATTCGGTTTGTTCATTGATTTCTACTCTATACCTCAGACTTTTTGGTGAACATTGCCAAGGCTGACCTGACATTAAAAGATAAGGAGTTGAATACATCTTTGCACTTAGCTAGCAGTAAAGTAAGTTGAAGACCTCTCTATGTTTTATTCTCATCAGTCTGTATGAATGTTTGTGTGTGTTTATGCTCCCAGGTTTTTTTCTGCAATGGAAATGTTGTGGTGAGGAAGGGGACATTGTTCCAAGCTTTTTCTCTAGTCTGTTTTAAAGTATTGTACATTGAGAAATAGGGATGGCTCCTATGACAGCTGAAACGTAAGTAAGTTACACTAAGAGAAGTAAAGGAAACCCTTAAGGTTTTACCAGATAATCTCACTGTAAAACAGTTTAACAGGTTCAGTAACAAAGAAAAATAGAAGTATTTTTTATTATTCTACAATTTCTGTGGAAGGAGCCCAAAATTTTCCCGTAACAAAGCCGGAGTAAAACCAGAGGCATTGATTAGATGGGTGATGGTGTCTCTTCCTACCCCTTCTTCCTCTTAATTCCTTAATTTCTACTGCTATTTCTGCAAGAAAAAATGCCCACAGGATTCCCTCTCCTGGGCCTTTTCTTTTGCTACTATCCACAGATTGGATTCCAGTGGGATCATATTACTCTAGTTTCTGCAGACACATGAGCCTTGCTGAATTCTCAAGGTCCTTCAGGCAGCTGTTCACCTGCCACGACTGTAGGCTCAGCATCTGCAACTTGCTGTGCTGAAACAGGATCCAAAATAAGGCCTGGATCTGTATTATTCCCAAAATTCCATTGTTAGAGCCCTCTCACACTGAAGGGGTTTTGTAGTAGGTCATTAATAATACAGAAAGGCATTTAAAGACCCAGAAGATATGGTATTTGTTTCTGAGATGAACCCTTTCTCTGTTACTGTGTAGTTCTGATAAATCATCCACTGAACGCTCTCTCAAGAGAAAACGCAGCATCCTCTGAAAGCTGAGGAAGTGAATTCATATTTAATGAATGCAGGGTTGAAAGACAGGTGAATGTCTACATTTCTAAATGTGCTAAAACATCCCAGCAGTGGTGGTTCACAAATGGTATTTTAAGGCTCCCATAGTTCACCTTCTACACAGTCTTACTGAGCAGTGTGTTTTGTATTTCAATTTGAGTTATTAAATTTCACTTTTATTATGTAACATTTCTTTTGCCTCAGTTTCAGACTCCTCAGCAAATTAACACTATTGGTTTTTTTTCCCTGACTACAGGGTCATGAAAAATGTGCCTTGTTAATACTTGACAAGATACAAGAACAGAGCCTTATTAATGCAAAAAATAATGCATTGCAGACGTAAGTATAGCCTGATCCTCTCAAGTTCAGTTGATTTACCAGAATATTCCAGTTTAGCATTTCAAATTCATGTCTCAGATTATTTCATAGAACAGTAAAGTTAATTTCTGATTTTTTTGAATGCTTTCCCTTGAAAAAAACCCCAAATTGTGTTGCATTCTCACTTTTAATTTTGATTCTGTTGATGCCATTTCTATGCATGATCTGGTGGAAAAATTATATGAGGTCATTTATTTGAAGACTATATCAAAATGTGTAAATATGTAAGTATACAGCTGGCATTTTCTAGCTTTTTGAGATTCTACTTAAATTTAAATAATTTTTTAGACTTACTTAGACTTAAGGTGGTACATACAGTTCTCAGAAGGCTTTTTAGGTGATATTTTATGTGCAACTCCTGTACATAGCTTACATTATCAGCTGCAACTGTTTGTTGGCATGGGGGAATCCCACCATAGGAGATTCAACCAATTAATTCAGGTGGCGGATCACGTAGAGCTTGCAGAAGAATTCATTCCATCTTAGCCCTTTTTTCCCCCCTTCCAATATGAAAAGGTTTTTCCTATCCTGCTAGCTGTCCCCAAACAGGAGCATTGGGTGTTGGGCCAGGAAAGGCGCAAACCAATGGTTATTTTTAATTTCCAGCTGCTCTGCAGTAACAGAGATTAGCAATTGAATATTCAAGGATAAAAAGGCAATACAGTGATATTGAATAGTCCGTAGCAGCCAGAATTAAGGACAGAACACAGGCATTTCTTCAGTCTTGGATTCATTTTCCTTTTAAATATCAACTGTGTGCTGCAAACAGTGCAAAAATGAGAACTTTTAAAAGAAAGTCTTTAGACTAGAAAGTATTAAGTATTTGTGTGCTTGCACATCTATTTTATAGACTATTATTTCAAAGCCTGCAATAATATGTAGTGTCTACAATATAATTCTAATGATCCAAGGAAGTAAAACATTCTCTTTCAGATGCTGGGTATGCTTTAAGCATTGCCTAACTTTGTTTAGAAAATCTGTTGTAAACTGAAGTTGAATGTAGTTGTTATGCTTTTGTAGACCTCTTCATATTGCTGCACGAAATGGCCTAAAGATGGTGGTCGAAGAGTTGCTGGCCAAAGGGGCCTGTGTCCTGGCAGTGGATGAAAATGGTAAGTAAATGATACTATTTGACAGTCTTCAGTAGGACACAACAGGTAATTTTACAACAGACCGAAGCAATAGAATTAAAAGGTGATGATAGACTTCATTGATGCTTTTATCCTTCCAAGAACAGACACTGAGTTGTGTGAGTACCTATTTAAAAAAATTAAAAAGATGCTATTCATTTTTCTTTAGTATAAAAATTTATTCTAAACATCACAGTGGTCCCTTTTACTGTTCATTTTGCATGTACTGTCAACAGCTAGTCTTTTTTAATGCCTGAGTGCAGTGGTAACTTGAATTTCCTAAACATGCAAGTGGCACCGGATAATTCTGACACCTTGCAGAAGAATTAAGGATTTTGCATTCAATCAGCGCATGTTTTAATGGGTAGGAAGAAAACCATCAACATATGTTTGAGTGTGTCCCAGCTCATTCTGAGATCAAACCTTGTGCTTGCCAATTATCTGATCTAATCCAAGATGCAATTAAATTACTGTTGCCTCGTAAAATACATAATTAGTTACTAAATTAAATAATTTTGCTTCATACTTCGATGAAGTCCTTCGCTAAAAATTACAAAGAACCATAGAGGGATATGATTCTACAATTACAGTTTTTAAAAATATCTTCCTGAAATAAGTTGGTCTTTCTTACAATACTAACTTAATGGCATTAATGTAACAATTTGGTACCTTCATTTTTCCATATCTGTAAAGTAATAATACTACTACTCACCCATGATTGCAAGACATTTGCGATCTATGGATGAAAAGAACTGAGTGGTATTTACTATAAACCAAATGCTACCTAGCTATACTTGCATGAATGAGTTCCATGAAAGTCATCTGACTCTAACCTCATTTTAGAGATAGGGGACAGAAAAAGGAACCAGACTAGCTTCTAACCACAGATTTTATCCTTAAAATAGTACATACAAGTCCAGGTAACCTGTATGTAACAAATTGAAATTAAGTTTAAATTTTATACACATTTAGTGTTTCTGGGAACAGCATGCACAGTTTAAAAGAGAGATGTTCAAGTAGAATCTTGGTGCATGTGCATATTAATATTCTAAAGAATATTAACACTTGGAACTCAGTGGAAGAGGAAATGCACTGGCCGCAGTCAGTGCTTAAATATGGGTACTTTGCAAAAAATTGTATTCACTTTTGCCTACCAAATTCATCTGCGCTGCAGATCTTGGCTTACTTGAGGCAGTAGGTACCAGAAGTGGCCACTGCCTCACATCACTATTGCTGCAGTGCTTAAGATTTAACCATCTGTAAAAGAATTTTTCAGCTCTTAGCATAAAGGAGGATTTGTTGGAAAGTGCTAGAGTTCTGCACAGCAGCCTGTAAAATGTACAGACAGCAAGTATAATAAGCACACTGGCTTCCATGGCTCCTGTACGTGAAGAGCTGCTAAAGGGGCAGTGCTTGGACAGGAGCCAAGTGCAACTGCAGTGAAGACAAGCTTCTAGTAGCTTCCCAGTCCTTCGCTTGACTGACACTGGAGTCATATTAGCTCTGTATTTGAAGTGTGTCATGCTTGCTGAATACAGCCATTATTCTTCTAACACAATGTACGTTTGGGTAACTAAACATCCATGTAGTCATACCTGCTATCCATGTATCCCATGCACTGGTCTAATTCTTTTATAATTTAATTCCTAAATAAACTGCTTTCCAAGTTGAGTAGATACTCAACAACAAACTTTAAAATTGTTTGTTATTACATCAAAATTTTTTAAAACTAGTATCTTTCATGTTTAATGGAAGTCGTTGTTCTCAGAATGAGGCTTGTTCATACGCACAGAAACCGATGCCAGTTTCTGTCACTGTTGCTGTACTCCCCGTGTTCTGTATTGACCGTGCTGTCTGTGCTGTAGAACTGTTTAGCAAGTGCTTTGATTCCACTGGTGCAGTCTGTTTGCTGCCTGGTTTCACACAAGCAGTGCTTGTTGTGGTCCCGGTGACTGCAGTGCCCCCAGCCTGTATCTCCCAGCATGTCCCACGTGAGTGAGTAACACCATTGCCTGGCATGTGTAACCCCCATACATCTCCCCACGGTGTCCCTAGAGATGTACTGAGGAATGCTGGGTGCCCTGGGTGCCCTCATACTAACCATTGCCTTGTCTGCGTTTGTGCCCAGGTCATACGCCAGCCCTGGCTTGTGCTCCTAACAAAGACGTGGCTGACTGCCTGGCACTCATTTTGGCTACCATGATGCCTTTTTCTCCCTCCAGCTCAGTGACGGCTTTCAACTTCACTTGTTTTAAAAAAGACAATTTGGGCAGGACACACCTCTGCGATGGCTCCACTATGGGTAGCATTAACTCTTACAATAAGCCCTTGAGTAACAACATAGGAACAGAGGATGGGTACAATGAAAATGATTCAGATTCTGAAACATTTTGACTCATTGGTATTTGAAAACTTTTTTCATTATTATTTCATTTCAGCTTTAATTTTTGTCTTTTTAAACAGCTTAAATCCCACAGTTATATTATTAACTATTATTCTTGACAAGTAGGTATTGAAAGATTTGTAGTGTTGATGAGAATCAAGCCTTTAAATAACAAAATTAGAGGGATTTACTGGAACATGTTCCTATTAGAGTTCTGCAGCTTTTCAGTTTCCTGATGTTTTCTTTAGGCCCAAAGTGCCCCTGTGGAAAGTCTCTACCTCTTATTTTAAGTAGAAAAGAGAAAATGCCTTTTTTCTTTTTGACAGCACAAATAAACAGGGAACTGTTTGTAAAGAGTTCTTTCATGTTTTAGCTGCACCTTTAGTACACAATCCTATTTCCAACATAGCCTTCACAGATTCGAGCATCACCCCTTTCCTATGTTTGTCTGTTTCCTGCTTCCAGGGGCTCTGTGAATTAGATAATTTTTTACACAAACCAAAGGTAAAGTTATAATCTTAAAACTGCCTGTATTACTTTTCTACAGGAAATGAAACCTTTTACATTCTGCCTGTATTAAGCACTTAAACAAACAGAAGGCACTTTTTACAGTTCTTAGTTGCAGTACACAATTAGAAAAATGTAGTTGTTAACTCTTAAGAACAAATTCTGCTCATCTCACCATATTTTCCCATGGACATCACTTCTATAAAATGGAAATCACTTGGCCCTTATTTTTTTTTTCAATTCAGCACAAATGTGTATGGTTTATTTGCACTACAGAATTAGGGTCATTAGATGTTTCTGTCACCTGAGCCATTAATCATGAATCCAGTACCAGAAACAAAAAGGGGAGAGAGGGAGAAATCAGGTGTAGACAAAGGTGTACGTAAAAGTTTATAATGATTTGCCAACTTAAATGGCGCTTTTTTCCCTTTCTGTGGTTAAATAACTTATTTTTGCTGCAAACAGTATTGAATTTTAAAATACTTTTGCCAGTGTTTGGATTAACAGAGCAAAGGTAAAGCAGTGAAAGCATAACACCAAAAGTTGAAATACCAAACACGAGAAACATAGCAGTGTACCGTGCAGGGGACCAGAGATAGACGAAAAAGCCTTTTGTCACCAGCTTTTAAAGCAGTGTCAACTTTGTGAATATGTTTACTCCTTCTGCCAAAGTTTCTAGGTCAAATGGACCCCGACCCTCCTCTGCAACAGATGTACAAAAGGAAGAATGAGACTTTGTAAACAAAAACAAAAAACACAAACAAAAAACTATCATGAACTAACCAGCCGTACCAAGAGGACCAAAATGCTTCAGTAATTAAATTGAAGACTTTGCTACTTTTATTTTTTTCTTCAAATGTGAGTGACATAATGAAGTAGTTTTTTCTAAATGATAAAAATATAAACTTTTGAGGTAATAGGAGTCTTGGGTGAATTTTACATTTTATGACACAGGTTTCAAGTTGACATTTTTAACTGATGATGTGTTGACTACAGGTGGGGTTTTTTTCCAGACTTAAGAATATGTTCATATACTTTTAATGTAAATGTGTTTCTATTTATTTGAAATGAAACAAATGCCCAGGAAAAATAACTATGGCTTGTTCTCCTAGTTAGCATTCACGCATACTGTTTGGAATGATGTGAAATGAAATGTGAATCTGGCAAGACTGAGGGCCTGAGGAGCAAAAGGAAGGGTGGATGCACTCTGGGAGAGATCCCATCTTGTGTGGAATGCAAAGGTTAGGTCTGCTGGCTGTGCTGGGAAAAAGCAGAAAGCAAAACACCTTCCTTTGTTTGAAAGGGATCCAGCCCCTTGCCAGACAGGTGAGAAAACCCATGCAGCTGTGATGGAGAGGGGAGAGGAGGTGGTAGAGCATGGAGTCAGGTGTTCCTGTGATTCACACTCAGCTTGTCTCAGGCCTGTGTCTGTGCTGGGAGGGTGAGAGATGAGCTTCCTCGGTGCTCGCTTTTGGCAGGGTAAAGGAAAAGCAAGAATTTTAATTTTACTTGCAGTTTTTAGCCCTGTTGCGCTGAATTGTTGAAAATCTATTGGTAGATTTCAGTTCTTTAATTGGGAAAAAATATTTATATATTAAGTTTATTTTGCCTTACTAAAATTGAATATTTTTTTCCTTGAACATTAAAAATTTTCCAAAGTTTACAACAAAAAACGCCCTCTTTTCTCTTAACTCTAGTTTCTACAGTAGAATGACAGAGAACCAAAACCCCTGGTTTTCTCCTCAGAAATAGCACCAAATAACATTTTAATTTATTTTTCTCAGCATTTTTGCTTTTAAAAATTGCAGAAAAGCAATAACCACCTTACTTAAAACACTGAAAATAAGAGTAGAGATCAATTTTTAAAATTTTCAGTGGTGGCTGTTCCAAAATGAATAGTAATCCCAAATTTTGGGGGTTTTTCATGTGGAATGATGACATTGAAAACAAACATATGGGAAATAGCTGCCACCTGTCTAACAGCAGAATCAGCATTTTAATCTTATTTTAAGCAGAAATGTAGGCAGGCTTCTTGGCAGGATTAGTTGTAAGTCTCACCCTGAAAGACAGAAAGTTACGCTATCCTACATTACAGTGCTTCATTAAGAGAAAACCAGCCCTCTTTATAAAGAGTTGTTATATTGTTTTAAGCAGCCATTTAAAAAGTTTCAGTATTTTTACCTGCTACCATACAATTACCAAAACTTTTTCTATTTGCGATACCTCGTAACGCTGGTAACTGTGTAGTGCAACAGCTGCTGCCTCTTAGTGCATCCCAGAAGCAGAGGTCATTTATTTCTGAGTCATGCTGGTCCTTCCAGGCACCAAATCTAACCTTTACCCTTGAAACCCTACATGCTGTCAGGATGCAGCATTCCAAAAAGCACAGAATGTACGCTGTGCTTGCACCTCAAGGGCACTGCACAGGTCACGTTTTGAGGGTCCTGGATTTAGGAGGAAAACTGCCATGAGTGAGACACTTGGAAGTGCTCGGTGTTGGCCTGTCCCACATCTCACGTGAGTTACCAGAATCCCTTTTTTGTATGCTAGCACATTAATCTGTAATTTATCACATGTAGAATTAAATGTTTAGGGCAGGTATTTAAGCATGGGAGTAATGTTACTCTTGTAAATAATCTCCTTGCCTTTCTGTGGACTTCTTACAAGAGTAATCATACAGAATTGTTGCACTTAACCCTGGATCCTGCAACTTACAGTACATGGACAACTTCTGTGTCAGCACCCAGCAGAAGGCACTTGGGGAGGGGCAGCTCCCTGCCCAGGTGTATTGGCAGGATCGTTTCATCCTGTATTTTAACCACAGCTGCAGGTGGAATCCAGAGCAGGATGGGCTCCCAAGTCTCTCTCATAAATAGTTACAACCTCTGGACTGCCTGAAATTGCTGTGAAATAGCTCAGGGGATTTCTGTTCATCGCTACTAAAAGGGCACCATAAAATGTGTTTGGTACTTTTATGCAGTAAACAACTGCCAGGTTATTGAATTAGAACAAACACATGAAATGAATTGTTTATCCATTGTACTGTTGAGAAACTTGGTTATGTATTTGAGGATGATTTTAAAAAAAAATTGTGATTTTTATTCTTAGTCATGTAAGAAATATTAGAGTGCCTTTTTATATTTGTGTATAATGGAAATGTTTTGTGAAACTTGTCTTTTTTTTTTTTTTTATTTGAGTGTTATGAAAGCAATATATTACCAGTAAATTTTCATTTCAGACCTTCTTTGAATGTATAAAGTGTTTCTTTTTCTTCTACCTGCATTGAAATGAAAATTAATATGCTAAATTTCTATAGGAATAATGTATAATTTTTGCAGTGCTGAAAATGCTTTCTTATTACACAAAAAGTAAACCTTAGGTCAGTGTTATAGGAAAGGGCGTTTTAAACTAGTGACAATCTTGAGTGTGTGTATAAAATGTAATTTTATGCATTTCTTATGCAGTGATCTACATATTAAAGCCAATATCTTATGTTTTGTAGGTTTTGTCTTATATTTTATGCTTTAGCATGTGCAATATATCTTTACAAACCATGGTGATACACATCTGGTGCCAGTGTTATATTTTGCATAACATTTGTAATAAACGATATAAAACATTGTTTGATGGTTTCGGTGGGGGTTTGTCGGTATTGTTTGCTTTTGTAAATTGAAGTTTAAGGACTTGGGTAAATATGTCACATATGAAATGAGGAAAAAACTTAAATTCAGTGATTGACTTGGAATTCAACCTGAATCTTCTCAAGCACAGTTTAATAACTTTTTCAACTACTGAATGCTGTATTAATGTAATAAAGAACCCTAACTGTAAGCTACTATTGCAATGCATTCAGATGGTTATTTTTACAAATAAAAATGGTACCAATACTGTTGGAAAACTGAGTAAATTTTGTTTCTTTTGGGGGAGCCAGGGAGGCTTAAGTATTCAGCAGTGAGGATATAAATGCAACTGCATGTATAGCTATTTCGTACTTCCCTCATATGTAAATACCCCTTGCCTTAGCTGATTTTGCTGTCTCTGTAGATTCGGGGGAGGTGGGGGAACAAAATAAAACGCCACAGTAAGGGGTTTTTTTTTCGGTTAGTTATTAAATATTTTACTATTTTCCCTGGTGAGCACCACCCGCACTGCTGGGTGTGCTCTGCAGTGGGCTGGGGCAGCAGTCCCACAGGGACTAAAATGCAGCAGAGAGCTTAAAGATAGTGATAGATATTAAGGTATTAAAGGTACCTGAATTAACGCAAACAAACAAAACACACAAAAAGAAAAAAAAAACCCACAAAAACCAAAAAAAAAAAACCAAACCAAAAAACCCAACACTAAACCAAACCACCAGCAGCGCTTTTTAGATAGTGAGTGCCAGTAGCTTTATGGCCGTTTATCACTGAGCTGCTCCCCGCCAGGGCAGGGTCTGTAGGAGCACCTGCCTAGCGGGGCGCGCGGCTTTGTTCTCGGCAAGGTGCGCGACCCCGCGGTGCGGCCTGGTGGGGTCCGGCGGGGGTGAATGTGCCCCCGGGGCCCGCCGGAGCGCTGCGGGGCCGAGCGGCCGGGCTCCCTCACAGCCCGGGCTCCCTCAGAGCCCCGGCTCCCTCACAGCCCCGGCTCCCTCACAGCCCCGGCTCCCTCACAGCCCGGGCTCCCTCACAGCCCCAGCGCGGCGCCCTCCCCATCATGGCGGACACGCCTCCCCCGCGAGCCGCGACATGGCGGGCGGGCCCCTCGGCCCAGCGGCCGCCCGACCTCCCCAATATGGCGGCCGCCCCCCGGCGCCGGCGGTGGCCGCCAGGTTGAGGCGGCCGCCCGCCCGCTCCGCCTCCCGGGCGGCGGCGCTCCCGCCCCGCCCCGCCCCGCCGTGCCTGTGTGCGCGGGGAGCCCGCGGGGAGCAGCGCTCCGCTCCGCGGGGCGCCATGGGGCGGGCGGGTCGCCGGCTGCCCGCGCTGGCAGCGCTCTTTTACGGGGCGCTGGCGGCCCTGGTGCTGCTGGGCGTGCGGGACGTGCTCTTTCTCTACGAGGAGAACCGGTGCAGCATGACCTACATGTACGAGTACCCCGAGTACCTGGTGAGTGCGGCGGGGTGTAACAGGTGGGACCTGGCGCTCCCGGGGCGTTGCCGCCCGCCCCGCCGCGGCCGGAGCCCGGAGCCGGGAGCCTGAGGCGCAGCTCCCCTGGGGAAGGAGAACAGCCCCTCAGTCGGGGTTCGCCGCCGTGCCGGAGCGGCGAGCGGTAAATGGGGCACGGGCAGCTGGGGCGTGTGCGGGGCCGGGGGCTGGCAGGACGCGCTGCTGTGCCCGCGTCGTGTGGCGCTGCCCCTCGGGCAGAGAGCAGTGGAAGAGCTGCCCACCTGTAACCCAGCGGGGCGGTCCGTGCTGCCACCGGTGAGAAACCTGCCCGCGTCCGAACCTGCCAATGCCTAGAGGTACCTGTAGCTCTGGTGAAAGGCAGAAGCTCATGCAGGCGTTGGCAAAGGAAGAGGCTGGGCCAGCTCCTCTGACAGCACTGCCAGTGCCCAGGAGGCCAAGCCTTGCGCTTCATGGCCCTTTTCGTGACTTCGTGGTGTGGAGTAACCAGTGTGTCAAAAAAACGCATAACAGAGCTTTGACTATTAGTGTCTTTTCAGGGTGGTGAACAGTGGTGCGAAGTCTTCTCGGTGAGCACTTTGGAGGTGGCATGTCCCACAATATACATGGGAGAGCTTGTAAATCCGTATGAGGTCCCTTTTGTTTTGCTAACGGAGCCTTGTAGAAGTCTCTTTGAAAACCTGGGATCAGTTTCAGAGAGGGGACGGTATTCTGGTTTAATCGCGGGAGGACGTAAATGGATATTTGTAAGTTCGCTGCTAACACTGCAGCATGCAGTTGTTAGAAAACAGTTTCTCTTCTTGATAGTAGTTCTTACTACAGCATTTTCTCTCTTATTAAAACATAATTGGTTGACTTCTGAACATTCATTTTTCATTATCTGAGATCTAATCTATGTTGAAAAAATATTAATTCTAAATAACACTCTGTTCAGAAATAGATTGCAAGCTGGCTTGCATAGTAAAGAAGATCTAAAAGCAAGAATTTAGTGTCTAAATTGGTAGTGAAGCAGAAAGTTAATTTTTGGATTTACTAACCTTGATATAGCCATCTTAGCATACAACAGAGAAACTTGGTATGGCTACAGGGATTGTTTTGTCAGTGCTGTAGAACAAATTTGTTTAAGCAGTTATAAATACTTAAATACTACGCGACAAGTTTTCAGATCTCCTGGCAGCCAGAACCTACTTCAGCTTCGATCTGAAGCCAACCAACAGAAAGTTACTGGCAAAATCTGTGTGATGTTATTGGCGGGTGCCTGAGACTCTTGTCTGCCGCCACATCTTTTGTATTTACTCATTATGTCACGGCTTAATCTCCAAGCATCTTTAGGTGGGTGTTGTGCTGGTAAGGGATGCAAGGCTTAAAGGAAGGCAGGAGTTCCATGCAGGAGATGCAAGTCACAGCTGGCTGTATAGTCCTCTGGAATTTCTGTTTCCTGAGTAATCCCGATTACTGTGCAGAAAACAGCACTTCGGGCTGGGGGGCAAACTGTGAATTCGTTTGGGTTTGCTAAGGCATTATAGTTTACAAGTACCTCTTCATTGTTGGACGTGTCTATTGTCTGTCTAGTGCTGCCTTCACTAGGAAATCCCAGGGTAGGAGTTTCAGGTGGGAGGTACCTGTCCTTGCTTCCTGATTGGTATCACATTACAAACAATTAACTGCTTAAGCAATTAAACAAGAAGTTTCATTTCTTTTGTATCTATCAGTGTGGGTTAGCTCACAGTCAGCCCAATACTTGAACATCTTTTTTTGTGTGAGTTTTAAAATTGCAGTGTTTGAATTTAACCTGCCCTTGTCCTGTTCAGCTGTACTGGCGTGAGATTCACAAGTTAATAATGAGGACTTTTTCACATAAACCTAATTTCTTTGGGAACCAGGGTGAAAAATGAAGCCTGCATTGACATTGTAAAAAGTTGCTGTAGCTTGCTACAACTGATTACATAAGCAATGTCTTGGGACTTCACAATTTAAACCCCCCGTCACAGAACATGAATGTCTCTCTTCCTTTGGAGTTACGCATTGCTATTTTGTTACAATATTTCAATACTGTGATTTACAAAAAAAACCCAAAACAAAGCAAAAAACCAACCCCCCAGGATTCTGACAGTACAATTCTCATGGCTTCTGCGGTTTTTGCATTTGACATTGACCCCAAGAAGAACAGCATGTTATATTATGTTCCCTAAAAGTTTTTGAAAAGACAATGAACCAGGAAGTTACTGTGGATGAAGAGTTGATTTGATCTGTCAGGAAGTCATACAAGCACATCTCAATGGCACTCTTAGTTTAGTAATGGGAACTGCTGAAGTTTTCTTCACATAATTTTGAAAGCCTGTGCAAAAGGAGCAGCAGAAAGGAATAAGAATGGGAGAGAGGAGTGAGATCAGTGAAGCTGGAAAGGCAAGATGATGGAGAAAGGGAAAGACCAAAGGATGATCTGAAGACATAAGCCCTGAATGAAGCTTAAATTTTCTTGTTCTCAGCGAAAGAATTTAACTCACGCTCTCTGTTGTGTTAATGAACCAAGATAATTAAAATACTATAAATAACATACACACATAGATATCTCATAGAATATATAGATATATCTCAAACATCATAAAAATAGTTTGCAAATAACCAATGTACCAAAAAAATTGGAAGGCCAAGGAGGAAAGAAAATAGTCATTAGCTGAGGAGAGATAGAGAAGAACAGGGGAAGGGAAAGAGTGTAGGGGCATGGAATTAAAGCTAAATCACCTTTATGGTAGATGTGGCTGAGAGAAAACAATGAAATATTTGAAAAAAAGATGCTTCTATTTCAAGGAAACAATTAAGAGAGACTTGACAGGGGATTTCTGATGCAAAACTGAGTTTAGTTTTGACTTTATTCTGGAAAAGTGTTTTCTTAAATTATAAATTAGGCCTTAATACATTTATTTTTGTATTATCTTGTTTGTCCCTCAGTTGTTGCAACATAATTAAACATTGGCACGAGTGTATTTGCACTTGTCAAAGTTTTAAAAATCTTTATCTTAGAAACTCAAGAGTTATAAACCAACAAACCTCCATGCAGGAGTTAAACCAAATAAGTAGTAAGCAAGAACACATTTAATTAAGACAGTGTCATATGACTCTAAGAGATTGACTTACTGGTGTAAGATTAATCCTCACCTAGACCTTGGGTTCAAAGAGATCTTGTTCTTTTCTCTTTGAGAATCATAATCCTGTGAATCGATTGTGTGCTAGGTTAGGGGGTTACTTGTTTTCTTCCTAAGAAATAGAAGAAATACGGCCTTCTTTAAGGTGACAGCTGACATGCACATTAGACCTTGAGTTGTTACAGAACCAGGTGGTTTGTCAGACCACAAAACCAGCCCTGAAAATGAAACAGAAAAACCCCAAAGTACCACGGGTTTGTTTTTTTTCTGCTGAGCTGTATTGGGGTGGTTGCTGCTGTTTAAGCTCCCGCTGCAGGTGACATCTCTGTAAAACTCGGCTAGAGAACTCCCACAGCACGTGTAATTGACCCTGAGGTAACAGGTGCCCTCTGACAGTCACCCACACCACGCTGCTCTCGAGGTTTAGCTGTTGTATCCTTGTTCTGAGATTGGAAAGGACTCCGGAACCGTTCCAGTGCATCAGGAATAGTTAGCATCGCTCATGTGCCCCAGTGCTGGTCTCAGCTTCTCCTCTTCTGGCAGATTTGGTTGGGTTTTGACATGCCTTTTTTTTCCTTTTTCCCCCTTGTATTGTAAGCCTGGATTTACTTTATGAATGTAAAGTAAATTTATCTTTGATAGATACATAATTTTTTGGATAAATATTTATCTTTGATAGATACATAATTGCATTCATTTGCAGTTTGTTTCAAAGCTAGTTAAAGGTAATCACTGTTTAGAGTAAGTAACTGCGTCCATTCATTATGTATAGTAATACCTATTTAATCAGTTTGTTTGATATTCTAGTTTTGATTACTTTTTTTTAAAAGCCAAACCCAGTTTTTTCATTCTGTATTCTTTAGAATGTAATTTAAAACCATAAAAATAAAAACACATAAGCCAGATCATTTGAATGGCTGGATAGCCACTGTATTTTCCTGTTTATAACACTATAAACAAGGGGTTTGTTTTCTTTTTAACTTCTGCAACAGAAAATAAAATTACCCAAGAAAACAGCCAGACGATACCCAGCATATGAGCTCTATCTCTATGGAGAAGGGAACTATGCTGAAGAAAACAAAAATCTCCTATTGACAGGAATTCCAGTTCTCTTTCTTCCTGGGAATGCTGGCAGTTACAAACAAGGTAAGTGTTTAGATGAGTTATAGCTTTGTTATAAAAAAGCTCTCAGATTTATGCATTAGGTAGTTTTCTGTTTGAAGTAGTACCAGACAGAGTCATAATGGTTGATCATATTAGTCTATGCTTAATTTCAAACAGTCAAAATACATGTTTTTTGTTTGAAATCAGTTGAATGGTTAAGATGTAATATTTCTCTGGAGCAAGCCTTTTGAAAGCCAGAAACAGTACATTTTATGCTGTCCTCTGGCAGCACTGCACCCTTGCTGTTCTTTTGATTGCAAACATCTCGTTGGTTTTGATTTGAATGATGTTTAGTGCAGTTAATGCCAAATAAAACACGACCTGAATTTGATTAGAAGAAACTGAACCATCTGTCATCTGTGATGTAAAGGAATTACATGCTATAGAAATCAGCATCATCTAAGCTTGCCCTCTAGTTTAATTATTCCCTATATCTCTGTGTAGTGGTGTTTTTTCAGTAACATCATTTTCCCACTTTACATATGGCCTCTTTTTTTCCTCTCTTACATTTCTAGGCTCCAAATGAAAAGAAGTAATAGTTTTAAAGCATTTTTATTTTTCATTCTAAATGCCAAAGCTCATGGTACATGAAGTTTTGTGTTTCAGCGTTTACTCTGGTACCTGCTATTCCTTCCAGTCTGGATTTGTCAGACTGATATTTTTGTTCCCTAAAATGTGCTTTGAGACAGTAAATAACACTCTCATGATGTTAGAAAAATAGATGTGTGTGTAGGGAAAACCAGCACAGTCTGAACCCTTACTGTGATAATTTTTCTTCATATTAGCACTAAACTTGATGATTATATTACCAGATTTCAGAGAACCTTTACAGAGTCGGGTTTTTTGAGAGTGTGCTTGCTTAGCTTATAACAGTGTAAAATATTTTACCAACTAGTGCTTTCAGAAAAACCATACAGACTTCCAGGCACAATAGCATCCAAAGAAGATTACAAACAGAATGATTATGAGAGGTGCCATATGGACTTTTGTGATTGTGCATCAAATATTGCAAATCTGTGAATTAATGCTGTCTCTAAAAACATGGCAGTACATCACTGTGCAGGAAATAGAATGGTACTTTCAGGGCATTTTAGGAATCAAAAGGAAATGTCTGAAGAACAAAAAACTAGGTGAGTAGAAGTACTACATGCTATAGGAGCAGTAAATATTTTAAAAATGTTCTTTTTGGAATGGATTTATGGAGACTGGCAAGAAATCATATATGCATTTTGCAAAACCTTTGTTAAAATTAATTCATATTAATCCATACTTTGTTCAGTTTTTATTGTGAGATAACACAACTTCATTCTGATGCCTAGATGAGCAGAGAAGCTGTTGCTATTGCAATTTTCATAGTTGTTTAAAATATATTCATATTTGCTGACCAGTGAAGACAAGTGCTGCTGCTGCCTTTGCTGGCCTTGTTATTTTCATAGAACCGTTTAGGTTGGAAAGGACCTTTAACATTATGGAATGCAACCATTCCGCCAGCACTGCCACGCCCACCACTAAGCCATATCGCTAAGTGCCACATCTACACAGCTTCTAAAAGCCTCCAGGGACGGCAACTCCACTACTACCCTGAGCAGCCTGTTCCAATGTCTGATCACTCTTTTGGGGAAGAAACATTTCCTAAGATCCAATGTAAATCTCCCCTGGTGCAACTTGAGGCCATTTTATCTTGTCCTTTCACTTGAAAGAAGAAGCTCACTCACAACCTAACCTTCAGGAGGTTTTGATGTGTTACAGGCACTTTTGAAATGTTAATTCATCGTCTTTCATGGGCACTAAAATGGATTTTGTAAAATGTACAAAATTCAGACTTTGAATAAAAGATGCTGTGGTTTAGTTGTTGGGTGGGAACCTGAGACTGGGAGAACTGAGATCCTGAGTTCTCTTTAGAAATCTGTCACACTTGCCTTGTGATACTCTTGTGCAATATTCTTGTTCCTTTTACCATGACCTCCAAGGTATAAGGTTATTATAAGATACTTGACCTTTTAAATACTTTTCAGTTATTTTCAAATCATTTTGGTCTTACTGCTTATTAGATATAGATAGAATTGGTGAAATGATTGACTACAAACCAGATTGATAATTCTCATCATGCTGATAATATCTGTTTGGATGCTTGAACATATAAAGTACTTCATAAATATTATTGTCCCATTTCACGAGCTTGTCTGAAATTTCACACCTTAATTTCTGTAGCAGACTTTTCTGAGAAGGAGGCTTCTGCAGTTCTCTCAGCCTGTTGTGCTCTAGGAGAATCTTGCTCCTGTGTGCTGGATTTGAGCAGACCTTTCTGGCCATCACTAGTTATTTTATATAGGTGCTTTTGGGACTTCCTCTTTTATTTTCTTCTGCTACCATGCCTTCTTATTTGCAGCTGTTATTGTTCCCATCCTGCATTGTCTCCATGGAAACTCGGGGACAATTCTGCACACAAAAGGCTGTATTAAATGGTAGCCAGGGCTAGACAGGGAAGACAGGTCAAAAGCAAGACCTAGTAAAGCAAACATTTTCTCACTCAAGGTTTTAGATGGACAAGTGTCCTTTAGGGTTTGGTTTTGCAATCCCCCATACTTATCTTAGTGGTATTTGGGAATGTTGTCTTAGAATTGATGGCCTTCAAAGGAGTTTTAAGAAAGCCTAGCAGTAGGAATGCCCCTACAGTTGAAATCAAGAATGCCTTCTTGTCCTGGTGGCAATAAGAAGGTGCAAATGAGATGAGAAAAGCAGCCCTAAGGTGGAAGGACATAATCCTTGATCATTGTATTAAATTTTTTCTTGACATAAAATATCTCTGCTGTCAGGAGTAAGCTGAAAAGAGATGGTTTGGTTTTGAATGTCTTTTATAAATGGCTTGAGATGAAAAATGGATTTAATATATTGGTTTCCTAATCAATTATGTATTTATGTGTTTTTCTGCTAAAGAGAGTGGTGAGCAGTGACTGTTGGACTGTTCTAATTGATGCGGTTTCTCTTTCTAGTACGTTCCCTTGGCTCCATTGCACTTAGAAAAGCAGAAGATGTTGACTTCAAATATCATTTTAATTTCTTCAGTGTCAACTTTAATGAGGAGTTGGTTGCATTGTATGGTGGTAGCCTGCAACGACAGACCAAGTTTGTGCATGAATGCATAAAAGTAATTCTTAAGTTGTACAGGGTGAGTAGTGACACATGCTGAGTAACGTACTTCCATTTGGGAATGGAATTCTGGGCTGCCTTTCCTGCTGCAAAACTGGAGTGATGAGTAAGGGAGGGAGACTTCATAATGTGTGTAGATATTTGAAGGTGATGATAAGGCAAGAGAGAATTGCTTTTCTTTTACAGATTTTTAGTACTTGTGACAATCCCAGAGCTTTGGTGAGGTTCTGTGTTATGTTTCTAAATAAATACTTCCATGCACAATGGGTGCCTTTTTCTAGTAGAGATGTAAGCATCTGTAGCTTACTGAAATATTAATATGGCATTGCTTTACATCCAGTTTTCTCTGTGAAAGTTCTTTGATGTCCTCTGTTCCTAAAAGTCTCAGAAGTTAAGATAAGTTTGAGTTTATTGAGCTTACACAGGCTATACAGTATTTCCTTTTGACCTGGATACTTCATATTAAGCACATTTTTGTGAGGTAGCAAGTAAATTTTTATTCAATTTGTAAGCTTGTTAAGTTGATACTAGTTAATGTTATCCTTGAAAGACCATAAGTTAATTTGCAGGGAGAAAAAGTCCACAAGTGATAAGCACAGTTCAATGTCAAATCTGATCCTGATGTGTCTGATTGCTCTTTGTTTAAGGATCAAGAATTTGCACCCAGCAGTGTTGCAATAGTTGGGCATTCCATGGGTGGTCTTGTTGCAAGAGCGTTGCTCACTCTGAAGAATTTTAAGCCTGAACTTATAAACCTGCTCATTACACAAGCCACACCTCACATTGCACCTGTAATGCCTCTAGACAAATATCTTACCGGTGAGTATTGCACTTGTCTAATTACACTGTATTTCTTTATTGATCCTCTCAAACTTCAGTGGGGAGATTCTTGCAAATCAACAGCAAAATGTGCTGCTTTGTTTACTGTAATCAATCTGTTCCTTTGTTACTCAGGTTGTTGAGAGTTCCAGGATACTCAGAGAAAGTCAAGTGTTACATAAAATGGATTATGTGGACTTGAGTTTCTGTGCGAGGCCTGAAGCTCTCAATAATTTGTAATTTAATAGGTTGCAGGGCATGTTACTAAATTTGTAAGCTTTCCAGTGAATGATACATTTTCTTTCTTTTTTTTTCCCCTCCTCTTTTAAAACTTGACCTCTGTAAGGATTTTTATCTTTATCAAATGAGGTAGTGTTAATTCTGTAGAAGGTGCTAAATTTAATGTTTTTCATACCCAAAGGTTGTGGAGGTGAGAATATAAATATAGATGTAATTACATATTTTAAAAATTTACAAAAAAGAACTTATTTTCTCGTCACCTAAATAACTGTGGCATAAAAATAAAGTATAATATTCTACATGTACTATACACTTCCTGAAAAGCTAGATTTGATTAAACTATACTGATTAAGTATGTGTTTAGTGATAATTGTGCTGCTACATGTAGATACTGAGGGAATTGGTGAAGGAAAGGGAACAGACATTAATTTTCATTATCCTCTGTGACACCCAAGAGGAATGGATTATCTTTAGCTGCTGGATTTGATTTATTGTGCTTGTATTAATTCTCCATCCTACAATTGATTTCAGTGCAATGCTTCTTCCTTACTGACTGTTTCTGGACTTCAAGTAAATCTGTGTCCGTCCTTCAAATAAACCTATGGTTTGCTAGTCTAACAATATATGTGCTCAGCTGATATAAAAAGTGTATCTGTCTTTCCTAACTGCTACCTCATTGGGTTAAAACAATAATTTTCCTCTCTTACGTGAATCAAGTGATAATCAGAGCTCAAATGTCTCTAGGGGGGCTTACATAAACTTTTAGTTAATGTTTATATAGCTTTTTTTTGTATATCAAATAGGCTTATGGGAAAACTGTGATTGATTTTAATATATTTTATAGATTTTTATACAGCTGTAAACAATCATTGGATTCTAAAGGCCCAAGATTTAAGAAATTTAACTACCCTTTCTGTGGCGGGAGGATTCAGAGATTACCAAGTTCGTTCAGGACTGGCTTTTCTACCGAGATTGAGTCAACATGACAGTGCCTTATCTGTTGTGGTAAAAAAGCAAACTGTTTTTTTGGTTTTGCATGGAATTATGTTAGATAGTTATTTATGTAATGCATGTATCAGTGTCTATATGGGCAGCATAGTGTAAATAAATATGAAAATACTGCATGTGAAAACACTAAATAGATAGTGTATGGTTATAAAATCATAAATAGTTGATGTAGTATAAATGAGCTTCCACGGGAGGAGTATGTGTGGCACTGATGGGAATCATCTACCACTTGGTACTGTTTCTTCTCACCACTTGCTTGCACTTCTTCAGTTCCAGAACTCAGGTTTTATTTCCCCATGTTTTTGCAAGAGATGTGTGTATGGAGAAAGGTGAATGTGCAGTATAGAAGTAGAGTGTTTTATTATAAAAGAGAGCTCTGGCTTGGCACCTTCTTTTTGCATTTGTTGTTTTTCAAAGATTTAGGAATAGGATGTTGAGGATCATCAAGTCCAGTTTTCTGCTTTTTCAGGCATCTACGCTTTCAAAATTAATCAAGAGTCATCAGAAAGTATTTAGCTTCATTGTTCCATCCCCTCTCCTTCAACCTCTTCCCTACAAGGAGAAGCTGGAAAATACTCACAAGGAGGGGGAAAACTTGTAATTTCCAACTTCCATTTACTGCACAAGCCAGTTTTTTAATGCCTTTCTTCTGACATCTGCTAGAAATGTTATATGAAATAGCTGCCATTCCCTTGGTGTTTACTTCCCTGTGTGTTGTACAGAAAGCTGTCTATAAATAGGCTCAGCTCAGATCCTGCTAGGCTAAGAGCATTAACTCTGCATTCCCTTTGTCCTAGTAACCCTTCTCTGCATCTGCTCTATTTTCATTTCTCTTGAGTGTTGGTGACCAGAATTTTGCATGAGATTTCATGAGTAGTGGTACCAGTTGTTTCTGGTTTGTGTTTGTTCCGTTTTGGAGATTGTGTTGTGGTTGTTATTGTTCAGTTTGTTTTTTACTTCCCAAGTGTGATTAGTGCATTAATAGTTCATAGTTTACTTGATTCATGTTGAGCAATAGGTTGATGAGCTCCATTTGTGGGAGGTGTTTTTTGATACTGTTAGTCCCTAAAATGTAATGCGTGAAATGCACTTACAGAAATTGATAGCTTCAGACTGTCCAGTTCTTTCTTCATGGTGCTCTGATGGCTCTTTCTGTTGAGGATGCCCTTGGTTTCTCAACAACAGCTTTCACTGGCATGCTGCTATTCTCATGTGCCAGGATCAGTTATTAAAATAGTAAGATTAGTCATAAAAGCAGTCTTTGAAGAAATTTTGGTAAGTTTCCTCCACTCCATTATCTGTCCTTTCACCATTAGTCTCTGCTATCTAACACAGATAACTTGGTCATTTTGTTTTATAATTTCCATCTTACAAGTGCTTCAGTGCTTGCAAGATTTGTGACTGAAGTTGTTCTGTTGTACCCTAAGCTCTGAAACTCTTAAGATAAAGGCTGTTCTTTTTAATAATTGTGCAAATATGTTTAAATAAGGAGGGGAAAGGTTTCCATATAATTTCAGAATGCTGAGTACTAACAAAAGCTTAACCTTTTCCTTCACCCGAACAGAGCTCAGCTGTGCCTAGAGCTTGGGCCTCAACTGACCATCTCTCCATAGTGTGGTAAGATAATGGAACAGAGGTTAATTGACTGACTGTGCATAGCTCTCTTTTCTACTGTTATCACTTTATACCGTAATTTAACTTTAGTTTAATATTATGGTGAAGTCTGTTCTGACCAGTTTTATCACCCTGGATCTAATTTTACCTATTCTGTCTTCTAGGTGCAAAGAACTGATCCTGGCTACCATTAGAGCTTTTTTTGATCTCATAGATGAAAACACAAGGCAGGTCTGTATATGTGATCTCCTGTGTGTTTACCCATCACACTTTCTTCTTCCATCCCAGAATGCTTAATCAGGACAAATATCTCCCTATTTTACAGGAAACTTCTTTTTGATTCTTCTAAGTCATACTGAGAAAACTTTCCATTTTGTACCAGTCACTTGAAAAATCCCATGGCTTTGTGTTGTTTGACCAAAGTGTCAGAAATAACGAGGTGTTAGCTCAGTTTTCATTATTTACTGCTTGATGCTTTAGAGCTGAGCTATGGGCCGAACATTTCTTCCATAAAGCAGCAGGTTCAGTTGACCTTGCACCAGGATAAACAAATTTTGTTAGCTCTGTAGCTGTGAATGTGACCTCTCGATGTGTACGTAAGAGCAGAGCCCAAGGCGTAGAAGAGGAAGGATTTCAGGTGTTCCCTCTGAGGCTCTTCGGGACAGGCTTCTCTAGCTTTTCATGCGTATTTATTTTAATGTGTGATTTAGAGAGACAAAAAGAGGAGTACAGTTGTTCTGTAGCACTGACTGTGCTAAGGGGTAAAACTTTCTAGAAATCAGTTGTAATGGCCACAGTTTTGGAAAGTGGAATAAACAAAAATTAGTCCTGGAAGATTTATTTGGAAAAACTAAAACCAAACTAATCGAACAAACCAAAAATCCCAACCCCAAACAAAAGTGAATCCCAGGGTAGCTATACAGCTACTTGGATGCTTGAAATAGTCAAAGAGGTGTAGTAAGCTGGATATGTGAACTCTGATTAGTAAACCTAAAAAAATTTTTCCTAAGGTCTGGCCTAAGTGGCATTTCAGGAAGAATGCATGAGTGTCATGGAATGGTTTCCTCGTGTTATGAAAGGTTTGGCTATGCCTTATAATATGTGTAGATTCTCTGTATTTCAGTGATGGACTATGGGTGGCACTTCAGAATTTTGAATTTAGAACAGAAAGGGTACAATGTCTGCTAACAATCTCTCCTGCCTTCCACCCACAAAACTGTATTGCTAGCTGTGATCATATGATGATCTTAAATCATATGCATTGGTAAAAAATTGAAAATGTGCTCGTTTTAGATAACTGAGGATCCAAAGAAGAGAATGTCTGTACTGAATCACCACTTTGTGAGACACCCTGCAAAGATGTTTGAGGAAAATCCTGAAGCTTTTACAGGACTCACAGGTATGTAGCAGTTTTCTTTTGAATAGCATTCAGTGATACTCCTTTGTTAATACCGCCTCACTAACAAAGTTTCAGAATACACCTTGTCCTCCTTCAGACAAACTAAAACAATATACAGGTTATAGACCTAAACAATCTGCTTTTGTTTGGTTTTGGTATTAAAGATGTTAACAGGGGTAGGTGCAAAAATCTGTCACTTTTCTATAGCTTGGGTTCTGAGGAGTGTATTTACACTAGGTTGTCCAGTAGAAAATCTCAGAAACTGGGAATAGCTGGGTGTCAAGAGGGCAGTCTAATCTACAATGGTTGCAAGAGGGATAGGCTGGGTGTTGCAGAGCATTGTGTTAGTTTTGTGCTACTCATGGAAATCCTGAATATTCAGACCTGCTTCATCAATCACTTCCTTTTTCCCATGACATGGCAGGGTAAAATGAACAATTCACTAAGGGTTTCCTTGTAAAGTTCCTTCCTAAGGATCCAGAGTTAAAAGTGAGAGATTTTGACTGTGTGGGGTCTTAAGGACTAAACACAAGTTTTGTAGGGGCACAGCTTTATTTTGCTGAAGTGGGCTGAACCATTTGATGAAAACCATTTTATTTCAGGAATTTTCTCAGTGTAAGACATAGCAGAAGTACTAATGTAGCTTGTACTTCGGTGTCCAGTTTTGGCACCCTCTTACAAGAAGACATTTATGCACTGGCACCTCCTGAAATGAGCGTGGAGCAAAAGACCACCAAAACAGGCAGTTCCTGGGGCTTAGGAAATGAGGAAAGAGGCTGAGTGAACTGAGGATTTTCATGCTTAAGTGAATGCTGAGGGGGGGGGATCATGTTGCTGTCTTCAACTACCTAATGAAGAATTGGAGAGAAGATGAAGCTAGATTTTTCTCAGAGGTTCACAGTGACAGCACAATAGGCAGTTGAAATCCTGTTGTAACAGAAGACATTCAAATTAGCTATTAGGAAAAACTGTTTCACCAGGAAGGTGGTCAAACACTGGAACAAGTGACCAGAGAGGTTGTGAAACTGGTATTTTGGGGGGAGTTGTCCTTTTTTGGGTCAGTTTTTAGCAATAAGGAAGAATTGGTTTAAATTTGGTTTCATGTTTGCTTATTCCTATTTGTGGTGATTTCCTGACAGCTGAATTTCTCTGAACTTGCTACTCTGTTACATGGAAGAAAGATACAACCTCCTTGCATGACAATTGGCATTGTTTGTACTCTGATCTCTTCATTACTGTTTTATTCTTTTTCCCTAGCCGTATCTTTAAACTGCTCCTATCTTTTTCTGTATGTTATTCACTTTGCTGATGTGCCTCTGCACAAGTTTCTGTATCAGCTTTCTTAAAAGGCTGACAGGAACAAAGATTGGGGCTGTTTCTAATGTTGTCTTATCATTAATCAGTCACCCTGTAATTATATAATTTGGTTTATTTGTTTTGTTGCCTTTAGGTTTTTGTTTCAAGATCCATGGGGTTTTTATTTTGCCATTATATTTAGTAACAGGATCCTGGGGCTTTATTGTTTTCTGTGTAACTGATGATAACTGTTGCATGTAATTGTAAGCAGTAGCAATCCTCAGTGTTGATTAAAACACATAAAGTTTACATCCATGTATAGATAGGAGATAAGACCTCGGCGATAAGTAAAATACAGGATTTTGGATATAAGGATAATCGTTCCTGCAGTGCAGCATACTAAAATATTTATTTTTAGGAGCTTTCATGTGGATTACAGTCAAAGTCTCAAAATGGACTTACTCAGTTTACAATGTAAGTGATTTTTTCCCCCCATTGTGTTTTTGTGTTTGTTTTTATTTTTATTTGGGTTGTTCTGTTGGGGGGGTTTTGTGGCTTTTTTTTACTAATGACCCTTTTTTTTTTTTTTTTTTAAGGATTCTGATGGAAAATATTTCACATTTCCTCTTGCAAGCCACAGAAAATCATACAGTCATGTTTACTGTGAAAATAGTATGTTGGTGAGAAAATACTTCTTTAATGTCTGGAGTTTATTTATAAAGATGTGTTTTTTTAATTTCCATTTGCTGCAGTTTTAAGACAGTTACTGAACAGCTGTTGAAATTGCTGCCATCCATTTACAGTCACAGCCTAATGCATGTCAGAGCTACTATCTGTTTTAGCATGTCACACTTAGTGTTCAAGATCTGAAACCTTCAGTGCCACCTGAACCCTAAATGTTTTCTTTTTGACTCTTATGGTTAGCTCTACATTACTTTGTCCTTTCATTTAGTGCAGTTCTGTATTGATGGTTCTGAAGGAAAAAGCTGGTTTTAGTGCTGCTGTGTTTTTTGCCATAATTCTGACTTGGGAAAGCTGTTTATAGGTTTGCTTTCCCATAATAAAATTTAAGTGAGCCTGAAAGGCTACAGAGATCTTCCACTGAGCAGGGAAAGTGAGTGGAAGACAGATGAGGAAACAGCACTATCTCAGTTGTCTCCTACTGAGAGGAGACATCATAATGTGCATTTCTTGTATTTTTAGTTCAAGACATATACATTCAGCCAAATTTTTTTTCAGTTTTTTATAACAGAATGGGTTTAATCTCTTGGCAAGATGAAGATGGATAAATAAACTTTTCAGAATCATGTGTTTTACATTAGTGGCAAGAAAATTGAGATGGTTTCCTGTTCCATCCTGCCTGTCCCTGTTGCCATCTAGTTCCAACAGCCCTGCCATGGGCTGGGACACCCTCTATTAAACCAGATGGCATTCATACCACCATTGTGAAAAGCAATTGTCTGTGCTTGGTGCTTTTCTAATTGTCCTTCTCAGTGGCAACTTCAGTGTTTACGTGTATGTTGTGATCTTAGCTGTGCTTTGACAGGATAACTTTTGCCTTTGTTATAATGTCTGAAAGACAGGCCTAGTACAGCTTGAGAAGAGGAGGGAGGTACCAAACAATGTCTGAGAGTTGCATCATGGTGCCGTCACTTCAGAACACTTAAATTCTCAAGGGACGGAGCAGTAGAACATTAAATATCTGAAGTATTCCTCTACTACTTCAAAGACTACCTTGAGATGTTTCTTTTAGTTAGGAGAGATTAAACATGATATGTAAAATGGATATTTTTTAAAGAGAAATTATGAAAGCTTTTTTGCTTAACCTTGTATTTATTCATAACTGGAAAGGGTGGCAAACTGAAGTTCTTTAAAATGGTTTCTAGAAACCCCCACCTTTCACTCTAAAGCTTCACCTGTCTGTCCTTGCAATTGTAATTGCAAGATTATAAAATCAGTCTTTTAATTATTGTCAGTTTTAACCCCTGCATTGCTTGAAGTAAAGAATCAGTATTTTTTAATGTATTTATAAATGCAATCACACATAGGTAATGTACTGTTTTATGGTAATGACTTTACAGGACACAAATAGCTGGATTTATGGCTGCATGAACACTAATTCATCGATGTGGTGAGTATAAACAGTTCCTGTTCTTTATTCATATAGGTTTTGTGAGACTGTGTTTGAATTTAAAGCCTATAAATTCCCTGCTGTAGGAAGGGATTGGGAAGTAAAATTGTTATTGTAAATAATTCATGCTTTCTGTATCACCAGGAAAACAGGAAAGAATGACTTTTCTTAAAATAGGTGGTATTCTTCTTCATGAAGGTGTATTTTTGACCTTCATAGCAGTGAGGAGTCATTCTTGTTGCTCCTTGCTGACACTCTGGGCTGGATTCCTGAGCTGGGTGGTTTGTAGCACCTGGGTGGTGCTGGTGGCCAGTTGGATGGTCACACCCAAAGAGTTGGGCTCAACAGTTCCATGACCCAGTGGAGCTCAGTGAGGAGTGCCATGCCTACAAAAGAGCTGGAGAGGGACCTTTCCCAAGGGCATGTGGTGACAGGACAAGGGTTAGTGGCTTTAATCTGACAGGGCAGGTTTAGATTGGATATTAGGAAGAAGTTGTTCACTGTGAGGGTGGGGAGGCATTGGAGCAGCTCCCCCCAGAGAGGTTGTGGATGCCCCATCCCTGGGGATGTTCCAGGCCAGGTTGGATGGGGTTCTCAGTAACCTGGTCTAGAGGGTGTCCCAGCCTATGGCAGGGCTGTTGGAACTAGATGGTTTTTAACGTCCTTTTCAACCCAAACAACTCTATGCTTCTGTTTCTTTAGACTCCTATGACAAAAGACATCAAGTGTCACTCAGAGCCTTCAAAAGAGTGGATTAAAGCATGTCTTACTTTTTTTCTTTTTTCGAAATTGCTACTGTCATATGAAAAATACTTAAAAGTGTGGGTGGTTTAGTGGTTTTGTTTTGACAGTCATTACAAAATGGATTTAAAACATTGTCTTAGCTTACATTTGTAAAATAAACTCAAATTCAATCTACCGTTCAAATTAGGGAGAGCTTCCAGGCAAAATTGAGCTAGCAGAGTATTTATCTGTTCTGGGATCACTGAGGTGTGCAGCCAGAGACTTGCCTCCAGCAGATAGCCAGATGTCATAATTACTTTTTCCTGATCCAAGAAGTTGGTTGTTATTCCTTTGAATAACCTTTGATCAGCATCAAGTGCAGGTTAGCCTAGTTCAGGACTGCTACTTAAACCTGATCCAATAACAGTGGGTTTGCTGTGGACTGTGTCCTGAGGTCATGAGCACTATTTAGAGAAACAGCAGTATTCTGGTATTCAAAAAGTCAAAACTTGAAGTGACTGAATGGACGTGTTCAGTATCTTAACTCAATATAAGTACACACCATTTTAGAACTGCTGCAAACTCTCTAACAGCTAACAGACTTTTTCATTTATATGGTATATTTTAGATATTTCCATAGGAAAATTTGTACTTTTGATGTTTAAAAGTTGCTAATAAAACTGCATGATAATTCAATGCCAATGCTGTTTTAGTTCATGAAGAGTTTCATTTTGTGTCTGAAGTTCCCTGGCTAATAAGTGCTGCAGGTTTTCTGTATGACAGATTTGGAGCTTTGCTTGGCTTGGTTTTGCACAAACAAGATTTGCACTCTCTGTAATTACTGTAGCTTGATAAATTACTGTGGTAGCAGTACACCCAAATTTCTTCTCAATTTAAAATTAATCCAGAGAGCGAGAGAGAAGCTGGTGTGTTAATCCATTGCCATAATGCTGGGCTGGCATAATGAATATGCTCATCCTTTAATGTGCACAAATTTTTACAGCCTGGAAGCTGCTGATTTATCCTGGAGAGCTGAGTTACTTCCAACCACCAAGGTAAGTGTGTGCTTAACTTGTAGGAGGAAGAGGTGCTTCCAGGGGTAGTTGCAGGTCATAGGGGAAGGAGCTGTTCCCTTTGGAGCATTAGAACAGTTGTATTCCAGAGGTAGACAAACTGGGAACTGGCAAGGGGCGAGCTAAAGGGGTATGTTCAGTAATGGCTTTTCTTCTTCTTTCTTTCTTTTTCTTTTTTCCTTTCCTTTTTAAGGTTGTGATGCTGAAACTTCAAGACTATCCTTCTTTGTCCCACATTGTGATTCAGGTACCACCTGCAGTTGGCAAGAAGGTAAAAAAATATGACATTCAGAAATTGCTTGCTTAGTGTGTTCATAACTTTCAGGTGCTATGATAGGAGGAAAAGGAAGTATATTAAATATGTGCTAAGTTGCTTTGAGAAACCATAGACCCACACTGTGGAGTGGTTTGAAGGTAGCTTTTGTTATCTTCTGTAAGCTCAGAAACACTTTGGTAAAATACCAACACAAGGCATGAATAGCACTTGAAACATGTACAAAACCATAGTTTTCAAATCAGTTCTTAGAGTTCTTCTTGGAGATTCTAACAGTAGTCTTCCTTGTTTTTCTTAATACTCTGGTTGTGTTCCTGAGTGGTTATACCTTTGAACAGTCATGTCTCTTACCCAGGTTAGCAGAGAATAGAGATAACTGAACCCACCACACCTGGCTTCTGGGGAGCATAGGTCAGATACCTCTGCAAACTCTTAGACCACAAATAACATAGTAGACTGAGTTGTGCAGAGTTTAATAGTTTGAATCTCACTAATGAGATGGATATCTTTGCATCATGGGCTCTCAGGATCTCAGTAAGAGGAACATTTGCAGACTTAAGATGCAGGCCTTTCCAGTTAGTCCTGGAAATGGCAGAATACTGAATTGGAATTTCTGATCTAATCAGATCTGGCATTGCTTTCTGTGACACAAATACAGTCTCTGAGTCTGTGGTATAATAATCCATGATCCAAGAAATTATTCACAGCACAAGTGAATGTAATGTTCTCTGAGTGTATCTTCAGATACTTGTGACAGAGGCATCTTGCAGTGAAATTAGTGATGCACAGCATTCAGGGTAAGCAAGATAGAGGAGAGATCACTTGGGAAATGTGATTTGGCAAGTACAAAGCCTTTCCAAGTCTGTGCTTGGTTTAGATCTGTTTTTAATAACCTGAATTGCAGTATACTTTGGGCTGTGAATTCTTCGAAGAGGATTCCAGAACAGTACAGCTCCCTGTAACACATCTCATGTCATTTGGTAAGTACAGCACATTGCTTTTGAAAAAAATGGAAAACTAATGTAACTAACCTCTGGAAAATAAATTTGCCTAAAAATGTCAGGTCAGGAGGTTTTTGGGGGTTGTTTTTCACTAAAGCTAACACTGCTTTTGTTAGTAACAGACAAAGAAAAAAGAAACATGGGGGTTTACACTAACAGATATGAACGCATGTAATTCTCCTGGAAAAAAAAAATCTGAAAATGTAGTCAGTTCTCAGATAACTTTATCTAATAATTGAAAATATTACATCCTTTACAGGGCTTTCTTCAAGCAAAATTCTATTAAATTCAACTGGATTACTTTACAATGTACAGCTCCAGCACTTCAACCAAGTAAGAATGCTACTTACGTTTTTAAGGTAATGTAACCATTGTTTGGAGAAAAGTGAGTGACTTCTTTTTTTGTGTTGTAGATATATCAAGCTTTCAAAATTTATATAGAGAGCCACTGCCAGTCACTCAAAGGTAAATAGAAGTCTTCTAAAGTATAAATGTATAAAACGAATTCTTGAAAATTTTTAGAAACAAACGTCTTCTCATGCAATGGAATTTAGGCCATACTGTTATAATCTGTTCAAATGTGTCTGCTAATATCTCTCACTTCCCACTTCAAGGATAGCTCAATGAAAATGAGGAATTGGTCCTTTAATGTTTGTTTTTCTTACTTCCCAGCAAAGAGAAGTTGAACTTCCAGCAGGATTCTGCCTTATGTTGAAAGTGTTTCTCAAGTAAAGCACATTTGGCTAGGATTTTTATTTGCTGATAATGGGACTCAAATTTGAATGTTGAGCTACATAAGCTTAAACAGGATGGGTTGCTAAATGACCCTGTTTCAAAAAAAGACAGTGATGGATTTTATTAGATTAAGGTTTCAGTTTCATATTGAGAAGCAGAACTCTTCTCATAACCCTTCTTCCTTTAAACACTGCTGTCTCACTGTCTTGCCCTGTAACAGCCTGAGTTTAAGAATGTCATTTTTGTTTACTGGTAACTGCCCTGATCTGCATTGCGATGTCGATTGCAATGTAACTGCAATGGAAGTGATTCTGTGTAGTGATCTGTGTGCCACCGTTGTTTTACTGGCCCTTTAGTTTTTAGAGACAGTTCTTCTCAAATACCTTGTTCTTAATTAAGCTTGTATTTTTTAATGCTGTTCCATTTCAGAAAGAAAACCTAGTATTTACAGACTTCATATCCCCTGGTCACATGAAGACTCAATAATTGTAGCAAAGTAAGGACTTTAGCAAATAATAATTTCTTGATATGTTGTTTTAAAGAATATTTGTATCCTGTTGTGATAATATTTCTGATGTGAGACTGTTTCTCTAGTCTTAAGTGTTTGCCTTCTATGGCTTTTCCTCATTTACCTTTCTGCCCTTGTTGACAAAGTTGTTTTGACTTTTCCTAGAACAAGAATACCTACTAATTGTTTGCTTAATGGTTCTCACTAATTTTCTCGAAAAAGAAGTCAGATGTGCTGGTCTGAAAATTGTCAGGATAATCACTGACCCCCTCATGGGTGGAGAACAGTGTTTGCTCTGGATGTTGGCTTCTTCCTGGAAGCCAAGGTTGGGATCACACAGAAGCCCTATGTTCACTTCAGCAGCATAGTCCCAACAAAATCAAATGATACAGCTTGAAATATATGTGTCACTAATGAAGCTGAACAACCTGACTGTATTTTAGATGGTTGGAAAACTGTATTTCTAGTTTATTTTAGAAGTCTTAAGGATACCTCACCATTTCCAACCCTCTGTGTTTTCCAGCAGCAGCATACGTGCAGGAAACTGAACTGTATTCTTGAGGATCTGTCCTTCCCTTTCTTGGCACTCGGCATATTTGCATGCTCTGTGAGGCAGTGTGTTCACTGAACTTGTCTGCTTTCCTCAGTACCACATCCCTCGATGGTTCAGAGGAGAGGGAATTGAGGATGTTATGTAGTTCTTTGTGACAGGATAAACAAGTTCCTTACACCATTTTGCTCACAGCTTGTGGTGACACTTGGTGTAGTAGATCTGCTTTGTGTGTACTTGTGGAAGACTGAGGCATGTTTGGTTTTTCTGCTTGATTGTAAGGACAGCAATGACCATGAACGTTGCTGTTTCAGAGTTCCATCTCTTGCTGAGATTTCTGCCAAACTGCACATTGCTCAGCCTCACAATGACAGCACCCTCCCAGAGTTAAACATCTACTCTTCCCCAGACTGTCAGTATGAAGTGAGTAACGCAGTTTAATTTATAGCTGGTTTGCATTGCTGGATAATTTTTGCATGATTCAGTCTTTTCAACCATAGCTAATTAATCTCAATCAATACTAAGCAAATCTAAAGGCAGGCTGTTTGGCCTTTTTGACATGTAGTGTGTGTTACAAGTATTTTGCAGCAGCTGGATTAGTATTGAAAGTTGGATTCTAAAGTTTTAAAGCATTTGCTTTTAAAATGTCAATAGTAAGGTGTTGTACATTTTAGTTGAGGGATTGCTGTATTCTAATACTCAAGTTTGCTTCTTAAAAATTAAAGTATTTTGTACTTATGCTTATGATTGTATAAAACAATATATTTTTTTCCCCAAGGTAATTCTGAAGACATCACTTCTACAGGTTCTTGGGCAAGTAAGAAAACCTAATAGTAAATTGGGGTTTTTTATGTCATTAGCATCTATAGACATTTTTACTTCCTCCCTTCCTTACTGTGGCACTTCAGATTCCTTTTTGCTGCCAAAAGGAGCACTGTTCAATGATCATTTTGCAACCTTGTCCCTCAGCAAGGCATCCCGCCTGGATGAATGTCAGGCCCCAGTCCTTAGAGGAGTGGAAAAGCTCTCTAGCTCTAAAGAGCTGCTGTAAATGTGGAGCATAAGGCTTTGTGGTGAGCTCAATATCTGTGAAGGGACGACACTGTAGGTCACTTTAACTTTCTTGCCTGATGAGTCAGTAGTGTTAAAACTTTAAAATACATTTGGCATCAATTAAATTGGGGGAAAAAGTCTAAGTAGGTCCATATGCTCCTCTTCAACAAATCTACTTTGGTTATCAATGAAGAATACATTTTGACATGGGGGTCAGTAAAAATAGACTGGCCATCTGCAGTTCTCTGGTTCTAAGAAGTAATTAATTTGCAAGCACCTAAGTGTAGTGCTGGAATATTACTGGCAAGGTTCTCTACTTGAATGCATGCATTTAGAGCAAAGATTTTTCAGTTTGTTGTTTTTTTACAAGAATTTATAGGCTATTGGTATATTAATCATGACTTGGGAGTGTAGAAGCCAATTAATACATGTATGTAATTGCTTCCAAAAATTCTTTGCCTAAAAGCATATATAAGTATATGCAGATTTGGCTTGGAAAGTGGCCTTTAAATTGTTTTAAACTTATTTTACTGAAATGTGATACTTCATTTTTTTCATACTTGTCTTGACTGGGAAAAAACCCCATTTGTTTCTAATTTGATAATTTATCCAAACCTGTTTCATTAGCTGCTTATGAGAGATTCTAGTATTTTTCATCTATAACATTAATTGCTATTGGAAGTTATCAAATATTTATGCATTAAAATGAGAAACTGGATCTTTTAAGAAAGATTTTCTAATCTCATTATCATACTTCATGATAATATTTGTGTAAATGTTTTTTTAATACATTTTAATAGATAGAAATGAAGTTATCCCTTTATCCTTATCTTTCAGATAGTAAGGTTCCATGCTGGTGCTTTTCCAGTCTATATTGTTTCTAATATTCTTCTTACTTATGGAGGACAACTGAGCACATTGAGATCAACAGGTAGCTTTCTAAAAATCATTTTTTCTCTGTCAGAAGTGTTTTTAGAGAAATTGCCTATCAAATTTACTGATGAAAGACTAGCTAGATGTGAAATTTTTAAGCTCAATATCATTCAGCTTATGAAAACACTTGGATCTGTGCTCTTCATTTTCATTTTCTCTTGGCTGGTAGTTCTTCAAGATTGTGTTGTAGCAAAATATTTCCTTATTATTTTGAATTGCAGTCCCTTCTCTGTGAAATATTGGTGTTGCACAGTAGGTCTACCTAAAAATACATACAAAAATTTAAAGTAAGTTGTTAATGTGCAAAAAACACTATTTCTTGCAGGAAGATGAGATTTACATAATAGGTTTGAGCCATGTCTTCAGACAAAATGCATTTTTATTAAAATTCAGGGGGTGTTTGTAACAAACTCCGTAATGTCTCTAGAAGCTCTTGCAACTTATGACCTTAATGTGGGTGACCCAGTGGAGGAAGGCCTTGGTGGTGCAGTATGCAGCCTTGCAGCGCTCCTACAAGACACAGTTATCTTGTTTTCAAGTCAACTTACCATTGTCTGAATTTATTTTTTGTTGTGGATGGTCTTTGTTAAAGTTCATGACATGATAGTAACTACAGATGCTCTCTGTTCTTGATTCTAGGCCAGTGTTCAGACTTCTCCCTTGAACTAGTTAGGACAGCAAAGCCCTACAAAGTAGAACCTCTTATAAGCATTGTTGTGTTTCTGCAGGGGTGAGTTTGCTTCATTTGTTTCTTTAAAACAGTTTCCAAAACAGAAGTTTGAGTAAAACTGTTGCTGGGGAGGAATATTATTTTATCTGTAGTCACTGTGAACATCTGACTGTTATTTTGCTTGAAAGACTGTAATAGAAGGAGTAGTTGATAGATATCTAACTGTAAGAGCAATTGGAAGTGATAAATAATACTGCTTTCATGTTTTTGGCAGGTTTAACTGGTTTAGAGAGATATGGGAATCACTGTCACTACCAGAGGTGGATGCTGCTGTTCTGAGTAGTCAGGATGCATGGTTCCCCCTTGTGTCCCTGATTCTATTTCTTTTTGGGACAGGCATTGCCTACTGGAGTGGAGTATTTTTCTCTACATCTCTGAGACTCTTCTCTTCATTGTGGTTAACTCTGATTAGGTAAAACAACACAATGCTATATAATTATGCTCTTCTTAGATGACTTTGACCCTGACAATTGTTTTTCTTTTGTTTGTTTGCTTCTGTGTGAATGCTTGGGCAAGACTGAATTCTGAGCAGATTGAATTTATACACGGTTTTAGACATCTGGGTTTGAAAGCAAGCAGGAATTGATGTCTGGGAAGAAGTACAACAGGAGTTTTGTTTCTTTTTTTTTTTTTTTAGACCTACTGTACTTCAAAAAGATAAGTTGATTACACCCAGAAGACTCTGTGGGATGATATCTCTTGCTTTGGTTAGCTGGACCACTTGTGGTGCATTTGCTATACTCATTATTTATCTTCAATACTTGTTCAAGGTACTGAAAGGCTAAACACTTTGTAACTGAATTGAAAATTTTGGGTGCTTTGAATTAACCCCAGGTTAAAAGCAAAAATCCAAATTGCCTTTTTTATACATAAAAGAAATGTTATTATTCTCATACTTGAAATAGGTATTTTTTAAATTTATCTGTGTCATGGTCTTGTAATTTTTACAATTTTTCTTCTTCTTTTTTTAATGCTTCTTCAAAGAAATGTGTGGTCCCATATGCCCACTACAACAATGCAGATAATTGAAATTTTTAACTTATAGCTAGGCAGTATTATAAAAGCAAAGACTGATAACTCCCTTGAAGAGAAACTTTAGCAAAGAGAGGACTTGAAATTTGCAGTAGAAAAGACTTTACACAAGTCTTTATGGAGCAAGAGGAAGGAAGGTGAATATATTGAAGAATTAGGGTAGTCTTCTTGTATGTCCAATCTGATCCCTTGGGTAGTGCCACAAAGGTCCATATTTAGTCCCTGCCATTCAGTTTCCACGGCTTTTCTTACATCAGTGCCTAACTTCTGATTCACCCCATGGCTATGGCTGTCCTTGGCTCCTGGAGAAAACTACAGCTCCATTGGGGCCCTAGAATCATCTAGCTATAAAAAAGAAAAAAAATTAAGGAGACCTCAGTTTCTTTTTCTATGCTACAGCTTTTGTGTGAAGAAACATTACTAAACAAGCTGCTGTTTTGTCTTACAGGTTGCAAAACTGCACGTGGCTGTAAGAGCAGAGCAAAACATGCACAAGAAGGTAAGTCTGTTTCCTGCTTCTGTTCCAAACTGTGACCAAAAATTGTCTGGCAGACTTCTGCCTTGGTCCTGTTAGGTTGTGCTGAGGTGACTGGGCAGCTGTAGTTCACTTGCTGCATGTGTGATGTGAAAGCCAGGCCATGAGCAGCCTGGTCTGTCAGACACAGCCGCTGCATTCACTGTTCCAAGTCACTGCAGTGTGAACTTGTTATTTGAGAAAACTCTGTCTCTGAATGCACACAGAACAACAGGGTTTTGTCTAAATTTTGGTATTTGATTATGCATGGCTTATCTAAAAAAAAAAAAATCTAGGTAATAATCTATACTGCAGGTAAATATGGGTTTTTCTAGAGAGGCAGTGTGTGGAATTCAAGGGTTTTTAGTCCAGCGATGACAAACAGGATGTATTAGACACATACGGACTGAGACTGCCGTAAATAGGGAGCCGTTTAAAACAGTGAAGAAACATTTGGTTTCATGCAGTGTGAACTTTCTTTTCTGGGTTACTTTAAGGTATAGGATCAAAGATGTAAGCAGATATGGATAAAAGCATATGAAAACTACCTGTAATTTTTTGCAAACATAGAACAAAGCAGTCCAACAGGAAAAGTTATTGAAAGTTTTCTTTGGCTTTCTTTGGGTTGATTTTTTGTGTGTTTAGTTTAAAATCCTCTCCTTTCATCTCTATATAATTTTTTTTGTTTCATTCGGGTTTTTTTTTTTCTGTCATTGGAACTTAGTATCTGCCAACTCATTCATTTTATCTTTGTTATTTATTCCTACAGGTAATATTTTACTCCTATATCTTTTCCGTGAATGATCATCTGTGATTTTTCACCCCCATGCTTTATTACTCCTTTTATTTTGCTCTTCCCCCTTCCAGGGACTCCATTTCTTTTCATTGTATTGATGTCAGGGCATCTACACTCTCCATTCTTTTCTTCCATAGACATATAAACTATTAGTGTATGAGAAATTTCTGATTAAATTTAGATACTTTAAAACTGAACTATGGAACTTCGCTTTTGATGGCTTTTTGAGGCATAAATTGCAAATTTTCTTCCTAAATCACAGTTGCTGTGATATTGTTAGGATATTTTTCTCCTCCTCTTTCCCCAGCATGGGTTCTTAGAAGCCTGTGCACATTTTTGTGACTTCTGTCTTTCATTTTTAGGATTCAGGCCACTCAAAAGAAACTTCACAGAACTCCAGTACACACACAGTCAAAGCCCAGAGTTCAATGGACAGCATTCCAGATGCAACACAGTCTCCTTCCAACAGTACAACAATTGCTGAAGCTGTTAACAGTCTTAAGATGCACATTACAATCCTCAATTTATTCACGTGGATTGTGCTGCTCAGCTTGTCATCTTTAATTTATTGGTTAAAAAATCTCAGGTAAATTCTTAAATTGACACTAAGATAGAAGAAAGTTACAGGAACCTTTGAAGATAATAAAAATTGTAAATGTTTGACTCTTTACATTATTAGCTGCCTTACAGAAGTTTTAAATACTTCTGTTAATAACTATTGTTTTCTCTATGCAATCTGGTTTGTGTTATGGTATAAGTAGCTGTTAAGTGAATCAGTGATATGTTGAAGAAAATAATGATTCAGAAAGAGTTTTAAATCAGGCTGTGACGCCTGATTTCATGTGTCTGTTGTCATCAGCATAGGCATATTACTTGGCACTCTAGTTTAGAAGTTACATGCTTTTAAAACCATTTCTTTGCAGGTACAGTGTTAGACTTGATCCTGATCCATGTAGATCCACAGCTGTTATCCTTGTATGCATTTTAGAAATTCTAATGAATTCAAGTACTTCTGAAGTGAAATCAAGGTACTGTAGTCCAATCTCTAGTTCTGCTTTCCTGCTTCTTCGTGACTTAACATTTGTGTGGTAAAACTTAATTTATGCTGTACAGACCTGTAATTGTTCAGCCTCTGCAGAGATCCATGAACTCCTGTGGTTAAGTCTAAAAGATGAGGTAAAATTAGTGTGCACATTACCTCTAGTTCAGCTAAGTGGAGAAAATCCCCTGTATTTGCCTCATGGAAATAAATTAAGTATGTGCTATCTAAGCAATTGGCTGCATAACAACTTATTGAACTGTGACTTTTTAACTCAGTTCATTGAATCCTTCCAAATGTCACAGAATCCAAGTACATTTAGCAATTATTGTCAGACAGCTAAAAGGAAAAATGAATTTTAAAGGATTATAGTTATGTTCTCGTAGCTCCCCTTATGGGAGTAGAAATATGTGTTCTGTACTGGATTAAGAAGTTCTGAGAACTTGGATTCACTGGCAGATTATTTCTTGTTGAGATATGAAATTAGTCAACACCTCATGAATGGCAATCAATAATAATGAATGTCATTTATCCTCTTGACCAGTACCTGTTATCTCAAGTGATCTAAACCATTAAGTCTTTCTTTGTTACAGAGAAAAAAATTCTAAATTAATCTAAGAATATTTTTAATGACATTACCCTTTCTGAATAATTTCTCTTGGTTGTGCATCAATTTTTATGGCCCATTAGACTTAGGTGTTCAGTTTTAAAAATTTACAAAGCCTTAAAATAGAAATTATTTTGCAAAGGAAAATGAAATATGGTATTTTCATACTTTCTGCATATCTGGCTAAAAATGATAATTTTTCTTCTTTGTATTCTTGCAGTAAACTCTTGAAGATTGCAGCCAAAGTTCCACTCCCTTTGTCTGTTGCAATGCTGGCCTTTGGACAAATGCATTTATACAGAGTCCCACACTTTGTAACCTTTTCTCTTCTTCTACATGTGCTGTGCTGTATTGTGTGATGTTTATTCTATATAGGACATATATAGGACAATGCACCCTAGAAACTTAACACTGGAGATGGGAAAAATTGCAACACAGAAATGCCTAATTTAATATGATCAGTAGTTTACATTATGTGGGAAAGAGGACAGAACTGTGAATATTCACAAAAAATTCATGGTTTTATTCACATTGCTTAGAAAACTTTTTCTGGTGTTTATTTCATGTCTCTGAAAATGGAGTGATTTTACCGTGTATAAGCACGTAACTCATACCAGTGCAACATCTCAATACTCTGCCTTGTAGACACTTTGGTATTTCACTATACTGCTGTGTTAAAACAGACCTTTTTTACTCACTGTGCCATGCAGTGTCTGTGTTCTGAACTTGCATCTCTTGCAGATCTAAAATATGCTGGTTAAAACTCAATACATTTCAAGCACACTGTGACTATCACAAAAACCACACAGCCAAGTATACTTTTAATTATTTTATGTTACATTCAAAAGCTGCCACATTTGTGTCTAGACAAACTAGAATGTACTGCTTATATAGAACTGTTATTTCTATCAAATCATTTGTTCAATCAGTGTGAGTTGAACATTTGTGAGATTAATGCAAGTCTTACACATTTTACTTTTTGTGAGAGTGAGAAAACAACAGTATTCTATGTAGCTTTCTATTCAGGAAGGATACCAGCAGATTCATAAACAATTTGCTGTAATGTTGTTTTAAAACATTGTCAGTTTTCTCTGGAATTTTGAAATTAATCCTTGGACTTTGTCCATATATAGAAGCTGGCAAATGTTGAGCTATGCTGTGAGTTAACAGTGCGGTTGCTGCACTGGTTCTAAGTAGACAAGGCAGGCTTTTTCCTGTTGTAAACAGAGAATCAACCATCTCCTAATAAATGCCAATACATCAAATGAATATGGAATAGTTACAACCCTGCAAACTCCTGTCCTGTACAGTGCTAACTTCTACATGTGGGCAAACTCAGTAAGAGTGGGAAATACTGACCATAAATATTAGCTCTGTATAAACTGTTATCTTAGTGCCTAGATGCTACAGTGACTGCCATTTATAATAAAGCCTAAAATAGCTCTGTGTAAGGAATTCTGTCCCCTGGGCGTGTGTTTTGCCAACAGAAGAAATCTCAGCAGTCCTTAGGCTTAAATGATGTAGGTTCTGTGTAGAGATGAGCCTACTTGCTTCTGTGTTAGCTGTCTCTGCTGTGTCTGAGATACCTGTTACCTTCATATGGAAATACTAAACCAGCTCAATCATCTTATAGGAATACCAAGAGGAAATCTGCTGCTCACAGTCAATCAAGTATACTCTTGATACAGTAGTACAGCCAGCCTGACCCATTAATTTCATCGTATCTTAATAATCTTGCCTAAAGTGCCTCAGTTATTTCTAACTGTTGTTAGGGTCAATTCCTTTGAGCTGGCTGGAAAGACTCAGTTCACACAGTGACTTTCCAAAATGAAGGACAAATGTGAAGAAAGCCATGTGTGTTTTGTTTGCTTATATCCAAGTCAGCAGTTCAAGTTATTAGTAAGTCATTAAAAGTGCTGTAACTGAGTAAGGGTATTGTAGTTAGCCAAACCACTGTCACTGTTATCAGTAATCTATGTGCTGGTATTCTAATCTTAACCTTAAAAAAGGTTAGCTTATACATAGTGTTTGTAAATCAGAAAAGTTATTTGAATAGGTTAAATCTTGGTATTTTCTAATCAAATGTATGCTACAGTATATATATATATATATAGAATAATTAGTGTGACTAAATATACTTGTAGCTAAATGCACCAGTTGGTTTAACTAAACATTGCTGTTCAAACAGAACATAGAAGCCAATAGATAGATAGAAGAATAGAGTTGTTGTCCTTGCAAATGGCTGTGAGTGAAAGATGGTGGCAGAACTGCATTAGGGCTGGCAGAGGGCTGTGAAGTGTGCCAGGTCTGATTTATGTGGAACATAGTTTTTCTTGACCTTCATGGTCCTTTTGGCTTACTACTCTATTTTACTTCTGATTTTGTTTTGCCATCTTACCAGGCTCTTTATGCATTAATCTATTTGTTGGAGCTGTTGGTGGAAAATAATAAGCAGAATAAGGAAAGAAAACAGGCTCGATATTTAGTATCTTTGAAAGCTTTCAAAATCTGCCATGAAGTGAAACCCGCTGAATTACAGCAGCATAGGATAACACCAATTTTTTCTTGTCATTTAATGATTTTTTTTTTTTAAGCTGGAGTTCTAGTGATAATTGTTAGCACTCTTCATAAAGTGGGTTCCAGAATCTTGTATATATGCCTGCCTGATTTTCAAGTTGGAGGTAGGAGTAGATACAATCCTGAGTCTGAGATCCCAGATGACACATTGTTCGCATGTCCCTCAACACTCCCTTTCCTCAGAGATGGTTTACCTTTACTGGGGAAAGGAGGGGAAGTCCTACACCTACTTTGAATTTATATGCATTGTGTGCCATTTAATAGATTTAATCTGTTGTCAGGGATGTGCATCTGGCCTGTGCAGTGACCGTGGACTGGACAACTTCAGGTGTTTGGCAGATTAGGAGTCTAATCCCAATTAGATTTGCCATATAATCAATGGATGGTAACAGGATTAGAACAAGTCTTAGAATTCATCCCATTCTAAGAGGATGAATCATCCTATTTGTCATTCTGAAAAGGACTAGATTTTATAACAGTCTGAAATAGTTTTTCAGGCAAAATACAATGATTGATTGATGTTACTTTTGGACAAGACGCTTCTATTAGGTGAATCTGTAGTTCTGTCACTGTTCACAATTATCATTTCAGCAGAAACATAGGATAACCCAATATAGATACTATTAATTGCATATATAAGGACATGTAAATTCTACTGAAATATCCTTTATTATGAGTGGGCTGCATTTATAAAAAAGCTTTTGGCAAAACATTATAATGTCTCCTATTACCTTTAACTAAATTAAAATTCCATTTTATTCATCAAATTTTAGATTATCTTGATTATGTGGGAGGAGATCAAGGCACAAATTGTAAAGGTTTAGACCTCAGGATGCATTCAAAAAAAGAACTATTTATGTGGATCGAATATAATATTTTTTTATAAGCTATCAGAAACAGAATGAAGAAACAGGGTAAGAACTTGAAATACCAAATGCCACTAACTTTTGGTACAGCAGAATCTTTCTTTGGCAGGGAGAGATCTAATGAGAAGTTTTAGTGATATCTTCATACTCTGAAATTACTCTTGAAGTCTATAATCTTTTTCTGGTTGATGTCATCAAACGTGTTCCTGAGAGTCTGATCATGCTGCAGTCACAGTGTACCTACACTTGTAGCTAACATTTCATAGAAAGTCTCTACGTGTCTGATAAGGAAAAACTCACCTCTTCACTGGAATTACCAAATATACCTTGGAAGTGAGTGAATTAATGTTGTCCAAAGGTGATCTTTTAGTTTTGATTTAAAAGTTGGTTGCAGTGGGTCACATTTCAGCATCCTGTTGAAAGAGGATTGGTTTGGGGGATTATGGTGGGAGGCTTCTTTGTATGTTTTATTTCCAAGAAACTTGCAGTAACTGGAATTTAAGGTAGTGTTATTTCTAACGTTTAGCATTCTGCCCTGATCTTGGTTTTGAGTGAGCTAATTCATGTAGCAATTCATTCCTTAATATTAATTTGCTACATTTTAAAACAAATAGATACTGTTTTTATAATAGAATAACAGCAAACCCTAAGCAGTGCAGTAGTAATACATTGTAGAAGGCATAGAGACTGCTGGTATGTCTAAGAGAATGTTTCATCTATAACCTAATTGGGCTAACTTTAAAGTCAGTGATTAATAAAATAAAATGTATTGACACTTAACCCCAAAAGCATTGCATATGTCAGTGTTTGATACGTCTCATTTCCCATGAGTTTGCCAGTAACAAGTGATGAAGTCACTTGACATTTTTCTGCAATCTGATACATCTGCTTCTGAGCTTTGATAGCACAGAATAAAATCCATTACGTAGCCATTAATAAATGTAAACATTTGAGAAGCTTTCATTTGAATCAAGTTTATTTCAATACAGGGTCGAGTGTGTTTAGACTTCTGTTGTATTTATACTGGGATAAAACCAGCCATTTACTGACCTTTAATGCTCTGAGCTATGAAAATGTTCTTGGACGTGATTATAGAGTCTGTACAGAATTGTGCTGCTGTTCTAAGTCACTAAGCTACTGGAAAATTGTTAGTTCTAAAATAGAATCAATTCTTAATGTTAATTTTCCATTTAATGATGAATGTTTCTCACTTAATTTACAGCTTTGACTTTTTGCATCTCTTTTTTTCTGGAAGATAATCAGTCTAGCTTTTGTAAGCATTTAGTATGGTACTGTAAAATATAAAATTTTCATCACTTCATACTTTTGTCACCAAAGCTGCTGTTGTATAGCCTCTAGCAAATGTGTGATAATGAAGGACAATTCAAAACTAATTTATTTTTTATTTTAAAGTACAATTTCTACCTTTGTTCTGAGCCAGAACTTTAAACTAGAATATTAGAATCCATAAAGTCTTTAAAAATTCGAAAACCTTTTGCAAAGATTATACTTTCTGATGTATATTCTTATTTATGGAAGAATGTGTTCAAAGCTTTTAATCAGCTCATCTATCCTCAAACTCAAGTAAAAGGTATACACTTTGTCGTATTAATAGACACTGCTGGTTTTAAAAATGAATTCTAAGCATTTAAAGAGAAAATTCCATAGCTCTTACTTAAGCAAATCTGCCTAGCCCTCGATTTTTCAGGTGTCTAAGCACGTAACTGCCTCAAATATGTGCTTATTGCCTTGTAGGATAACACCATGAGCTGTGATATTTTGACTTTAATTTTGCTTAAGATTCAAGGTTTCTTTCTGTGTTCCTAAATGTAGACAGATTTTGCTACTCATGCTGTCATGAACAAATCTTGTAAGCATGGCCTCTCTATAGTTATTGGCAGGTTGTGCTCTGGGTTCTCTAGGAATCTGTGTGGTATCAGAGCTGAGTTTGTGTCTCTCAAAACCAGGAGGGATTAACATCATAATCCTTGTTATTTGTGGCACATCATTCCAAGTCCTCCTTCCACATGCAGTTCTCTTTGGCTTGCCCTGTAGTGCCAAGCAGAACAGTGGGCACAGTGACTGGCCTGGTGAGGAGGTGCAGCAGCTGTGTCCTGTAGGCTTGTTCTGTTCAAGTGTTGCCTGTTTGTTGAAATACCAGCCAAGACTATCTTCCCCCTCTGACTTAAAAAATTTCAGGGTATATATCTTTAAATATCAAATGTGCAAGTGTGTTGATGTTTAGCTTTACAAAAGGCTAAGTGCACTATTTTGGGATCAATTCAGGCTTCAGTATTTTCCACCTACTTCACTCTGAGTTTGGAAATAGGATTTGAGACTGCAGCACCTGACAGCTGGAATACTTTACGGAAGTCTACAGGTAGCAGACAGGACACACATAATTAGAGTGCGAGACCAAAACTAAAATGTAAAATTCCTCACTGTGACTTTAAACTTGTAGCTTTCTAAAGAAAAAGAAAATATACTGTGCCTTAAACCAGTAAATGAATACACTCTAACTGTAGCCTGTGGACTTCCATAGCCTTATATTTGATTTTTGAAGTTGACCAAAAATATTTGTGTGGATCATACTGAAACTTGATTTGGGGAAAAGGCTTTAAAAAATTCTTTTGACCCCACTTTACACTTCGAGAAATGACAACTACAGCATATTTTTTGTTTGGGATCACACCAACCAAAGTCAGAAAGCTTTAGATGACCTGAATTTTTCAACCCTTTCTGTTGTGACCAAAAAAAAAATAAGGAAGGAAAACTACTCGCAGATATCTGTCTCAGCTTTGAAGTCTGTGTGTCAAATTATTTTTCAACATTTTGATCTTTAGTCCTCAAAAATAAAAAAATCCGCTTAATTGTAGTTTAAGCAAAATACTGTATTTAAGCCATTGAATAGCAAAATCTTTGCCAGTGTGAAAAGAAAACTAGGCAGAGGTGGGGTTGATTGTTTGTGTTAAGGCTCCAGAAGTTTTGACTATCAAATTTCACATTTTAGGAAAAATATTCATATGTAAATGGGGGGAAAAAATTACACATTGTTCTTCCTATCTCATTAGAGAAAACTAGAAATACTTAAGATCTTAAAATCTTGTTTTAATATAGTAGAAGGATTTCTTATGTATATTTTTTAATACAGAGAGCTCAGGAAAAACTACTGCTGGCTTTCCTTATTTGTCTCTAGAGGATTCTTTGTGTGTTTTGAACAAAGTGCCACAAATTGTGACTTCCCCCCCGCCATTAGCACTGAATCTCAAAAAGTGATGCCATCTCAGAGCTTACCGTTGTACTGTGGGTATTTAGACATGCAGACAAAATGACTGCATGTCAGCCGGTCACAGAGCTTGTTTGAAGCAATACACAGCAAAGTTATAAAAAACTTCCTTTCACCGGGCACTAACTTCAGTCTGGGTGCCACAATGCTGCTGCTCCTGCTGTGGCACAACACAGAACATGCTATCTTTGTGTCTTCCCTGCTGCTTCCTTCAGTGTGCTGGCTTAGGACTTGTAAAACTCATTCCAGTCACCTCACTTTTTATTTTGTGATGATGTTTCAGCAATCCTAGCCATTGGTGATTTTTCTAGCCACTGGAATATTCTAGTATTGAAACCCCCGAGAAGGTAGAACTGTCTTTAAGGCCTTTATGTGTCATGATAACTCAAGAAAAACTGTTTGATTCCCCATTTACCTTTTAATTGTTTTTTCAAGCACAAAGATGCGATAACGTTGGCCAAAATACCTGGTTCGGGTAATTAGGGGGGAGGGAAGGATTTGTTGGTTGTAAAAGGACTTAAAACTTTGAAGAAAACATATATGATTTTGAGAAAAATCTGTTGCTTCTCAAGCATCTGTCTTACATGTTTTTAACTCTTCCTCTGTTTTCAGTTCTTATGTAGCTACCATAAATCTGATGTTGTACATGGAACTAACTCTTAATATTTACAGGTTTTTAGAGATGTTGACAGGGTCTTATCTATAAATGTTTGAGTAATGCTATAGCAAAAGATTGTGCTTATTAAAATGTTTATAACTAAGTTCTTACACATCATGCCATGTATCATAAGCTTTGGCAAAGTCCTTGTCTTGTGAGATGCTGAGAAAATCTTGGAGATATTTTCAGATAATGTTGAAATTGCTGAAAGATGAAATCTCATACTCTTTAAAAACTCATTTAGATAGTGGTACTTTTTTGTTGTAGTTGAGGGCAACTTGACTGGGAGCTACTCTGGGATATTCCTATTTTGTTTGGTGGTTTCCCTGTCTGCAGTGTGTACTTCAACTTTTTTTATTTGTCTTTTTTTTTACCTAAGTGTGCATGACTTAGAGTACACTGTATAGTAAATCCCCTGCTAAATAAACACTTCTGTATATTTTTGTATGCTATTCCAACGTTGCTTGCATTGGTACAAATGGTTGTAATTCACAAAAAGTGCCACTTACCAGTACTGCTCTGTGGAGTGTTGTGTTACCTGTACTGCTGTTGTACAAACACGCTGATGAGTGTTGTGATCAACGTTTGCCTTTAGTCTTGGCTCAGGTACTCACGTGGAGCAGTTTGGTGCTTTTCCTTCTAACTTGTAATACTTGGGATTCTAAGCAGAAAATAAAAGTAGTAAACAAAAACCTTGTGGTTGGAGCAGTACTTTAACAGGTGCTTCCTTCACATCTCAAGTAGCATGCAATAAAGATCATACTGGATGAAGCTTGACTCAGTATTTTAACTCCAACTCCTTAGGCCTCGTGAACAGGAGATGCAATGAAAGTCAAAGTCTTCAGTGAATATTTTATTTAGTGAACAGTTTATATAGAGCATCATATGTATAAAACTTGTCTCAGCTAAACTAGTATATTTTAAATTTTTACCTTTTAGAGATGAATTGCATGGAACTGAGCAAGCAACGCTATGAGTATTTTCATCTTCAGGGCAGTTTCATTCAAACATACATGAACATTACTTACTGTGCCAGAAAGGTTATATAATCAGTATAGACACTTTGAAAAGATTTGATTTACTGAAGACGTTTATCAAGAAAACCTGATGCTTAAATATGGTTGCATTAAAAAGGCAGCACGTTGACATGTGGCTTTCACAGCATTTGTTAAACTTAGCTACGGTTCTCAAAGGAGGATGCAATTTCATTCAATTGGTGTAAGCATACTAGTAGTATTTTAATATGAATGTGTTCTGCTTATATTTGACTTTCTCTGAAGAAAAGAATTGAAATTATTTTAAGAAGACCAACCCCCACATTAAAATGAGCACTAGGTCTAAACAGACTTCTAGCTCCGACAGTTTCTCAAAGCTTTTAGCTCAGGACACAACAATACAAGTGTGTAAGGATTTTTCTTTTAGACAGCTCACAGAAAATATATGCTAATTGTATCTCTTGCGTATCTGCATACTTCATGAGTCACCCAAATTGCCTAAGTTCCTCCAGTAATATAGCTTGTTGCATATTTGCAGATGAATTTAGTATGTTTTACTGTCTGAATATACTGCATATCCCCCAGGTCTTTGTAAAGATATCAAAGGAATAAATTAATTGAGGAGGAAAAAAACAGGTAGAAGAAAACTGGCTGTCCCCCCCCACCCCCCTCTTTTCTAAGTTAAATAAGGAACTAAAATCTAATCCCAAACTGTAAATCATGCCTTTTCTCCTTTCTGTCATTTTCTCTACGGGAGCATGTTTCTACTTCTGGCTGAAATAAATATCTAGCTAGAAGATCAACAAAGACAGTTCCCTTATGCTGAGGCCTGCCTTTTTACAAGTTATTCTCCTGCTACTGCTCTGTTCTTAGTGGACTCATTGTCTGGAAGTTGAGTGTTACAAAACATAATTGATGGTGCTTGATGGATTTTATTTTTTGTGTGTATGATTTTTTTAAAGTCCAGATTTGCAGAATAATAAGCTGGATAAATTGTCCTGAATTTTTTTATACTACTGTAGTCATGCAGATAACACTGCTAGGACTTTGTTTACTGTGTTGCTAAAGATGTTTGGATGTCCAAAACTTCACCTTCCTGGAAGGGGGGTGGTAGGTTTTTATTTTGCTTTCAAAATTTAAACCAAAGAAAAATGTAAAGTTTCTAGTCAGAAATAAACATCTGTACTCTGCAGTAAGGTAATGGCCAAATATTTTTAATTTTAACATGTCTATTTCGGGATATATTTTATGTGATACTAAGTCATGTATCATCTATATAGTGGAGAGAAGAGTGCAGTGAAATTATAAACAAAAAATATGAGCAGCTCTGATATGAAGAATGCTATGCACTAAGGCCAAGATAAATTAGCAGAGTCCTGCTTGCAGCCTTTGCCTTAGTTTCCAGTGTGACAGGAGGATATTAATTGCTGATAAAATCAGGGTAGGAAAGCAATGCTTCCATTAAAATGTTATGATTTTGGATATTGAAACAGACATTACTTTTCTCTCTCTTTTTCCAGCATCAAGAAAGTGATCCATATCTCATTTTCTTTAAAACCATTAGTCACCATTCTAGAAATATGGCTAATTACTTTTAATTAAAAATAATATTTTGATAGAGCTGTGCTATTTCTCCTGGGAATGGTTTTAAACTTACTATATGCCTACCACCACTTGTCTGCAATACGGATTAGGAGGAATTTGTAGTGCACTGCTCGATAGCAACAGGTCTGAAGAGTATCAGGGATGAAATTCTCAAGGGTCTTTATGTCATGGATGGAAATGGAATCATTACTGTATTTTTGAACTCCTGCTAACGTCATTGACACCCACCCACAGTCTACTAGAAATATAAGTGCCGAGATCAGGTTGTTCACAGATTACGAGGAGACCAAGCAAGAAGGGGGCAAGCCAAAGCCAAATTCCCTGGTAAGCTCTATTTTAAAGAATGTGAGAGGGAGAATTTCTTTTCTCCCCCGAGTCAAGTTGTGAAATGGGTGTCTAGTATATTAGACCAGGCTTTATTAAATACCATTGCACATATTATTATATGTAGTAAAATTTAATTTAATGCAGTTTAAAAAATTGAGCTCTCTGGATTTTGAGCCATATTTTTGCATTCTCCGTGGAGCACACAGAGTTCTGATGTTGTATTAGCCACTGAAAATGGCTGTATGTAATAAATGTAAACTTACAAATGTAATATTTTGTGTTGAGTGTTGTACTAGTCCCTCAGAAGAGAGTCCAGTGTCTAGAAAGAGCTTTGGTATGGGAAACACTTGTTTAGAATAATTTGTTCTTCCAAGTACATGCATGTAATCTGCAGTAGGCAGATTTTCCTTGGATTTACGTGTTTACAGTGACAGCTCTGTGAGGTTTAAGGAGTGTCTGTTTGTCCTTCTTACAGACAGTCTGTTCATCTCCAGCATGTGGAAAGTGCTGCTCCTGGGTCTATATACAGTATTGGCTGTGAGAGGGTTGGCAAAGAGTGCTCCTTTCCAACCAGAAGAAAAATGGAAGCCTCTTGATAACCCCAGAAACAGAGACCTGGTGAGGAAATGTTTCAAGTGAGCTGAAGCTCTATGTGTTTTTTTGTTTTCCATCAAGAGACTCCTCATCTTCTAAATTTAAAGACAAGAGGGGCCCATTAGATGTAATGTCAGGAACTGTGCACTTTGTATAGTCAATAACCATTCCTCAGTCAAGATGTGCCCCTTAACTGAGGAGGCATTCTCAGAGCACAGTAGTGCATAAAACTTCCTTGTATCTCCACCCAGAAGCTTTCATTTTAAAAAAATTATTTTGATTATGCAGCTACTTGTTTTATGAAACAGAAGAGGAATGATTACTGTGTTTCTTTCAAATGTGTGCTCTGATTGCATGTTGTTTTATCTTACGGAAGTACAAATAAGTTTGCATCTGACAGCTACAAAAATACCACTTAGAGAACATTTACACAGTCTTAAAAAGAATTTGTGAAGGGAAAGAATCAGTTTCCTGTAATTTTTCCTCAGTGTTTTAAGAAGCATTAAATTTCAAATCAATTGCCCACTGTTGCTGACTCTTAGAGGAATGTTTAACAGAACTGTCTGTTTGCTCTAAGCAGGGGTTTGGCTGTGCCTGTTTTACAAGGGATGCAGTTATATCAAACCCCTGTGATTCAGTGGGGAGCATAAATGAGCTGCAAACAGTTGCTGGTTTTTTGACTTCACATAAGATGTGCAAGCCATGGATGGAGTGGACATGTCTGAATTAGGTTGCCCACACTGTATCAGTTTATGATTAGAATAGAGGATTTCATCCCACAAAGGAACAAATACTACATCTAATTTGTGTCAGTAGAAATAATTAATCTCCATTGGTCATGCTCTATTTTCACATCTGCAATATGTTCAGTTTTTCAGAACTCTCCAGGCTTACTTCTTGGGCAGGGGTCTTGATCTCAGAAAGTTCCCAGCTACTTTCACTGTGAACAATGAAGGACCAAGGCCTGTCATGTTCTATTCAGATCCTATTGCTTCTGCATTTGCAGATTATGAAGAAAGGAAAAAATCTTTTCAGAATGATTTCAAAGGCTGAAAGATTCTGCTGACAAAGGTAAAAGAGGATGCCTTGTGCTCTAATGTTGTTATGTGTAACCAAGAGAAAGATTCTGACTAAAGTGTAAAAGCAGCTTTTTTCTCAGAAGGAATTAAAAATGTAGTACCTTAACCCTTACCCGAAGTGGGTTTTAAAATTCTTGAGGCAGAGTTACAAGGTAATTACCACTTAGATAAAATAACACATGGTGCTTGTGCAAATCTATATAGACCATGATTTTTTGTTTTCTCTTTTTTCCCCCCTCCTTCATATGGAGGAGAATTCTAAAAATGTACAGATAATAGGGGGTGCAGGTTTTATGTAAGGAATTGAAAACAGATTATAAATTGAGATTAATGGTTTCTTGTGATATATGTATATTAAGAAAATTAATTTAGACATAAATTACTGCACTAACAAAGCATATATTATCTTTTACATTCAAGGTAAATAGTGTTTTCTTCTGGTTTACAAATAGTTAAGAATTTCAGTAAGATTTAAATCTAAGCATTTTGGTGATTTGCTGAGTATCTTAAAGTGCATAAGTTGTACTCAATATTCAGCTTAGGACTTCCAGCTCTGTCCTGTTCTCAGCCTGCTTAACTCCTCCTCTTCTTGTAATCAAAATTGAAGCTCCATTTTTCTTCATATCATGAACGATAATAAAGACTGCACTCAAATTTTAATAGTAAATTCTCTTTTTGCTGCGTTTTTATGCCAGGAAAAAAGCACTGTAGAATGTGTATTTTGTGCATGAAAAATAAATGAAAAGGGAATTCAGATGGGATGCCCTACTCTAAGTCCCAGCAGCAGTGAGAAAAGGATTGCTGGAAGTTCTTTGTCCTGCATAATTCAGGATGGTCATGGCAGTTCTTTTCAGTGTACAGAACTGTTTTGGGAACAGAGGTTCAGCTGGTGTTTTCATGTCTTGGTTTGGACCATACCTTGGTTGCAGATGGTTATTTCTGCATTTGTCTCACATATTTGTATTTTTTTTTTTTTGTCTTTTTCAGGCATTAACTTCAGAACTCCAGGCCAAGTGTAAACCTTCACAGCAAAATCTTACTGCTTTGACTTTCTAACTGTTACCTGACACTTTAAAATTTTCTTTATTGTCACCGTTTTTACCAATGGAACCTGGTGTCCTGGTGTAATGAGCACAGATTCTGTCTATTGACAAATGTGTGTGCTTTGGCTACTAGAGTTTGTGAGCAGAATTATGCTTAAGTGTGAATAAATGAAGAGTGCAACAGCGTGCATTTAACTACTGCCGAGTGTCTTTGTTCAAAGCTGGTAAATAAATGTTCCCTTTCCGTTTATTAGAACGAGATGTCCCAAGGTGTTCTGTGACGATTTTTCAGATCCTCTTTTGATACAACACCTTTCTTGGCGGCCCTCCGGCTGCTTGTGCCCCACCGCGGCCCCGCACGCCCATTTCTGACACTGCCCCGTCTGTGGGTGCAGGTACACAGCCCCTCTGCGGTGGAGTTTCCGAGGCAATAGCAGCCGCTCTGCCCCGGTCAGAACTGCCCCGTCTGTGGGTGCAGGTACACAGCCCCTCTGCGGTGGAGTTTCCGAGGCAATAGCAGCCGCTCTGCCCCGGTCAGAACTGCCCCGTCTGTGGGTGCAGGTACACAGCCCCTCTGCGGTGGAGTTTCCGAGGCAATAGCAGCCGCTCTGCGCCGCTCGCTGCCGGCCCTTTCCTCCGCCCCCCGCCCTCAGGGCGCGGCCCCGCACAGGCGGCGAGCGCGGCACCCGCCGCCCGGAACTCGCGCGTGCGGGCGCGGGCTGCGGCGGGCGCCATAGCGGGACGGACCCGGTGCCTCCCGCAGAGGGTTCCCCCGGGCCGAGCCGTGCCGGGGTCATGTCGGGCTTCAGCCCGGAGCTGATCGAGTACCTGGAGGGGAAGATCTCCTTCGAGGAGTTCGAGCAGCGTCGCGAGGAGCGCAAAAGCCGCGAAAAGGTGAGTCTGCCCCGCTTGGCCGCCCCACGGCCCGGCCGCCACCCTCATGACAGCACCTGGCAGGGCACGGACCGCCGCTCTGTGTGCGGGGGGGGGGCTGACGCTCTCTGCTTCTGAGGCCACGTAGCTGCGAAGTTCTGTGTGCAGATCACGAGGAAGGCGCCGGTGAGATGGCGGCAGCGCAGGCGGTGTGTGTGGAGAGCCCGGGACGCGGCGCTGCGGTCCCGCCGCTGTGGGCGGAGGCGCCGGCCCCGGCAGCGCTAGGGCAGCGCCGCCCGCCCCGCGGGTAATCGGTGCTTGGGTCGGAGCAAGGAGCGGGTTTGGGTATGAACTCCTCCGGATTATCTGCTACAGCTCCCCCGCCAGCATCTGTGTGAAGTCTAAGGGGAAGAGCCAGTGCGGCTCCTCCTTTGACTTTGTGGCAGCAGTAAATATAGGGAGATATAGCTTTGTGTCCGGCAGTATGCAGGCGGTGTTATTAAGAGAAAATCTGTATGATTTGTCGGAGTGTTGCAGTTTACTTTAATTTTGCTACCTTTGTGTCAAAATGCTACTGAGTTTCCGCATTTCTTGGTCTTCAGAGAGCAAATTCAGCAGAACTCAGCTGTCATGGAGGGATAAGTATTATCCTAGGCCAGCATTCTTACCGGATTAATGAGTGCAATTTTGATATTTTGTTTTGTGTTTAAAAAGTCAGGCTTCTGGAAGGATTTGTCACACATAACTTTTTTTTTTTTTTCCCTAATACAGTAAACCATGTCATCTTACCTCTCTATAATGCCAAATAAGCAAAGGACTGGTCTCTTCAGTTAAAACTAATGTGAACATTCACCATCTGAGTCACCCCACATTGATAAGAATATAAATATCTTGAAAGCAAGTTTTATTTGCTTCAAAATACCATGCTTATCCCACCTGTTTCACTGGAGGTACAAAGGCTGGAAAGCCATGGTCCAAATGGTCACTGTAAATATATGGGGAAATAAAAATGAGTTGTACTATAAAGCTACTAACTGATATTGTTGGTGTGTGTAGGAGGGAGAAAATGCATCTGCTGAGGAAAACGAGGAAGATGTAGAGGCTCCATCTTCATCCAGAAAAGCATCTGGGAAATCCCAAAGTCGGGATGAAACTGACGGTAGATGTTTGTAACATAATCGTTCGTATTTGAAAAGGCATTGGAAGCATTTGCTCTTTGAGAACTGACTTCATAAAAACCTGGCTCCATTTTTCCCCTTCTGATCTCTGAAGGGACTGAAATAAAAGGGATATTAAATTAATGAATAAGGTTTTTTTAATAGGGGCAGGGGAAGAAAAGCCTTGTGTTTAGATGCTTAATATCCAAGTCAGAATAAGAATAACCAAACATACCCAAGTTGAAAAAAACAACATAAACCCAGGTGTAGTCCCCAAGTCCCTCTCCTGTGCAGGCAGTACATGATAGATTTGTTTTTCAGTCCCAACTTGATACTGTCGTTACTTTTTTATCAAATCTTTAGGTGCCCAATCCCCCAGCTCAAACCTTTGAGCCCTGTATATTTGGAGTTTTGCATATAGATCTGTGGACAGTTATAACCTTGGGTTAACTTCATAATGAGAAGTTGTAAATAAAAAATATGAGATTTAAAAAATATATATGCATTAAGCATATTTATTCCAAGTACTTAGCATAATTTTCTTATTTATTTTAAAGAATTCTGTTCTTTCTCCAGAGAAATAATCTGGGTTTTGCATTTACACTTGTCATGGATGGAATGGTTGCAAGATCTCGTTTTAAATTACTTCTAAAAATTGGTTGCTGGATTGTTGTGTAGTAGAATTCTCTGCTCACTTACAGCCTCTTCAGCTGAAAAGAAGCAGCCAGCCAGCTCAGTGCTTGAAAATAGCTTAATCTTCTGGATTGAGAAAAATGTTGATTAAACTGTTGCTTCATTCTGTGTGTTCCTCCATGCTTTCATTTCTGATATCAAAAGATCTTACAGGCTGGGCTATACCAAGCACTGGTGATGAGTAATGCAGAGCTTTAAAACCAAAGAGGCGGCTAATAGTTTTTCTGCATTTCTGCAGGCAGCATTCTTACAGAATAGCTGCTTCAAGTGGGCTGCTGTTTTCTCTGCACTTATCCAGATAAGCAGCATGTCCTCTTCATTATATCGTAAACCTATTTTGCTTCTTTCTCAACCAGGAGAAACAGCAGATGGGGTCAGTAAATCTGTTCATCGGGTCTTTGCATCCATGCTTGGGGAAAATGAAGAGGAGGAGGATGATGAGGAGGAGGAAGAAGAAGAAGAAGAGGAAGAAGAAACTACTGAGCAGCCTACAGCTGGAGATGTTTTCGTTTTGGAGATGGTTCTTAATCGAGAGACCAAGAAAATGATGAAAGCAAGTATTTAAACTTTCATGTAACTTCCCTGTGTCTCCTGTCCATAAATGCCACTTTGTGTGACTTTTAGCTACTTGCTGAGAAATCTACCTGAAAATTGTTCCATGTAGGATAATCCTGCTTATGCTGGTGTTTGTTATGCTGTCCTTGGTTTTCATAAAATCGCTGTAATTTACTGTTTGAAAGCTTTCAGAAATAATGAAACCAGTTTTTCCAGTGTCAGAAAACTACGAACATTAGCAAGTCTTTTGGTCAGTCATTTAATATCACTAGTACTTAAACAGCTTGGTGTTAGGTGGTGTTAAGCACAACAGGATGTCTCCTGAATTTGGGCACAACTTAACCTTGGGCAGAAATAGCATCCCTTTTCCATTTAGGAGAAAAGACCTCGCAGCAAACTTCCTCGTGCCTTGAGGGGTCTGATGGGAGAGGCCAACATCAGGTTCGCTCGAGGAGAGCGTGAGGAGGCCATTCTGATGTGCATGGAAATCATTCGGCAAGGTATGGGAGAACGGGCAAACTTTTGGGCTTTAAGGATGGGGTGAAATTTCTATGTGCAGGAGGAGGATTCAGTGTGGCTTCACTGAAGATGAAAATAAACAGTACAAGCAAAGTCAGGGTATAAGGAGCAGAATTAAGAATAAGTGGTGCATTTCCTTTATTTATTTGCTTATAAAAAGGAACTAGCACCCCAGTTCTGCAGAGGCCTGGGCCTTGGCTTAGCTTTACAGAGTTTGCTTTTATTGTCTTTGTAGATGCAGAGTATAAGCATCAGCATGACTTACAGTGTAGAATAATATTATAAGTGGTTGTTGTTAGATTCAGTCAGGCTGTTAAATAATTTATAGAAGTGAATCAGAAACTTGTCTGCAAGTTTTTCCTGAATTTAAACAGCACATGCGGGTGTTTTATATAATTCTGATACCTGTTCTTTGAGAAAGTTATATATTTCCAGTGTGGATTTTAAACAATAAATCTTAGTCATTCTTTTTGTCTTTTCACAGCTCCTCTTGCTCACGAGCCATTTTCCACTCTTGCCATGATCTATGAAGACCAGGGTGATATGGAGAAGTCACTACAGTTTGGACTGATTGCAGCTCACTTAAATCCTAGCAATACTGAGGAGTGGGTTAGACTGGCAGAAATGTCACTGGAGCAGGACAATATTAAACAGGCTGTTTTCTGCTACACAAAAGGTAGTGTAGCAAACATTTTAATAATTTAAAATTAATGCTAGGTGCTAATGGCAATAATTTTGTTTTCTTCTCCTTTCTAGTTTAGTTTGCTTCAGGGTGCTAAGATTCTGATACCTCTGTCTGGACTTTGATAAAAGATTAATGAATCTGTAATATAGGATGTCCTTGCAAAAACCTTGTGCATGTCCATTAATATGAATCAAGGAAATGAATGTGAAATGCACTATGGCCTTTTCCTAAGCTTCTCATATGCTGCTGCTTGTTCTGTAGCTCTGAAATATGACCCGACCAATGTGCGCTACCTGTGGGAGAGATCCAGCCTGTACGAGCAGCTGGGGGAGCACAAGATGGCCATGGATGGCTACCGGCGCATCCTGAACCTCCTGGCTCCCTCTGACGGGGAACGCTTCATGCAGCTGGCCCGAGACATGGCCAAGTGAGTTGGGTTTGCAAACACTGGGATTTGCTTTGCCAGAGGAGGCTGGTGCTTCAAGTGTGTAGCTCTCCCACAGTAGACTTTACTACCTTGTTAACTACTTTGTATCATTTCTTGTGGAAAGCTGTTATTGGCCTGTTTCAAAACAGTTTAAGGTCTTTTGGTCTTCGAGTTTGTGAAATGTACCAAAAAATGCAAGGATATGTATTATAACAATATTATTAGTGAAGGTTTCTGAAACGAGGTTAATGTGGTACATGATTGATGCCTGGCTCCAGTGGGGGAGACTGTGACAAGAACTCCAATAATGTCCTAACAAATAGGGGAGGAAAAGAATTGTTAATTATTTGAAATACATAAAAATTGTCAGCAACTGTAAGGAAAGGAAACCCCCGCCTTTCTCACTGTCTTTTATAACATCCACTTGCTAATGAAAATCTTTGCTAATAAGCAAAAATAAGAGAAATATGAGAATCCTTTTGCTTCTGTTCAAAATACATATTGTCAGTTATGTCAAACACCTGGTATCTCTTATCTGTGTTTTATAGGAGTTACTATGAAGCCAATGATGTGACCTCTGCTATTGAGATAGTAGAAGAGGCCTTTACCAAACACCAGAGCCTTGTGTCCATGGAGGATGTTAACATTGCAGCTGAACTGTACATCTCCTCCAAGCAGTACGACAAAGCTCTGGCGGTACGGACAGCTGAGTGCCTTTGGGGGTCATTTTCGGCACCTCTTTGCCTGCCAGAACAGATAGTTTATGTTCCTGCAGTGCTGAAATAGGGTCCTGCTTCTATAAAGATAGAGCTCATCAGACACAGACTGCTTGCTACTAGTTCTGTAGTAATTAGCATCTAAATTAATGGATGGATTTAATAAATTGAGAGGCAATAGACTTGTATGTTGTTTGAGGTTTAAAATTTTAGGATCCTTCCGCTCCTTCTCTATAGTGGACGGAATCTTAGTAGCCAGAGACCTTCAGGCTGGTTTTGTGAGTAATACCAGCAAAGGTCATTCTCTAAGTGGAAGGTTAAAATCATGACACTGAATGCTTTGAAGGTGCAAATTCAGACTGTTGTGCTTTATCTGGCAGACTTGTGTTACAACTAATAATTTGTGCATTAAGCACTAAGGATACATTCCAGAAAGACAATACATCTTGACTCTAAGGCATCAGGAATTGGAGAAGATTGCTTATCTGCTCCAAATTTGTTAATTCTCACTTTTGAGGCATATTTCCAACTGGCTTTGATGTGGCTTTGAGAGGGAAGATGTTGGTATTTGGCCATTGTCATACTTTCCAAGATAGATTGAAAGGACCCTGTAAGTTGGGACTTCTTCTTGTAAACATTTTTATTTGCTGATATTAAATTACTTTGGGGTTTTTTTTCCTCCTTTAGATTTTATTCAGTTCTCTCTCTGTCAGAGCACAATGTCATGAGCTTGCAAATAATTCCTCTGACCCTTTTTTTGTACTTCTTTCCTCCTTAAACATCATTCAGTCAATTTTATGTAGACAGTATTTAGCTACCGCATTTATTAATGGAGTAGAACTGTAGTCACAGAACTGTTTTCCTGTTTCTTTTTGAAGGTTCTAGTTGGGTAGATGAATGCAGCTTCTCTTCTGATAACTTCTGTGATGTCTGAAACTGTCGTGTGGGCTGGTTGCTCCATTTGTGCTTTAAATCTTTGAAATGATCCAAGTTACTTTTCTGTTTTAGGTTATTACAGATTTTACAGGAATTGTACTTGAAAAAAAAGTACCAGAAAAAAGTGCAACTGAGGAGAAAAAGGGTAAGTAGCTGTCAAGTTGTTACTGTGGCCCTGCTGTTCATGTGATATATTTCCTTTACCTTTTCAGCTCCTGGGTATATTTTGCTGCCTTGTTGACAGGCTTTTCTCTATTGAAACTTGTGGTACTCTTAGTGAGTTACATGGCGTAACCTCAGTTTGCTGTAAGAAGTTACTCTGGTGTCCACGTAGCCCTGCTGACTCATTGAAGACAAGGACGGCTTTCTAGGCAACTGGAGGCCTTTTAAAGTTCTAAACATTCCTCTGAGTGTTTACATCAGACCAGCTATTTCTACCAGCTAAATAGCTTCTAAAAAAAAGTTAAAAAGATGAGTTTAGTGGCAACTGTACTCAAGAATAGCAACCTTTGACCTAAGACTAATGTTCTTTATATATCCTGCATCTGTTACTAATCATCTAACTGAAATCTAGGCATACTAGCTCGTAATTTAATGAAATAGATTGTCTTTGAGAAACCTACTTTATGAAAGTAATTTCATCTGAAAATACTTATTTAGGCTGTAGAATGGACACAGCACACCAACTCTGTAAGCAGACAGTCTGTTCTGTGATTAAAGTGATTGTTTCAGCAATCTGACTCAAACCCAATATAGGTATAAGATATTTCTGTTGGCTTTCTGCTTTGATTGAACAGGTAAAAATACAGTTGATTTATGAACAACTGTCCTGATGGAGACTTTCAGCAGGTAATTTATAAGAAATTAATCTATAATGAGTCTAGGAATTAGAACACAGGGTTTCCAAGTTACCTCCTGTGTGCAGGTGGTTAAGAGAAGGCTTCTAAAATAGAGCTTGGTTTTCCACCCTCTGTTGCTTTGTACCTTTTGTAACTTTTATAATTGCTTCCTGCTCTGCTGTCCTTAAAAAAAAAAAATAAGCATAACAACACAAAAGACCCCCAAACCAAACCAAGAAAAACCCAGTCCACTTTTCAGAGTAAGCTGCCAATCAATTATGGATTCAAAAGCAAGTAACTGTTGGCTTAGCTGGTGCTACTGGTTAATCTGATAATCTTTAAAAAAAGATACAGGTGCAGCGGTAGAAACTCAGGAAAGCCAGGAGGCAGTGACTGACGACCAAAGTCATCCAGTTGCTGAATCCAGTGCTCCAGGTAAGTAATTTAATTTTTAATTTCATACAAGTCTGTGAACGTATGCTTAGGAGCCAGCTTGCAATCATATAACAGCTGGGAGATTTGTAGCAGCACAGAAACAGGGCTTCATCCAGAAAAGGATTCTTCTGTATTTTCATTTTTCCCTTACTCAGGATTTCCTTCTAACCCAGCCAGACACTTTTCATTTTGTAAAAATATATCAGTAGGTGAATAGTTACCCTTGTGCTGGGTATTACAGTGTTCAGAGAATGATGAATTAGTCTGCATGGTGTGATTTGCAGTAATGGGATGTAGGAGGTAAAAGGGAGACCTTAGTTTGGAAATCACAGTTTTCTCAGGTTCTAGCAATCACTCTGAATGTCTGGTGTAAGCACTGAAGTGAAGGAGATCTTAAACAGGAATTAAGGAGATGTCATGGCTCTGTGTGAAGGGCCTATGATAATGGAATTCTATTGTGTGACCTTTCATTTGCTGGTATTGTCATGGATAACTACTGTGCCTCATGTTTGCATTCTGATCAGATTGCATTCAGCCTACCTGTTGTGTGAAGTTCTATAGGTGATGTGTTTAACAATGTGTTCAGGCAGTGCCTGGTACACAGGACTTCGCTTAGCAAGAACAAGAACCTTAATACAGGGCATTTCCTTCAACAAAAAACAAGGAGAAGAGGGTACAGGTGCATAAATTGTTAAAGGAAAGCTTTATTAAGCAAGTACCTCTTAAGTAGGCAAAGGGTCTAAGCACATCCTGTGGAATTCTGCTGTTGAAGCCGATGCAGACTGACAGCACTTGGTACCTCACATGGAATTATTAGTCTCAGAGTCAGCAGGAAGACGTTGCTCCAACTCTTGGAAAAGATAGAGGAGGAGAAAAAGAAGGGGAGACAAACACTTGCTAGAGTTGATAAGAGTATTTTCTTCAGTGGAACTGAACATGGCCTGGAGGGGATGTGGTACTTCTGAAGTGCTTGTTAAAGCCTCTGAGTTCAGAATGAAATTCTTTATCTTGTTACAGCTGTGGAGAAGGTCAGCTGCTGCATACCTGAGGGTGTTCCCATAGACATCACAGTCAAGCTGATGGTGTGCTTGATTCACTTGAACATCCTGGAGCCACTCAGTGTAAGTGGAAACCAGCTCAGAAGGGGGGAATGTTCTAAGAAATTACAAAAGCAAGTAATTCTTCCTGTTTTCATAGACTGAGGTGGTTGAGGGAGCTGCGGAGATTTTTTGCTTCTCTCTCCCACCAAGAGAGAAATCTCACAGGCCTGTAATAGCAGAGGAAATATCTTTGTCCTTAGAAATTATGCCTCCAGTGGAAATACTACTAAAGCACAGTAAGTCATGGCCTGTGTGCTGTGACAAGCCCAGGACCACGTTGCAAAGTTGTTGAACACTAAGGAACGTGTTTTCACTTTGTTTTAAAGCCATAGTAAATGTGAAGACTGTTCTTTCTTAAAGGACACTCCTCACTGATGAACACTTTAACCCACTGGATGTGTGAAACATCTAGAATAGAAAAATGTGGCTTTTTCAGGAATTCTGAATTTCAGATCTTTTATTTTTCACTTCTAAACTAACATTTAAATAAAGGAAGTATTGTTCAGAATGCAAATAGAATAAAAATCATTGCATAAAAATGTAAGCTTCCAATAACCATGCTTTAAAGAAATGTTCTCAATGATTATTTGTGCTTTAAGTGTTTGTATGGTTTTTTTAAGCCTCTTTTGACTACTCTGGTGGAACAAAATCCAGAAGAAATGGGTGACTTGTATTTGGATGTCGCAGAGGCATTTTTGGATGTTGGAGAATACAACTCAGCACTGCCTCTCCTGAGTTCCCTTGTCTGTTCAGAACGATACAACCTGGCTGTTGTGTGGCTTCGGCACGCGGGTGAGAAGAGGCAGGACTGCTGAACATGGGGGACTGAGAGATGATAATACGATGCTGAGCATATCCAGTGACCTTTATCCAAGATCACAGGAATTTTAGATTGACTGTTGAATGATAACTGGTATTTGCAGAGCTATAATTGAGGTTTATCATGACAATTCTGTCAAGCATAGCATTTTTTTGGTCTTCATATACACTGAAATTTACGTCAGCTGAAAGTAGTTCGTGTTCATGTAAGTGAAGCAGCGTCTATTCTGCATGTCATTGTGTATCAACTGATGTTTGAAGTGAAACTGTGGCTACATAGTGCATATATCTGAATATTTTCAGTTAAAAATACATGTTTTGGATGGTTTTACTAAAAAGGTATGTTAACTTACTTGCAAACTTTGAAATCTTCTTTTTCTGCCACTTAAGTGTGTTGTGTTGTTTATGGTATTTCTAGAGTGCTTGAAGGCTTTGGGACACATGGAACGTGCTGCAGAGAGCTATGCCAAGGTTGTTGATCTTGCTCCTTTGCATCTTGATGCAAGAATCTCACTTTCAACACTTCAGCAGCAGCTGGGCCGACCTGAGAAAGCTCTGGAGGCTCTGGAACCAATGTATGACCCAGATACACTGGCTCAGGATGCTAATGCTGCACAGCAGGTGGGCAAAGTGTTCTGTGCTTCTGTTTAGGATATATTATCCTGCCAAACTGTGCTAGTAGTCCAAGATGTCTGCATAGGACCAGGGATTCAGACTTATTTCCCCATGGTGAGCTTGCAGAGTGACTGATTCATTACAGCATCAGGGACACGTGCTCCTGACACTCTCCATGACCAGTCCCTCAGCATTTTCCCCTGTCCCACCTGATAACTTCTGTGCAACGCACAAGCTTTTGGCCACCGAGAGTCAGTTGTGACACCACTCACTCTACATCAAGTTGATCAGCAGTTGGTACATGTGAGCTACATGGTTTGGCCTCTTTGTAAGCAGAGGTTCTGAATCCCCTCTCTAGAAGCACCTTCACCATAGGTAAGAGTCATGCCAAATTTCTCTGAAATTGGAGAATTTGGAACAGTAACTCCTGAGAGCAGTTAGGGAAAGCTTACCTGCTGCTACAGATTCTTACAGCTTTCTGGAAGCTTTTACAGTCCTATTAGTACTAAGTCAAAATTGTTTGTTTTGTAAACTCACTCTCTGTGCAAGAGGTTGAATAATAATGTTCACTGTTGTCCAGGAATTAAAGCTACTTCTCCATCGCTCCACACTGTTGTATTCCCAAGGCAAAATGTATGGTTACATTGACACGTTGCTCACAATGCTGGCAATGCTGCTGAAGGTAAGCCAATCTTTCCAGCTGCACTGTAAGCAATTGGACAGCTGTGACTTGGGTCAAGACAAACAACAGGAGGAAAGCTAGTGGGCTTTCATATGTAAATGGTTTCATAATCCTGTTAGCTAGTAATCTTGCAGCTAGACTGCAGTACTGGTGTTCCTGCCTGTAGTGTTTAGAACAGAGGACTATTTGTATGTATAATTGATAGAGTGACTTCAACTCCCTGTTCTCAGTGTACTTAGAGCCCACTGAATTCTAAAGCTGCTTCTTGCCTTTTTAGCTCTCAGCACAGAGCTTTTTTGAGGTGTTAATACTGGCTTCTATTTCAAGAATTTTCTTTTTAATTTCTTTTTTGTCTTATTTTCTTGTGATAAATGACAAAACAAGAATTTGTTTAGCCAGTTAATACAGTGGTGGTGGTTTTGTGTTAATTGTTTTTTGTTTATTTTTAAATAGGGAGTGAGTGAAGGGACTGTTTAGACCTCCATTTTATCCACCTGCTCAGCACCTTGACTATTGTATTATACTGGTTGAATAGCTGACTATTCACATATGTCTGAAACTGATAGAGAAAAGCATTGTTCTTCTTATACCTCTGTGCAAAGAGTCTTGATTTCAATATGCCTAGGGATGTTCCAATCCCAGGAGAAATCTTTTTAAGTAGCTTAAAGGGTTTGTATCTTGCTTTTGCATAGCCCAGTTCACACTGCAGCAAGAGACAAGGCAGAGATGATGTTGGGAATGTTCTCTCTCGTGATCTTGCTGTATTGTGGTGTCACAGACTGTTTTGGGATGCAACATGAGCAAGATGGATTGGCCATAAAGCTGCCTTTGTCGTAGGATGTTATATTGTAATCTGAAATGCTGCCCTTAAATTTGTTTCTAGGTAGCAATGAGCAGAGCTCAAGTGTGTTTGATATCTAGTTCCAAATCTGGAGAGAGACACCTCTATCTTATTAAGGTGTCGAGGGATAAAATTTCTGACAATGATGACCAAGAGACAGCAAATTGCGATGCGAAAGGTAACAAATCACAGATTGTTTATTAAAAACAAAGCAACAAGGTGAACTCCATAGTTCTGAAAAATGATAGAAATGTTACTATTTTGCATGCTAAATCCATGCAGTTCATGTTAACATTGCTTTATTTCTAGGGCAAAGAAGGCAGCAAAACTGAAGATAATATGTCTTAAGGGAACAGTCCCCATTCAGAGAAAAATAGTAAGATAACAGAATAATTCATATTGAGAAGGGCCTGTAGAGATTTTGTGGGCCAACATTCTCCTGAGGGCAAATACCATACACTCAAATCTAGAACGTAATACAAATATATTTTAAAGGTGGTGTGATTTTTTTTTAGCTGGCCCAGGCTTACTTGAGCCAGACTACATGTTCTTAAGCGCTGCTTGATAAATTAGGGAGAGTAACTTCATTGCATTCATGTAGTATGTTTACAGCTTGAACTGGGTGTGTTGTTTGCCCTTTGTTCCCACATTGTGGTTTTTGCTGGAGTTCTACAAACTGCCCTTAAACTGAGAAAAAGTAAATACTTCATATTAGCTCTTAGTGCTACAACGTCTTTGAAAATACCAGTTTGATGTATGCATCTATTTTGTAAAAATTTATATTTCTTCTAATTTTTCTCAACTTTCTGGCTCCAATATGTTTAGCAATTTTTGCTGTTCTCACAAGCGTTCTGACAAAAGATGACTGGTGGAACCTCCTCCTGAAGGCTATTTATGCCTTGTGTGACCTCTCCCGGTACAAGGAGGCAGAGCTACTTGTGGATTCCTCACTGGAATATTACTCATTCTACGAGGATAGACAAAAGCGCAAGGAGCTGGAGTACTTTGGGCTCTCTGCTGCAATTCTGGACAAGAACTTCAGAAAAGCTTACAACTATATCAGGTGTGCTACTGAGAAGGCAGAGCAGCCTGTGCTGTAATTGCCTCCACTGAGGCTGTAGTCATACTTCCGATGATACTGCTGAAGGGGGCAGGCTGATGCTTTTCAGCCTTGGCTAAAAGAGAGAAACTGAAGGAGCTTTCTGATAGCCTCACGTTCCAGAAATGCACAATGGAATAGGCTGGTTGATTGGTTTGGCCAGAACTATTGGTTCTGGTTTTCACTCTCATCTTTGCCTCAGTCACTGACTTTCTCTTTGAGTGTCTGTTCTTCGTAATCTTCCCTGAACTGCTGAGATTTTATTGAAAATTACAGTATTGACTACATAGCATTTACTAATTTCTGGCATACTTCTCATTCTGTAGAATCATGGTAATGGAAAATGTCAATAAGCCCCAGCTGTGGAACATCTTCAATCAAGTCACTATGCAGTCTCAGGATGTCCGTCACCATCGCTTTTGTCTCCGCCTGATGCTGAAAAATCCTGACAATCACGTGCTGTGTGTCCTCAATGGGCACAATGCCTTTGTGTCTGGCAGTTTCAAGCATGCTCTTGGTAATATCTTTCATGTTCTAATATCAACAAATAGAACAAGTGAAAGTTTATAAAAAGAGAAAGATCGGGGTTTTTTTTTTCATCAGAAAATTATAGGTTCACAATGCTAGTCTGGTGCTTTAATTATTCTGTACACAAATCAGAGCATTGCTGAAGAATTTTGCTAATAAAAATTAAGCTGGCATGTTTCAAGTTTAGCGCACATTGCAAATACAACTAAGTTGCAAAGATAATTGGAGGCTAATGATGATAATAAGGACAGAACCAGCCCAATTTAAACAGCAAATACAGCTGGTTGCATGTTTTAAGCAAGCCTTTGAAGTAAACCTATGGCTTTCAGTCAAGCCCTCCAAATGTCACATTTAAATCCCAGCAAGGACCTTGTGTGCCTCCTGTGTCTGATTGTTTTCTGCTTCCATTTTTGCATCACAATCTGCATTCTTCCTTCAGAATCCAGTGGGTGCTGAAAATACACAATTTTATTCCCTGTTTTTTCCTGTGTATTTTGATGTAGGTATATTAAACTGTTTCTTTTCTTAGTTCACACTTCTAATTCAAAGATTTCTCTCTTGCCCTTAAATTCTTACGGAATGCTTTTCACAACCAACATCTTGATTCATTTATTTGGTTTTAGGTCAGTATGTGCAAGCGTTCCGTGCAAACCCAGATGAGCCTTTGTACAGTCTTTGTATTGGCCTGACTTTCATCCACATGGCCTCTCAGAAATATGTGCTGAAAAGGCATGCTCTTCTAGTACAGGTGAGGCAGTGTGATTATTGTTACCCACAGTGTTTCCTGGCTTTGTATCTTGCAGATGGTTATGGCTACAACACACTCTGTTCAAATAATTTTTCATAATTAAGATGGCATTTCAAAAGAGGGAAGTGGCAAAACATGAGCACAGATGAATGTGCTTTTGAACTATAGTTACACCATCTGAACCTCCTCTCCTTATGGGTAAAGGTAGCTTGTTACTCACATTGATGTTAACAGCTGCCAGGTGTTTGTGAAAATGTTACTGATTTCTTGGTGGCTGTAATCTGGATTTTCTTTGAAATTTTTCTTGGCCTGCCTTGCTGTAGAGTGGAATCTATGCCACATGCCCTTCGTAGATATGCCTCATACACTGCATTGTTGAAGTAAATTTTACAGGCTTAGAAAGTGGGTTTTTTTCCCTTGTCTTCCTTTTCCACTTTTAGGTGCCTCTTACAGCTCTCTTTGTAAAGATCTTGTAAGCTCCAATTTAGGCTATCCTCAAATTTTCAGCTTCCTTATTTCCATTTTTCTTTTCATCTGCAAGATCCAGTTACAAACCACGGACTGAGTATTCCCAAACAGAATCTTGAAAGTAATTTCCTCTACTTTCCACCAAGTATTTTCATTAACTTGAAATACCTTTTAATTCCTGTAGCTGCTGAGCTCAGAGTCAGCACAATATGGTGAGAATCCTGGGCTCTCGTGTCTTCTGAAATTGCTGAAAGACTGAAGCTTGCACTGATCTTGACAAAAGCTACAGGTCCCCAACTACTCTAATACAAAACCAGTTATGACCATGTCCAACTTCAAGACATTTTGAACTTGCAAACTTTGGCCTAATTTTAGTATTTTTATCCACCTTTTTTCTGTAACCAGCCTGCCTTTCTTAAAGGGCCTGCCCTGTTCTCCTTTTACAGCATACTTGAACAATGTCCTATTTATGTTACCCCCTGGCAATACAGTTCTCTGCTCTCCTCATTTCCTGCTTACTATACTCAGCGATTTTACATCATTTCTTGCTGCTATGGTAGTTAATTAGTAATTCAACCACAGTGACCTACTGATGACCTAAATTATGATCATTACCTGCTTGTGTCTGAACTAATTCCTTCTATTGAAGGAGGTACCTTCTCTGATTACCAACATGGTCCCTAGAAAGAAGGTCCTCTATTTACAACAGAATCATCACACTCCAAAGTGGTAACAAAACAAAATGCACGGGAGGGGAGGAAAAAATTGTGTGCTCGATTTCTCTTACAGGGATTCTCCTTCCTTCACCGCTACTTGGACCTGCGCGGACCCTGTCAGGAGTCTTTCTACAACCTCGGCCGTGGCCTGCACCAGCTGGGATTGCTGCACCTGGCCATCCACTATTACCAAAGAGTACTTGAACTTCCTCCCCTCACCTTAGAGGTACTGTAACTTTGTAAGTTATGGACAGAGAATAAAGTCAGGTAAATGTGAAGAATTTTGTAGTCATAGTAAGATTTTACACTTAAAATCTGTGTAGTTGCATCTCCTTCAATTTCTACTTTCATTCCTTGTTGTTGGAAGCCCAGATCTCATTGTCACCTGATAATATATTTAAGCATGTGTTAAGTTCAAAGTTTTATGAATCTTGAAGGATTTACTCACAGGCTGAAGCAGCAGCAAAAAGGATTGCTAAACAGCTTTACCTGATTAAGTAGCTGACTTTTCTATATATTACATGCAATAAATTATAACTGGAAGTTATAATTTATATAATAAATTATAATTTATATAACTGGAAGTTATATACTCACCCATGCTATAAAACAGCATGCTGGAGCAAGATGGACCAGTATTAGGAATGCCTAATTGCATCTGAGCCATGGTTTAATTCTAATTGATCTGTATTGAATCCTAATTGACATGTCATACATTTAGAAGTCTGGTCTGAGAGAAAGTTTTTGCCTAGCTGTGGCACGGGTAGGTAGAAACATTGCAAGTGTGTTTAGAAAACGGGCAGGGTTTTAAAGTAAGAGCTGTGTTAGTCAGCCCTGGGAGTTCGAGCAGCAGTTTTGTGACCATGTAAAAGATGCAGGCAGTATTCACATTCTGGTTGGAGAAACAAATACTTTGCATGCAAAGACAAATTAAGGTAGTAGTTTCCTGGGTTTATGAGCTGGCTATTTAACTAACAGCTAATGTTCTGAGTGTATAATTTTATAACTTAGGTGATTAACAACATGATGTGAAACTCCTTAAAGAGGGAGAGCACAAGTAATACTTGTTCTGTTTCCATACAGCTGAAAGCCTTTATTAGCCATGAATATGTAATTTGATTGCACTGTAATGGCTACTCATGTTTCAGTTTTATACTGTTTTTGCATATTGATAACTTTTATTAATAATTATTTTTACAGGGAATAGAAACCGATCAGACAGACCTGAGAAGAGATACTGCCTTTAACTTGTCGCTCATTTACCAGAGCAGTGGGAACACCAGAATGGCTCAGAAGATGTTGTATACCTATGCAGTTGTGTGATGAGGTTTGTGCAGGTGGAGTTGATACCCTTTGGATTGACCTTTGCATTATGCAGTGCTGGGGAAGCTGGTTTTAAGTACAACTTTTTCTGCAGACAGTCAGAGATGCGGCTGGTGCTGTATTGTGGCTTTGTGGACTTCTGGTTCTGCCATTTGCACTGTACCACATGTGGATGGGAACTGGGCATTCTGAGCACACCCCTGACATGCTCACGAGTGGCTGCTTTTAGATCTTCTCCTTTGGTGCACTGCTCTCTAAACTGATATTCAGTCTTGTATATAGAGTCAGACAGTGAAAACTGAGGCCCAGAGTGATTTGCTGAGGGCTTTTTGGGGGTGGGAGGGAAATGTACAATGTGCAGTATTTCAGCTCATTACCAGTGAGGTTGCTGAAGAAGCCACATGCACTGGTGATGAGGGTTTTTTAATGTGCAGCATTAAGTTACAATAATATAGAACCATCCTAGAGGATGAAGAATTGAGTATTTCAGGATCTTTAAAATACTCAGAATTGTCTAGGAGTTCATATTCCTAGCAGTTTTTGTATTTGAAGGGGATTGATCTTTGTTCTACTGAAATCAATGTGACTTTTGTTATTTTTCTGAACTTGTTAATAAAAATTCTGAAGTTAATGATGTTTACTTATCCTCAGCTAACATATATCCTACTGAATAGGACAAACCTAAAGCCATATGGCATACACCTAATTTTCAGCAGCACAATTTAATGAAGCTCAGGTTTGTTTAGTTTTGCTGGTGTGCTCAGCCAACCCCGTTGCCCTCAGAACAGCCATTTGCCTCAAGGGAGAGAGGCTCTTGAATTAGTCTGGAGTCCTACCATATAAATTTCTGGAGGAGCAGAATGAGACAATCCCAGAGTGTCCTTGGGTTACCCCTAGGCTCTAGAGGCACGCAAGACTTTTCTCCCTACTATACTAAACAAGTATCACAAATAACATGTATCAGTCCCACAGAAACAGTAGTGCCATGGATCACAGAGGAGGTGGTGAACAGGTGCAACACCACCTGTCCTGGAGCCAGGTTGTACTGACACTACGTGAAAGAGTAGGCCATGATGAAGATGAGCTGATCTTTGGTCTTGAAAACTGTCCATGTTGTAATCATCTTCAGCATGTTATGATGTAAGTCTCCTGCTCTAACTACCCTTTCCACAGTCTGTTGTTCCACAGTAGGATAGGTTGAATTAATTCCACTAATTCTTACGAAGGTAAGGTGATGTGTGGTGTAACATCACACACCTAATGAATTCCTTCTATGCTTCTAAAATAGCCCCTGGCTTATGTTCTCTCATGACCCAGATATCATCTCCCATTATAAGCAGCCAGTCCTGCCAGTTCCTCCCTGCCCCTGTCACGTCAGCACCCAGCCACAGGCACATGACTCTGTCTTCAGTAATTCACCTGAACCCTCTGCAAACCAGTATTTGTTTTGATAGCACCTGCCAGGCCTTAGTCTAAAGCTGGTGAAAGAGAAGGGATGAAAGCAAACACGTAACATATCAACAGCAGACGGTTTACAGTGATTATAAATAAAGAATTGTTTTGTTATAAATAGTAGTTTTAATATCAGCCTCATAATGCAAAGAGCCTGAGTCAAAAAGACAATGTAAGAGGTCTGAGTTAATTCAAATCAGATGTTAGGGTTTAAACAAGAATTCCTAGGTTCCCTATAGATGGGTGCCCTGTGAGCACCTTTTATCTGCAGGTGGTCTCAGCAATTCCCACCTATCTAACTGTCAGACCAAGTAAAGTGCCAGATTCTTCCACACCTGGGTGCTAGCAGGGAGTCTCCTGGCAGCAGGTGATGCTCTCCCAGGGCTGGGAATCACCCAGTCAGATGAGCTCATTTCCTGCACAGCTCACGTGGGTCTCTCCAGGGGTGAGCTGGAGGTCTGGTCTTTGCCCTGTGTGTCCAGGAAGGTATGAGGGGGAGGCTCCTTGCTTTTTCTCTTGGGAAAAGATGTGCTGTTTTATGAAGCTGATGACTCTTTGGGGAATCTTTGTCATTACTGAAGAAGAGATGAAGTTTCAGCAGTTTAATACTGACATCTCTAAAAAGCTAATTACACGGCTGTACAAGAACTAATTATGGAGAAGGCTGACAAACCTACCCAAAGAAGGTAAGCATGGCTTTCAGAAGGGTATCTGTAGAGGGCATGGACAAGGGAAGGTCCACTGACACGGTGCTGAATGCAGAGGAAAATAGATTAGCTGTTAGCTTTCAGATGAGTGTTTGCTTAATGAACATCAGCCAAGCATGAAGTGTGTACAAAACACCTTTTCTAAGTACAGAACAGTCCCTTGAAGCTCTGCTATACCTGTAATATTCTTTGCTGCTTCAATATGTCTTTTGGTAAAAGGGGAGGAAACAAAATCTGAAGAAGGGGTCTGCTCTCCACCCCTGTGTGTAAGGAACTACAAAAGAAGGTCTAGAAAAGTGAAATCCTGACTGATAACAGCCTGCAAAATAACAGGTCGTTTTTCTTTGCTTCCCACTTTGAAATGAATGTGCTTGCTTTTTTTACCTCCTTTTTGGAGCTGCTCTCTTCTTGGCTCATGGTTTTTCAGAACTTGTAGCTGCAGGCTGTCAAACTTACATGTGAGCCACTGGTGAGTTGTTGCTTCTATGCCAGCTGTGATCTAGGCAAGATGGTGTAATTAGAACTGCAGAGAGAACAGTGAACGTGTGCTGTGTTCCACATTTGAGCTCTCTGCAAGAGGAGCAGGAACAGCACACCCTTCACATCTTTCTCCTGTACATAGGGGTAGGAGCTCTGTGATGCCCTCTTGCTTTGCTGTGAAAAGGAGTTGCCCCTCTCATAGAGGGGTGGTGAAGTCAACATGGGTCTCCAACACAGCATAAAATACAGAGGCATAGGAAAGGGGGAAACAGATGCTGAGTGCCACAAACTCCTGGGGAAATGAGGGCAGACTAACTTGACCTGACAAGTGCTATAGAAATATTTTTTTGCTATTAGGATCTCTTTCAAATCATGGAACAAAACTTGGGCTGATAAAGCAGCAAGTAAGACCTGAGGCTAGGGCACCTTTATTACTTCTTTTTTTTTTTTTTTTTTTTTTTTACTTTGTGTTGGTTAACACTCTATAAACATCTAATCCCTTAGATTTTCACACCAAACTACTACAGTAATCTATGCAAGCTATAATAATTTGGATATTGTTGTCCAACAGTGCAAGAACAAGGTGGTGCAAGGACAAATGATTCTTGGGGTAGGGGGTGTGGTGGGTGGTTTTGCATGATGTCACATACAGTGACACAAGAGCAGCACAGGGGGGCAATTTACTTGGCCACAACACTTCTGTTTGGTTGGGTAAGACAGGTATCCTGAGCCTGATAAAAATAGGCTCTGGGGGATGAAATCCCTGTTTCCAAACCCCACTAAATTGAAGTAATTCACAGAGAAAGATGAAAGCTTTTTTTCTTTTAAAGTATGATAAATGCCACTTAGTTTCACTTAGTTGAAAAGGCCACATGTGCACCTCACTCTTCACCAGAGGATTATAGCTGAGATTCAAAGGGTTACTTGGTGCATATGCTGAATTAATATCTTGTTACCCAGCTTTTGCATTTCAGTCTTAAGAAAAGAGATGTCACAAAATAGCTCAGCTTGCTTTTAGTGCAGAAACAGAACAGCATTTTTTAAAGTGGAATGATGCCTTAGGTTTTAACTTTTAAATTTTTCAAATCCTCTACTGCCTAGTGTGTAACTCTGAAGTTTCATGTGGCCTGTTAACTACTGCTCTCTCATGCTGGTTACACATAACAAAGCCTCACTAGGTTTGCTCTTGAAGCATAAACTAAAAGCCTTTGAAGAGAAGGGGCAAACCTGGGGTAATTACATCATTAACTGAAATTATAATTGGAGAATTAACCCTGATATGCAAATGGACCAAACTTATAAAAGTGTGAAGAACCCATGACCCAGCGTCCACCTTGGGTGGGAGCCCCTCATAGGCTTTACACTCCCAAGGTGTACCATTGAAGGCCCTTCAAATAAATACCTACTTTTATTCTCTTAATCTTGTCTAGCCTCTGTTTTTAGGTAGCCACTCCAAGGCATCAGGAACACAGAAGTAAAGTGACAATGTCTCTTTACCCAGAGCAATTGTTTTCTTTTCTCTGAGTCTCACAGCAGGAGAAGCAGGAATAATTCCCAATTTATCCTTCCATAGAAATAATTCCAAGATAACAATTCATTTAGATTTAATCTAAGCACGATGTCTTGGTCACTTCCTACTGTCCCTACCATCAGGACTGTTGCATAAATGCAGCTTTCTTGCTCTCTTACAATCACTACACATTCTGTGCTGTTTGAAGAAAGGTGTAAATCTTTCCACCACTGACCCAAATTCTACGACATAGGTCACCATGAAGTGAACCTTTACTTTCCGCTTATTTTTCATTACCGCCCCAGTGTGTCTCCCTCCTTATTAATTAGTAAATTTTTAATAAAGTTTTTTATGTTTCCAATCTTTCAACCAGTTTTTACCCATCTATTTTGTTTTAATGCCCCCTGGTGGCTCTTACCCATTCTGCTATTTTCACACGTTAAGTAAATTAATTATCCCAAATCCTAGAAATGCTGCATCCACAGCATCTTGACTCCCAGAGGCAGTATGAGCAGAACTGAAGATGATTTTGATACAGAACTCTCTTACTATGTGTTTGACACTACATAAATAAGTAGAGAAAACAAATAAGCACTTCCCTGCAAATGATGTACCAAAGAGCTCAGGTTAAACAACCTTATCTTAGATTAAAAAAACCCCAAATTTCCCCTTTGAGGTGCAAAATAGGATGCTGGGAGGTACCTGAAGTTTTCCTTTGTCACAGGTCAGTTTATTCTTGCTGTGAGACAGCTCTGCCAGCACCAGTTGCACCTGCTGCTGGACACACTGGGGGAAAAGGAGCAGAAGTCACCACCTTGTAGAAAAACAAAGCAAAAAGCAACCAAAAATGAAAAGTTCTTGGTATATAAATTGCTTCAGGTATAAACTTTCAATTATATGAAGCACTAAAACAGATCTTAAAAAACAAAATATCCAAATGGCCTAAATTCCTCCAAGACCAGTTTAAATTTAGGAGCAGCTGCTCAAATTAGTACAATAGTCCAGATAGCCACAAGAAGGCCACTATCCTAGAAGCACAACCAACAGAAATGGAGAGATGAAAGAAACCTTTGACAACAGGGAACAGAGAAGCAAAAAATAAGTAGAAGGAGGCATGGATAGAATTAAAATAACTTAGACAGTAAAGAATACCCAAAAAAGCGTGACATTTTTAATGTTTGAATGCTCTATTGATTCATATTCTTTATCTGAAGGAATATGACAAAGGAGTTCTGTGTCAAGCAGAAAAAGATATCAATATGTTACAGGCTAACTACTGTAGAAATGAAACTTTGGTTATCAAATGACACACGTTCAAAAGATGTTTCAGCTAATTTGTTTTAGCAGTGTGATTTTAGGACCTTATCAGCAGCTAAGTGTTTCTTAGGATCCTCAGTATATGAAACTGATTATCACATCCAGCACTGTAAAAACAAAATGGTAAAAGCATTGGTAGCACAGTATTACTAAGCTTTTACTTAACTTTTCTGGAACCAGTCAAGCATCCTGATCTAGGTGACTGAGACTAGTGAGAAATAATGGAATGGGAACAAGTTAAAAACAGGAATGAGGTGCCAAGTGCAAATGAACACAGAAGTGATAAACCCCCTCCTCTACTACCTGCAGGCTTTGGACTCAGTTCCTTTTCTGTCTGTAGCCAGAACAACACTCTCTGACACGTGTTGTTCACCAATGTTACACGGTTTTTCCACAGTGTATTTTCACCTACAGATGCTACCCTGGCCTGCACAGGGCTAATGGCCGGGTGGAAGAAGGTGTTTCTGGGATCTCTGAGTGGAAATCTTGTGTAGCTTGCTCCAGGTGCCCCTGCCTTGGCCAGGGGAGGGGGGGAGGTTGAACTAGATGATCTCCAGAGGTCCCTTCCAGCTGTGACTCTGAAACGATTGAGTCTGAAAAGGAGGAAAGACTGACCCGACTCTGTGTGCACTCCTGCCCCGCAGGGCCCTGCAGCAGCTACGGCTGAGGCACAGCCCATGGGTGCCACTACAGAGCATTGCTCCTGCTGGCTTCCCCCTCACATAATCACGGCATATTCTGAGTTGGAGCGGACCCACAGGGATCATCGAGTCCAACTCTTAGCCCTGCACAGGACACCCCAAGAATCACACCCTGTGCCCCAGAGCAGAGAGTTCTTGAGCTCTGGCAGGCTTGGTGCTTTCACAGCTTACCTGGGGAGCTTGTTCCAGTGCCCAGCCGTGCTCTGGGTGAAGAACCTTTTTCTAACATCCAGCCTAAAGCTCCGCTGATTCAGCTTCAGGCCATCCCCTCGGGTTCTGCCACTGGTCACTACAGAGAAGAGATCAGTGCCTGCCCCTCCTCTTCTACTCACGTGGAAGTTGTAACTGCAACGGGCTCTCCCCTCAGCCTCCCCTTCTCCAGAACAGACCAAGTGACCTCAGATGCTCCTCATACGGCTTCCCCTCAAGGCCCTTCACCATCCTGGTGCCGCTCCTTTGGATGCTCTCTAACAGCTTAGTGCCTTTCTTTAATATTGTGGCACCCAACACTGGGCGCCGGAGACAAGGTGCAGCAGCGCAGAGCTGAGCAGGACAATCCCCTCCGCGGTCTGGCTGGCGATGCAATGTTTCATCCCCGCTCCGCTGCCTCCCCTCCCCGGGGCCGGGCCCGCCCAGCCCGCGGCGCCTCATGAGGGAGCCCCGCGGAGCCCCCGCACCCTGCGGGGCCGGGGCTGGCTCCCGGAGCCCCTCAGCAGGGCTGTGTAAATGAGCTGTCCCCTCAGTCTGGTGCTTAGATGGCGCTCGCAGTGCAGCGCTTCACAGCGGGACACCGGGGTTTAACGCCGGCTTGCGGCGTGTGGAGGCTCGCACCTCGCCAGGGGGCTGCGCCACAGGAGCGTTCTGGCCTTCAGGCTAAGGGTTATCTTCACGCGTGATAAATTTTTTGCGTATCAAATGATATGCAAGAGGGAATAGCTGGAAGCTGGATCACAGTAAGTTCTAGGAAGAACTTCCCAGTAAACACTAGGAAGAAAACTTCACTGTGAGGGTGGTGAGGGATGAGGCTCCGGCACAGGTTGCCCAGAGAGACTGTGGGTGCCACATCTCTGTGTTCAAGGCCAGGCTGGATGGGGCTTTGAACAACTTGCTCTAGTGGGAGGTGTCCCTGCCTGCAGGGGGCTGGACTGAGATGATGTTTAATGTCCCTTCCAAATCAACCCGTTCTATGTTCAGTTCGGGCCCTACGCAAGCACAGTGTTTTGTATTTGTAGCCATACGTTTTGCAGTCATTTAATACAGATACACAGATCAGCAATCGTACTGTGTTACACTGTCTCCACTGTGCATCTGAGGTGCGGTGCTCTTAAAATTGTACCCTTTTTGCTACTGAATTTCTTTTTTATGCAGGGAGGGAAACTGATTTTGTAGCCTCCTGGTTAGAGCATACAGCTGTGAAACTGGGAAGTCTGACGGAAGTAGACAACAACCAGTCATGCTACAACCATTAAGCATTAGGTGTTCTGGGGACTCAAGCAAAGGTGTTTAAGCTGTCTGTCCTAGAGATTTAGAGTCTCCTTTTCACTTTTGGCAGCTCATACGGCTTCTGAGGGACATCTGTGTATGCCTCAGCTCCTCCCATGCATTGGACAGGGACCATGAGCAACTAATTCCCAGCTGAGGATTTTGCTCAGGATCAGCATGCAGTGTGACATCATCAAAGGACCATTCAGGGACCCATCACTTGGTCTCAGCTTTTCCTGAAGCTTCTAATATGTTGAGGTAATACTCTTGATATATGTTTGGGGTGAACTGTTTCATAGGGCATGTTGAGATGCTGTTGTGAAGTATATGTATCTCAAATGGAAAAGTAGATTTTTAGAAAAATTTGAAGTCTGTCTGTAGATGGCAGCAGAGAGGAATGATATTTAATCGGACCTCTAAATACGGTGACTGTGCATTTTGTAATTTGTGCAACTGCAGCTGGTGGCTCTCCATTAATGCTGAAAATTTTGCACTTTACTGATGAATATAATTATTTTGATTTAAGGATCTTTTGGCATGACTGTTTATTTTGGAGGAAGAGTTGGAGCTTTTCTGAGCAGAGGGTGACTCTGCAGACAGGGCAACGCTGCATTTGATCAGTGCTGTGTATGTAATAAAAAGATCCTCAGCTGACGTAAGGATGTCATTGCTCCACTTGAGAATTTGCTCCAGAAAGCCTTTGCCTGGAGGATGTTGCTAGGAGCCTTGTGAAGAAATGTAGCATGTGAGGGAATATAAAAATCACTTGGGAAAAAGGAGATTAAAAAGACAAATTAGTAACTCTTAAGTTTCTCACCTAAGGACAGGATTCATAAATAACAGTGCTTTTATTGTATAGTTTCTCAATAACTTGATGCTGTATTAGGCTGGTCATTAATGGGAGGGTTTTGATACAATGGCCATGTAGGGATGCCTGGTTTATGCAGTACAATAGTAGTAGGTATAGGAGGTGAGAACATAAAAGAGCAACTGATACGTGGGTCAAATGGAAACTGTATTTCAGAGATCCTTTCATGAGCTGAGGTAGGGTAACGCTATCTGACAGAAAGATGGCTAATTCTGACAGCACCTTATAAATTTTGAAACAAACAGATCAAACACTATTCTTAGTTTAGTGTGCATTAGGAGAGCTGCGTGATTTGAGCTTTTTGTTTCCATTCTTTATTTTACTTTCTGAAGTTGGTGCATAGTTCAATAAGAGTTACTTCATATAAAAAAGTAGGAGTAAAACATGTCCATCAAAATATCTGTAGCATGTTTTCCATGGGAAGCTTTTGAGATGACTGTGATCAAAGGAATGAGTTCTGAAAGTTGAAGTTAAACAATTATTGGATACTCTTTTTTGCTCCAAAATCCTGTCCAACAGCTTCACAGGAGTAGTCAAAATAACCCAAAAATAGTATTTTCTTTTATTTTTAATGTTTATATGGCAGTAGGAGGTGGGATGGGCAGGTGCATTATCATGACAGCCCACCTACTTTTTTCTTCAAATCAGTATCATTTCCTCTATACTTTGCCACCTACATCTATGCCTGGTGGAATCACGTCCAAAGTTGCACGCTAAAATGGGATAGAAGAATGTTTTCATTTGTAGTTAAGAACACAGATGTACTTTTTTTTCTTACACATGTATTTTGTGTGATGTGTACAGCAGCCCACGTATCTCAGTAAAGTTTTCATGTAAATTCTATGTAAAAATCAGGTAATTCATAGAACATTTTTATTCTTTCTGCAGTGTTAGGGCTCCAGGTTTGGGGTTTTTTTGGTATTGTCTCCAATTAGCTTTTTTTGTCTGATTTCAGATTTTTCAGGGAATGGGGCTTTCCTTGGGAAGTCTTTCCCTATTCTATTAGAGATCACTGCTTAAAAGGTGCTTTTGCATTTTCCTTTCTTGTAATGACACTTCTTTTAGTTACAGCTTTTTAACTATTCTGACAATGTCTTTTTATTTCTGCTTAGATTTGCCATGTGTTTGTAGATAATTAACTACTACAACTGTCATTAGTTAACAAAGTTTTATTCCAGCATAGGTAAAATACTTTCCTTCTTCACAGCTGCATTGATCTTCTTTGAATTCCTTCTACTGTTTTGAGGTAGAACTGAAGTCTTTGTTCGAGGTGGAGTCTGAGCTGCCAGCACAGTGGCAGTGCTCATCTTTAGAATCCTTTTCATCTCGCTCAATTACTTGCTTATGCAGAACACTTCGGTATGAAGGTAAATCAGAGTGCAAACTCTATTACAAACATCTCTCTTTTGGATTCCTTGGGTAGTATGAAAGAATGCTGCAGCAGTAGGTGGAAATTGCAAGTCTGAATTGAGAGCTGGGATAAATCAAATCTGCTAAATTGGGTCAATTTGTCCATCCAGGTTAGCATTCTGCAAAGGGAGGTAATTTGTAGGAGTAAGAGCCTCAACTATTCTGTCACTTCTGTAACTCTGGTTTCCCTGAGCGTTGCTTCAAGTAGTTTATCCCATTCTTCCAAAATGCCCTTTTTATTGCATCAGATAGAAGTTTTGGAAATTGTGAGCTGAAAGTTTTCAGAATCCTTTGTGATTTTTCTTTAGCCCGTCTGCTCTGTTTTATCATTAATGAGACACTGACTTCTGAGTTTGCTTGGCCCATGTTGCTGGACTCCAACATACTTTAATTCTTGTGAAAGCACATATGTGGACTTTTAATTTATTCTCATCACTTGCACACTGAGAAGGGTAGCAACATAAATATGCTGAAAGAACTGTTCTTTGATCTGTCCTTAAAACTCTTCCACATTGTCATGTCTGCAAAACTTGGTGAGAATTCAGGTTATCGGTGTATTTCTACCACTGGTATGGTTTACTAGCAGTAAGTCTACACTTTGTGCTGCCTTGTTTGTTTGCATCTCTCTGTTCTTTGTAACAAGATGTCAGGTCTTTGGGAAAGTTGAAGACCAGCTTTTGAGGTGAGTGTCATGAAAAGATCATCCCTGGATTTGGGTTTTTAGCTGCTCTGGAGTTTTACAGTAAGTATATTATTAGATACTTAACATAAAAATATAACATTGTAAGTGTTCTACATAACATGTTTTTCCTCCTTGGACTCTCCTCTGAGAGTCATATATAATCCTCATTTAGTATGCCGTAGAAAGAACAATGTTTTGTTTTTATCTCTCTATGCTTACCTGTCTCAGATCTGCCATCCTTTTTTCCTCTTCCCCTATTTTTTTGTAGTGAGCTAACACAATATTTCTCCAGTTTGAGAACTTCATCTCAGACAAGGAGGGATAAGACTCAACAATGCAGGTGGACAATAGCAGAATCTTTAGATATCCATCTGAGTTGTACAATCCGTACTGCTGACAGAAATTATCTTCTTTTTTTCAAGTATGGTATAAGAGTGTTTATGCAAACCAGTGAAGATGATGTTTTACTGAAGATGCTATTATGTTAAAAGATTACCCAGTAGAAGACCACTTTAGTTTGTCACTTTTCTACTTGTCATTTTTACAGCAGTGTAAAATTAATATGAAATGCAAATACTCTCATTTATTTCAGCGCCAGTTTAGATATTGCAGGCCACTGATGATTTTCTCATAGGGCTAACAGATGTCATACAAAATGTAAAGGGGTCCCAGGCTAAGGGAAGCCACTTGAGATACTTGAGCTTGTCTAAAATGCCACCAGACACCTCTCTGTAAGCAACCAGATTCCATTCGGGATGGAATGGAATCCATATGCGTGTATCATATCATGTGGAAAATGAACATGTTAGGTGATTAGCAGCATTTTATTCCTCTTGAATAATCTTCTTGTTGTTAAGGTCAGTTTTATGAAAACAGAATTCAGACAGGTATGATAATTTATTCTGTTTGTTTTCCTGTCTGAGATAACTTCATCATCTTTAAAATGGCAGACGTCACACTAAGAATTATGAGTTTAAGGACATAGACACTAGGACCAAATAAACTAAACCCCGATTTTGTATGAAGACTTATGTCTTTAATAAGAAACATGCAAGGACATGATTCTGTCTGTATATATGTGTGTATACATGTATATGCAGAAAATATAGTAATAAATTCATATAATATTAGTTAACCAATAACACTTATTGAATTACTCAGTACTTTTTCTGTCCTGTTGCTTTCTCCTAGAAGACTTGGGGGGTTTTGTGTGTTGCTGAGCCGACTGAAAGCTTTAAACAAAAGGAAGTCTTGAACTTTGGCTGAGTATAAGTACTGGTCTGATTGATTCTCACATGTAGTTTAACTTCAGAGTAAACCTCAGTAACTGTAGCTCAGAACACTGTCAGACACACTTGAAATCTAGACACGAGTTCTGCAGCTGTATTCTGTCTTTACTCTGTAGGCACATAAGCAGTCTCTAGTTAAAACGTTGCAAAAATGAGACTGATGTCTCTCCTGCTTTTGTTTTCCTTTCAGTGTTTTACAACTTCAATAATTAAACAGTTAACATGTTGTATACATCATGGGCAATATTCTGGCTCTGAACATTCATATTCTCTAAAAATAGAGGATGTCAGTCTCTTCTGCACAATTTTGTGAGCAGAATAAATAACCTTCTTCTCGAACTTCATTGTAATGAATATTCCAATAGATAATCTTAATACTTTTAGTGTGTAAATGCAAATATGAGACGTGTGGAACACATAAACACAAATTGTCATTTTATCTGTATTCTATTTGCACCTGAAGAAGGGTCGGATAAAATGGCAATATAAGTAGTATATTGATTTTGAATCAGAACTCTCACTTTTGGAAATAGGAAACAGGCTATAAAGCACTAGACCAAGGGACAATCAACATCTAGAAAATGTGTGAATTTGCTGTCCAACTCTTCTCTGAGAAGTCTGCAGAAAATGAGATGGCATCTACTCCTTTAGGAGTATCTAAAACTTCTGTTGCTTTCAATAAAAATGTTTCTATGGCACTCAGGTTTACTTCAAGTGCAATGATGTACCAATTTTAACTTGTGCACAGTATTTAGAAATTAGAAGCACAAGAAATAATGGCAACAATTTTCACTCTAAGATATGGGAGCAGGAATGGCTTCTACCTTAATTTGTTCTTATCAGCTTATCAGACCAGCTCCATGTCTTCAGGGCTTTAGGATTAAAAACCTAATGTGGCACTAGGCATTCTTTCTTTTTTACCTGTCAGAGACAAATACCCTCTTTTCAGGCACTGAACTAAAAGAATGCAGAATTAAAGTGTAATCAAAGTGTCATTGTACCTGACAAGTTAATGCATAAATTTCAACAGATTCAAAGATATATTACAAGTTTAAATGAAATCTAAAGTAGTAAACAGGGTAGTCCTGCAGTGACAGAAATGTTCGTCATTATTTCAGTTGTTGATATTTGCAGCACTTTCACTGCAATCAAATGAAATAATGCCAGAACATTTGGTGCTCTTAGATTATAGAACATGACCTTCTCTCCTGCTGTGAAACAATATTTCATGTAAGAAGAACATAGTTAATTCTGCTGTGTGTTTGAATCCATTTTAAACAGATTGTCAGTAGCACTCTTACAAACAGTAACATTCCTTCTTTACATCTGTGTAATTCAACAGTGTAACAATTGAACACATTTTGTGAGAATGAAAGGAAAAAACTGTTCTATGTAGAGTCCTGTCTTTTCTCATGTTTTAGGAGCTGGCAGTGGTTATGTTGATTTTTTAATTTAAGAAAAAAACATTGGAAGAATGCTGAAAAATATATAATAGCATTTAGTGTTTTCCATATTATGACTTTCTACATGTTCTGGCTACCTGGCTGAAAATCTCCACTCAGAATAATAATATCACAAGTTCCAGTTGTTAAACCAATAGCAATATTCCTGGTAATATTTTTTCCTATTTTTAAATTAAAAAAATTGAAAGCTGTAAATCCTATTGAAGTGCTTTTTATAAACAGAATTAAATTTTGAGAAAGGGTTTGCCTCTTGCCTTAATGCCAGTGACACATAAGCTTAATGTATCCGCTGGCCTATTTTTGAAGGGAAGAGTCTCTAAGGGTAAGACACTGACGTGATAGCAGAGGTAAATGACTGCTGTGTTTACTGGAAGAATGACTTCTTCAGAACAAGTGACTGGCAAAGCAGGAGAGCCCCATTAGTCAGTAAGATAACCATCCGCAGATTTAAACCAGAGATGTGCAGCAAACAAAGGCATCACGCAGGGTACATTAAATTTTAATCAACATTTTATATTTCAGTTCAGGCTTTGTTTATGCAGCCGTTAAGAGGAACATTTTATTTTTGCATATAATCAAAAGTCAGCGTGTATTTTGGGAGGGATTTTGCCTTGTTATGTACTAAACCTGCATTCTGCACTCTTTGAAGTGCTGTGCTATTTTTGTGTGAATAACCAGAGACTGCTGCATGGCTTTGGTGAGTGTGGCCCCTGTCCTGGGAGTTGCAGACTGACATGTGCTGTAAAACCAGATGTGTGCACAAAAGGAGAATACAGCTTGCCTTCTTTCACCTCAAATTCTTCGCTCCACGTTGTACAGAATTAATTCGTCAGTGGGAGGGAAAGTTTGTCTTCTTCAAATTTATGGTGGACCTGGGGACTGAGCCACAGGACTGGGGATTTGAGCCTGGATTTATGCCAGCAGCAGGGAAAACCAGGAGGAGCACGACCTCCATTGTTAGCATCCATTTTATGCTGAGTCTAAAGGAGCACTGGAGTGCAGTGCAAAATACCAGTTGACACCAGAGAATCCAGTCTGGTATCTCTTAAAAGAACTTCCATCCATAACAGGTATTAATGCAGCTAACATGTTGAGTTATACTGAGTAGCAGAGTTTAATTTATATTCAAAACTTAATACATTCAGCAAAATACCTATAATACAAATAATGCTTATTATTTTGAACATCCTAAAGTCAATCTTTCTAAGCAATACCCTATTAGTAGTTCTTTTACTTTTATCTACTCGCTGTCATTTTTGTTGTTGAACAAGGTTTTGTTGTTGAAAAGGTGATGTTCTGATTAAAAGGCTTAACTGCATTTACAAACAATGCAGGCTTTGCTCTACTTCCAATGGTGCATTATTTAATTATCTTAAAATACAATTGCCCTACATACTGCTTTATAAAATACTATTTCTCTCTCCTGACCTTGTTTCCTCATGTACTGACAGATTTTATGTTCTTAACTCTCTACACCAAACTGCAGACAATATCCTGGTTCCAGCTCATAACAGAGAGTATTGATGAATAAATAGTACTTATTTAGAGAGAACATTAAAACCCTTCTGCTAACACTCACCTTTGTCAGCCTGCTTATAACTCATGGAATTTGATGTTTTTCTCCAGACTTTTTAAAAAAAGGCAGCTATGTACAGCAGCACCGCAGACTTTGTAAGGGGCTTTTCCTGACACTTACAAAGGTGTGTGTGATTATGGACAGAATGCACAATTGCATTCAACAGGGCACTGTCAGACCATTCAAAAAACTCTCACAGTGTTGGGATATCTTTCAGTAACTGGTAGGGTGCAGGATACAATGAGCACAGATTCTGACCTGTACGGTCAAAATTACTTAGAGGAAAATTAGACTGAATGAAAAGTTGGCTCTTACTGAAGTCTGGAGCGTTTACTAGCTCAGTTTACAAGGACAGGGTTTTTTGTCCATAATATTTTGTAATTAATCAGAATTTGTAACTAGGTACACCAAAACTGTATAATATGCTGCAATCTTGCTGCATTTTCAAGGTAATGACTATTCTTTATAGAATTTGTGACCAAAGACAGAGTTCTGACCATTTGCTCTGATGTCCTGTGTAAAATATCTCAGAAGTGGTTCTGTCATAATTCATTCTGTCTTCAGGCAGAAGGATGGACTAGACCTATATGACTAAATCCACAGTCCACAGACCCTTGTGACATCCTAAACAAGAGATGGTGGCCCCATCATGTGTAAAGAACTCCAGTCACAAAAAGCAAAATAAACATCATACAAATACATTTTTATGTGAGTTAACACCTGTATGTCATTGACTTTTGACAGGCTAAGTCAGGAATTTGGTCATATTATTATTATAATTTTTAATTAATATTTTAAATGAAGATGATACATATGGTAACATTTAAATTTGTAAACTTCAGTTGCCTAAATGCTAAATATTTATCACATGCGTTCCCACCAAGAAAAAGAGTCCAACATTTTCCACAGATTTTTCTTCCTTAAGCACTATCTGGTCCCTGGATATTAAAAAGGATTTGGAAAAAATGTATTAAATGAACTCTATTCCCTCCAAAACTTTCCAAACAACAGAAAAGAAAAAAGGGAACATTTGAAAATACACAGTACAAACAGACTGTAGAAAGAACACAGTGTTCTAGCCAAGACTCATGTCTGAATTTTTGGGTTCCAGCTAAGGTGCTTCTTTGTGAGTAATTCCAGATAAATCACTTGATGTCTTCATTTGTCCCTGGACAAGATAGGAATCCTGTCCATCTCCTACAGTGTCTTACCAGTGTAGCAAGACAGCGTTTTGCCCAAGCAGTTGAAGATTCTTTATTGAACTATATTCTATATGTAAAATAATAATGATAAAAACACTCCATGCCAGAGTAGCAGGCAAATTTTTATTGAGTCTCTCTGTTAAGGTAATAAAGTTTGTGTTAATCTGTCAAATTGAGGAAGAACATCTTCCCCGATCAAAAAGTGGAGCACATAGGAAAAGTCATGAAAGTAGAACAGCCGTGATTTGCACCAATGCACCAGTATTGTTCTGTAATCTTTCTATTATTATTTCTTGTTTTATATATATATATATTACTCTGTAATATATATATATGTATGTATAAACACCTGTAAATATATTTTTCTTCTATAGTGCTGCTAGTAAATTTACAGTTGAAGTTAGTTTTAAGTACTGTTCTTCATTCCACCATTATACTTGCCATATTAGAAGTTATTTACTCTTCCATGAGGTTTCAAGGGTGACCTAATTAGAGCCTTCCTATACCTGAAGGGACCCTACAAGAAACATGGAGAAAGACTTTACAAGAATATGTAGTGACAGGACAAGGGGGAATAGCTTCAAACTGATAGAGTGTGGGTTTAGATTAGATATTAGGGGATGGATCTTTCCTGTGAGGGTAGTGAGGCACTGGAACACATTGCCCAGAGAAGCTGTGGCTGTCCCACCCCTGGAAATATTCACAGCCAGGTTGAATGAGGCTCTGAGCAACCTAGTTTAGTGAAAGGTGTACCTGCCCATGGCAGGGGGGTTGGAATGAGATGATCTTTAATGTCCCTTCCAACCTAAACCATTCTATGAAAAGCAGGACTATGGAAATGTCTTATAGCATTATTATAGTAGAAGAATATTCCGACTGTTATGAAAAATTGCAATGATGAGGTCACTCTTATGAAAAGGAAAAACAAATAAACAAAAACCTTCAAAACTGATCAAACCCTTCAGTTACCTTTTTTCCCCCCCATCATAAAAAATCAACAGGGAAAGGTTAATCCCTTTGTAGCAATAGTGACAGTGAAATCGGCTGCTACATTGAAATGGCAATTGCAAAGGAATTAAGCCTTGTGGATTAGAATACTGCAAATTATGTTTGCAGGTTCCTTTTCAGTGAATTGAATAGATGCACTCAAGTACATTTATAATAAACAAGCAAAGAAAAAACCCTACCATCTGTCTATAAAATCAGAATTTAACCATAGAGCCTTACATGGAATTTAAAATTAAGCTTTTACAATTCAACATAAAAGCTTTATGTTTGACTGACTTCATTATTGCCAAATTTTGGGTTAGGATTTTCACTTGTGACTTTTCTATTGCCTCAAATAATCTGATGGGGGAAAAAATAATGACCTAATTCTGTCTAATATTATATCTGTATTTCAGCCCATTATCAAATAAATGAAATATACAGTCTTGAATGAAAAAGTTACGTCTTTTTCTATGCAGCTGTGACATTTTATGTTCCAGATCATAATATGCTTTCCAGCACTCACTTAGATAAAATTCTGTCTGGATTCATTTGAAAGTTCTTATTTCTCAATCTACTCTTAACACTTTTAGACTTGAAGTCATGGACTTGTCTATTGTTCAGGAATTTAGTGCTGCACTTGGGTGTGATGAAAATGTACTTACCAAGCAGACAGCTGAAAGCAGAAGCAAAGTGTCCAGGGAGTAAGAAAGAGTTAATATTTAGATTTGAAGTCAAAATAACATATATATATATATGTTATTATATATGATACATATTATTATATTATATATAAATAAATGTTGTCCTCTCAAACAGACATTGTCTCATTCCTTTCTTCTTGCTGTCTCTTCTGAAACATGGGATCACCTGTCTGTCACATTGGATCTTGTGCCACTTGGATTGCATGGTGAACCCATTCCATTTGCTAACTTGGCAAGAAAATACACACACTTTTCCTGTGTGGGTATTCTGTCAGTTCAGTGAATAGAATATTCTTTGCCATGCAGTTTGATGGCTGCTAAAGCAGATGTAAATAAGAGATGGGACTGCTTGAGGAGAATTGGTAGGGGTTTGGACCTCACCTTTTTGATGGTGGTGAGATGTTGACTTGGCTAAAGCTGTAGCATCAAACTGCCATTTTGTAGCTTTTATAGCACTAGTATATTTTAATTCTAAAATCTAAAAATGCATACCCCCCAAAATATACATTAAATTTTCCTCATTTCATTCAAAGATTTAAAAGTGTGGGGTATTGTGTGTGAGTCAATAGAATTGTTCAGTTCTAGTCCGCTGGTTCAAAGATTTGAGAAAATAGCGAGTTCTGGACACATTCCAATTGGGGACTGATAAATCTTTGCTTAATTGAGCGTCAACCATATGGTTCAGCTCAAAGGTCTGAGGAAAAATGTGCTGCTGCTGCTTAATTTTTAAGCTTTACATTAGTGTACTTGCTGTGGGAGAAACAGTATTTCTTTTTCTGCCACTTTCTGTTCATGTGTCAACCTGGCACTTTTGGGAAAAAAGTAGTCCTAATACATTAAATAAATATGAGCTTCAGCAAGCTTCTCCAAATCATGTATACTTTGAGGCAAATTAAGAGGTTTAACAAATACACAGGAATGTTGTTCTCCAAAATACGCCAAGTTGTAATCATAATGGTTTTCAAATAGTTACATTATCTGGAATATTTTGTTTTTCTCATTATGTCATACCTACTTTTGTAGAAGTAATGTTACAACTTTGTGTGAAAGCAGTAGCTTGATGTCTAAGCAGCATTCGTTATTCATAGGAATATTATGTGGAGATTATGTTTTCTGCAGTAAGATATTTTAGAACTCCACTGATGTTATTCAGGCACCTTTGACAATAGTATAATAATGTACCCTAATTAGCCAACAAGGCAAAGCTAAGTAACCTTTATTGCCTTTTTATTTTTCCCTGCTACATTCAGCTTTTTGCTAGGAAATTAATTCCACTCACGCTCATCGAGATGCATTAATTTAGAAATAAGTGTACTATTCAAATCTAATTAGAACAGACCTTGCAGAATTTAGAGTCTTTTTCCTACTGCTAAAATGCAAGTGCAAATATCCACCTTGCAGAATACTCACCTTGCAGTAATCTGGTCACGTAATAATAACTCACATGATCAAAAGTCTCCGGTCTCTGCTGTTAAGTAATGATATCTTTGTCTCCTGAACTAGAGCCCTTAGAGTGAGATACATTTTTGCATGTGTAGACTGCACTCTGTCGCTGCAGGATTATTCTTCATAGAATACTGGAAGCACTCTCTGGAGCCATGCTTTAAAAATCTGTATTTATGATCTGTACCACACACTCAGACTTCATTAAATCTGGGAGGGGGTGTTCCATACAAGATAGTAGGCAGAGGAGAATAGCTCCTACAGGCTGCAAGTGCGTGATGCTGTCAGTCTTTGCAGGCAAATGAATCCTCACTCTGGAAATCTGGATGTCTGTGTAGCACACAGGTGTGATGTTATGTCCATGCTTTCAGCCTCTCAACATGTAAACCCATGTTTCATGATATGCAGTTTGGTACTTTGCTTCAGGGATTAGAAAGTGGGCCTTTATAATAAAGTTTGTTAAATGGAGTGTAAGTGAAGTCTTAAAAGTTGCCTTGTAAAACAACTGTTGTAGTAAAACACAAAACTACCTATCAAACAAAACCAGCAGCAGGGTGTTGATGTGGCAAAATTCTTTGTTCTGTGGATTGTACCATAGAATAAGGAAGACAGAAAACATTTCAGTTTTTGTATAAAGAAAAGTAGGCAAAGACACAAATGTAGAACATTTGTGCTGCCTACCTCAACTTAGTAATGTTGCTATAAAAACAAACCCACATTCCTCAGTGAGAGGAACACTTGTATGTGGTTTTGGTACTCCTGAAAAAATGGCCATGTGATTCCTGCTCTGAAATCACATACCAGCCGAAAACCATGCATGGAATTTAAATGGTTGCTTAATACAGGGATGTGAGCTTAGTTGAAAACTAACAGATATTCCTGATCCAACTATGCCAGGATAAGAGTGACTTTGATCTGTTCAAACTGCACTCCAGATATCCTTGCAGTGTGTCATCTGCTTATCTAAACATCTAAAACTGTAAATGCTTGTGAGATTTGTTTTCTCCATGCTTCAGTTTTTAGAGAATTTATGCAGCCATACTCTGGACAGGTCTTTTTCTACCTATCTTTTCCTATCCTTTGAGGTTGTAATGTTTGTCTCAAGAATTCTGTTCTTGGCTCTGCTGTTCCTAAGCACCTGCAAGACTTCATATTTAGTTTCCAGTAAGGAGATGACAAGAACAAGGGTTCACATTCAGCAGTGTAGAGCAGTGTGCACTAGCTCTCCTCTTTTCAACAGCTAACACAGCCAGACAGAGATTTGGGTACAATGCTCAGCAGCTGGCTGTACTGTTCATCACTCTGGGGTTCTTATTTGTGCCTTATTTCTTATACTCTGTTTTTATTTACTCTGTGAACCCAAATATTTGTTTGTTATCCTTTGTCAGTGTGAAAATTTCAAATATTGTTGCTTCTTCTAATGCTCTTTGCTACTGTCAATTCTCTGTCATCATACTCTTCCCCTGAGCAATATGTAAATTTTGAATGTGATTTCATGCATTGGTTTTGCTTGTTGATGTTTGGCTTAATTTGAGGTGCACATTCAGATTTGTCCCTTTTCAGTTAAGGAGTTAAATTTGTATTTGAATTCAGGTGCATGGTTAATGTAAAGGATTTTCACAGGATCTTAGAATAACCTGGGTTGGAAAGGACTTTAAAGATCATCTAGTTCCAAACCCCTGCCATGGACAGGGACACCTTCCACTAGACAAGGTTGCTCAGATTTTGTGGCATGTTAATGTGTGTCATTGTGGCCTTAGTTTGGAGCCCTTATTTTTAGGTGTTGTTCAACATGTCAAGGTGGTCAGGTAGCTTACACTTCATTAAATAAATAGAATAGCTTAGATATATATTCTGGTGGAATGAATGCTGCCATTATTATTAACTGATAGTTTACCACTGCTGTTTTTCCATGTGATACCAAGGAAAAAATGCCAGGTGAAAACTAATATTGAAGTTGTATAACACCTTGCAGTAAGAACAAGGTAAAAATAAAAGATCTTCCTTTTGCTTTGAGCCTGAACAGGGAGTGAGATTATACACATGGCTGTTAGGATTTTGTGGTTGTCTTTGTGCTGGATATGGTATAGTGACAGTTCTACACAGAAGTCTGGCTGAACACTGGTTTTAAAGTCACCATCATTTGTATATTTTGCACTCACTGAATTAATATCTTCTCCCTCTTGATTTGGGAAAAGCCCTACTAATTTTCACTGTTCTGAATTGAACTCTTAGCAAGATAATAGTCCCAGCATCTGTAATTTAGATGACTCTGTAGATTCTTAAATATAAACTTATAGTCCTTTCATAAATGGAAAAGGATAGAATGCGTAAGAAAGCTATTGTGGATGGAAATCATGTCAAATGTCTGTTTTGAATGGGACTATAAGAAGGTTTAGCTGGATTAGGCACAGGCAAAAAGCTTCTTTGTTAATTCTTCAGGCTTTCAGAGTGGCTTTATTTTTCTGGCATTAATGTTTATTTGTTCTGTAGCCAGCTAAATGTGGCTCAAGTGTTTGACAGTTCTCTCTCAGTTCATGATAAGCTGAATTTCCATTGCTGATCATTGCTGTTAGTGAAATGTATGTTCTTGTTAGCCTGTCTGATAAAGATCAGTGAAGCTCAAGCATCTCCTGAAGAGAAGCCTCCATTTACAGTGAGAAGTAAATTATTTCTGCCTGAGCTGCAGGGGCATTTTCAAGCTCTGTTAATTCCACATTCAATCCTATGTAGGATGCAGCAGGAATTAATGTCACTAGGGTAACCTGCTGCCTAGTTGCTAAAGAAGTTACTGCTTTCTTCAAATCATTTAAAGAAAATTCCTTGGTAGTGTAGCTTGCTCACTTATTATCTGATGTATTTGCTTACTGAGTGCATCTACACAATAAGTGTTGCTGTTGCGGTAAGCATTGATTCCTAAAGAGAAAATCTGAGGATTTTAGTCAAATTATTGACTAAATGTGTAATTCAAATAATCATTGGCATTGTCTAGAGGTGTAAATGAACATGAAGAAGGGCACCGAATAAATATTTTGAGATTTGAGTCCTAGCGATAGTAGTGATGTGGCAGTTCTGCACCACCCGCTTGAGCCTTTTCTGCTCTCCCTTCACTGGGTAAAACCAAGAATTGTTACACTACTGTCAGTACAGATCTTTAAATTCTCTGGGATTCTCTGGGATTTGTGATCCTCTTTCAGCCTCACTAATGTCTTCACAATCTTTGTGTCATTTGCCTCATGATGTTGGACTGTTTCCCCACAGACTCCATTTACTTGCTTTAGCAAGAATATTGTAAAAAAACAATGCAGCCATTTTCTTCAGTTATGGAAGCTTCCTGATTTTACAAAAGCATGATCCATTCATATTACCTCACTAGAACCTAGTGCAGGCTTTCTCTGCAGGTTTGACTATCACATTTATAAGTCAAATACCAAGATGATGAAAGTGTGTTTTACCAGCGACATTTTAGTATTATTTTTTGATGTTGTGTCTATGGGTCTAATCCTATATTACTTGCCTGAGGGTACAGTTCTAAAATTAAATCTCTGCAAGTACCAACAGAAACTGACAATTGGTTTCATCATCATGACTTCAACTCCAGTGATCTTTATGCACTTTTCAGTAACTATCTGGAGGCATTAGGAGCTGCACCAGCTTTCATTTCTGTACTCAAGAACTATTTCAATAATTTCATAAATTGCTATTGGTAGGAAATTGCTTTACTATTGGCAATTAATATACTTCTCATCAATGGTTTAAATGTTTTTGAATTAGAACTTAGCCATGTGTTTCTTTGCTCTCTGTATTAATATTCCTCTAAGTCCAAGACCAGATGACCAACTCAGGGAAGTGCTCAAAGATATCCATGGGAATTTTGCCAGACTGGGGACTGCTGCTTTGAGCTCCAACCAGATTAGCCCAGATGGCCTGGTGCAGTGGGTTTCTGGCCTGTATTCCAGAAGAGTGGAGAGCTCCTGTGGAGCCCCTTGAGCCTCTGGCTGGATAAATGCCTGCCCTGGCACTGATAGTACCAGATGGCAACAGCTCCCAAGGGCCCATGGACCAGCTGCAGGTGGCGGGAGCAGCAAACACCAGGAATGCTTTCCCTCACTGTGCTTTCCCCTCTCTCTGCTCAGATTGTAGGGGTGTGTGGCCTCTCATGGGCTGGACAACTCCACAGTAACTCAGGGACTTTTTTATACTACAAAAAACCTGCTGGGGAGCTGCAGATGGTTTTCACTCTCATTAAGTCTTTTGTGCAGCACAAAAGAGGTGGGACAGGTCAGGGAATATGTCCTGCAGATTTTGGCACCTAGGGTGATTTTTCCAATTAATACTTTCACCTGCTGAACAGTAATCTGTCCAGAAATCTTGTGAAAGATTACATTTGCATCTCACATGAATGTTCTTCTGGTTGATCCTTTGAGCCTTTTCATGTCTGGCTCTTTAATAGCCATGGCAAAGAAGCTCTTATTCTGGGCATTCAGCTTGGCCCATTGCCTTGCAAAGAGCTGATTAGCTGGGAAAATATGAAATCTTTGTGTAATATAGAAGAGCGTTCCTTGTCTTTTAACACTTCTTGCTGTGGTATATAGGGAAGTTACCCCTCAAAGGGCATGTTCTTCATACCCTGCTGCTGATCCCATGGTGCTAAATGGTGACCTTCAGTAATGATTCATCAAGTCTTTTTTGCTTGCTCTAAATGATAACAAAATGAAAAAGAAAGAGGACGGGAAATACTGGAATATTGTTTTATTTTCTTTACACATGGTTTGCCAAAAAGTTCTATTTTGCTTTTTCCGTACTTGTCTCTTAAGTATTTGTGTGGAAAATAATTGAGTGCCAAGCAAAATGTATATTTATTTTTCATATTAAAATATTATGAATTATATTAATTATATGTTCTCTTTTGTTAAGTTACCAATGTCTAAAGCAGCTGAAAATGTTACAACGGGTGAATCCTTATGTCACTATGCCATAGCTTCTTGTCATACAGGACTTTAAGGACATTAATTAGAAATTTTGGATGTCTAATTTATCATGATAGTAAAAGATTTCTACGAAAAGCATTTTGCATTTTCATTACTAAATAATTTTTGAAGATGACTGAAAATTGTTTTTTCTCCAGTGAAACATTTACCAAGAACATAACAAAACATTCTCTGGAAGCTTTTGTATTCTAGTATTACTTCAGCAAATAGCTGAACTATGTCCTTATCTCCAGGTGAGAGCAATCGTAATTTTTCCAGCTTTCACGTAACAGTAGCTTTGCCTCACATACATTGTAACTTAACTTTGGAAAGACATTTGTCAATCTGGAAAGGTATTGCCATGTGTCGTGCACTGCACATCTCCGTTACCGAATGTTAGAGAAGGGAGTCGGAGTTTCTGTTTTTTTCACATTAACTTTTTGGGAAAGGAGAGAAAAGATGGAACAGGGAGGGCAGGGAGAGAACAACAGAGTTGGAAAGAGGAAACAAGACATCTGTCTGCTCCAGAAAAGCAGGCTGGTTTTCTCTGGTTTTGAGTCTGTTGCAGATAAGCTACCCATTGCCTCAGTGCATGGCTCTGAAAAGTTACCCTCTTGCTCACTAGTGTAATGTCTGCTTGTGTGTGAGCACCCATGAGGACTGAAGTAGCAATTCCACTATGGAATGTGTTTATCTTCCACTGCGCACCCAGCTGTATTCAGGCACAGCCAGAGTTACATCTGAGGAAAATAGGAAAGAATCCTAACTCACACCAGAGATGTGGGAACTGTTAATAGAGAACCGTGCATGTAGCATCACGTATAATGTGAGTATGTCAGGAAAGCATGCATAGAAATCAACAGGTTTGTAACTGCTGGAAAGCAATAGTGCTGAGTTTCTACAAATATATTAGATTTTGCTATTGTGATCACTGCCATTTATGTTTGGGGGAAGCCAAGAAGATTCGTATGAATTAATGTTTTTGCTTAGTGGACAAGAACATTCTCAATATCCACTTTGAGGGAGAGAAACATGAAAATCCAATGCATTGGATTTATGTATTTTTAATGTGACAGATCAGAAGTCTTAACTTAAAGAAAGTCTGCACTTGTATCATATCACACCGTCAAAGGGCTTTAACAGCTTGCAAATCCACTGAGAATAATTCATTAGCTAAAGGTTTTTATCTTCTGGGTTTCTCATCTTATCATCAAAAAAAATCATGATAACCAAAAACAAAGCAAAAATAATCATAAATGTTATGAAACACTTGGCACTGCACATCTTTGTTTTTCTCTTTTCATCTTGTTTCAGCAAGTAAAATAGGTGTTACATTACTGGTGCCAAGCCAGGGTACTGCTGAAAAGAGAGATGTGTCTACAATGTCCAGACCTATATATGATCATTCAAATCTGATCCTTTAATGTAAACCCAAACATTTATTGCAATTGCACATCACAGTAGTACACTTCTCAGTATAAAGAATCAGGGAAAATTTGTATAAGACTAATCAGTTGCACACTGATCATTTGCACATTAAGCATGTTTAAACTACTTTGGGCCAATGTGCTAAAAGGTGTGCGAGTCACAGAAAAGAAACAAACCAAAGTTTTAAAGCTTCAGATAGGTGGAAGAGTGTCAATGACTTTTATAGCTTGACCTACTTTGGAATACAGCCGCATACACTCGAATCTGGAACAGTTCCTCTAATACAGAAGGGCTGAAGAGCAAATTCCCTCCTTCTATTGAAGCCCAAAGTGCCATGGGCTTCAGTATAGAAAGGGTTTGGAGCCCAGGGCTTTGAGAATGCACTATATTTACATTGTATTTTGACATACATTAATTTAATACAGTTGCCATCTGGTTCTTCTGGAGAAACCATGTCTACAGAAACCCATGTAGTTTCCTATATATATGTATGTATATATATATGTATGTTAGAAAACAGATGTGGAATACAAAGCAGCAATGACTGGTGTGCTCCTTGGTTGTGTGAAGATTTTGTCTTAATGTGACTTAGAAAACAAAGCATGAGGTGTTATAATAATAACCAGAACCTTGATCATATAAGAATATGCCCATTTTTCCTGTTACTGGCGTTACTGTGTTTTTTGTTGGGCTGTGATTCTGCAGTGTTTCACGTCTCTCTTCCTCTAGATTACTGTGTTTTTTACATATTCATGTATTTTAAGTTTTCATTTCATTAATGATTTTTTTGTAACCACATTTTCCTGTGAAAGTAGTCCTGAATCCATTGTGATGGACAAAGCACAAGTAAAATTGCCGAGAAAGCAGGAAATGTAAAGCTGTCGGCACCTAACTACTTTGAAACAGACGGGTAATTGGCATTGGGGGAACGGTGAAGGCTGGCTCATACTCACGCTGATGACACTGATAGCCGTCAGTGCAGATAACTGTGTGTGACTGAAAAAAACCCCGGCGTTTCAAAGCACCACCTCGGTGGCGCTTGCTCGTCAATAGCGGTAACAATGTAGCAGCCGCAGGAGCATTTTCCCCGCTCCGCACGGGGATCGCTGCTCACCCGACCGCCCGATTTGCTCGTTCCTGGGGGTGCGGGCTGGGGCTCGCCGGGCGGATCTGCGTGCGGGCCGGGGTGCCCTGCAACGCGCTGGGCGCTGCACCCGGGGCCGGCGGCTGCGGAGCCGCGGCCTGGGCGGCATCCCCGCAGCCCCTCCGCCGGCGGGGCGGCCGTGTCCCCCTGCCTTGCGGGCGGCTTTGTTGCCGGCTGCCCGCCCCCGGCGCCGCGCAGGCCCGCGGGGCTGCGGCCTCGGCCCCGGCCCGGCCGCCCCCACCCACGGCCGTGCCCGATCGCGGGGAAGATGCCGGCGCGGAGGCGGGGGCCGGCTGAGGGCGGGGGGCGCGGCCCCGCCGCTGAGACGGCGCGGGGGCGAAGGGCGGCGCGGGCGCCCCTGCGCGGGAGGCGCTCGCCCCGCCGTGGGCGCGGAGGGGCCGCCGCCACCGGCGGGAGCCGCGTGCCGCAAGGACGGGGTGACTCCGGCCGCCGCCCGGCTCCGCAGCGGCGCGGGAGCCGCCCTCGCCCGGAGCCCGCCGCGGGCGCGGAGCCGCAGTGCGCGCCTCGGCCAGGTGAGTGGGCGCCGGTGCCCGCGGGAGCCGCCCGCGGGGCGGGGGACGCGGCGGGGCCGGCGCGGAGCTCTCCGCGGGCGGCGGCGGGGCCGCGGCACCCCGGGGCTCCGCTGCTTGCCCGGGCGCCCGCCGCGGCGGCCCCGTCATGCGGGAGGCTCGGGCGCCGCGCTGCCGCGGAGCCCCGCAGGGTTCCGCTCGGCTTAATTTAAATCGGTTTTGGGCCATTAAATTATAACTGGTTTCCTGCCCGGGGAAGGCGTTCAGCACTTTGTGTGCCGCGTTTATTTCCTCCGGGCTGTCCCCCCTCGCCGTTTAGTATTTATTTGTTTATGTATGAGGCTGTTCTATACAGCACTGTCCGTGGTGGGGAAGGAAGATCAAGCGTGTCGTTTTCAAAACAGTGGGACTTAATGTGTGTTTCTGTTCCTGTGTGCAAGAAATACAGCACAATGACAGTATGTGTGTGGGAAAAATAGGTTTATATTCGTGTCCTCACTGTTCTATGGATTGTTTGTTGGTGTGGAGATCTTGTTTTTTTCTTAGGACGTTTTTGTTTTTTCTCTTAACCTTTTCAGTGCACATCACTACAAAGCAGGGTATTTAAGAACAATAAAATTCTGTTTTGGCCTGTACGATGCCAAAATAAAAGACAGCGTGGTATATGTAGTCAGTAATAGTTACATAATTTATTATTGCTTATTTTGTTCCTGCATATATGTCAGGAGCATGGAGAGTGTATTTATAACATTTTTTCTCCCCCTCCCTTTTCTGGGGTGCTGTGTGATGGAGTCTTTGCACTACACTATATCGCACTGGAATATTTGTAAGAGATCTGGCCCTGAATCACTCCTGTACACAAAATACCATCAGGGGCCTTACCTTTCTTCACTTTGTTGATGTCCAGGGCTGCTTCCTGTATGCTCAAAAATTTCTTTTGTAGATTTTTTTTCTTCTGCCCCAACAATTACATTATTTTCTTATGTTTTTAAAAAAAGTAAGTCAAACCTTTAAATATTTCAGTAGTAATTATTTACAGTGCTCAGGTACAGAAGGAAATCTGTGTCATGGACGAATTAAAAAACCTTCCTATATGCAGGTGAGCTGTTTGCTCACGTCTCAGACTTCTTTGAAAAAAATGTCTTTATAAGCAGATAATGTATGGTTGCAGCATCAGGCCATAAGGCATGATGTCATTATTAGCATATGAAAGGAACAAGCCTAGTGGTGCCTTTCAATCAACACTGCTGTTCAGGCTCTAAATTTCCAAAAATGTGGTGGTTGCTTTTGTGTGAGCGGGAGCTACCACAGTGGATGTTAAGATGTTAGTCCACGTGTGTGTATCTTTCTGAACGTACTTATATCACCTTAAAATGGGCTCTGAGATTCCATGGAGCTCATATGGTTGACTGGAAACCACTTTTAAACTTGTGCTTGGTAGTAGTTTAACTTGACAGAATTGTAGTTGAAAAGCCTCCCTTCTGTTCATCTGTCTTTATAAAAACAGCCTTCTGGTGATGCCGGAGCAAAGTCCTGGTTTGTTAGCACTATGGATTTAGTTTGGCTTGGAGCATTTGCCAGCCTCTGTAAGGACCCTCTGCCTTCCTTAAAGACCTATTGCTTTCTTGCTATTTGTTTTTAGCGTGAATTTAGCTAATGGGCATTTCTATTTGTTTCACGCTTACAGTGTTTTTTCAAACCTGATAGAATGTACAGTGTTACACCTTTAAGAAACTCTGATAGTACAGTGGCTGCCAGCCAGAAACAATATACTGTTTTGTCAGATTTCCTGAGAAGAAATTGAATGAATTTTGTGTCTCCCCCCTTTATAAGATTAAGTAGTAATGCCTAATGAAAAAGAAATTAACTTTTTCCTTTATGTGCCAACGTGCTTTAAACTGCAGCTAAAGCTTCAATATGCTGCAAAATAAGGGGGATTTCTGTGTATGGGACTCAGTCTGCAGATTAAATTCTTGAATAATTACGTGTAATTCCTCTTCCTTTTTTTTTCTTTTTAATCTAACTCAGCATTTTGTTTGTTCAAAAACTCGTTCAGTCAGACAGAAGCAGAATGCTTAGGATATTGCATTTACTCCATTGGCTAATGAAACACCTGTTCGGGTAATGTTACTGAATCATTGAAAATGAGATGTAAATAATGTTCTTAAAATTTAGTAGCATGTTCAAAATCCTTTATTTGAGACTGTATCCAAAATACTGCCTTTCATAACATGGAGTGCTCTGAGTGGCTGAGCCTAATTTTGTTTGGTCCTGCTGTCATTGCTCATGGCATGGTCATAACCCTTGTCTTCACGTTGTCCCTTGCTGATCAGAGGGGGAGAGGCTGGAGTGAAGCTACCACCAGCAGGAAGAGTATTAATTTCATTGCCAAACAGATGGAACAGAATTGACTATTTTATGTAGAAGTTCTCTAACCTAATAGGAAAGGAGACATACTCACACAACCTCGGGAGCACGTGTTTTGGTGCTTTGAAGCTACTTGGTGGTATATGAGGTGTTTCTCTAATCATATCAGGGCCCTTTGGCAATTAAGAGTGACATGATCTATTATTTTGATATTTGAGTTTAGTATCTGAGAAAAGTTCCATGTAATTTCCATTGAAATCGAAGTAAACTGTGTGGTTTATAGAGACAATGATGCAGGGCCTCTGTGATGTGCCTCCACAACAGTTTGTGATCAGCTGGAATATCAGTGAGGAAAAGGCTGAAAATATCCGCGTCTCTGGAAGTAAGATAGAAAATGGTGATACAGCTTTGTGTAGCATGGATGCGTGTTACAAGGACACATCTTTGTGGGAAGTAGGATGTGATGCTAAAATACTGTGGTACTTATAGAAGAGTCCAAGTAACACTTTTTGGTTTTAAATTTTTTACAGAAATGTAGCTATCAGTGCTTGAAACGTGTCTTTTCTTAAAACTGGTTGCATACTCGAAGAAAGTAGCACAGCAGTTGCATGCTCTCTTCTGAATAGTTGTGTTAAATGACTGCAGTCAGATTGTGAATTCTCACTGTAAGTGCAAGCCCTGACTGTTGGCTGGAGATGGTCAGTCACGTTACAAGTGGATGTGTTTTAGTCATCCCTTCCAACACCTAGGAATCCTGTCACTTGTATTGCTAATACTGGTGTTAGGTTTCCAAGTTCTGCTGACAGGATGAATGTGTTTAGCTTTTGAAGCAAATGGGTAGTCACAGCCTTCATCTCGCTCTGTGTTAACTGTGGAGAGCTGCTCCTTCTTCTCATGATATGTGGTAGTACTGGGGAGAAAATTACAAGTAACTGAGGCTCAGTCTCATTTGGATGTAGCCGTTTGATTGGACCACTATTTTGAGTTTTGTTCCATTTGCACAGTTTTGTGTTAAAACTGTATTTTTCTATGACTGGGGAGGACTAGCATGCTGATGCCAGTTGCTTAATGAACAATAATACTTGTATTTCATAATTTGTTTTATAAATTTACCCTGAAGTACGCAGTTTTGAAAAAAATAGACAATAATTATGTTTGAAAGAAAGAGAGTTTTGAAAGAGGATCTTTTCTTTGAAGTGTAGTTATCAATGTTTCTATGTGGCACAGTTGCAGCTTGTGTGTGCAAAGCACTAATAATTAAAATGAATTTGAAATTGAAGTGTGAGTCCATCATTATTTGACCGAAAGACCCAACTTGTGCAGTCAAACCAAACCTAGCAGCTCAAATGGTGCATTATTTGTACTTTAGAACTAAGGAAATACCCAAAAGTGGATGATTGATGGGTCACCTGAATTGTTTGCTTTTGGGGGTTAAGGAGTCATTGTGACATAATTAATTGCTTGGGGCTTTTTTCATTGTATTAGCACTGAAAATGAAAAAAAAGTTGAAAATAAAGACTATTATTTTGAAATAAAATAAAAAATAACTATTGGTGAGCTAGTGTTTCTTGATGTTGCATCATGAGATCAGCAGACAAATGGGAGTTTTTCATACAGTGTTTTGGTTCAGATTTCTACAAGTGTGTGCCTCCATTTGTGAAGCTGTATATACACACATGTAATTTGACTTGTGGAATTTCAGTCATAAAAACTTTAATAACATTGTCAATATCCCTATATGCCTTGTATTGACCACCAGAGAAAGATATTAGGTAACAAAAATTAACATTGCGATAAGAAGCCCCCCTAAATATTGCATGGAGGACAGTCAAATATGTTTTACTAAGTGCTGTGGTGGCCAGGATCCATTGGCTAGGATCCACTTGAAAAATCAGATTAAAAGTTTTTGTGCTTGACAAATCCAATGTCATTAGTTTAACAATTCCCTGAAGGCTAGTATTGTAATTAGATGAGCCCAAAGCATGCAGCAGTAAATTTCATTTTCTTCCAAGAATGACCAGTAGCATCTTTAAAAAAAGAAAACATTGACTGATTCTTGTCAGATAGAGTAGCCACAGTAGGAAAAAAGAGTTTTCCAGGAATATATGTGACAGCTGAAGCCGCGGCACCTCATGGTGAACGGAGTGGATCAGCCACAGCCTGATGGGAAGCAGTGTGGTCTATAAGGATCCAGCTGAAAAAATGCTCAAGAGTGATAAATCACTAGGTGCCTCATATCAAGGCCATTGGATATTACATGCTGAGCAAAAGAGTGTTAAAAAAATTACAAAAGCAGCAACTCCCTTTGGGTCCTGATTGTCACAAAAGGCGTATGTCCATCTTTGAGTGATTTCTTAACCTCCCTCTCTCAAGAGTGTGTGAGCTTCGTAGTGCTAGGCTACAGCATTCCCGCTTCAGAAGGTGTACTTGTTCAATGTGTTTTTTTAATTTAAGAGGCATTTTTAAAAGGCCAGTCTGCTTGGTTGATCTTACTATTCTCCTGCATGATTACTGATTTGAGTCTGTTTTGAGTAGTTTGATAAAAGATATTTCTCCTACTAGAAATAAGGAATAAAGATTGTAAATGCATAATCTCTAAAATGTAGCCATAACTACATAAAACCCATATTTTATGCTTCTTGCTTCATTGCTCTAATAAAAATGCCACATTGTCTTCAACAACATAAATACCACAGTCATGGAAATAGTTTCCCAAATATGTGTATTGTAAAGGAAAATATGAAAAATACAACTGTAGTGCTCTTTGAGACTTGCAGAACTTCCCCTGGGGCCAGTAAGGCAGGGCTGTACCTGCTGAACCTGAGCACTGTCACAGGGTTGTGGCACTGTCCATATGTCAGAGGTTCCCTGGCCTGCCTTGGGCCAGTGTGAGCAGCCCTAACAGAGCACTGCTAAGGCAAAGCCACAGGCTTGGGACCATCCCAAAACAGATTAGGGACAAGACAGCCCTGTTCGTGAGACAAGAGCATTTAAGCATGTGCTCTCTGCTGCCTGGCTTCAGCACCTGGCCCCTGGCCTGCTCTCATACAAGTACAGATGTAGCTATAGGGATGCTGCTGCATGTGTCTGCATAAGAAAAGGCTCCAATTGAAGGCTGTTTATCTAGGGAAAAATAAGAAGCCACTGTCACTTAGGAGAAAGCAACACTTAAGAAAGTTTAGTGCATAGTGTTGTTTCATATTTGTGTGTCTGTATAAAAAAATAAATACATACACACACACATTGTTTCATATAACAACCATCTTATGTTTTGAATAATGCCATGTTGAGCAATGCCCAGACCTTCCCAAAATGCTGTTAGGATCTTGTAAGTGTGTGTAGCCAAGTATCATTATTAGAGTAAATGTCACAGTTCTTGATTGATTACATGGTGTTCTTCTGTCAAATGTTCACCTAATAATCTCTGAGTGTGTAGATATGACATCAGTTCTCTGTTTCATTTCCTAAAATGTGTTTTGACTTCCTTGGAATGAAATAACTTTCAGCAAAATATATCTTTGACCTAGCTCAACTTTTATAAACAAGTCCTATTAACTTGAGTGTGTGCTGTGAACTTGCTCTGAGCTTGGGTAATATGTCTTATGTTGGGCTGTTAAGCTGACAGGCTGATATTTTTCATTATGAAACTATAGGTTAGTGTAGAGAGCCACTGCAAACACCGTGGTGTTGCTGCTCAGCAGATGTAAATTGTCACACTCCTTAATGTTCCACAGAACTCCTGATACTTCCCACTTCTTGCCTCAGTTTCAATGTCATATACTTAGTTGCACTGAACAGTGTAGATGTGTTTTTTGTTCCTGATACCAAAGATGTAGGCTTTTTCATGCTTGAGAGAGTGGTTTTGGAGGTTTTTTCTCTCTTTAGGCATTGTATAAAACATACTATATATTGCAAATTATGGAAGACTGCTTTTTATAGAGTTTATTTATGGATACCTCTATATTAAAGAGGTAAATAAAGTCAAATTGTCAGACTGTGCTCTCAGAGGCAGACTAATCACTGGTTTAAAATGTTATCCTTATTTTCATTAATAGAATTTGGTTGGGTGTTTTTTATTTACTGTATTGGGTGTTGGGTTTAATTTTGCCTGATAGTTTTAAGAATACTCATTTCCAGTGAGATCTTGTGTCTCTTTAAAACTGATTCATTTGTTTTGGAAGAAATCTTTGCTTTTATGTTAAGTTGCTTCTTCTCCTCTTAATACTAATGTTGATACTGACTGTGTGCAAAGGCATAGCCTTAAGTACTGGGTTTCTACTTAAGGTAAGTCAGGAGGTAAAAGGCTTTGGCTTAGATACACTACAAATAAATCTGGTTTTGATTTATGTTGAGCTTAAGATAACCCTTGCCCTATCTTGATCGGGTAAATCACTAACTGGAACAATTAACTGCCAAGGCTTTAAAAATATGAAGTAGGGAGGTTCTTAAACCTTGCTTATGCTTATCTCGGTTTTTAAAGAGTTTGGAGTACTATAAGTAAAAGAAGTGTGTTCAACACCTCTTGGCATAAGCATCAATTGTCAGCTGTACAAAGGGTATAGGAAGTCAATATAATGGGCACTTAGGACTAATGCATATATTTAATTTGTCTTTTAATGGGAGAACTGCCATGGATTGGCTTGAGAGAAACTTTTTTTTCATACTCTGTTGGTCATTCCTACATTGCTGGGTTTGGTTTGGTTTTGTTTTGTTTTTAAGTGATACAGTCGATTTTGGATCTGTTCATGGAAGAAAACGTAAGTCTCAGGTCTTGTGCACATCACTGTGTCTCCTTTCCAAGGTTTGTTATTGTCACCATAGAAATGCTTTTCTTTTTTTTTTTTTGATAAAAATTTGCCCAAACAAATGGGAGAGTGTGGTGGAGGAACAAAGCAGAAGCACTGATAACCTCTCAGTTACTCAGTCTGGAAAAACAGAAATACTTCTCATTAAATCTTTCTTTAGTGTGATTTCAGGAGTACTTTTGCTCTAATACATGGAAATTTTTCTGGCAGATTGTGATTTTTAAATTAATGATATCCCTTTATTATGCGTACGACAGTTTGGCCTATCTGTATATTAAGCAAAGACTTTGTTATCTGAAATATGCATTGATTAACCACATGTGAAACGTGTGTTGACTTAGTGTCTTAGCTGCTTATGTGTCATTTGGAAAACAAAAAGCAGAAATTAAAAGAGGAAAAGATTTAGCTTTCTACAGGATATGCTTCATTACTTGTGGCTGTAAGTCAGCTGCAAGCAAACTTTATTTGTCAAATAAGTATTTTGATCTTAATTTCCAACCCTAACATAAACTGATTAATGTTTACTCATGTAAGTAGCCCCATGAAAAATCAATATTGGAATTATTCCTTGTTAGTACAGAGCAGGTTGTGAAGCCTCTCCCTGCCCCTGCACTCTGGACAGCAGCAGGGCCAGGACAATTAGGATCCATAGACTATCATAGCAGAGTCTGCTTGTGTGTCTTCCTGCTGCCGAGGATGGCTTGTCCTTTTGATCCTCCTCTATCCAAAATACATTTGGAATGTAAATCTCATTTGTTACCTCTTGGGAGACCAGTAATGAAATCTTTTACTTTCAGACTGACAACCTAAGACCAGTGTGGATTATTGAAGGCTAGAAGCTGTGTCTTTTAAGGGAGGAGAAATTAAGGGAAGTTTTGCATCCTGTGGAGTAAAAATGAGTCTTCTCAACTGAGTTCTGTTTGAATAAGGGAAAGTGGTCTGTGTATAATAATATTATTGTTGTTTTTCTTATTGTTTTCGGACTTGCTGAGGTTTAAGGAAAAAGGAGATGCTTGTATGTCTGATTCCAGCTAATGTAGATGGGTATAATGCTTAATTGGGCTACTGTGTTTTACACTTCTTCGATCAGGCCAAGTACAGCTTAAATTGTTAAGTGGATTAACAGGATGTAATCTGCTTTGATTGGTATATCTGATTCCTTCATTCTGCAATGTACTAAGCAACTAGTTGAAAAATTTGGTGAAACGCAGTTTTCTTCTGCTGAAAACCAGCAGAAGTATTGCATGATATATTCACATTTCTGGTATATGGGGAGAAAGTTTTCTCCTATGAATATTGCTCTTTCTAGGTTACTCATTGGGATATCTGTGTTACTGCACATGCTCTCTGATCTTTATAAAATGTTAGATAGATTTGAGTGAAGACATTTTATCTCACTAAAATATAAGTAGATGTAATAATATTTTTGTAGGTCTTTACTTTGTTGTTACTCACCTGAAATTAAAAATAGTCCATGTGTGATCTCTTAGAGCATGAATGTTCCAAGATGTAGTTAGGTGCTATAGCCATATTTTCACCTGCAGGTGATATTTCACCTACTTGTAGTTAGTAATAAGTAGCATGGCTAGAAATCTGAGGTGAACAGAGTATCACCTATTTTACAGTTAACAGGAACTGAATTTTAAATTCTCAACTGATTGAAGTTTTTATCCATTATTCACATGTGGAAAAGTCCCAAGGAATAAAGAGCTAGAAGTGTTTATAGCACTGTGCCTTGTGGACTGTACAGGAAATTTTTTTGTATAGGCTTTTATAGTGGAAAGAATGAGTTGGACTGTGAACTATCCCATGGGTGTGTGGGTCTGGCACAATGCAGTTAGCAAAACCCAGGATTAATGCTTGAAGAACTGGGGATAAAATGCCCTTGGTTGTAAAGGTTCAGCTATGGAACAGTCTTCCAGATCAGATCAGTGAAATCTGAACTCCTGCAAGTGCTTCCAGATTTTTGGGTTTTGAGGAAGCCCTTTCATGACAGGTGATGTCTCAATGCAAAAAGCTTCCTCTTGCTGCCCTTATCATAGAATCATAGAATGTTAAGGGGTTGGCATGGAATGTAAAGATCATCTAGTCCCAACCCCCAAATTTATCTCACTTTCAAAAAGTGTGTAGTAAAATAAACAGCGTTTTTGTTCCTTAAATGTGGCAACCTCTATTAAATCTGTTAAGGAATTCACTATTGCTTTTGATTGATATTGGCCTTGAGGGTGGCATAAAACCCAAACCCAGCATACATCTTGCTGCCTGCTGTTGAAACTTAGGATAGGAATGTAATGGATCAAGCTTCATAAGTATTATACCTTCCTAGAAATAGTGTTCTATAAAGAGTTATGCCTAGCTTACCCTCCAATTTTTGAGTGATAGTTCAAGCATTATGGCACTGATAATTTTAAATTCAAATCTTTATTGTAAGAGTCCAAGTGATTTTATGTAATATTACATTGTGAGATTCTTTTCCCCTAATTATGTGTGTTTAAGGTGGCATTTTAATTGGAAAACCACAGAACTCTAATAAATTTAACCACAGAACAGGAAAAATTAGTGCTTTAAGACTATATGTTGTGAAATGTCATGTATTCATTATGTTTAAATTATTCTTTTGATTACTTTCTTTGAAGTTTTCCTATCTTATCATCTCATATGTCCCAAAGTGCTTTCTCTTCTGATTTCCTTCCTCTGCCAATCTCTCTCTCTGTTTTGTCTTCAGGCATCTCTGCAATTATCTTGTCATTCTCATTCCTCCTCAGACCTCCAGTAATTTTGGATTTCTGCAGTTCTCTGCATACACATTCATACTCATGGCTTTGATCATCCTTTTTGTGTCCTTTTTGGTTTAGTAAGGGTGGGAGCCTGGTGAGTGAAGGGAAGTTTTGATTACCCTTGCATAGGATAATAGAAAAAATGTTTGTTAGAAAGAAATATTGTAGTTTTTGGGGTCACCTCTGAAGACAGCCATGCTGTGGCCAGCCATGGGACTGTCAAAATATGAACTAAAATAAGGGCTGTATTTGAAAAACAGGGGATGTGATTAAAATTCAGCTCCATCTCCCTTTTTCTTGGTCTGTAGCAGATGCTTTGGGTCACCTTTTTTATCAGCTGCTGAACTCTGCTGGTGCAGTAACATTTTTTAAAGATGCTCCATCTGAGAGACAGAAAGTCCTTGATGTCAGATTTTCTCCTATGTGTCAGGAAAAGGTGGCACATAGGAGCTTTTGCTTTCACCTCCAGCAGCTCCTGTGCATTGGCAATGAGGAGGAACATTCACCTGAGATTTTTTTACCTCTCTTCCTTGATGGAAGAGTGGGATGCTGCTTTTCAAAACAAGCAAATGGAGCAAGGACTGATCAGGATCAATCTGCAAACTCATTTGCTTCAGCTATGCTTATGGCTTTTTTTAGCAGTTGGAGTGAGTTTTACTGTTTTTTTATAGAACTTAGCCATAAAAGATTAAGGTTAGTACCAGGACTTTTTTTAGTCTCTTCAAAAAATTAAAAATATAGTGGTATGCCCACACACAGAATACTAATTTTAGTTAAGACTATTTTAGCTAAATCATGAAATTGTTAGAGCCATTTCTGTGCTGAGAACACATTTGTAAAATTTTTATAATGTTTTCTGCATATGGTAATTTTAAGCATCAGTCTAGAATGGTCCACAGTGCTTTATCAGGTTTTGGTAAGTAATTTTATCAGAAGCCAGGAGTGTGAGTAATAAGCAAATGTAAGTGATTTATATGTACTTAGGCAGATACAAGTGTTGCAGAAATAGAAGCACCACTAACACGCAGCAACTGAGGTACCTGAATAATGAAAACCCGTTTCTGTTTCTTTTAGGACAGTGATACTTTAATTGCATCTTCCCTTTGAGCTCTTTGACACAAACTAATTTGTTTGAATTACTGGACAAAATAAACCCTCTGGCACTTAAGATGTCCAGAAACCTTTTGTATTCCCTTTTGCTTTGTTAGCTTTGAATATCATGATTAGCATCAACACCTAGAAACTCTGCATAGGCTAACTTCACTGTCATAACTGATCTCACTGAAATGTGTTCGTGTCTCAAATTCTGCATTTTGATGCATTTGGCTTTCCTATCTAATATTCTTGTTGGAATCAGCTGCTCACGGCAGAGAATTTTAAAAGCAGCTGTACAAAGATTTCCAGTGATTAACTTCTATCAGTGTTCGCTTCTCTTCTGGTCTGCCCGAATTCCTATGTTGCACTTGGACTGCAGTTGTCTCGTTTGAGGCACAGAATTATAGGCTGTGCTCTTGACTTGCTGTTGTACTCGATGGGAATTTAGCATTGGGTAATGCTGAAAGAGCAGCAACGGAGTTGCAAAATAACATACCAGGTATATAATTCATACCAAGAGATCAGTTAGTAAAATTAGAATAGCCTTTCTTTTGGGAAACTGTGGAGGCAAACAAGCAGTTTCAAGGGAGATGAACCACTTCTGTGAAATCCCAGTTTCATTGCAGACACTTGGTATAGCCTCATGCTTAACACTGTGTTGCTCTACAGTTATACTTGGTTGCCAATTAACAGCTTTTAACTGGGAAGTACAAAAGTAGAAGGAATGGGAAGAAGAGAATTTTGAAAATGTGGTTCAGCAAAATGGATTGGATCATGAAGATTAAAGAATAGCACAAGAAAGCATCAGGCTTATTGAAAAGGGGAGCAATTTAAGCAAGATTAAGTTTGCTGCTAGTCTTAACTAATCTGTGCATTTTCATTTGTTTTCATTAGAAGCCTGGAGTGTAAGCTGACTTGTTTAACTACTTAGGAAGTGGAAACTGCAATTATTTTGGTCAGTGGATAGAAGGTTTGTCAGCTTTTGTGGTTCAAAAGGAGCCTCTGAGATAAGTATCTTGAAACTACTGAAGTCAGAACACTTGAAAGGCACAGGAAATATATGTAATATTTTATAATTATTGTATTTCCAGTTGCATGACTGTTACCTTGTTCTTCTCTATGCAGTTTTGTGAGGATAATTAAATAGCCTGATGTTTTGAAAAATTCCAAGGAAGATGAGTAACAGCTCATATGTAGCAGACACCCATGATGTTTTCTCTATTAGCATGCAGCGGCCCCTACTCTCCCTAGGGCTACAGGAAAGTGTTAAACTTTTCCTAATGGCTGTGTTCAAGAACTGTCCTTATTGCAAAAGTGAGAGAAAGGACTCAGGGACTCAGGGCCGAGGAGGGGGGGGGGTGGTAGCCTGGGGGCGGGGGGTGGGAAGAGGCAGAATTTGACTGGAAATAGTGTAACTACTGGTTCCCCAAAGCTACCTTTAAAAACAAACCCAAAGTGTTTGCTGTTGTGGTGAGAACCTTTTATTCTGTCTTTGCTTTGCTTTCAGCATGGAGGTGAAATGATACTTGGCTTTGGACATACTGTTTTATGTCAATGCCTTCGTGCAGTAGTTCTGGGTAAGGGAAGACTTTTCCTGCTAGAGGAAAGCTTTGGATAACTTAATCACCTTTCAGCCTACTGACAAGTTGCAGGTTGCTCTGGCTGCTCTTCCAGAGAACAGTGACTCATCACCACTTACAGCAGGGTTAAGGTACAGGTAGACTTGCATTGTGCTGAGTTTTACTTGAACTAAGACGTACACTTGAGTTTTTTTCCACAACGTTTTCTAGACAATTAAATGCACTCAGTTGTGATTCAATGAATGTTGTTCTTTTTGGACCGAAATGCTAAGCTTGTTAAAATGCTTCTGGATTCTTTAGAAGAGGTCTTTAAAATACTTTATATAACTTACTATAATTGTTTTATGAGGGGTTTCAGAGTAAGGAAAATAAATATTGTGAGATAAAACTTGGGGTGGGGGGGGGAAGAAGTGAGGATTTAACTGACTGAGAAAAAAAATAAGTAGCTACTATGCTTGGAAGGAAAGATAAGTAGGGATAATTTAGCAGTTTTGCATATTACTGAAGACTGTTCACTTTACAGCACTTCTGTGACATGCAAAAATTTGCTGTAGATGTGGGTGAAAATATTTTTTGTATTGCAAATTGTCTTCTTTGAAGAAATCTTGCTTTGTTTCTTCTTATAAACAAACCAAGCATTCACAGGATGCTTCTAGTAATTTGGTGGGAAACAAATATCATGTCACTGGCTATGATTGAACAAGGCAAATTTGGACCTTAATACCTAATTGGTCTCCAAGGCATTTAGTCTTAGTAGGGGGATGGAAAAGAACATTGGAGTTCATCTAGAATGTGGTTGTAATGTATGTTTTTGTGTTGCTTCTGTAGTGTGCACAGTATAAAGCATACTCGTTTTTGAAAAGTTCATTTCTTATTTTAACTTCTCAGGATTATCTGCTGCAGAGCCCAAGTTAAAGTAATATCGTTGGCTCCAAGTCAGGATGATTGTGGTAATCTTTTTTTTCAGGGAACACATTAAGTACTATCAGACGCATGTTTGTATTTAATATTTTATAAAGCATTTACGTTAATAATAGTTTTCAGAACAAGAAATTGTATAAGGGAATTTATGTAAGTTTTAAAATATATTTCTGTTATAATTGATCTTTAGACATGTGAGAGGAACTGGAAAGCAAAAATTAAATTTCATGTCAGACACTGAGAGGGTCTTGCACACCTAATTTTGCACTCCCTCAGACTTCTTTCCTCATTTTCATATGGACCTTGCAGGCAGAGGCTTAGTGCAGGACTGGGATTCTACATAATATTATTGTTTAGAAAGTGTGTTTATCACCCTTCAAAAGGTAGAAGGGTGGTACCTTTCTGTGGTAGAAATGGGGGACTGAAAATTGAGTGTGTTATATGTAACTCAGGTTAGAAGGAAATGTAAACTCAGGTCAGAAGGAAAGGAGGTATTGTCCTTGTCCTGAAAAAAGTTGCCAAAGAATTGTTGGCCAAAATTGAACACTAAGCAATAAATCCGTGTTTTATAATGGAGTGTATTTAAGACCTGAACTGTTTTGAACGTGAAATCCCAAATCATGCAAGTATCGAAGCATACTTTTCAGTCCAGTTTGGCAGAATGCTGAAGTGCCTACTTAATTTCCATAGATGCTTAATCAGATGCCTGGGGGAGAGCTGCAGTTGCAGATGTTGAGAAATTTAAGTCAGGCTCCTTCCTCTTTTGCAAATCAGCTCTATTTTTATAAAACAGAATCCCTAGATTATCTTTTAAAAGCAGGTTCTTGTGAGGATTTTTTTCCCCCTAGGGAAAAGGTTTTAAATTCAAAAAGAAAAGACAGAGAATTTCCTTTTGAAATGGAGAAATATGAGTATGGGTGAAATGAATACTAGAGCTTCCCATCTTTGAAATTACTTTTGAAAACAAGCATAGATAAGTTTAAGTCTGTTCTCAGAAGATGCTTTTGTTATTTTCTTATTGATTGCTGTAGATGCCTGTGTATTAAATTCTAATATTTGGTCCAGGTTAACCTTTATTTATGATGTGCAATTTTTGATTGACTCAGGCATTGTGTGATATGCCTTATGTGAAATGCAGGTGAATGTTCTTTTTTGTGATTTTTGTAGTGTTTGGGGTTTAACAGGATTACTGGGGCTTTAGCCTGAGATTCTGCAAGTCACTAAGTCAGTGTCAGCTTGGTGTCAGGCAGGTACAATACTGAGCACAGGGGCATTAGAGTGAACGGTTGTGTGCTTGGAAACCAGAAGCAGAAGCATGATCAGTAATGCTCAGGGCCTGGCTCTTCTTAGAGGTGATATCCTCAGACAATCCGTGTAGCAGAGAAAAGCAAAATAATCCTTTATTCCACTCCCTACTCTTTAGCCAAAACACAAGCCAAAATGCAAACCAAAGATTTAACAGTCTAACTGCATGAAATAATCTGTTCCTACACTAGATCTGAACATCATCAGTCAAGTGGATCCCTGTTTATTTATATATTTGTTTAAAATGTTCTGCAGGTCATCTGGGAACTTTTGTCTAAGAAACATTGTTTGGGTATTGTCCCGGTTTGAGACAAATTCGGAGGAATATGCAAAATGAACGTCCTCTGATAGAAGGCAGGTTACAGCCATCCCTCCCCCACCAGGTTCGAGAAGAAATTCCTCGGAGGAAAGTGAGAAAGGAAAAAACCTATTTATTTTAACAAGCAGAGTGCATGCAGGCACAGAAAAAAAGAATAATGCTGAATAATAAAGCCTCTCACTGTGGAGAGAATCTACCTGTGGGTAGATTCCTGTTGGGGCCCTCCCCCTGCCATGTAGCCCTGGGAGAGGGGCCCTGAGGGGACAGACACAGGATTTCCCTGCCCCTGGTCAGCCTCGCTCCCCACTGGTTGTTTTGTGTTCCCCTGCACGGGGAAGGACCCTTGGGTCCCGTGATTGAGCAGCTCCTCGGCAGAGCCCTGGCCATGCGGCTGGGGAAATAAACATCTCTGAAACAGCTAGCAAGAATTGGTCCATATGTATTTCTTTTCACGGGCCTCGTTGATTGACATGCGTGTTGCAGTTTCCCCACTGTAACAGATTTCAGAGTCCTTTGTGGGTGTGGCTTTCTCCTGTCCGGAGCTGGAGTTCGGTGTGGGCCGCTCTGGGCCTCGGTGGAAAGGCCTCCCAGTGAAGTTCTGGTGTTCTGAACAGTTCCAGAAGAAGAGAAGAAGAAGAGGAAGAAGCCAAAGTCCCAGGGCTCCGTACTTTAGCTAATGAACGAGAAACTAGCTAAAAAACAAAAGGAATGTAACTCTTTTCCCTGCTGCAGAAGCGGAGCAGCCGGGCAGGAGAAGCCAGCGAGCTTATCTGTGTTTTGAACACAGCGCCGAAGGAATTCCACCGGCGCTCCCCCCTCTCCCTTAGCTAGCTTTAAAGGCACAGAGAAGCACAGGATTCATGTCTGGGCATAGAACAGACGATAGAGAATACAGTATCATACAGTCACCCCAGGACAGGGATTAAAAGGTACCATCTTCACCCCGTGATTCACAAGAACAAGTGAAGAAACACATTTGTAGATAAAGAGACGGAGACTCCAGAAAGAAATGCTGCTCACTTCACCATCTTTATATAAGTTCTTCCAGAGATAAACTGAAGCCTTCTCTTTATGAACACATCATGTGACAAGGATTCGCCCTCTGTCTTTCAGGTTCAGCTGCAGTTACTGCTAGGAAATTGCAGACTGTTTCAAGGTTGAATTGATGCAGCTTTAATTGTTATCTGCTGGATCCTATTGCATTACTATCAGCAAGTTTGAAAAGGTCTTGCTACCAGATCTGCTTCTCAGAGAGTGCGTGCTTATTTCTGGTAATCAAATGACCCATCAGTCTTCTCTTCATTTAGCTGACATGGGCAGGACTCCCTGAGATTTCACAAATGGATAAAATAGCTAGGGGAGGAAAATAAATGGCGTATGATGATAAGAGCATACAATGTGAAGCAAATAAGATGATATTTATGAAACGTGTCCCACTGTAGAGACAGAAACATTGAGAAAATACAAGACCACCTTTAGGTCCTTTCCCAAGCCCTTGAAGTCCTCCATGTGGAACGGTGCCTGGTGCGCATGATGGTGGTGCCAGTGTGGATCTTGACCAAACACCGCATTGCAGTTTTCCATGATTGCCTTTGAAGCAAAGACCGTAAAATAGGAAGGTATTAATACAAACTTACAGCTTGCATGAGACACTGGGAATGCTGCTTCTTGGAATTAGTACTTAGGATATTAATCCACATGTTCTGTTAAGAAAAATAGAAGAACTGTCCAGTGTATAAAAATATTTAAATGCTTTTTTCGCCTCTAACAGTATCAACTTCCCATATACATCTGTATCCAGTGTTGATTTAAGCTCTAATTTTGGGGCCATTTTTGTGCAAATTTCCATTACATGCATTATGGATGCACAGAGTCTGCTTGCACAAAAAGAGCTGTAGTGTTGTAATCCTCTAAATTGAAGGATTTGTAAGGTAGCAGAGGAAGGACTAAGAATAGCTCTAGAAAAATAGTGATTGAAGGTTGCTACTACCAGAACCATTCATCCAGCCTGCAGCCCACTCTCTGTGTGCTCTGCAGCTGTGCCAGAAAATATGTTGTATGAAGAGTTTGGGCAGTTGAGGCCTGTTTCGTGTTTTTTGGCTCAGCTTCAGAGTGAATCAGGAGGTGTGCACATGCTCTCTGGCAAAATACCCTTCCCAGAAGTGCTGGGGGAGGGCATGTAACCCAGTAATTATGTATGGACAGACTTCACTGCACACATGCCAGTCCAAGGGACAGAGAGGAAACACAGGATTTGGTCTTCCATTGGTACTGGAAGAATCTCAGGTGTCTTACCTGGTCAGGAAGACTGGGTATACTGCATTCTCCTCCTGAGTACAGGTCAAAACTTTGTCTAGCCTTGTTGGATGAGGTAATACTGAATCTCATGTCCCCAGGAGCTGTGTATGTGATGGGTGCATTCTCTAGCCTGTGTCATGTAGAGAGGCAGAATGGCTGGATTAAATTCTGTCCTTAGAAGCCAATTCTGTGGCAGTCATTCACCTTTCAGGATCAGGACCTCCGAATGGACTTTGTACAGTTTTCAGGTGTCATTTGTCTTTTTGCCATATCTTAAAATTTATTTGCTGCATTCCTCTGTTTTCCTTGTTTTTCCTTCTACTAGCTTTCCTTTAGTGTCCTTTTAGCTTTTTCCAGTAATTATTAGCTCTGATCCCACTGCCGTAACATTTTTTTATTTGAAAAAAATGCAATTCGGCTGATGATACCTGGAAGCAAGCCAGTAAAGGCTAAAGAATGAGTGGAAACAAAGTCTGCCCAAGTTTCCTCATTTGGAAATGAAATGCCTGACTAGGATCTCATCAGTTTGATTTTTTTTTTTTTTTTTTAAATAGAAGCTGGGTTTTGACTGTGGGGTGATACTGGTGAGGATGTCCATATAACACAAGCCTCTCAGCCTCTCAAGCTGTTTTTCCTTGGCATATGGGGTTAATGGCACACCATTTGATACTGTTACCCTGTAGAATCATAGGGCTATTTAGGCTGGAAAAGACCTTTACAATTATTAAGTGCAACCATTAACCCAGCACTGCCAAGCCCACCACTAAGCCGTGTCCCTATGCACCACTTCCACGTATCTTCTAAATACCCTCAGGGATGGTGACTCAACCATTTCCCTGGGCAGAGGGTGTCAGTGTCTGACAACTCTTTTGGTGAAGAAATTTTTCCTAATATCCAATCTAAACCTCCCCTGGGGCAGCTTGAGGGCATTTCCTCTTGTCCTAATCCTTGTTAGTTGGGAGAAGAGACTGACTGGTACCTGACTACAACTTCTTTTCAGGCAGTTGAAGAGAGCAGGAAGGCCCCCCCAGCCTCCTTTTCTCCAGGATAAACTCCCTCAGTCACTCCTCATCGGATTTGTGCTCCAGACCCTTCACCAGCTCCAATGCCCTTCTCGGGACATGCTCCAGCCTCTCAATGCCCTTCTGTAGTGAGGGGCCCAGAACTGAACAAAGGATTTGAGCCTCACCAATGCTGAGTGTTTAAATAAATTCATGCTGCCTTCACTCATATCGGGTGTTTTGTCTTCATCTGTCACCCTAAGAAAACAAAAAATGTGTTGCACAACACTGGAAGGAGGAAAAAGCCTTTCTATTGGTTTTTTTTCTGTGTGGTTTTGTGGTGTAAATAGTATGGCAGAGCAGCACTGTTGAAATTAGGAGTTACTTGCTAATTAGTTAAATATACCCTAAACTCAGTTCAAGTCCCTAAGTATGCATATGTTTGGTGTGGAGCTGTTAGGGAGTGGAAGGGTGAGTGTGTTGGGAAGACAGGCCAGGGAACTGCCAGGCTTCTCCCTTGCTCCACATCAACCCCCATCACAGGGTTGAGGCAAACTGTTGGATGGATGTATTTGCCTCAGACAGGGGAGTAGAGCACTAGAAGCAAACACTGTTAATAGCATTAACTTTGTATTTTATTCTGGTACTGTGTTTGTACGTACTATACAAAATAAGAGGCTCCATGTTTTTAGGAAATCCCAAAGGTATCAGGAAATTTGATGCACATGTAGCTCAAGGAAGCTTTGTTAGCTGAAAGCCTTTTTTTTGTTGAGTGGGAGTCTTCAGTGTTTCTAAGTCTTGTGAATTTTCTACCTTTTTACATGTATATCAGTAGGGAAAATGGACGCGCTTCAAAGTACTGTAACAGCTAATTCATCTCAGAGAAAGTCACCTTTGTCTCTTACTGCTTTGTTTTCAGTGAAATGCAGATTGGCTTTCAGGTTGATGGTAATACCACAGACACATTGCAAATAGGAGATTATATAATAAAGACTATGAGAGTGTGTTATTAGATAAACTTAAAGCTTTGGTTTAGAAGGAATTCTGAATCAAACTGTATAAGCATTACAATGAAATGCAGGTAAATGTGAGATTTAACTCAGGGTTAAGCTTTAGAAACATTTAACTTGGATTAAGAATTGAGTGATTTTAAAGGTTAAGAGAAAAAGTGTAACTTTGGTTAATGAACTGTTTAATCATTGTGTCAGAGTTTCCTTTCCTTTCTTCTGGAATCATCCTAGTTTGTCAGGTTTCTTTTCTTGTTTGGAGAAATTCAGGACCAGTGTCTAAGATTTGACAGAATAATTCATTTTTGGATAATTCATTAGTCTGATAAAAAGGGTATGCTGCAGGATTTGGCAGTTGACTTAATTTATTCTTGAAATTAGTACGTTGGGAGATAACAGACTAATGAATATATTCAGTGTAATTGTAAAGATAAACTAAAACCATGATGAACTTTGAACTTCTGTGTGAGAAAATACACTTGTATTGAAATCAGGGAAGGTGACCCCTCTCTTTTAAAACTCCCACTAAAACTGGTTTTTCTGCACAGTTGTTCCTAATGGAGATTCTGAATCTGGGATTAATGATTTTTGACACAGCTTAACTAAATATAGGTCTTTTTGGGCCTGAAAACTGCAGAAAAAAAAAATCTGTGTGTTGTTTCTTTTTTTGTGTGTGGGGTTGTTTTTTTTTTTGTAGGTACATTTAACTGTATGCTTCTGATTGCAGTCTGTAGTAAATTCATGAGAGTTTCACAGTAACAAGATCAGACAGTGAATCAATCCAAGATGTTCTTGTGTTGGGTTTGGCTTTTGCTGCTGCCAGTGATGTGGCTTCTAATCCATCAGAAAAGATGAGCTCTGCTTCTTTATCGCTTAGATACCAGATAATTGTTTCTGTCAGGATCTCTCGATATTCTGTGTGCTTCCCATCATTGAATGAAAGTATATTAACTCTCACTGCATGTTATGTTAATTTTTATTTGATGTTGGGTTTTGATTTGTAGATGTCTGAAATTGTGGCATGGCTCTGATTTCTCAGTTTTTTTACTTCAGCATTTGTTGAGGCTAATGGATAACGGTAGCCTTGCAAGTGCCACTTCAGAGCCTATACAACATAAAGTGAATTAGAGCTTGACCTAGAACAATACCCTTTGTCCTGAGGAAAGGATTTAAAATCATAGAATGGTTTGGATTAGAAGGGACCTTAAAAGGGACCCCGTTGCCATTGGCCACTAGACCAGGTTGCTCAGAGCTGCTCCTACCTGGCTGTAAATACATCCAGGAATGGAATTCACAGCTTCCCTGGGCAACTTGTTCCAGTGCTGCACCACCCTCCCAGTAAGGAATTTCTTCCATGTAGCTAAGCTAAATCTGTCCTGCTTTGGCTTAAGGCCACTGCCCTTGTCTGGTCACTACACAGCCCTGTGAAAAGTCCCTCTCCAGCTCTCTTGCGGGCCCCCCTTTAGGGACTGGAAGGTTTCCCCAGAGCCTTCTCTTCTCCAGAGTGAAGAGCCCCAGCTCTCTCAGCTTGTCTTTATACTTGTTTATGGAGCTGAGAATACTCTATCTGAATTCAGATTTTCTGATTGATTTTGTCTACCACTTTCTACTTTCTTTCCAGTCCAAATTTTAGGTTTAGTGATATACATCATAATTTGGCCACCCACTGACCAATCTAATTTTCTTCCTATATGTGGATGATTCCTGAATCATTTCCCATTGAAGTTTTGTTCTCTGTTCCAAGCAGTGAAATTTTAAGTCCACTCATCCTTTTAATGGAAGTCTGTGCATACTTTTATTCTTTCACTGCTGGTGTAAACCCTTCACTGTGCCACACAGATCCTGCCCTGCTGCAGTGCATGGGGCAGGTTCACCATAAATAAGCCCAGTTTCCTTGTTTGCTAGTATGAGGTGTTTCTTTTGTGGAGTACTGTTTGTATAGTGCTTATAGTAGCATGAGTGCTTCTTGGTGTAAGATTGTATTACTCTAATACTGGATAAGCTTTTAAGAGTTATTGTTAATCCTTAAACAAAGATGAAGCTACAGAATTAAACATTTTAAAATGTATGCCTGCATCCTTTTTGGGAGCGAGTTTCATCCTGCCTAACCTCAAGAATTACTTCTTCAAGTCATTCTTAACCTGGATTGTCCTGTGATTCTGTTAAGGATGCAGAAAAATAAGCTTTCCACAAATAAAATTTAAAATAGGCAACAGAAGCTGGGTTTTGTAATATCTCTGACTAGCCTAGCACTTCTGTCTCCGGGGTGGCTTTATTTGTGAATCTTCACACATCCACTTCTATGTAAAACTGGGCTGCACAACTGGCATTTAGTATTGCATGGCTGATGTATTAAATAAGGAAACAGTATTTCAGGCTCTCATGTATAGTAATATTTTTTTAAACGGAGAAAAGACAAGAAAATAAGAGGATAGGTCCTAAGTCTGGAGAAACAGAAGGGTAGAAGGCAGGAGGGAGAAAGAAGATATTAATGGATTCTACAAGTGATAACTTCTAGGGTTTTTATGAAAACAAGCATTGTTTTTCAGCTAAGATGCTCTTGGCCTTATGTAAGCTTTCTGAACACTAGGGGAGCTGCTGAACAGCTCAAGGTTTAAAAAGGCCTGGAACAGTGGTAAAGTTTCCACAGTGCTAAGCTGGCCTTTCATCTGCGTCTTTAACTGTCAGGTGAGAGCAGGATAGAGCCAGTCTTCAGGCACACATAGGGCTCTGCTCTGGCAGAGCTGTGGAGAAAAGACGGCAAGTCCTACCCTGGATCAATATAACTAAGTTTCCATTGCCTTGTAGAGAGCCCAGATTTCTAAAATGCAGGCTCTAGCAAATTGGACATTATTTTGAGATTTTGCTGTGCTGTTCACCTGCCAGATGGTTTTTATTTTGATATTCATTTAGCTGTTTCATTCTTTTTTGTTTATATTCTTCATGGCAGGAATTGTTTCTCACTCTGTCTAGTGAGTAGAGAATAGAGCACCTTGTTCAATTCCTGCTTGGGGATATTTCTTAATACTTTAACATATGAACAGTCCCTGAGCAAGAGGGTATTTTTTTTCCCAAGTCCATTAAAGTTGGATAGGCCAGTCTAGATCAAGTGTAGCCTTACATGAAGAAATCCAAGTAGGAAGCTTCTCAAAGATAATGCTTAAGGATGTCCAGTCAATAATGATTTTGTTTGATAAGAGATTTTTTTTTGTAGTGCAGACTGTTCCTACCCAAGCATCCAAAACATCCAGGGCATCCAGGTTTTCACTTCTATCTGCTGGAGAACATGGTTGGGTTTTTCTAAATTTAAAAATTCCTACTATATTTTTTTTTCTTAGAGTTCGCTCCCACTGCCCAGATGGCTGCCGTCATACCTCTTTTATCATAAGGAATGTCAAAGTAAGGGATCTTTTCCATGGTTTTTGTGGGTCTAGGCTAAGTGAGGCTTGTGTGAAACCCCACACTTCTGTAATGTTTGTGCCACTTGCAGGATGGGTGTAGGACAGCAAATTCTTCCTGGGAAGTGGTCACTGGTCACAGCCCTAAGCCTGGCTGGGTTCAGCATTTGGACAACACTCTTAGGTACATGGTGGGATTCTTGGTGATGGTGCTGGGCAGGGCCAGGAGTTGGACTCGATGATCTGGATGGGTCTCTTCCAATCCAGCATATTCTATGAAATTTTGGCATAGCTTTGACATCAGAATAGAAATTAAAACTTGAGGCTTGGATTCTTTCCTGCATTTTTAACACAGCGACAGCAAGTGAAGCTTGAGACATGCAAAGAGCAAAGTCCACCACGACAGTTCCATGTAAAGAAGTAAGTTTACCTTTGCAATCACGGAAAAGTTAAAAGATTATGCTACTAAAAAGCCAAAACCCCTCTGCACTTCCGAAAGATTGATGAATTTAACCAATGCTGAAAACGTATCATCCACTTGTGTAGTGTATAATGTGTATTATCTGCATTTTTTGTCCCTTCTAGTCTGAACAGTTTAGGATGTCACAAGTGAGGTTTCTGTGTCAGTGGTTTGAGAGTGCAGGTATATTGTAGAAAGAATGTGAATGAAGAGCAGGGGTCATTTCTCAAACAAAACCTGACAGCTTCTTTGTGACCCCCATTGTTTGTGGACTTCATGCTGAGCAGTTCTAGTTATGAATTCTGACATGCAGTAAACTATGGTGGATCCAGGCACTACAAAAAGGTCATTTTCACAGAGCTAAAGGTGACGTACCAGGTGCTATCATGTAGTAACTGGCACAGCTCCTTGAAAAATCAGTTAAGCTGATCTTGGTTTCTGCCAGCCTCAGGTATACTCTTAAAATGTAGTTAAGAAGTGTTCTTACAAATTAATATATATGATAATATTTTTCAAGGTGAATGGGAAGTTACTGCATGTTATACATACTTAATCTACTTATCACTCTTAAAGGTTCCAGTTTTCTCCATTGGTAATTTATTAGTAATTGTGAATATCACACAAGTGATATACATCTAATTTTAAATTATGAATCTTAGTGGGTTGATATATGTGATGTTGGTGAATGTAATATTTTTTCTTTGTAGTTTTGTATTTTTAATATATGAAGGAAAACAATCAGAATCATAGTAATAGTGTTTCATGTCCTTAGAGGACTTAGTAAAGTAACAGTAAAAGATGCACAAAGAGAAAATACTACAGAAAATGAAGGGGATGAGTTATAAAATGTAGCATATTAAATAAAATAGTACTATGGACATAAAGGATTGTTACTATATTGCAGTAGTATTAGCCTGTACTGTTGTTATCAGTTTGTCTCTCTTGTCAGCAGGGTTCTTCAGTTTCACTTTTTGAATTGGAACATTTTATTTAGACAACTCTCATTCCAGCATATTTTTTTACTTGCATGGAAACATATTACTGTTTTACTGTATCATATTTTTCTCCAACAATACATCTACAAGGGATGTCTGTAATTGTGAGGATCTATTTTCTTCCACAATGATGATCTGTCCATCTGTTTCCATTGTTCCATGGCATTGCCATTGTTATAAATACCAGTGAATGCAGATTCTGCAATGACTCACTGATAGTACATGTTTAATCTTTAAGTATCTCTGGAATATTACAGTGTTGCAGGCTTCATAAATACATCAGATAGATATTGCAATGTCTTCTCATGGAGGTCATCCTCAAAATAATTTTTAGCATGTGGTAAAAGCTGAAGTGAGTTCTACAGAAATGAAGAGTGATAGCGAGAGTTTTATTATCATTTCCACTACACCAGTAAAACTTCCTGAAAAATAACATTAGAAGAGTTAAGTAGCAGCTATCAAAAGTATTTATGTATGTCACTCACTGAAAATGGTTTTCCATTTAATCCTAGAAAAAAATAGAAATGATATATCAAATTTGATGAGTGTACTGGTAATTTAGTGTGAAGGCAAATCCCTCTTCAAAAGGGAGAAACGATTTGTTCTCCACAATTGTATTTAGGAATCTAAAGCTTGGGATAAATGACATAAAGTTATATGAACAATTCTCCTGAGCACTATTAAATATTTTTGGAAGCTTAATTCTAACAAATTGGCTGTTACAAGCTTCTTGCTTCATCCTGGCACTAGTGAGTTTAATATATATATATATAATATCTAGGAGTCTGTACCTGTGTCCAACTCAATTTGAACACATGCCATGAGTTTTTTTCTAAGTGCTGCATAAGGACTGTATAATTAAACATCATAAGTACATTAGTAAACATAGATCCATGTAATGTTGGTAGATGAACTTTGTAAGAGGAAGGGCTCTATTGGAAATAGAGAACATCTTAATTTTTTATTTAGTTGAGCTTTTGGGTTTGATATTAAAAAAATAAAAAATTACAACTTCAGCCCTGGTAATTTCCATTTGTATATGTGTCTGTATGAATATGTGTATGTGTATACACACATGCTTTCCATTTTACAACAGCAACTGAAAATCCCAAATCCAGACACAGTAGAATGGAGCTGCATGGCAGCTCCCATTGCCTTGGTTACAGGGGCTAAGTTTTTTAGGACTATTGAATCAATGTTTAATATTTAAATAGAAAATACATGAATATTTTCATAACAGTTACGCTCACATTGTTATGATGTATCAGAGCACACTGTAGCTAATAATTCATTGCCAGTTCCCTAATGCTGAGCTTATGAATGATTTGCTCTCCACAGCAGCAAAAGCAGTGCAAGTTAAGGGCAGCGTTGAGTAAGGGTGGCTTTGTGCTCATTGCATTGCACAGCCGTGCTCAAAACAGCTTCAGTGTCACGCTGTTGTTTTTCCTGTGCTCAGGAAATACCTTGTAGAAGTGTGAGTATGACGAGGAGAGAGTGAAGGATGCTGGAGCCAAGCATTCTCTCCTGAATGCTCTGGTGCCGCGCAGTTCAGCAGCCCAGGCTGGGGGAAGGGAAAGCCTCTGGCAGCCCCAGGGCGCAGGGCACAGAAGGAGGGAGAAGTGAGGGCTCATACAGTGAAGTAGTGGGCTCTGAAAGGAATTAGCAAAACATCTCATGAGGAAAGCTTCTTGGAAGGAAATGTGGATATATCTTTTTATGGAGTTTAAACACCCTTGGGATTTACTATCCATGCCATGTCCTGTCTGAAACCTCCTGAAATCTGTGGCTTTGTGAAAGCAGCTTCAATCTTTTATTTGTTGGTTGGTTTACTGCTCACAACTTATATCCTTATGCTGGAAGTTTGTATAAGTTTTTTAAAAAATGCATAATGCCACTTCATTTTATCGTGTATTCTACTAACCTGTTGTGAATACAAATTTTCTTGTGTATTTGGTATTATTTCAGTGTCTTAGTATGACCTGAGAAACATTTCTATGTGGAATTCATTCCAGTTAAAGAGACCATACATCCACTGCAATCCAGCATGACTTAACTGGCTAGTGTGAGCATAAACAGCTCTTATTGAACTGTGGAAATGGTGTTTTGTTCTAGATTTGATAGCCTGTGCAACATTTTGGTCTTAGCTGTACAGTGATGTAAAAAAAGTAATTTATTTTAGCTCTTTGAAGGTAGGTTTTCAGACAGCTTGCCATTGCAATAATACATAGAGATGCAAGCAACATGGTACACAGTAAATAAGGTACTGTAATCCTTATTCTAAAATGTTTATCAAAAAATGACTAATGAAGGTGTTACCACACTATGTTTGTGTTCTGTTCAAAAGCAATACAAGTATGTACTGACCCAATAACAGGTGATACTGTAATTGACCTTAAGAAAAGATCAACCCTGTTGAAAACATTTGATGGAAGTTCTGATTTCCAATTCCAATCTGTGATGAATTAAGGAATTGTTAGTGTTTTAATGCCTTCCTCTTTCTCCTGCCCTCTTCAAATACATTTAGGAAACTAATGCTTCCATAAAGTTAGATTCATTACTGAGGAAAGGACTAAGACAAAAGAAAAGCCCAACACTTGAGATAAGAGCAAAATGACTGCTGTATATAGTGCTTCTCTCCTACCACCCAGAGATGCCTTGATGCAGGATAAAATTAAATTACTGTTGATTTTTTTCTTGATTACGTTCATTTGTTCTCTTAGATTATAGTGGGTGAGTTCATTACATTATGCATTTACCAAAAGTAGAAAGGAGTCTTCTTAAATCACAGCTACAATATATCAGTATTTTGTGATACATTTTGTGGCAATTCACAATGAGTATTTTGAGAAGGTAATAAAAATTTTTTTCTTTCTAAGTAGCAGTTTATCTGAGGTCAAATCAATTAATTTACTCCTTGAGAATACTGTGTCTGCATAATTTTCTGATTTTTAAAAATTAAATAAGGTGTTACAGTGATTTCACTAATAAAAATGATTTCAGACTTTCTGAAGGGTTGTCACACAGCTGCATACAGAGTTGTCACAACAGAGTTGCATTAAGGTTTTTTGTTTGTTTGTTGGTTTTGGTTTCTGATTTTAAGTTTGATGTTAAATCTAATTGCCGACCAAGTTGGGTTTTGTTAGCAGGCTGGACTGGGAGAACCACAGAAATGTGCTGAAGAAGCTCAGAATGATGGTAACGAATGAATGTGGCAGAGGCAGGCTGTAATGTGAAGAAAAGGTACAAACTTAAAAAATTATAGCATGGTATTACTGTATCCTGCAGCCATAGGGAGGAGAGGAGAGAGATCCAGCAGGCAGGAATTGTGCAGCAAGATTGGTTTATTTAATTATTTTACAAACTCTTTTCTAGACTTTTTTCTTCATAGTCTAATTGGACAAAGGATCAGCCACCCCCTGGGTGGATTGGCTAGAATCCTAAACATCCATTGTCAAAATATTTTTCTACTGTACCATAAACATAGTTCTACAAGGTTGCAGGTGTTCATAGTTTATAGAATTTCTGCTAATCTCTTCGTGAGAGAGAAAAGTATCCCACGGGCTCAGAAAAAAGCAAGAAAATTCTCGCTAGCAGCAATATTGTATCCACAGCATGGGGATGTGAAGTTTCATTTAAAACAGTTCTGCTATTTAAAGCTGTTTCACCTTGGTAGCGAAATGTTATTTTAATTTGCCCTTTGGCATGTTTAGTTGGACTGTAAGCCTCTGTTAAGAGTTCACGTGTGGAAGAGCAGAGCAGTCCCTGAAAGCAGGGATCAGCTGTGAGGCAGCAGCACTGAGGTCCTCTGCGGGTCCTTGGGTCCCTTTCTCAGATGGGTGGCAGAGGTGGCAGGGGGTGGCTTTGATGGAGGGGTAAAGGAAAGCAGAAGGGTGCTCAGCCCTCTTCTGGGGAGTTGGCTGAAAGCTGTGCCAGGGCCCTGAGAGAGCATGGGGAATTATAAGAGAGAACTGAGTTGTGAGCTGTAAATCCTGCCTGCAGAGGCACATGGCAGCACAAAGGAGCACATGGCGGCACACAGAGGCTTGTCTCCACCGGACCCTGGGGGGAGGAGGTGTCACAGGGCAGACCCCTATGGAGAGGAGCCCGCCGGGAGCTGACGGACGGGTGAACAGAGAGTGTCCACCCCATAGAAGGACATTGAGAAAATGTGTTGCTGATGTGGCAACACGGGATAGGTCACGCCATATAAGGAAATACTGTGCCTTGGAAAAGTGTATAAAACCAGCTCATTCCTTTGAATAAACGATTCCGATTCCCTGCCGGTCTGGGTCCGTGATTCAGTCGCCAACAAGAGAGCAGTGCTGAGAAGGGTTCTCCATCCCACGTCTGTGGTGACAGAAAATCTGCCAGAGAGTGGAGAAGAGGAAAGCAAAGACAGGCTGGCTGGGAGAGTCAGAGATGGCTGATACTCCCCATAGTGTTTGTTTTTTGGCATATATTGTACTGCCCTTTTTTATTTGTGTTACTCCAAAAAAATGGATCCGGTGACAATGAAAGACATTGCGTATGAGGCAATACAGTGCACTTCAGATATTAACTACTGCATTAATAAATCAGTGCAGCTATTGTTGGGGAAAACCTGATAAATACTTTGACACAAAAGTAGAGAATGTTAGCCACTTACTGTGGGGAGTTTGGCAGTCTTTCCAAATTAGGCAATTTGGACTAGTCTTCCATTATTTTTGGCCGACTTTGCTGGCACTGTACTGGTTTATCAGAAACATCACAAATAATTTTCTGAGAGAGAATTCTTTTGGAGACAGAAGATGGGATACTTTTCTTTGTATGGGAGGAGATCATATATATAAGAGACTGACCTATGATAAAGTAAGTTTTCCTTTTACTTACTTCACTGTGTTCAGATGATCTCTTTTGGGGCCTGGAAGGTTTGAGTGATTGGCCTCAAACTTACATATTCCCTTTGCACTGCATCAAAGGGCCTTTGGAACACGCACTTGATCACTGCAATAAATTTTGGTAATTGGAGGCATGGAAAAATGATGTTCCTAAAAAGTGAATAAAGAGAGTTGAGACTGTTATCTTTAGGAGAAGAAGGAAATAAAAAGAATGCTGAAAGCATGCCAGATTGTGAGTGTGTTTAGTGTCTGTAGCGGTAAACTCTAAAATTCATAAATGCAGTGTGAGATCAAGAGTTTGGGCAAAATACTCATGTGGTCAGGGTAATACCAGGTCCTTGACCAACAGAAGCTGGACTGTCTGCCCCTTAAGTTTAAGCTTTCCTCAGAAGAAGGACAAGAAAGATTATTGTTTGGTGAGAAAACTATTGTAAAAAGAGCAGGTTTCTCCTGATAAATAAATGGGGTTTTATCAAAAACACCACAATATTTGAGAGCAGTCCAGTTTAAGTATTTAATTTAAAAAGAACTTTGGCATTGTTGTTATCTTAGTGAGTCATTGCTGAAATAAACTTCAGTCTCTCTAATCAAATGCTTAGTTTCAAACTATTATGCTTCCACATCCTGCAGGGCACAGACTAATATTTTCCATGAGTCAAAAGAGAATGGTGACAGTACGGGCAGGCAGCAAAATTTGTGGTTTTTTGCAAACTACACCTTTACAATCAAAACATGCTCATTTTCTTCTGTTATGTTTCTGGTTTGCAGATGTGGGATTAGATCAAGTGAAATCCACTAAGATTTCTGAGGATAAAAACTTCAGGGAAACAGAAAAAGGGGTAGTAAAAAGCATAAAGGAAAAGTTTTAATGAAGAGATCTCTTTAGTTATGATGTGCAAGAGGGCTTCTCCCTTTTTCCTTTGATTTTTAGGACATGACTTATCTTCTTACACAGCTGGTTCTTACCATGCGGGCCATGGTAAACAAAACATGTTGGTCATGTTTTCCAGGTTGGCATATTTGCTTCTTTTTGTTTATTTTGTTCTCTCTTGTTTTGGAGAACATGTCACCTTGTTGTGTTTAATAACTGAAGTAAGTTGCTTGTGCATATAGCTTTAAAAAGTCATACTCGGAGTCTAGTGATTTTTTTCTTTTTTTTTGTTCCCTGACATGTTTCCTTTGTTAGACAATGAGTCACAAGCTGTTTCATCCTATTAATAGCTTATTAATTTTTAATTTCAAAGTCTACTTTTGTAAATGTACTGGATTGAGTAAATCATTAGGAGTTCTCTGCTTCTCTAAATCGCTAATTATGCATTTCAAGGCAGTTTTATCAGTTTAATTCATTGGTTACACACAAATTGTATGAATTAACAAACAACATGCTAATAAAATCCTCTGTTTATTGAGGGGTGACAGTTTTTCTCTCAACTAAAACAGGCTCTGGAAAACTGTTCCTGGCAGTGTAGCTTGTTCGTAATGTTTTGTCATTTGGTTTTTCAAATCCTAGTTCCTAGTGGTATGTATTAAAAATAAGTAATTGGAAACAAGATCAACAGTATGAATTCTGACAATATTCTTCAGTCTTTTTTCATAAATATTTTGAAAGTAATTTAAAATACGTAGTTCATGGCAATACAGTGCTAACATCTCTTAGGTACCAACTTGAGAAGGTGTCAGTGATACTGCGAAGGAGAATTGAGGAGAGCTTTATATAGAAATTCTCAGTTGAATGTGTCAGGAAGGTTTAAACCATTTTCTTAGCGTATCATACTTCAAAAGGTGTTTCAGGGATGGTTAAGATGATGGTGACAAATTCTGATAAGGAACCTTGAAGCAAATGGAGGAGGAAGAGCCCCAAATCTAGAAGTAATGAACAATATGCTTTAAAGTAACAGTTATTTCTGTGTTTTTCCTACTGATTTCACAGAATAACATTAGGATCAGAGATTTAGTCCTGGAATTCTCCTCATTTCGGAAATTTTATTGTGTGTATTCAGATTCCTCTGACCAGTTCATGCCTCTTCACTCTGCCTTTCCTACTCCCTAGTAAATCCTGCCCTATGTGAACTAAAACACAACTGTGATTATGTGAGGTTGATGTTAGATGTAAAATAGATCTTGTATTTCTAGTATCTCACCTACTTCTAGCTTCATCTTTAGCAAAAAGAATGGCATGTTATGAAATGCAGAGTGTCTACACTGTGGTTTTGACTAATTGGAAATCATAATGCTTAAAAAAACCCCACCAACCAACCAAACCACAAAAAAACCCCCAAAGAACCAACACCCCAAAAAAGCTCCAAAAACACCCACAGAGCAACTGTTTAATGCCCATGAGAGAGTTGATTGTGTTAAGCTGAATATTCCACTGTCAGTCTATTAATAATGGAAGAGTTTAGTCATAACTGAACTCCAACTGTGGATTAATAATGGAATCATTATGAATTCTAGGTAAGAAGAAATAACCACCTTAGCTATGGCTCTCATGTGCTATGAGGTGAGACTTAGTGGTGCTTATAAGAAATGACATCTTCACATTGAAAATTTGAAGTGGGTAAAATCATATTTGCTACATGAAATGTATTTCTGAGCTTGTTTCGTTTGGTGTCTAAAACAAAGCGAGATCTCAATTTTTTTAGAGCTTTTTGTCATGAGAATGGTCTTTTATTTGAAAGACCTCAGTTACATTGCATTTTAGGCTTTACCCTGGTGCTGAATAAGCCTTCCAATCTGCTGCTGATCCCAAGCAGTCCAGTGTGTCAGAGAGGGTCCTGTTAACTTCAGTAGGTGTTGAACTTGCCTTTACCTGGTCAGCAGATGTTTGTGTGTGTGCTTGAGTTGAGCCACTAAATGCTTGGGGGAAATATCCTCTGGCTGCAGTTGGAACTTTAGGAATGATGTTTCACTGGCCACACTGTTTCTGGATAATGCTAAATTGCATTTTACTGTGTGCTCCACCAAATATAACTGGAAGACATATTTGTGCCTTAGCACAGAAAAGTTTCCTCTTTCTGTATGTAGATTGTTAAGACAGCTATAAAAGCTCATGCTATATTTGGACCTGTTTGGTTATTGCTCACTAAATATAGACAATATCCAAAATTATACTTTTTAGCATTAAGGAGTCATGTATTTTTCACTAGTTATGTTTCTGGTCTCATATGCTTAAATCACTTTATTTCTGTTGCCTGGGTGTGTGACACCGTGTGACACCCTCTGCAGCATTCTGTAATCTCCAGGAATTTCAGTGCCTGTTATATCATGCATTCGTGATTAAATCCTCCCAGTAGCCTGTAGGTAGCAGAAGGTACTGTCCTGGTGGCTTAAATTTCCAGTAGGCTTGCCTAATAAAAAAACACAAACAAACACAAACAAACCAACAATGAGCCCCATCATACATTTCTTAGTATATCCATCATAGTTGGATGCTGGTTCAGATGTGGTGCCCATGGCATACTCTTTTCCAAGGATGTGGTTAGGGCATAAAACCCCAGTGTCCTTCAGCCACTGGGGCCTGGAGACACCCTGCATTCTCTGTGCACACAAGAGAAGAAGTGGGACTCCTAGAAGAGTGAAGTGTAAGAATTGCTGGATCTGATGAGCTTGGAAAGGCTGGTGGCATGACGTGGGAACTGTTCAATTTTCTGACTCTCATGGAAGTTCCCCGATGGATCTGTGGCAGTATTTTCTGATCTTTTAATTACCACATCTCTCCCCCTGCAGAGCAGTCTGTCCAAACCACCAAGTGTGCTATTAACACTTTTCAGCAGCCCATCGATTTGCGTTTGTGTAGCTGCTGCTCCCTGCACCCGATGGTCAGAGCTGAACTCCAGCAGATCAGCACCAGCTTCCCCCTGCCTTGATGGCCAGTGCTCTGGGAGAGATGAAGACAATTCCAGACTGAGTACATCCCATCTTAACATACCCAGGCACATGCAGCTTCTGGCTGCTCCTGGATATAGTTCAGGACCTGAGAGGTTTGCAACATCACTAAAGCTCATAGCAAAGCAAATTTTAATATTTCATCTTGTGCGATTGTGCAACCCTTCAGTTTTGAAACTGCTTATTGTTGTGTGTGCCAGTCCTTTGTCATTATTCTAAAATAAGTATTTGCCAGTTTGCATTGAAGTTTGGAGTGTTTTCCTAGGGTTTTTCTCTTGCGCCAGAAGTATCAGTTGGCATATCTTAACCCTTAAATGCCACAAGCGTGCTCTACCACTCTAGGTGTACCTTTGCTTGGTCTTCTATTACCATTTCCTTCAGGAGCTGTAGTTCTGAAGTAAAGTATTAAGGAAGACACACCGTTACAGTGATGATCCAAATTTATACTGCCAATCCATTGCAGTACAGATGGGGGTTGATAACCCAGCACTTTTGGTGGTAATGATCTAGAAAATGCCAAGAAGCAAAGTAATAGGTTTAAGAAGTTATTTTCATGAAAAGCTGTTGGTGTGAGCATATGTCATGTGTATCTGCTCAGAGTTGGTCACGACTTCTGGTCAGCTGCAGTGGGAATCACTTTTACCTCTCTGTTAGGTTGGATACAGCTGTAAAGCAATTTTTTTCTTTACTTATAAGAAATACTAGGAAGTAAGTTTGACAATAGCATGTTCTATAATTGAAGCTCTTTTTTTGTTTTAGACAAGATGCAGCATCTGATAGGATGTCAGCAGCACTGGTATATGTGTTCCTCTGATCAAGGGGAAATGGAGTTAAAGTAATTGTATTTGTATTAAGGACTTCAAGAATATTCTGCTTTGTCTCCTACAGTCAGTACTAGTGGAAGATGGCAAACTAGTGGCTCAGCATTACAACACTTGGATTAAAAAATTTTGCCATGTCAAGGATGGAGATTAGTTTGAAGTTAACTAATACAGTCTATGTTACATTAGTATTAGAGACTTGCTGAGCCATTTTCAGCAGTTGCTGCTTTTCCAACTGTAGTTGGTTTCACTGATGTTATTGGGGGTATTCCAGTGAAGCCTTTGGAAAGAATGAGTGATGTGCTTTCTCAGTGTCTATGAAACTACTACTGCACTTCAACAGCAGACCTGTGTTGTCACCCAGACATTGGTTGTGACCAATTAGCAAGAGTAGCTAAGTGCTGCTTCTTATGGTGTTTGATTTTTCTGAAGGGTTCAGCTTCTGAGTGCAGCAATATTTTAAAATGTGTTTTTCTGTTCTACCACTGCTTTCTCTAAAAACTGGTATTCTTTTGCAGTTCCAGCATGCACCACAAGTTTTTGGTGTTGGCAGCTGTAAGATTTGTTTGTTAATCTGAGGTCTGTGTTTGTATTACAGCGTGGTGGAGGTGTAGGATTGTTAGTGAAGTACAGCAACATCCTCTGCTCGATTGGGCTGCTGCTGCAGTTCAGGAAAAACAGCTTAAAAGTGCTGTTCTGGAACCTGATAAAGGGTGGTTGCCTAAACCTGACATTTTTTCTTACTCAGGCACTGTACTTGCATCACAGGGATAAAACAATTTAGTGGTAATAAACAGTAATTTGTCTATAACCATATGGTCATATGATTTATTAGGCAAACAATTTAAAAAAATCAAAGCAGTCTCAAACTACATAGAAATCCACCAGCTAATCAGCAGTGTTGATAGGAGACTTCAATCATACCTTTTCAAATAATGACATTGTAATTTTGGCAAACTATCAAGTCCAGTCAGTATGTGGGTATTTGTTTTGAGTGATTTCTCTTTAATTCTGCTTAGTAATAACCTACAACAGAGGTTGGCAGTGGTAATTTGGCACAAGTGAAGGGCTGACACAGAGACAGTGACATTATCTAACCAGAAAACTGCATTGCATCTTGTTTTTTGGAAAGGTCACCCTGTGAAGTCAACTTCCAAATGCAGGACAATGCAGGGACATTTCCATTAATAAGGAAAAAACCAGCCAGTATAGTTTATTTTTTACTTTTTCCCCCCATTTTCTTCATTTTTTTTCTTGTTTATGTTGTTGGGTTTTGATCAAATTGTATGTTGCTATTTTCCGTCTTTTCTTTTTTTGTTTTACCTACAAAGGATTTTGTACTGTTTTTGGACAATAAGCTAGGAGATTTGCACAGGCAATATTGAGCAACTGGATCCTGGATGATAGGGGAGGGAGGACAGTGTGTTTGAAGCCCAAAATACATTTGTGAATAGTAAGGAACCAAAAATAACAAAATATGTCAATTTCTTTTTCTTTTTTGTTCTGTGGTAAATGACTGTTTTCTGAAAAATCTGAAAAAACTGATGTTTCTGATCATTATAATGCGTCATAAGAAAAGCAAAGATAAATCTTGAGTGTTTACTAGGCTGAATCTGGAGAAGGGGGGAAGAAATATGCTTTATTTATAATATTCTGGGTTTCCAGGAAATCATGTGAATTTTACTCTGAATTGTAAGTTTTAAGTAGCTGTATATCTGTGCAAAGCTCAAATCCTGAATTGTCTTCTTAAAGAGCAAGCCAAGGAGATTTCACTGAAAATCACTATCATCTTACTGCACCTGTTTTACTGTTCCCCTTGAAAAAAAGATTAAAATGGTAATAGCTATGTGATTTAGAACTTCATCCATAAAAATCTGAAAGTTGCACCTGCTGTAATGTGGTTTGGTTTTGCTTTTTAATTAGGAATACATCTGATGTGGATTAAATTACATTTTATAGTTGCACATTGAGAAATACATTACATTCAAAATCGAACAATTAATTTTAAAATACAGATTTCAGAGTAATTTAAGATGGTAGTAGGATGCAGTGTGCTATGATTTCTTTGTTTCCTTTTGTCACACAGCATTAGCAACTCCTTACTCAATCAAAGAAAGTCCTTTGGTTTAAATACACCAAGGTCACTTTAAAAACATGAATGCACAATACAAAATGTCTAAAAAAAAAATTCCCTAACATAAATAAGTGTAGGAAATTTAGGCCTCCAGATGAGATTGTCTGAACTTCTGTTTATATATTTGGTGGTATGTGTGCTGGGATTTCTTGGCTGTATTTATAAACACTAATTTCAATCTTCTTCCGTTTCCTGGGGCTGTAGCACCTACGCCCTGGGGTGGATTTATATAGAATTGTGGTGTGTTCCTGAATGTGTGCACCCTCAGCCAGAACTAGTGCAGTCTTTATTAAAATCCTTTGTTCAATTGTATCTGTAACGTGACTTGATGTTAAAAATGAATGTTAAAATCCAATCAGAAAATTTGATGCATTTGGTTTAATTTTAGATTTCCTTTCTTGGTGGGGAGCCAAAGATGTGGAGAATACATTTATTCTTAAAAATGAAATATTAAGATGAAAAGATAAAGATTTAAGTAGTTACTTCAGGGTTTTTTGGTAAGTCTAGTGGGGACATCTGCTCTGTTCGCTATCCGATGTAGGAGTCCTCTTACGAATGGATTCTTTCTAAACACACAAATTGCAGATGGGGGCTGGGCTGCTGAGAGACCTGTGCCTGTTGGGAGATGGGTGAGCAGACTTAGCTGCACATTGCTTCAAGGCTTGTGGCAGACGGTGGAGGTCTTCAGAATCCTTTATGCCAGGATCACAGAGGGCTGGGGTTTTTTGTGGATTGATGAATTAGGGCCAGTGATAGCAATGTAAAAATGTGCAGTGAGAATCCTTTCAGCAATGGTCCATTTCTTTGCAGGATGAAGATGAATGAAAATTGTACAGCCTGGAGAAATCCTGTGATATGTGTCTCTATTTTTAGCTCTACTTATTAAAAACTCATGCATATTTAATTGTAAAAGTATTAATTCATAATAAGCCTCATCTTTATATAGCCCACTTTGTATTGTTGTCTTTTCATTAATTGTTCATTTAGATTCTGAAGGATTTCTGCTTCATTTACTGCAGAAACCGAGGAAGGCAGCAAATGCAGCAATAATCCTGCAAGGAGAGAAAATTACAGCATGTGCTCACTGAACTAAATAATGAATTGTAATGTGTACTCACAAGGAGAGGAGGCACGGCTGGTGATAGCTTTGGTATCTCTAACTCCTCAGTGGTCTGGGCTCTAGCACAAACAATTTTCTCATCTCGAGAGCACAGACCAGACTCAGCCAAGTGTGCTCTGGGATACACTTGCAGGCAACAGTGGCGTGTGCCAGTTGCCCCAGGAGTACCTTTGTCATCAAAGTGGTGCTCCTTAGGACTCTTAACTGGTTTTCTCTTGAGTGTGGTTACGGATTGTAAACTGTAAATCAACAAACTGTTAAATAGGGGAAGGTTTTTCAGTCTGTTTTCCTCTTCCTTTCTAGTTGAAATTTAGTGTGTGTCTCTGGCTCTGAGGCTGTTCCCTGGCATAGGCTGTGTTTCCTCGGAGCTCCTCACCTCTGCCCACTTCAGTGATTGCCCTGCAGTGGTTTAGCTTTAAGGAGAGAGGGAATTTATATGGCATAGAATATGTCTAAGTGTCCTACTGATGTCTTGCTGCACCTTAACAAATGCAGGCATCTTCTCTTAATAACCTGTTGGTATAAATTAAGTAATCTGACTCACACAGTTGTGGAAGAGAATTTATCCAGAGCACAGTAACTACTTACCAATCTGACTTCTTTTTACTGAAATGATGAAGTGCTCTGTTTCTTGAATTATCCAGCTAAAGTGTTTCCTTAACATTATTTCATTGTTTTTAAAAAAAATAGTAAAGCATTGCTGCAGCTTTAAGAGTTCTGTCATAGTGTTCAAGCATGAAGCTCTGACCTAAAACATATTTTGGAGGAAAATCTGAAGCAGGACATAAGATTGCAATCTTCATTCTTTAAAACAAGTTATTAGACTTGGAAATGTTTGTATGGTGCTATTTTGTGGTTTGTAAAAGACAAAACTTGTTGTTAAGCAGCAGAACTGGTTTGGTTTAGAGCTGAAGTGTTTCTAGTATTAAAAGTGATTTATCCTGTAAGTAGAGAGGGTGATTATCATCAACACCTTCATATACAGCCCTGCTGACTTTCTGCCTTGATTAATTTAAGCTGAAGTTCTTTGTGTTTAATACAGACAAACAACTTGGGTTTTTTCTTATTCTGGGCTCTTTTTCTGTGGATTATAAGGAAGTGATTTAAAGAATGTATAGCAGGTGTTTTCTGGAGGAGGGAATCCTTAGGGGTTTCAATCTCTGTAGTTTCTGCAAAGATTGCATTCATAGCTATTTGATTCTCTGCAATATTTCTAACTTAATACACTGGACACCTTTAGTTGAACTTGAAAAGGTATATATGCGAAACATGGTATTGACATGTTTTTGGTAATGGCACCTCCTCCTTAAGGACCTACTCAGGACAGTCAGCAAGCAAAAGGCATTGCCTTTGAGCTGGCTGACCATCAGGTCTTCTCCTCTTAGTGTCAGGGATGCCTTTGGTAGATGTTTGCTTAGTAGAGTTTCATTCATTCAAAAAGCTCCATTAAACTGTAGGCAAGCAGAAATGTTCTGATGTTTTATTTCAGCCAAAGAGTCTTCTTAAATCTTTATGGAAATGCAGACTTTTTTTTTGGGGGGGGGGGGAGAGGGGAACAGGGGCAAAGGTGCGGGGGAAGATTATAACTGGCAAAATGATCTAAAAAATTGAAATATCAAAAGGGTAAAAGGGGCAGAAGGATGGAGATTTGCATTTATACTGACAGACAGTTAAATTCACTCCAGCTAAATCTGTCAGTTCTTAAAAATAATTGTTTCCTGTTTTCCTCATCTACTGATTGTATCTACAGTTTATTTATAAGACTTAGGTACACAAAGCTTTGGGTTGGTTTTGTTTTTATTTTACTTTGTTCTTTAAGGAGACCAACTGAGTCTTTTTTAAACATCTTCCACCCCCACATTATGATCAGTTTTACCAGGCTGGAACTTTAAAAAATGGAGAATCAGGGAAATTGCTTAGCTATGGACTGGTGGGCACTCCTTCTTATACTACTTTTAGTCTACCAACATGTTTCAATTACAGAATTCTTGAATTTGCAGTCAGTTGATACATGTTTTGCATAAAGAAATGCCTTTTTTCAAGTTGATAATACCCCTTTGTGACAAAACTGAATAAACAGCATCACAAATTGAAGCATATGCTGCTTTGAGAGAAACAGCATTCCTGTGTTCCCTGGTAATGAGGGAATCTCTCAGCGTGAGAGGTGTACCTGGTCTGTGGTGCTTTGCTACCATTTCAGAGGGTGAAATCAATTTTATGTGGTAGAAAATTGAGCTCGTACAGGCTTGAAAATGGGAATGATTGTATTTGATTTGGGCTTGGATGGGTAGAACAATGAATGTTCATTCATATTCATTGTATATTCCAAGGATTTCCATCAGCATAGAATGGATTTCCAGTTAAAAATTGAATTTAAATGAATTTATAGAAATGTTTATTGCATATATCAATATACATACACCAGCTTTTAATAACTGCCATGTAAATGCTTAAATCAGGCTCTGTTAAGTATCACTAAAATATAGCTGTCATTCATGGATGTGACACTCATTCAATAGTTTCTGCTTGGGTACAGGTTGCAGAGCCTTGGAATGAAACTGCAGAACTACTCTCATAGTAAGCAGTAAATAATTGTACTACTTCTTCTGTCAAGTGCATTATTTTATAAATGGCTTTTTGAATTGTGGCTTTTTTGGCCTGGCAGATTTCCTTTCTTTTTTCAAAGGAAAACTTCTTTTCTGTTTGTCAAGCTTTTTGGCATTGTGCTCTTTCTTCTGGTTACGTGTTTATTTCCTTTCCCTAACAGGCAAATGCTGAGTTTTTCTGTTCTTCAGAAGTTCTTTATTTTGGTCTTTACTGTCCCTTGTGAAAAAGTCTTGGGGGAAAACTTATAATTGAGTAACTCTGGGCTGTTGCTGCTGATGGTCTGGAAGTCCTAAAGACAGGAGGGATTTCAAGAGAGTTGAATGGGTTACTCTTTTTTTTTTTCGTCATTTATATGTTCCTGCAGGCTTTCACATATGTAAGTATGAGCATATATGATAGTTTATTCACAGAATAATTGAATTCTCATTTTCCCATCCTGTGACAAAGTAGCTTCTCATACAGATTATTGTCTGTCTTTCTAGTATAGACACTTGAAGGGGACTGTATTTTAGATGATTGCGTGACCTGGCATCAAAAGTCTAAACTGAGAGCAGCTGCATCAGTACTTGAAGGGAAACTCTTGAGGACAACCAATCAACAGCAACTAGCAACAGATATAGCTGTGTCATGGACACTCAAGATCAAAGCCTGGCAGCAGGGATTCTGGTTTTAAAGTTTATGTGTAGTACCATTGCATCCTGAATTATCCAAGGCCGTAGTTCACAATATGCAGGGTTTAATGGCTACATGGCTGTACCTCAAGTCTCTGCCTCAGTTGTGAACTCTGCTCTGAGGGCTGGTGCTACAGGTAAGATTACTGAAATAAATGAACTTGGTTAAAGTAGTTGCCACACCAGGAGGGAGGTAAGGGCAGGCATATAATACATACGGAACATGGCCTCTTGGCTGTGAAATTGCTCTGCAGTTTCCAGTCAAGTTTTGTTTCTTACATGAGTAGTCTAGAAGATAGGGGCCTATCTGCTGTGTTTAACTTAAATTTATGTGTAGTTCTTATATTATTACTTCAGTGAAGGACAGGGATGAGTTTTAGGCAATGGACATCCTCCTGTATGTCTGCAGAGCAAATACAAAGATACATCTGCAGGCCAGCTGGATCTCACAGCCTGGCAGCTGCAGCAGAAGGGATTAGATGAACCCTCCGTTATCCCTTCCATACAATTTTGCACAGGTTATCCAGGCTCTCAGTGTTCCTCTCCGTAATTAATGTGGCTGAGTTAGCTCGAAATGTTTTAGGGCTTCCTTACTCCCCCTGAGCTGTGGAGACAGCATTGCAGGGACATGGGACATTTGTCTTCATTGACAACAAAGTATGTCAGTAAGTACCCTCTAAAACTGGTATAACTGTAGGATGCCAGGCTATGCATATGAGTGTGGATGTGTGCACTACTCTCTGGGCCCATATTTATAACTTTCACTCTTTTGACCAGTGGCCAGTGTGCTGTGGACCAGCTTGCTCCATGGTGAACCTTTTGCCTGATAATTAATGCAGTATGTTGTACTGAAAGCCCAGTGCCTGGTGGGCTACTGGGTAGGGTGTGTGGACCTGTCAGAAATATGCACAACCCTTCATAACTGGGTTCAGCAGTAACTTCTGCCTGGTGTCAGGAAGTTGCTGTTGTTGGGTAGAAGATGGAAGCCTTACTCAAGCAGCTAAGGTCATAGGAGAGTGACATTTGTTTCCAGGTAGATACAAAAGTGTATGGGACTCACAAATGAACTGTACGAAGATCTATTGAAAATAGATATTCTGTTGCACTCTGAATTAACTGAGCTATTCTCTGGCCAAATAATGCATGGACTGTTTTCTTAAAGTATATATTTATGCTGAATTGTATGCTTTTTCCCTTAGGGTAGATTTTCAGCCAGTCTAAATTATATGGTGGTTTTGTAATCTGAGCTGATGTTTAACATCTGAGCTGAGTCACCAGCTTTGAGTCCAAAGCAGACTGGAGATGCACACGGATGTTCTTTACTTTCTTCCTCCCTCTCCTGTACAGCCGCGCTCGTGTCAAATTTCGGTGCAGTAATTTTTAGCTTTACCTTAAAACATCTGAGTCCAGTTTCCAGAAATTGCTAGTTGTGATTTCCCAGCAGTGAGTTCAGAGGAGGAGTTAGCAGACTGAAGGCAGAGTTTTCTCAGCTCAGTTTACTCCGTGCATGGCTCAGAGCAGGGCAACAAGGACATCTCGACAAAATTCTGTCTTCTTTTGCTCAGTCTTGAGTTACTGCAGCTTCCTCCACAGATCAAGAGAGGGAGTGGTTTTGCTCCTCTGAATGATTTTTTGGAGGACCTCTACCTCTTCCCCTAGGGAGGCCAGCTACCTGGCACAGCCAGCCCAGCGTGGGGCATGTCATTGAGTCTGCCACTCCTGTGGAGATAGTTTGAATGGAAGAGTCAAAACATCTCTCTTGGGAGAAGATCTACGGAGTGCTGTGTCTTTCAAGATGCTTAAGTTGACCTTCTTGGCAATTTTCTTGATTAAAAAGGAAACCTGGTTAAAAGATCATGCACATATAGGTTTGTTTCTGGAACCTGGCAAGTTTATATTCTTACATCATCATTGCTTCAGGCTAAGCTGCTTCTAAGAGTATCCACTAATTGTCCTATTTTGAAAGTCTGGGGGACTTGGAAAGTCTCTGGAACCTTTGTTGAAGAAGGAAGTAAGCAGATCAGCAGAAGAATAATGTTTCTGAATTTAACTTGTCTCTGTGCTTCTGGAAACAATTTATATTTCAAGACAGTTACTATCCAATTAATTTAAAGCTGAATTAAAGCAACTTTTATTTCATTTTAAAAGAGAGATATTAAAGAACATTTAAGTATTTCAGCTGTATATAAGTCCTGTGTCAGTTATGATGGTAGCTTCCAATAATTTTTAATATCTTTCAAGGGCTCCCCAAATAAAAGTAATATCCAGCACTGGCTGTTCAGGAAAAACAGTGAATACAAATTTACTGACAAATGTGCAAAATAGAATAACTGGGGTGAAAAAAGAGAGAGCTCTTCTTTCCCTTTTAATATTTCTGATATATCCTCAGTATCCTTGTAATTAAAAGGAAAAATGGTGTCAGAGTATAATGATTTGATTTTTCAAGCTTATGACATCTCTCTTTTGGTTTTCATTAGATCACAAATTCTCTAGGTTTGGAATGATCACTTTTTGCCTCCAACATAGCCATTGCTGGACTTGTTTGCATCATCCACCTGCATAAGTAATTATTTAAAACATGCAGACTTAATGAGTACTCAGGCCTTCTAGGTAGCAATATTGAACAGTTATGACTATATTTTAGCTGAAGGATCTCATCACTTTCTGCCTGCTGTTGATGCTCAGAACTGGTCAGTTACGTAATATGATGGTAGTTATATTTTTGAAATACTGAATTTCATTATCTACTGGAATAAAATTAAATTTCCACTACATGATACAAGATTATTAATTAATGAACTAAATCATCCTAAAGACTTAGGATATAGCCATGGTCATGAAAGTGAAAAGGCTTTATTACCCTCTACATGTTAATCAGTGGAGAAAAATAGAGATCCCAAAGAACTGGTTTTTCTTGGCTCTTGAATACTGTGACAGCTTTTATATTCATCTTTATCTTGGTGATTGAATAGGAAGCATCCAAATGTGTTAGCTTAACTTAGATCTGATAGAATGTTAGCTAATGGAGAAAAATCCTACTAATCAGCGAAATACCTTCTGAGAGAAATTCCATTATGTGGATTGCAGAAAACTTGATGAGTAGAAGTTCTTGGAAATATCCCAGCAGGAGTAACAAGAAAAGGACATCTGGGCAGAAAGATGAAGCTTTTCTCTCATTTTTGTCTGCAGAGAAAGGATGCCAGCTTTATCAGATTTTATTATTTTGTTGTGAGTGTTTTTATTTTATTTTTCATAGACCAAATCTTCTACCTGAAACAGTAGAATACAGGCCTGAAAGGAAGCTATTGAGTTAAAGAGCTATCCAGTTAATCCCTTTGTCTCAGGCCAAATCGGTTCCTGATGATCAAGCTGAGTAAGTGGCTGGTGAGTTTTACTGGGAGGGGCCCATCTGTCCTGCTGGCAGAGGTGCACAGCAGCTCTAGAGGAGATAAAAGCTCTTTATGTGCTGAAGCAGGGTAAGCGCAGTGGTGAAGCACATGAGTGAATGATGGTTATCCATCACCCAACTGCATAGGCAGGTTTTGCAGCCGACAGTGAATTCTGGCCATTCTGCTTTTGCCAGAGTTTCTAGCACGTCTGAAACCAGTGTAGGGACTGGAATCCTACCTTCTCCCAGAAAATATGCTGGTTTTGAGTTCTGTGCGGAGAAGGATTCCCAAATTCTGAATTTATTCAAAAAGCATTTTCTCAGCCACTTTGAGCTCAGACAGATGGTCAATTTGAACCTTATATTGCAGCATTTATGAATCTTTGTACTGAACAAAGCAGTGTCACACAGTGTGTAATTGGAAAACCAGCATGTTTTCTGTTCTTTGTATTCTTAATGTGTTCTTCAGCCAGTATAATTATGGGGATTGCTTACCTCAGCATGGGAGTGGCATTCGAGAGATATACCAAGCATGATCTGATTGTGTCCGAAAGAGAACAAGGGAGCTGGTGAAGGTCCTGTGAGAAGCGGTTGAAGGGGGTGTTTAGCCTGGAGAAAAAGAGGCTCAGGGGAACCTTATGGCTCTCTACAACTACCTCAAAGCTGTTGGGCGTCAGTCTGTTCTCCCAGGTAACAAGCAAAAGGTCCACAGGAAATGGCCTCAAGCGGCCCCTGGGGAGGTTTGAATATTAGGGAAAATTTCTTCAGCAAAGGAGTTGACAGACATTGACAGTGGTGAACCTCTGAGTGTTAGCTTAATGGTTGGACTGGATGTTGTTAAAGGTCTTTTTCCGCCTAAATGATTCAGTGATCCCACGAATGGGGGACATTTGGGTGTCGGCTGGGCAGGACAGTTCTTGCTGCCCGTCTGTCGCTCCGCAGCAGAGACAGCAGAGCACTCCCCTAGGGCAGGGACCCTCGGCGTGCAGTGCCCCGGCCTCGGCTCGCTCCTCTGCGGTGCTGCAGCGCGGGGGCCGAAGGCAGTGCCCGGTGCAGTGGTCAATGAGCACTTCCCCGGCAGTGCCCGGTGCAGTGGTTAATGAGAACTTCCCCGGGAGCGCCCCGGTGCAGTGGTTAATGAGCACTTCCCCGGCAGTGCCCGGTGCAGTGGGTTAATGAGCACTTCCCCGGCAGTGCCCGGTGCAGTGGTCAATGAGCACTTCCCCGGCAGTGCCCGGTGCAGTGGTTAATGAGAACTTCCCCGGCAGTGCCCGGTGCAGTGGGTTAATGAGCACTTCCCCGGCAGCGCCCCGGTGCAGTGGGTCAATGAGCACTTCCCCGGCAGCGCCCCGGGCCGCCCGCGCAGAGCACAGGCCGTGTCCGCCGGGGCCGGGTCATGCGCTCGGGGCCAGCCCTGCGCAGCTGCTTCACTGGGAGTGCTGCGGGAAGAGCCTGCGAGCAGCACCCGTAAGCCACATCAAAGAGCACTACATAAACAAGAAATGAATCACTGTTAGGAGTAAGATAAACAGGACAGCATGTGAACGCTGGTTTCTTTTGCGTGGTGGGATAGGATTTTTTTTGGTTATTCCTGTGCTGGAACTCTTGGACTTCGATTCATACATTTTTTTAAACTATTGAATATTTGACTGTGTGAAATGGTCTGATGTTTCTTTTCAATCTCCTTTAGTGAAGGTTGGGCAAGAGGATTTTTCCTATCTGTATTTTGTTTTTTAAGTGGAACCGTTTCCCAGTTCTAGTTCCTCTATGATTAGTAATTGGGGAGTATATTTAGATAGAAATAATCCTGAACTTGGGCCACTTAGAGATTAAGAGGAAATCAGTTCTTTTTCTCTCTAAGCTTCTTTTCAAGTACTGAAGAAAATGCTGTGATACGGATAAGCAGCTTTGGTACAGGTTTCACTTTTCAACTGCAATAGTTTGCTAAAGTTAGTATCTGCTGATTTCCTGGATGCCTCTATTTCCCTATGCTTTTAATTCAGGTTGAAGATTTCAGTTTGCCTTCATGAAACACTATGCCTGGCCAGTTTGGTGTGATAGTCAGTGATATCACTGCTCTGATTGCGTTCAGCCTGATGAGCCGAACCTTCATGGCAGGGCAGGTGCACACAGCTAATCCTGGGCATTGTCTTTACAGCATAGTCTGGGTGCAAATGCTGTTTCAGTCATGCTTAGCAGGAGTTGAAGGTGGGAGGATAATTCTTATTTTCAGTCTATGGTAGGATGTATGTGTTAGTGTTCTGCTACTTATGTTATTAGTGACAGACATCAGGAATTGTTAACCCAATGAACTCATTTCTTTTGTAGGCAGGAAGGCACTGTGTAAGGTTTTTGTTTCTTTTCTGGATTGCAAATAATTGAAGTAGTAGCTCGTTTTGCCCTTCTATGACTTCTTATGGTTTGGGTTTTATGGCAATCATCTTTTCCCCTTTTACAATATGAGTGTCGTATTTCTCTCTCTACAAATATCCTTAATTAATCTCACTGAGATACTACATAGCAGAGTACTATCTGACATGAGGGCCCCTTTGCAACCTCTTTTACTGAATTTAGACGATGCTCTAAAAGCTTACGAGTCCTGAATTTTTGGAGGTATTTTTTCCCTGCAGTAGAATCTCATTTACATGTGAGTTTAACTCGCTGGCTGCATATTGATTTCAGTTGCTTTATGTGGTTTGTTTGGATCACACTTGGAATTATGAATAGGATCAGACAAGTTACCCAGCATTTAGATTTGTGGTTTACTTTACTTTCAGAAACTAATGTGTTTCACCAGAATGATGGCCATTAGGACTCAAGAAAATGGACAGTTGCAAAGGAGTTAATATTTTCTCGGGCTATTTTCATCTCTCGAACTGTGGCATAGTCCTTGCTAGTACAAGTTAATTCTCATGTATCCTTAATCATGGATGAGTTTGTCCATCTGCCACATATAAATTTTCAATATGTTCCAACAAATGCCAGTGCTGCCCTGGGTACAGTGTAAGGCTCTGCAGCTGAAGGAAATTTCTTCACCCCTCCTATTAAAACTTTGTCTTTAACTTGTAGTACGCCTGCAGGACACTTATTTTGCAGTGAATTTACTGCCATAAAAACACTGCATACAGCAGTTCAAAAATACATAAATCTGTGGCTGTGGGACAGAAGAAAATAAAATTAATAACTCTCTGTCAATCTGTTAATTAATGTTGCCTGATCTCCTGGCGCTGAGGGCCGTGGTTCCCAGGCAGGTGCATGAACTGCTTGCTGTGGTGGCAGGCTCAGGAGAAAATTGGGACCTTCTGACTTGGGGGTACAACTCTGTCACTGTGACATTTAACACTTAAATGTAGTGTGTGTTGTTCCTCAGATCACAGGGCTGATCCCTATGTGTTTCACTGGCTTGTAGGGAAGGTAGTGACCCTTTCTTACTAACCTTTCTGGTCTCAAAGCTCTCTGGGATTTTCAGATCTAGTGAATAAAACTTTGCATAGAGAAACAAGATACTAACTCCCCCAACGCTCATTTGAAAAGGCCCTTTTTACCAAAGTTTCCCTTTTGTCACTGACCCAGATGTCAGAGGCAGTGTGCGGGAACATGGCAGAGAGGAGGTAGTGAACCCTGCTGATGTCCAGCACTGGAAATAAAATGTGTATGCAGCCAAACTATTCTTCATGTTAGGAAAGACTGTGTCATGTGCTTTGTGAAGTAAATGTGATCATTTCTATGTCATTTCTATGTATGCAGAACTATTGAATTGGATTTTTGTTTCCTTCCTTTTCTGCATTATTTGATGCTGAATCACATACAGTGTGTGATGGACTGCACACAACTGGATAAGTTGAACTTTATTTTTCCCCTTTGTTAGTTCTTAGTGTTTCAAAACATCTCCCATTTAAGAAAAACTGAAAAATAGCAGAAGTATTTTTGATACACTTGAGTAGTCCATGCACTGAATTATTATTGAAAAGAAAATTGAAGATGAGTTGTGAGATGATTTATCTCAAGTTGTGAATAATGTGAGGGCTTATTTTCAAATGACAATACTTTTAGAGTCTGTGGATAATGAAATGCAAGTTCTGCTTGTGAATGTATGGTGTGATGATATTAGCATCACCCTTTCAGGGAAGACACTTCAAGGAAGTGTCTTGTCAAGGCTGGAGGAAGACTGTTGAATTTATAAGGCCTCTATTTTCTAAAGGATGGAAAAGGACAAAACAATTTGACTGCACAGATGAACTGACTAGTTGGATGTATATCAATAGTCTGAACTACCTCAGTCAATGGTTTGACATGTTTGTATGGTATAGAGCACCTCAGAAGCTATGCTTTTACCTTATAAGATGAAATCCTTACAAGATGTTTTTATAGTAGCATAAGTCTGGGATACCATATTTCTACTGAAATATGTCCAACCTTACCATTATCTGCATCACTTTACTCATGCTGATCAAACAGGGCATAGAGAGTATTGTTGAAACTACCATATCCATCATGTAGTGCTGTGATTTTTATGGTGGAAGATGAGTTCATTGTGTCTTTGCTCTTAAGGCTATTTCACTCTTAAGGCCAAACTTAAATTAGCTTTGTTACTACAGCTGTTCTCGCTTCTTAGATTGGATGATTTGCTTTCTGCTGTTTTCTGGCTTATAAATGTTATTTTGTGGTGTATGGCTAACATACACCACAAAACATTTTGTTGTATGTGAATCATGGGGTTTTTTAAATGTACAGACACTCAGTTCTTTGCATTGGTAGGGCAATGAAGAAAGAGACTGTACTCAGTCTGTTTTAGGCTTCTGTGGGAACATTTTTGCACTAATACTTCTCCGTTTAATAACTGACTGAGTCACCTCTTGTCTCACTTTAAACTTACTTTTCTCCTTCTTCATGATAGATCTCTGAACAACAACTTTTTTACGTGAATTGACAAAAGTGGAGAAGAGATGGCCAGCTCAGCCCGAGAACATCTGCTCTTTGTGCGCCGCCGCAACCCACAGCTCCGGTACACCCTGAGCCCTGAGAACCTGCAGAGCTTGGCCTCTCAGGGCACCATGCCTGAGAATATGAACTTGCAGCGTGCCAACAGTGACACTGATTTAGTGACCTCGGATAGCAGGTCTAGTTTGACAGCCAGCATGTATGAATACACCTTGGGACAGTCTCAGAACCTCATCATTTTCTGGGATATTAAGGAAGAAGTAGATCCAACTGACTGGATAGGACTTTATCACATAGGTAAGTTAGAATTATGTTGTAATATTTGTGTGTTTCTTGCTATTTTGTCACTTCCTATTTTATTTTCTGACGTGTTCTGGTACACTACAGGACTAATCTACAGATAAAGCTGAGATAAGACTGCAGAGAGTTGCCTTGGATTCCTCTTTGCTTTTCTCCATGCAGTGAACTATGTAAAAACATGATTCTAATTAATGTAGATCTGGTTCCACAGTGACCTGCTAGAAGATGAAATGCGTTATTCTTAAGCATACAGTTTCCTGTTTCCACCTTTGCTGGTGGCTGGCTTACAGACTGGAAAATTTGAAGTACCATATTCATCATGTAACTCGATGTGCTTACAGTCCAATGCTTATACATTATCTTGGACAAGTAACCACTTACCATTTGTGAAAAGCTACATTATCATTTACATAAGTCTTTGATTTTGTAGAACTGAAATAGTATCAGTTCTGAAGGAGCGAAAATTTCTGTTTATGAGGAGTTCATGTAGAAGGAAATCCTCTCCAGAGATTCTTCTGTGTGGGTTTCTTTGTGCTGTTCGGGCTATTTCATAGGCGGGAGCTGGAAAGAGCTCTAGGCTGGCATGCAAGGGCCTGTGGGCTGTGTGTGCTAGCAAATAATGTGGCTCGAAAGGGGTGGATCAGTTGGTCAGTTGGTGCTGAGAGCATCAGTAACCTCTCTGGGTTGTGATTTTCCTGTGTGTTGTGTTTAATCAAGGATGCAAACGTCCCTGCTGCATGTGTGGTTTGGAGCTGTCCAAAGGACAGCCTTTATGCCCCCACTAGGAAAGGAGCATAGCCGATACCTGGGTACCTCGAGTGGCACATGGGCTTTAGTCGCCTTCTCAAGGAATCCCTTCACGTGCACTGAATTTAACCAGTGCACTGAATTTAACCAGTGCTCACTAAGTGGGACTGATGAGTTCATTTGTTGCAAAATTGTGCTGCTTCTCTGAACCTGATTACTCATGTAGAGAGAATGGTCAGTTCAAGCTGCCAGAAACATGATAGCACAAACTGATGGAGACAGTTTTGACCACTGGAAATTTGTCTGTGCTGGGACTAAGTGTAGTGCAATGAAATTGGCCTCAGTAGGATTTTTGAGAGATATTTGCTGTGCCACCTTTTCACAAGATGTTCCATCTCTGCATCACTTAATGTTACATTCTGTGTAGATGCTGTTTCTAGTTCTCTTTCTTTTCGTCTGGTATTTTTTCCAACATTATCGTAGTTCCACAAAGTGGACATTACTGACTTGTGTTGTTCCAGTGCATACCTGGCTATAAAAGCTGTATTGGAGTTGCTGTGTAAGCTGCAGTCTCTCCTGGAACAAACTGTGGATATGCACTAACCTTTAAGCCACCTAACTGAAGTGTCTCCATAATAAACAGAAATGGATCTTCCCAACAGCATTAGCAATCAAAGTGTGATCTGTGCTGTAAAATGCACAGCCTGCTAAATGAACTTAAACATTCTAATTTAAATACATCGAGAACTTCATCTGCATAAAGGCTTAACAATCTTTCCTGTTGTTTTTTTATGGTTCACAGCACTTCAGGATTGATATTCAGTAAGCTAAAATGCAGCAACTCTGTAAAATTCTTATTGGTTCTTACTGTAGGCTGAAAGTGATTTTTATCTTATTTTTATGATTAAAAATATTTCTACATTCAGTCTGTTTAGTCTGTAAAATATAAAACAATATTAAGTTACCACAGGGTAAGAATCCTGTGGAACACCCATATTTATGTCTTCTTGGGCCTAAACCCCCCTTATACTACCATGTAATACAGAGTATGTGAATGATTTCTTGTTAAATGGTGGAAGGTCCAGAAGCTTTTGTCTCCATTGCTACTTGAAATCCATGAATGGTGGTGTGAGTTTTGTTACTGATTTAAAATAGATCTGAGCAGTGTTTCCTTTAAGACTTGTGGTTTTATCACTCTGAATGATAAAACTGCACATTTTTTAACAGCAGAGGTAAGGACATAGTCTGATAGGCATGCCTGTCTGTCTTTGATGTTAAGTTTTTTGATCAACTCTTTCAAGTGTTAAAAAAACCTCTTAATTTGCATAACTTTTATAGCCGCAGTTAAGGTAAGTTAAATTCTACAGGTGTAATCCAGCATTTTCAGTCCTTTGTGATAATTGCTGTGAAGTACCTCCAGTTTCCACTTACTCCTTTGCAAGAACTTATTTTCTCAGGAGAGGCATGCTAGTTGGTGAATATTTTTAAGAATAAAAGCTCCATTCTCAAACATGTTATTAACATTTAATGTAGTTGCTTGAGGTTCTCCATCCTGGTCTTTGTTTAAAATGAAAATTATTTCATTTAAGTCTCCCCTCTGGCACAGGCTCCTGAAGGCACTGGGAATTGTGTGTGGTCACTAACACAAGGCGTCACTGGGGCTCTGCCAGCTTGCTGCTGTACCTCCAGTATTCCCCCATGTCTTCAAGTAAAGCACCATTTTTCAAGGAGCTGGGAGCAGAAAGAGGCAAATATTATTTTTGGGGTTATTTTAAAACCCCAAAGCACCAAAAGCACAGTCCGGTGGCTTTTTTTTTTTTTTTTTAATTTAATGTTGCTTGTGCAGTTAATTGTCATGAAAGACAGATCGGTGTTTTGAGGGGAAAAAGTGATTGCTGATTCTGTGAGGAGAAGATGAACATTCTAAAATGACCATCATTCTGAGTTCAGGCATTTGTGCAGAGAGATCTGGCAAAGGTCTGAAGCAATGCAGGTACATTTTCAGCTCAAATTAAGTTTCATATAATTACATCCATTATAAAAGGAATTGAAAATGGAGCACTGGAAGCGGTCTTGCCTCTTCATTCATTAATTTACTCAATTAGCATGTTCTCATTAGTTTTCTATAATGAGAAGGCATTTCTGTGCTTCTGAGTGTGGTTTTACTGCTTGGTTAGAACTGCAGTGGCTCACTATGAATCCCACCAAACTTCTTAATAGAAGTTTCTTTATAACAGGCTGGCCAGAACCCACTGTACACATACCCCCAGACAGATTGGTGCAGCTGGTCACAAGACTGTCAGCAATCAGAGTCACTGCCTCTGCTGTTAGGTGCTTTGCAGGTGATTGATTGGCTTTCACTAGGGAAGAGTAGATGGAGCTTTTCCTAGAACAGTACAACTTCAGTGAAATGTTTGGCCTGCTAAATGGTTATGAAAATAAATGTTACCTTTTTAAAACGAGAAAAGCCCAAGGGGAGAATCACAGAATCATCTTATTCTGAAGGACTGATTTTTAAATTTTTTTTAAGTGCATGTGAATTTTTTTTTTAGACTTCTTGTTATTTTATTAAAAAAGGAAAGGAAGATATAAATGAACAAATACTTTGTAGAAAAGACTGTATTTTATGAGGCATTAATTCATGGGATACTCCTCTACAGAAACTTTTGGTCTTTCATTTTTAATGCAAGAAATTGAACCTAACTGAATAATTCTATGCAGCTAAATTCATGCTCAATTTTTCTATAAATTTGTATTTTAAATAATGTTTTTAGTTATATATGTGAGTTTGCTCACTTGCACCCTACTTGTATCTTCCTCTGTTTCATCAGTGTGTATGTTAAAACATGGCCCGTTTTCTTGCAGAGACTGCTTTGTATACATGTTCTTGTTCTTTCCCAGTGTATTCCTAAGGATTACCAGAAGAAGAGTGTATGTGAGGGACACAGTGTATTTTGTGAAGGCAAACATCCTTTTTCCTGGCTATTTCTGGATTTGTACTGGCTGAACTTTTAAAAGTGTCAGTGGCACTTCTGGAACAGTCTTGTCCATGAAGTTTCGTTAAAGCGGCTTTGTATCTCCAGAGGCGAGATGTGTGGAAATGCAGATACCACAGCTGTGAAAGCACGGGGGGAGTCCCACTGAGACTGCGTGCAAGGCAGAAATGTTATTCGCTCTCTTTGGGTAAATTGGGCAGTGTTGTGTGAAATGTGAAATTGTCAAATCTGAAATACAGGTTTATCATTTTGAATTCAGCTTTAAGCTCTGCCTAGAATGTACTTGTCATTTTTTATTCAGGGCTGTTAATGAGGATTGTCACTTGGGGAGTGACAAGGCTTGATGAAATTTGAAGAGGGGGCTTTTTAGTAGAGATATTGCACTTGTGCTTACTTTGAATTTTCAGTCTTTCTGTCCTAATGAAAAGGAAGGAAGAGATCCTCTTCTCAAAAATTCTCTATTTTTAATTAGGATTTAGACTAAAAACCTTCATCGTTTGAAGTTGTAGAAGACTACAGAATTTAACAGACATCCTCTTTGACCCATAAGGTTTTCTTGTTCAGTAGCAACTCAGTTTTTGCTTTGTATATGCCTGTTTTAAAAATTATTGTTGTTACAAGCAATATTTAATATGTTGGAGGTTGTTTTTTATTTCCTCTATTTACAAGGAATCTGCATCTTGCTATGGCAAGAGTGGTCAAGCTCTTGGAGTCCTGTAGTGAGTAAAGTTCTGCAAAATATTGGCCTCAGTTGAAATCAAAGGAGAAAAATGGATATTCAGTTTGAAGGAACTATGAGATCCCAATTTTCTTGCTACTGTGTTATTATAGCAACAGGGTTCCAGGACTTCCTCGGAAAGTGAGAACTGCTCAAAAAGATGAGCAGGTGGACTTGCCACTGCTTGTGGAATGCTGAGGGAAGTTGCATCTTGATGAGTGTTATGGGTTGTCATGAAGTCTCATATTAAAAAAAAACAGGAAGTACAAAATAAAGAATAAAAAGTCAGCAGAGAGAAGCAAACCCTATTTCTGGCTAAAATAGACTGTCTCCCATGGCCAAATTGCCTAGGTTGGCCTATTTTTGTCCTAATTTACAGAGTCCTATTTATGAGATGCATGCCCTCATTCTAGAGATCCTTAGCACGTTTAAAATGCTGACCATCAAAGGTCATTGTATTTGTTTCCATCAGCTGCTTATAGAGGCTGCTTGGCTTTTTGTTATACCTAGATCCAAAATAGCATTATAAAACCAAACAAAAATAAAAAGAAACACCCCCCCTCGCCCCCCAAATGTGCAGTTATATAGGGCAATTTAGATAGACTCTGGGTTTATACTAAGCTTCCTAGGGTAGTGGAGTTTGGAGCCTCGCCTTTTCAGGTCAGACAGGATTAAAAAGAAAAAAGCTTTTGCATAAACTGCCTTTAGTACACTTAAAATAGTGGCTCACATTAGACAGAGAGATTATAAAATGTTAAGATACTTTATTCCTAGAAGATTTATTTGGTTTGCATTATAGAAAACATACAAAGTAATTATCTTTATTATCTTCCAGAAAATTCTGATTATTCACTTGATTTTTTTTTTCTGTTCTGTTCTTTCCTTTTCTGTACTTTAAAATATGAGCAGTACTGTTCATGTCTATTGACTAGTTGCTAGGCATAAAACTATTAATTTGTGGTTGCTGCTAAGGTCTGCAAACCACAGGCTTGAATTTCTGTGTAGAAGAGTCGGTCTTTACCCAGTTGGCTCCATGAGAGTCTCTGGCTTTGACTTCCAGGAGGCTGGCATTGTGCTGGATGTCATCAGCCACAGAGTGTGCAGAAAAAGCTGCCTTAATAATTTCATTTGCTGGTTACTTAGTAATATTTAGGGAAAGGCCACCTCTTGAGTGGGATAATGAATAATGTAAGAATTGTATCCTAAAATCATGTGTGGTGAGGCTGCAGTGGTCTAAAAAAAATTTATAATAAACCAAAGGTCTTCGGAAGCTTTCCCTCCAGATACTGCATTCCAGTTTTATTCTTTCAGTTCTTCCTAGGTCCTGACCCACATATAAAGCTCCTTTTTTACCAACATGGAATTTGGTACTTTCTCCTCTTCAGTTGTGAGCTGGTGAACTTTTCTCAAAAATCAGTGTTTGGACAGCATAATACCATTTTTTTACTGCAAAAAATTAGAAGAGGTGGATTGAAAGTGTTTTCTCTATGTGTTTTCATTGTATGCAGCAGATGCCTGGAAAGACACACTCGTTATATTAAAATATATACATTTTATTTGTTTAGAAAGTAATTCATTCCCTGCTAAAACTCCCAAAATCTAGGATCTCATAGGATGATGTATAAGTTTAAGCTGTGCAGAATTCTAAGTCTCACCAGAACATCCAAACTTTTCAGTTAATTGTATTTTTTTCAGTTTTTGAGATAGCCCTGACCTGAAAACTAGACAAACGTAGCTGCTGGGAGGACATTTTCAGCTGTGTTGTCAGTATCTTTCCACTGCAAGAGGTTTTGGCATGACAACATTTATAATCCTTTGGATAGAAAGTGGTGTTCTCCCCACCCTGCCTTTTTGAAGTGACTGTTCTAGCAGATGGGAAGATGGCAAATACAAACACTGGATAATGGAAAACAGTGTAGACCTCTGAATTTGTAATATTCCTGTTACTGTAAAACTGCCTTGTGTTAGCTTGTGTTTTAATTTGTTTGAAGGAGGCTGGTTTTAATTTTTTTAAAGACATTTCCAGTGCTGTTTTGTATAATCAAATCAACATGCCATACAGTATTTTCAAAACAGTTTGGGAAAAACAGTTATTCCAAGTCAGTGATAACTGGATTGAAAAAGGAGTTGCATTAGTTCATCTATGGGGTCTTTTTTCATGTGAGAAAGAGATTATGGATTAGTTTTATATTATGTATAGTGCTAGAATTCCTCCTGTACATTTTTTATGAAGTTCTTGGCTCCTGCATCTGCACAGATTTATCAATGACTGTAAGAATCTCAATTAATGGAGAAGTGATACAAGCTGAGTGCTAAATAGGATATGTTAAGGATGTGACTGGTGTAGGTAAAGCTAAAAGATGAGACACAAACATACCAGGATTCTGAAGCTAATGCTTTATTACCAGATATGTTTAATATAATATTTTAATATCTTCTGATATTGGATACACAGGTTCATAAATTATTACTGGAGGAGGTTAATGAAGCTGCCATTACTGATTTTCATAGGCCTCCTTCCCTAGCAAAGCTCATCAAGATTTATCTGCAATTTATGCTATTTGAAGGACAGAAAAGACCCAGAGAATGGCCAGATCTGGAACTTCTCTGGTACAGAAAAATGGTGAGCAGGGCCAGAGTGGCACCCAGCCCTTGTGTGCTTTGCCGTTTTGGCATGAGGGAGGCTCTGATTTGGGGCGAAGATGCGCGAGCTGTGCAGTTACACGGACTGTGCTTCGCTGGCGCTCCCCCTGTGGGCACAGCAGAACTTGGGGACGTCTGCCCTGGCAGCGTTTCCTGTCTCTGTGCCCAGCAGCAGCCGGGACTCCATCGCTCTCACTTTGGTGGGCAGCCAATTTTCAGGCAAGCAAATCCTGTGCTTCTGAGCTTTGTTTCAAGGTCTGCTCAAACTCTCTTCATGAGATCTGCCTCCTTTGTGCGGCAGTCATTCAGAGTTAATGTCAAACTGTTTAGTCTTCCGTCGTGTTTCAAGTCACTGATCACTAATGTGTCAGTAGTCCTTGAAAGTTCATAAAAATAGTAGGTTCATTGCCTTTGTCAATCCTGCCCTAACCTTGGGAATAAATTAATCCCTTATCTCCCAATGTGTGGTAATGCAAAAAATGAACCTACAATTTCCATAAAAATAACATTTTCATTCTGCATGTACTGTAGTAAGGCAAAGAGGAAAAAGACAGATTATCTACCCAGATATGGTGTGAACTCTCATGCTCTATTAAATGCGTCCTTACCTGAGAATTTAAACTTTATCTGGTGGTCAAGAATGTAGTTCATGTGACTTAAGTCACACTTGAGGATAATTTTCAAGAGGTGAAAACTGAAAGCTTGGACCTGATAGGTTTCATTTGTGAAGAGGACTAAGAACTGAATGCATTCCATGCCTTGCAAAATCAGGACCTTAATCAATGTTTTATCTTTGCCATAAAACGTGGAAGCACTTTCTTGTATATGAAGCTAGTTAAGCCTAAATGGGTTTGGCTTCATAAAATGAGATATGTGTAGAAAAACATTATAGTGCAGTAGCAGGCACATTTGGTTGTCACTGAGATAAATATCCAGTAATGACCTTGTTAAAAAAAGAAAAAAAATATATATTTCTATGTTCACTATGTTTCTAATTTGTATCTAGAGTTTCATGCATGACATAGTTCAGCAGATGGTAGCCTGCAGGGTGAGGGAAAATTCGGTTTGACAAATTTTTCAACATAGATGCATCTTTCAATTTTAGTAGACTTCCAGACAGGCAGTTGCTTCCCAGATACTGAATAAGGATGCAACAACCTACCAAAGTCAAAAATGAGTAAGATTTTTAGGAGTTATTGATGAGACGGTACTTAATGTGCAGGCAGCAACACTTTCTTTGATGTATTCTTAAACTTGTAAATTTGAGCAATAGGGTGAAAAGTGCATTGTGCAGTTCCCTTCAAAAACCCCAAACCACCCACACCCCTGCTACGTGTTCAGAAGTGAAGTCCCAGCCATCCCACCTGACATCAGTGCCGCTGCCCCAAGGGATGCAAAGAGCTTTGGCGTTTGTTGTGCATTCGCTAATCTAAGTCACGAGCACAAAAGGTTTCAGGTTTGGAAAGCAGTCCTAATTACAGCACACTGAACTGAGTGCTCTTCTTCTCTCCCGCTCAAGCAATTAAACAAAAATCTCTGTGTTCCAGATTCACGTAGATGGCTGTGCTCGGTGCTGCTGTTTGCCGCCCGCTGGCTGAGCAGCGCTAAGCTGGCAGAGCATTTGCTCTGCCAATACAAACAGCTCTCTGCCAGTTTAGCATCTCGAAGGGGCTGAGGGACAGCAGCAGGGGTTACCTGCAGGAGTGGGGGATCAGGAGTGGGAGGGACACTCTTGGCAGTAATTTGCCACTGGACCTGCTTAGCTGCAATGTGCAGCAGTGACCCCAGCAGAGAGGCTGTGATGGGATGTGATTTGTAGGCTGCTGTAAAAGGAGAGCAAGTCTGATTGCACTGTTTGCAATTACTTATGTCTGGGTTTACCTGTATTGCTGGGAGTAGCTGAGTTGGTGAGCCTTGGTTTCTAGTTACATTCAGTCCTAGGTTCTGTTTGTTGCCTGAAGAGTCCCAGGGAATTAATGCTTTTTAAAAATACTCTGCTGGAAACGTAGAAGGAAAAATAAATGTTTTATGTAGGTGCTTTTAAGACAATTGCACAAGTTAATAAAACTTCCTTGCCTTCATTAGTCTACACAGTGTTGTGTTCTTTTTTGCTGTTGCGTGTTAACACCATGAGAGAGAGCACTTTTTATTTCTGAGATTTTATGCTAAAAAGTTAAATAAGCAAAATTGTTATCTCCTTTCTTCTGTTGATGATTTTTGGCACTGGTTAAAATGATACTGCTTCTAAAGAACTGCAAAATTACTTTTGTGTTTCTTCTGGCTTTGGTCTCATCCAGATTAATCTGCAGAGCTATTTCTACTTATCATAAGCAGTGTTTGGCTTCATTTCTCTCATCTTCATGACATCAGCTTAAATATTTGGGATGAGAAATAACTGTATTGGTATCCTTTTTGTTTAAGAGGTAAATCTTAACTCTGAAGTAGTCATTCATCTCACTGCAAAACTACTAAAGCCTATACGTGAGGAAAAGGATCTGGCAATGTATAGGGGGAAAAAAAATCATTCCTATTACTCTGAGTGTGACAAGATGGTGCTTAAGACAAGTTAGCAGTTTTTCTGGTTATTACTTGAAAGCTCAGTTTTTGCCATCACTGCATTACTCAGAAGTTAATTTATTTTGGCAATTCTAAATTGTCTTCAGCTGAAGTAGATTGCAAAAGTCTTGAGTGATCTTACAACCTCCTTTTCTCCCTCTTCACCATCTATATACTGCATGTCATGTGATGAAGAATAGGTTATAAGATGCTATTTTTTAGGTGATGTCCTTTTGCTTAGGACTGCTGTGCAGTTAAACATAGTAAAACAAGACATTGTCATAAAATTCCATTTAAATTTCCAAAGAAAAACTGTCTTCTGTTTAGCTAGAGCATGAACTTTGAGGTGGCTTATTTGATGCTCAGGAATATTTCCTAGTGCCTTGAGATGTTGATACATTGCTGGAAACCCTTGAAGGTAATGAGTTTGTGATGAGGTAATTCAGGGGTGTGTTACTCATCTCACTGAGAAGGCTCTCTTGTAGATATATGGTTTGACCATGGGCTCTGTGCCTCTAGGGGTAAGCACCAGTTTCTGAAAATTCTCATAAGGCACACAGACAGCAGTGTTTTTAATTTAAGTATAGGGGAGATCCACTAAACTGTTTAAGGGAAGGTTTTTTTTTCTTTGCAGGGAGAAAAAAACCTTAGGAAGACCGCTTCCTGATTAACCATAATATGCTGCTTTTAAAGTGGGCGTAAGGAGAGTTACGATGAGGGGAAACAAACATTGTGTTTCACAGAAAATATTTCAGGTTCTTTCAGAACTCCTTCCTGCTCATTTCTTTAGAAATCTGAGACTGACTTATCTTATTGTGTGTGTATTTTGGATGAATTTCTTCCAGGATGTGTTGGCTCATTTCCTTGAGTACTTCTAAATTTTCGGAATTTTTTTCAGTCACAACAGATAGCTCAAAAAGCTTTAAGGAAATGAGTCAACCTCCTGAAATAAATTGCTTACTGAATAGAGGATACTGTGTTCGACACCACAGATGCCCTTGATAGTTCTGTGGATACTAATTAACAGATAGTCTCTGAAAATCTGTTATATGTTCTCCACGTTCCAAAAGGATTTGGGAGACAAATATCCCCAAAGAGCACCTGAGCTTTCCCGTTAGGAATGTGGGGCATGCTTCCAGACCGACAGGTATTAGTGTGAGAGTTGCAGACGGGGAAGTGACAGGCAGGCTCTCCAATGGAAAATTAAGGATGTTGCTAAACTTAAGTGTAAATTAATCAGAGTAATGTAAAGATGCTGAGTTGAGGACTACCAAGCTTTCATAAAACAACATTGAAATCTGAAGGCTGCATAGGCAAAGTGCGTTGGTCCCTATTCCATTATTTACAAGCAATTTGCATTCTGGTTCCAGGAGCCCTTGCTGTGGGTGTCCTGAGTGTCCTGCAGATGCCCAAAGCAGGTGAGGCTGTTCTGTGAGGAAAGGCCCAGTGCCTGGCCATGCTCCCTTTGGGTTGCAGGAGTCCCAGCAGGGCGTTTCCCTGCTTCGGGCTCTGCTGAGTCACTGTGCTGGCAACTGACTGCAGTCTTACATAGTTAGATTAAAAATAAGTAAGAGGACACCATTTTAGTAACATATCTGTTTTATACTGTAGGTAGGCAAAGGCTTCGGGATTTTCTTTGCTTCCCAAGGATTACTCAGCAACTCAGGGACAGAACTGAGAAAGCCAGCACCAAACACCATGATCTGGGATTTTCTCTCTGATGAGCCAAACTAAAAGTAAAACAGATGGTCCTTAATATTTAAAAAGTTCAACATCTGGGTCTGGATCTGAACTTTGAACTTTGAGGCAGCAAGTAATGAGCCAGCTTGCCCTGCTTTGGTGCATTATACAGAAAGTCCCTGATGCAGGCAATAAATACCACATCTCTAAACGTGCATCTCCAGACAGGTGATGTGCACTGTCAGGCACTCGAGGGAAATCTGAATGCATGCACACCACAACAGAGAAGAAAGTGTGGAACATGTGCAAAGGAGTTGACCCTGTCGGTGTGTAAGTGTCTCAAAACAGTGAGAGTTGCATAAAAGCAGGTACAAAATACAAATCCAACTGCAGTGGAAGGAGTCAGAATAAGGTGCAGGGCTGTTTCTCTGGTTTCATGGTTGTTGTCAGTGATTGTTGCCTGTGATTTGCAGTGGTGAACAATTAACTTGCTACATTTCTCTTGTTGGAGTATAAGTATTGACCGTGGTAGTTTGATACTGTGATCTGTAAGCTTTTTAATACGACCTTTAGGAGTGTAGTAGAAGTGTGTGTGAGGAGTTGCAGCTGCAGGTGCCACAGCAGTTCTGTCCTGGCATTTAGGGCAGCTGAAATCTTTTCTGAGGGAGGAGCACGGGTATTTCTTAGTTATGAAAGAACTAAGAGAAAAGAGTGAAATATGAAGGGGATGGTGGAAACCACGAACTAATAACTCAAAAAACCAACTATGATTTATGGGCAGTTGTAAAGCAACCCCACTTCACTGTGGTCAGGATTTAGGATATCAATGACTTTTTTTCCCCTCCAGTTTTTGTATGTGGTATCTCTGTTATACTTTCTCTCCAATTACTTACAAATATTTCCAACCCTCTGTGCTTTCTTGGTACAAAGCCCAAGTACTTAATTTTGTAGTTAATTTTTTATTTAATAATTCCCAGTTCTTGAGGCAGTGGCAGGGTTGGACCCCTGACCTCATGGGCAGGGAATGGGTGCTACATTCTTAGCAAGGGCAGGCAAAAGGACAGAATAGTCATGGTTTATTAAAAAACAAACAAAAGCATTGCATCAATGAAAGCATCTCTGTTGAAGAATCTGAAGAAATTATTGATTGATTTGACAGGAATGCATAAAAGAAAAACAATGCTTGACACAAGATTGACTTGCAAGTCAGCATACCTACCTGTTTGCAGCTCCAGCTTGAGCACAGGAGATGGTATATCCCGAGTGTGGTAGAGAAAATCAGCAAAAATAGGTGGCTACAACCACCAGAACAAACTCGTGGCACATTGTGACAAAATAGGTTTGGTGGTCTCAGCAGAGAACCAACAAAAAACTTCTGAATGTCTGTCAAATAAACAAACCCCAGGCTGCTGTCCAAGGGAACCTGAATCAGGTCAGGGACAGTGGAAGAATGCAGGCACTGAGACAGCAGTGAGCACATTTTATTTCCTCCATCTGTATACCTTGCAAAAATAGCATCTTTGAAAGTGTATGTGCAGATTTGGAATGTGCTGTGCTCCTGATCTGTTTCTGGGTTATCCTGTGTCTGCTTGAAGATTAATTCAATGTATAAGCACGCTATACTGTTTGGGGGACAGGACTGAGGAAAACATGATGCGCTTCTGTGAAGCGAACTGGATCAGACTTCAGTCATGTGCTCATCCAAAGAAGCTGTTCTCCTGGTGACTACAGTGTTTCCCTAATTGTGCTGTTAAATTCTGCAGTTTCAGCATGCTTGTGCCAGATCCCCAAATGGGATAGTCTGTTTGCAAATAATCAAAGACACACAATACAAAATTATGCAAAAATGCAGAAACCGCAGCTTGGCTGAAAATTATGCCCTGGGGACTTGGTTCACAAATATTAGCAAAATTTACAGCTCACTGTACAAACTTGTGGCTAGTTAGGTGGGATAGAACCAATCTGAATGGATTTTTTTTGTTTGCAGTTTTATATACTTTTAAAGCCATAGATATCTTTTTTGCTGGTTTTGTATAGTTCTTGCCCACTTCCTAGATTTACACTACCACATTGTGTAGTTGTGGCTATCCTCACTGGAACAACATATATCTTTGGAAACATTTAGAATATTTTATTTCAGATGCAACATTAGTAGGAAGTGCTTAGAAAAGATGTTTGCTTTGTATAGGTTTATTTGGCTTCATAATGAACTCGGATTATCTTATGTAATGTATTAATTCTGCAAATTATCAATAGCCATATCAAATCTAAAGTGAATCCTGAGTCCCTACATCATGAGCAGAAGGCAGAAGAAAGGAGGAATCTGGTCAGAGCTAGGAGTATGTAATACTTCTCACAACAGTAAAGCATCTCAGCACATTTGAAGTCAAGGAATAGCAATGGCCTCCATAATAATTTTCAAAATATTGTAACATTTAGGTCTGCTTTTATGCCAGTTCAGAAAAAAGTTTTTTAATAAACCCATTTCAGGAGAGGAGACTGTAAAAAGCGTGGAAGGGCTTTTCAGCAATTGCAACTGAAGATGAGGAATCTGCCATTAGATCTTCCATGCATGGGGCACTGAAGGGGAGGTGGGAAGAGTAGCTGGGCAGGAAAATGAAGTGCTAATGGTGAGCAAGGTAGTGAAGGCTTGTGATTCAGCATATTCTTTTAACAGTCTTCCTTAGCACACTGCTTACAAACATGGATCTGCTCTCTTTATGCAGACCTATTATTCTTATCTGTAGGTTTGTTGTAGCATTCCTTATCAGCCATTTTGGTGCCTTAGCAAACATATACATATATAAAGAAAATAGGAGGATGTCGCTGAGTACTTAAGCTAGAGGTTATGTGGTTTGTAAAAAGGAAAGGCAAAATTGCTTATGCAGAGGTATTCACAATATCATAGCTGATGGTTACACTCTTTAATAGAGGCATGAGCGGGAAGCATTGCTGCTGTATCTGTCTTGGCTTAGCACCTCTATTCTTGGACCATTTATTCTTTTTGCTCGTCAGTTTTACATTTGGGTTAAATTACTGAGACATTGACAAAAGTATATTGTCTAAATATAAATATTTTTCTGTATTCCAAACCAGGAAGCTCCCTGACTTTCTAACAAATACCCTAAGAAACCTATTGCTGTCAAATGACAACAACAGACTAGTTTGCATTCCCGCTTAAACAGCTCATAATATTGAAGATAAACTTAAAAACAACAGCTGCTAAGGGAATGTTAAATCCCACAAGATCCTTAAGAGATGTGTGCTGCAGAGACAGAGAAAAGAATATTTTTTGACAAGTTTCAGAAACTAGAAGGATTTCTAAAAGGCAGTGAGTAATCGCTTGAAACTGGCAAAGAAATTTTTTTCCCCTAAAAAAATTTTTTTTGGGAATGGACTTGAACAACAAAAGTGAAATGCTAGCTGATATTGTGACTGTCAAAAGGCTGGAACAGGCTAAGAAGAATACTGATCAATGTCAGAAACTGTAAGCAATAATCAAGTGCAATCAAAAGCGAAGCTGAGGAATCCAAAGGCAGTCCATTCTCTCCTTTTCAGTGATGAGTCAGTTCTCTCCACTCAGTGTTGAAGGATGCCACGTTGCTGGAAATTCAGAGATATCTGTGCCATCATAACAGGTCCAGGGTTCAAACCATCAACCATTTGAGAATGCAAAACCCTAACTAACCTCCTGGATCCCTAGATGTCAGCTGTTGCATACAGGAAAACTCTTTTTTCTGTGTATTTGATTTGTTCTGTGGGTGTACTGCTGCATCTTTTAGCCCTCATCCCCAGCAATAAATAGCACTTTCACACACACACACACACACACCCACCCACCAAAAAAAGAAATAAGTCCAAGTAAACACCCAGTAAAACAAGGGCTGAAAATGCAAAAGTGATTGAGGGTAAATGAACCTCCACAGGACTCTTGGGGAGTGTGCTTGGCTTATACTTTGCTCTTTGCTGGTTGATTCCAGGAAAGAAAAGAGAACTCTGGGGAAAGCTTAAGGTGGGTCTTAGTATCAAAAGCTAACTTAGTATCAAAAGCTAACACCCAGCTAGCTGGCCATAAAAGCAGCTGGTGAATTGCTGTGTGCAAAGGCTAGGTCAGCTTTTTGGGTGATGCTGGCTCTGTAATTCAAAATGGTTTGTGCTTGACGTTTAACACCCTTGATAATGATCAATTAATTTTTTTTTTTTAATGTCTTATGGAAAACTTTCAGTAATTCTGGTAGAAAGTTTCACTGGCAAAAGCTACTTGTTAGAACTGCTGGAGGGTGTACATGTGTGGGCAGTTAAAACACTTAATTTTGCTTTCATGGTTACAGTCATTCTCCTTCATGGCCATGAGCAGAACAAGCCATCTGGCAAGGGAGCGCCTCCTTCTCATCACACATCTGAGAGCTTCTCACAAATAAGATTTCAGCTCATTAGGATACTTTATGCACTTACAGGGATTTAAGAAGAAATACATACCTTTAATTCTTGTGCTTTCTTCTGAGTTGCATGTTTTTTTTCAGTTCTAGAAAAGAAATATATTTACTGAACTTAGCCTTTTGGTTGCATATATACATTAAGATTTTTTCTGCAATTTATTCAGAATTATTATGTATACCTAATGAATGTATTTGGGCCTGCGGCTTTTTCATTGAAAGTTGTGACACGATTGGAGGGTTAGAAGTGTGAGCCCTTGCTGAATGACACTGCTCTTGTGCTGATGGCTTCCTTTATTTTGATAGGCAAAGATGAAGAAGTTACTTTTGGGGTGTAGCTGACTATGGTTGGTTGGTGTTTCTCGGTGTCTCTGAAGCACCTGAAAGGTCTTATTGGTCAAGATGTTGGACATAGAGAAGTGACTGATCTGAAGTGACTGAGCTCATCCTTTGAGCTGTATCAATATTTTCTAGCATTTGTAAAATGTAAATATTTCTGCCGGTGATAGGTCTGTTAGAATATGAATGAGAAAAGAGCATATCAGGTGGATAATGCATCAGTGAATTCAGGTCAGTTTTTGTAGAAGATAATTGCAGAAATGGAGGGATTTGTGTCACTTGAGTAAGCTAGAATGAGGTTTTAAAATTATTGCTGTGATGAGAAACTAAATTTCTGGGTTTTCACCAATTTTGAGGATCATCTGTTAGGTGAGTTTTTTGAATTGAGAAATGTATCAACCTCAAGGCCGTGTAACCTACATTATAGATGCTTACAATTTATCATCACCTCACTTTCAGGACCAGAGGATGAAACAAGTAAATAAGCATGATACTTGTCAAAAAGTGTTTGCAAAATTTATGCAAATTTATAAAGTACTCATGTATCATTATTAAGTTGTAGGGCAAGGGAAATAGGATGGCTGCTAATAACTAGGCCTGGAAGCTCCTGTTAATTAGGGCAAGAAGTTTAGTAGTTTATTAGACAAGTAATAACAGATTTGGTACTTCCTTTAGCTACTTCTTAGGGAACCCATCTTACCACTGGCTGGGTTTCAGCTAATAATGTTCCATTGCTACTGTAAACCCTGTATAAAATAGGGTAGTTTCTTCTGCTGTATGAAAAGCTGGAGGAAAAATGAAAACGTAGCAGAAGGATGAGCAAAAAAGGAAAGCAGGAAACCAGGAAGTGTTCTGTACAAACCTACAGATCAATAATACCAAATATGCTTGTAATGAATTTTACTCTGTTTCATGGGTAGCCAACATGAGGCATATTGCAAAATGCTGTCTGGAAGTAAAGGTGAGTACTCAAGCCGAATGTTTCAGTAATAAACAGTTGCCAAGCACTTGTTTCTTATCTGATTTTAAAATTTCATAAATACAAACAGAACAAATGACACTTGGCAACTGTTTTAGAACACAGGTTTAAAGCAACATGCCTATATTTTTGAAATCTCTTCTAGCCTGTTGTGCTTTTCCTACATGTGCATTGCAGTGACGTGTATGGTGTTAAAGGGCAGATGTGTGTTTCATAATGATTCAAAATAGTGTTTAGTTTTTAGATTTGCAAACAACAACAAAAAAGTAAAAACAGAACAGTCATCAACTTTATTTTAAGTCCTCTCAGTTATGGCAGTTGTGTTTGCTGACAGTTCCACAAGAAAAGCCTCTTTTTGAGGTATAAGTCATTTACAGATGATCTACATGTGGAATAAAGTGCACTTAAGGTTAGTTTATGAGCTAATAATGGCTGTCAAATGAGCCCATATTTTACTGAAATTAAACCCAGAAGAGATCATTACATCATCATTCAGTATAATCTACCATGTATTACAGGCCACACAGTGTTGTCCAAATTTCACCTTTCCTGAATATTCCCACTCTCAGAAGATGAAAATGTGACCATTACCAGAGAGCAGCAGCAGACTGAATGGGAATAATGTTCTGATTGCAGAGCAGGAATTGCTCCAAGTACATTTTGAGGCTGAGAAGGAGGAAAGAGGGATGGCCATAACCATATGGCCTTTCTTGAAGTGTTTCCACTGTTTCCACTTGAGAAATGTTTGACCAGAAAAAAACAAACACCAGGCAAAACTGGCAGTTTCTCTGGGACCTTTCTGCATGGGATGTCCGCATACATGACCAGATGTTTGCTGGTTAATAAAGAAACCAGCATGAAGGCCACAGAATAAATGACCCCTCACTTTTTCTGTTGCCTGTGGGTTTACATGTGATGTGTATCAAGGCAGCCACACCAGAGAAAGCCCTCTCTGTAAATGCAGCTGTGCTAGCAGCAAAACTGTGCTTTTGTCGGTAATGTTTATTTACCAACAGAATTTCCCAGGGGCAGAATAGGCTATGTAGACAAGAACCGAGCTTTGCTGGTATCATGTCTTCCACAGCAGGAATAATTTGTTATACTTTTCAGTTTTTCTGGCAAATATTTGTGATGGGAATGTGGTCACAGATAAAAGTGCATGCCCTTTATCCTTGGAAGCTGCAGTCCTCTTCTGCGTGCAGCTGAAGCAAGCTCAGCAGCTCGTGTGCTGCCAGCAAACAAGTGCTTATCTGACACCATATAAGGCTGTGGCTGAGGAGGAAAATGATGAAAAACATTCCACAATAAACTTAGACTGGCAGATTTAATATGGCACAGAAAAGCTTAGGCACAGATTTTTTTTTTTTTCCTTTTTTCTTCTTTAATTTAGCTCTGACAGCATTTACCCCCACAATAACGTTTTTAATGTTAGTTAGGAAAAAATGGCTTGTGTTTCTAGATATTCTAAACAGTCCTGTCCCAGAATAACAGGATTTTAGGATACTGGTGCACACAGGGTTTGTTGTTGAGTTTGGTTTTGGTTTTTTTGCCCTTGAACTTGGTACGGTTAAAAGCGGGAGAAACACCTTTAGAATAGGGGAATGTGGCAGTGTTGGGATGTGTTTGGGGATATGGTGAGGAATTGGATGTAACAGTGAGGAGTGTACTGAGAAGGAATTATGGTTGTGAAGATGAGTTAATCTCAGTTTTAACAAGATGTGAGAAGCAGTGAAGTGCTTAAAAAAAAAGAAATGACGCTAAGGAGAGAGACAGGTTTCTCTTTTCCTTAGTATATTGCTTGCATCTTTGCTGTCCTCATGTCCTCTAATCTTTATAATGCAATAGCCTGCTAAGTTATTGTAGTGCCTTAGAATGTAGGTATAGCCCAACTTCGGTAGCCATTGGTGGCCTAAATCTGAATTTCCAAACTGTTCCCTGCCTGGTGGCCACTGCTTTTGGCAGTCTCCATCTTCTGCACACATCACTTACTCCAAACTATCAGCAGCTGAGATGATTGTGAGTTGACATGAGAGGTAGTGCAGCTTTTGCCTCAGCTGTGTGCTGCTTCCTTCAGGAAGAGGTTGAAGGTTCCCACATGCCATATTTCCCCCCACATACAGCTAGCTGGACCTCAAGATTAAATGGTAGGTAGTTTATTAGCATTTTGTGAAGATGCTGGGAGTCTTCTGCAGTATCATTGAGTATCTAATAGTCTTTATGTCTAAGGGTGTGCAGTACCATCTGTCAGAGTTTATTCAATGTTATTCTCTAGCTTAATTTTTGGTGTAACATTTATGCCTTTCTTGTAGTAGCCAGTCTGTAGTAGTGCAGTGCAGGAACAGCCAAGCATTGTTGTGTCCGTGTGTTGTGCCAGATGTGGTTTCCAGGTGAGTCAGGTCAGCTGGCAGGTGGCTCCCGATGCACAGGGCACTTGTGCCGTGGAGCTGGCACATGTGTGAAACCTGAACTGGAGATGGGAATGAAGTGCACATCGTTTATGATGAAGGATTAGTAAGATTTTCAGGAAAGAGGTTAAGCTTGAGGTCATTTCCTTCCTCTTGTTACGCTTTTGAATTTCTGCCAGTGAGATGGGTGAAAGGATTATTTTTGTCTTTGAATGCTTTGAATTTCAATGATGCCTTTACTTTGAATACAGAGAAGTGGAATTCCACTTTATTCCTGCCATTGTACTGTCATATGTCTGAAAAAATGACTTGTATTTTTTTTTTGGCATCTTTGTGTCTTGCATTCTAGTTAACTAATCCTTTCAGCTGCTGCTGTGCCTTGAAATACCACATTTTGTGAGGCATGTGGAGATGCTCTGATCCCCATGCTGAAGAGTTAGTGTACATAAAGATGGAAACAAATGTAGTGGTATAATTCTTGGAAAAGAAGGAAATGGTCAGTGTCAGAATATAGGCTGTGTCTGAAAATGAGAGCAAGGATTTTCCCACTCTATTAAAGTTTCAGTAGGAAAAAGGTTTCATGGTTTAGTGTTTGGACTGGGTGTATGGTATGGTTTCTACGTCCTGCTTCTGCAGCTGAAGTAGGAGCGAAGTGTTAGAGAAGTTGGTGTTATTCCTAACCATCCTGTCACTCACAACTAGAAAAATTATTAATGGCTCTTGCTGTGTAAAGCAATAGAGTGCAATAAAAGTCAGCAACATACTAATGTATGTAGTGGGTCACAGGGGGCACATGAGGGAATGTGAGGGGAGTCTTTCTGCTTCTTGCCCACAGCTCAGGGACAATCAGTGGAGGTACATGAACCTTAAATTTGGTTGTGCAACAGGAAAAACTGTTGCTGTGCAGTGAGGAACAAACACCTCTTTGCTTTTTTGACCGTGGACATGATACTAATTATCTGATTATAGATTATGATGATCCTTCACTGCTAATATAGGAGGACTGTGCCACCAGAAGGCCAAAATCTGTGTCCAGCTGTAGTTCAGAGTGTTGCCCAGCACACTCTGGCAGTGCATGATTACCTTCAGGAGGAGCTGCAACAGCATCTTCTCTCCTGTATGAGGCTGTAAGAACATCTGTGGTACCTTTTTCTGCCTGTTTTCTGCTCTTGCTTTTCTCAGCCAAAGATCTGTGTCTTGTATTTCCATTACTTTCCAAGTTTTTTCCAAAGTGTCCTGAAGAGTAAAGAGAACTGCGATAGTAGGATCTTATAGCTGCTTAGGGAGCTTTTAAGACTGTCCAAGAATTTTGTTCTCCACTTTTTTGGGGGTTGCTCTGTTGGTATTTGAGGGAGAAATGTTTCCAGCCATTTAGTATGCAGCAGTGTGTTAGATTTCTCTTACAGTGTTCCAGTTCTGATGTTCTTTTGCCTTCTGTCCTTTGAAGATACAATTCCGAGAGGTGCTCATGCAAGCACAAAGCAATACATTAGCTTTCATCTCTTCATTAGCAAATAATCCATCCTAATTTCTTTGACTGGAAGCGCTTTTTGAAAAATCTTCAAGCTGAGTAAGAACAGATACTCCTGTAAGATGTGGAAGGGGTTTTTTATTGTGTTTTTTTTTTTTTTTAAATTTTATTCTGAGTATTACTAGGAAAACCAAGATTTGCTTTGAGAGCCTGAACCTACAGCTCCACAAGTGTGCAATTTCATGAAATGTGTGCTATGAAAGATTCAATCTCAGACCGCCGACCAGACTGTAGATTCCTTTAGGTACCCTTTTTTTCATCAAGGTACTGGAACTGCTTTGGCACGATTTGGGTCCTTGTCACAGGTTGAAGGAGTTCTAGGTCAGCTGCAGTTGTAGTTCCACCAGGAGACCGTTGAGGAGTCACAGCATCTGGGGGAATAGAGCCTTGTCCAAGCCCCTGCCCTGAGGTGGCATTTACCACCCCAAAAGAGGAGAGGTAGTAATGGAAGCTCTCTGCCACCTGCTTATCCTCCTGCCCAGGAGTGCCCTGTGCAGAGTTATCCTGGGTTTAAGGCAGCTCCATCCCAGCCAGACGTCATGGAGCAGTTCCCTCTTCCCTGAAATAACTGGATTTGTGGGGAAGTCATGCGGGAGAGCAAAATACTGTGTAAACAAAGCCAGCACTTCCAGTGAGCTCCCGCTGTGCTCGTTGCTGTGGCTGCCTTGCCGTCATTTCTAGGATTTAACGATCCTCCTGTTTACATCAGCCCGCCCGTGCTGCGGGGCCGTGGCCATGCTGAGGAATCCTCCCATGGACAAGGCAAGGAAGGAAGTGAAGGGAGGATGGGGCTTCGGCATCCTGTACCCTTCAGAGGGGAGTGGCTGCAAATAGCTGAGCTTGAAGGACGTAATACCTTACGTGTTTTAGCACGGGCTACTTGAACCCAGATAAACCCTTGAATAAAGGAGAAGAGGCAGACGATGGTGTGCAACTGCTCAAAACTGCCGCGGAGTTTGAGAACATCCTTCTGAAAGCCTTTCCTTCAAATGACAGCAGGAAGGGAGAGGACAGACGTGCCTCGTGGAGCTGAAATTATGCAACACAGAGCTAAATTATCCAAACCTGAGCTACACAGACTGGGTCCAGAAGGCAACTAATGTAGAAAACACTGGTTGTGATTGGGAATGAGGATGCTGTTTTCAATATCCATCCTGTAAAACATTACTGGTTTTTATTCTTCAGTTTGTTAATTGGGCTCTGATGGAGGAATGCAGTTTAGTATCCACAGGCATCCTTTGGAATGGCCAGGTAAGGCTAGAAGGTACAACTACGTGTTGATCTTTAATTTCAGTAATGGTGCTATCTTTCATGAGAAATATTTTGGTTCTGCCAGATAACCTGTGTTCACAGGCTGAGATGGGGAATTCTGAAAATCAGAGAAACAAGCTCTGGCTTAGTGGGTTAATATTTGTTTGTATTTTACTAACTGATATATAGTGTATTTTAAATGGATTGACAAAATGTGGTTTATTATACTAAGTGTTTGCAGTAGAAACTCTGCCTTGAACGTATTAATTTACTTACTTTCTAGAAAAGGAGTGAGGCCTCAGGTGATACATTTTATCTTCTCCTTAGAATGCGTCCTGATACAGTTTTCAATTGCTTTTAAGCATATTTTGGATATAAGGAAGAAATAAATTTAGTTCATCAGATCAGTAAACACTGTGCTACTTCTTTAACAATCACCCATGGATTTTTATGTTTATTTCTAGTATTTCTAGAATTAAAATTATTAGAAGTTACCAAAGGGAAAATACTGCACAAAAGTTAGTGTTGCAGACTTTCCCAGTCAATTGCCCAAAATCCACTGTAAGTATTCTTTGGAATGTTCTTGTTAGTCTTACATTTTGGTGACAGTCTGCTTTACTGCTTGGAAGTCTGTGCTCACACTGAAAAGCAGAGTGCAGCTGCTGGCATTGAGATTGAGGTTTTTGGAAGTAATGCAGTAAAATGCATGTAAATTAGTTTTTTGTTTTACAGTGGAAATGCCATCCTAGAGATCTCCTGATGGTTGGCTCAAAATTAAGTTCAGAAGTATTCTCCAATGCAGATTAACCACAAACCTGTTACTCTGAAAGACTAAGTGAAATGATGGAGTAAAATAGGTAGGGGGGTGACCGTTCTTGGTAGTGTGTTTATGAGAGGAACTGATGGCAGATCCAGAGGTCTCAGCCTGAGACAAAACTAGATGTAGCCTTGCTATTCACCGGCCTCCAGCTCCGCTGATCCACACTGTAAGAGGACACCTGGCAAGAGAAATAAATGAGAGTGATGCTTTAAAAGCTTAGTACCAGCACTCCTCTTAATAACTGAATGCATTGCACACACCATCTTCAGTGCCCAAAATTTATTGAAATTAACCTAAAATGTGAAATATTCTGACAATATGAACTTAATTTAAAACTTCAACTGAACAATACAAACCATTCAGAAGATTTTGCATAAAGCGTCTTCCAGAAAGGGTGAAAAATCGGAGATTGGGATGTAAATCCCAAATGAGGATAAGAGAATTATGCAGGGATACAATGGTGTTACCAACATGATTGATCTTTTCTGAGATAAGCTGCATGGATTTTTCACAGGAGCTGTGAGTTAGCGTACCCATATACGGTAGTGAAAGATGAAAATTGTTAAGTTGTGCATAATTAAAGCTGACAACCAGAATCTATTAACATCACCTTTGCTCTGGTATGAGCATCATTATAAATGTATTAAAGAGATCAGAATGCAAAAGTTTGAACCTCTTAGATTGCAATAGCGACCTTTGCCTATTGCACAGGATAAAATTTAAATCAGTGATATTTCCACAGCAGGAATTTTGGACTTCTATAATGTTTTGGTATTTTGAAGAATAAAAATCATTTGTATTGATGGAAGCAACCCTTTTATCACATAACCTAACACTACTGATCACAGAAACTGGGTCCAGAAGATGAGTGTTAGCTTGCCTGTGACTGGTCTGTGCACTGGGACCGTAAGGCTTGTTTCAGATAATTAATTGGTAGCAGTTCCTCTTTATCTGTCTTATGAAAGACTCTATCTTATTTATTTATTTGTTGCTTTAAGCTATGCAAGATGACTCTGTGAGGTGATGGATTTCAGGTAGTTTATCCTTTTATCCTAAGACAGAAATAGTGAAAGATATAAGACACAAAGAACAAAATATGAACTCCTCAGAAGCCTCTTGACCACTGATGTCAGACACTGGCTTAGCCTGGCTTCCAACACTCCGTAACATCCTCATGCAAAACTGAGAGTAGCAGATGATAAAACACATGATTGTGCGGCCAGACAGGCTGGAGACGTGGGCAAACAGGAGTAACTCCTGACATTGGGGCAGGCTGGGGGCTGACCACCTGCAAATCAGCTTTGCAGAAAAAGACCTGGAGGTTCTAGAGGACAAGTTGAGGAAGAGCCAACAGTGTGCCAGTGCAACTTTTCTTAATGCCGGGTTTGGCTGATTGTTTAGTAGCTAAATAAAGAAGACATTGTTACTCAGAATGTGTTTGCTTTACAGTGATTTCAAGGAGCTTTACTCAGAGTGAAGTTCCACACAGTGATACATTTATTATTACCCACTTTTTGTTGTACAGCATTATCTCATGTACTCTGATTTGTACAGGGGTTGCAGCTCTGAGAAGTTATGTTCTGTAGTATTTTATGTCTAAGAATTACTGAAGATAGAGAGAAACTGTGCATCTTGCATTGTTTTATTTCTTTCAGAAGTGTAGACTCACTGGACAAGATACTGATGCAGTAAGACACTATTTTGTTGCATATTTTATGTTCTGGGAAGGGATATTTATATCTACTCTTTGGCCCAGATTCTGGAACAGTTGCCAGTTTCCCAAAGAGCAACAATTATGTGCTAAAAGGAGAATAGAACTGCTTAGGATTGAAGTTCCCTATGGAATATATATATGGAGAGAGGGAGAGTGTGTGTGTGTGCATGTATACACACATACATACTATGTATGTTTGGGGGAAGAGAGGAAATGAGGCAGTGATAATTCTGATGTTGCTCTTTGTGCTCTTAAACGCTTCTTTTTTTTGTAAGTATTTTTGGCAGTATTGTGTACTTCAATGTTTTCAGGTTATGCATTTTTTCCTGCTCAGTTTCTCTTTTCAAAATCCATGAACTGATGTTTGTAGTTATTTTTCCATATGCATTAGTACCGTTATTTTTCCCCCATGTGAATAACATCATAAAAGTAGAAAAAAGCCATCTGTTTCAGAAGAAAGTCAAAGCTGACCAAATATAAATTCTGTAATTTGAGTCAATTGCTGACAGGCAGTGGTCTGTTAGCATTCTCCATCCCTCTGTCTCCACCACCTTCTGTTGCAGTGGCAGCATGCCTGTGGGCAGAGTATCAATGATTTAGTCTTCGTTGCTGCAAAGGAGTCCGTTGCTTCATGAAAAGGCTGAAAATCCAGGCACTTCCGTAAATGTGGGATTTTATTAAATAAAGTGGTAGAAAGTGTTCTGCATTCTTGTAACTACCAGCTCAGAATTCGAGACTCAGTTCATGGAGGACCTTTTCTGAAGCTCACTAATATCCCTGTAAAAATTGCCATTGACTTTGCTTTGTGACTGATAAAAAAACTAAGAACAATTGCTTGTGCCTTGTTGTTGGAAATCTCACCAATAAAGGCATATTTCATTGTTTCAGGCTTTGTTCATTTGTTGAACTAGATAAGAATAAAAAACCTCATGGTTATGGTTATAATATACCAAATAGCTGTCCTTCTGCTTAGAATTGTGAACAAACTCTTCTCCAATTGATTAAATACAGAAATTCAGAACCTAGAGCATGTTAGGTGAGATGTTTACTGTCAGGAATACATTTTCGTTTACCTAGATGAAATGAAAGGGCTGAATAGTTTAAAACCCTGTGTTTCAGATAACTGGAATTTTTAAAGAATCTGCTTGCATTTGGTAGTGATGTTTTGGATAACCAAGTTTGTGTGGTGGACCAGAACAGTCACTAGTATAAGTAAGGTGTGTCTCATGGCTTCCCAGTATTCTGTCTGGAAGAAAATAGCGGGACCTTAGGATAGTAAGGCACAATGAAACAGTAAATAAATTCATCAACAGTATATTCTTTTGGTTAGTGTGTCATTGCAAACCACATAGAGATTTTTTTTATAAGGCCCAGGGGATGATTTACAGGCTGTGCATTCAGTGTTCCTCCTTATATGGCTTTGAAAAAAACCCCCAACAAAACATGGGTGAGATACAGCTTTGTTTACTCTGAAAGTTTTTTACTGTAATAAAGAATAAATATGTGCAGTTTAAGATTTTACTGCCTGTGTGCCTGACTTCCTCGTGTATGCAGTTTGTGTCCTATCATGTTGATTCTGCACAAGAAGTTAAGCCTGAGGGCATTACGAGCTCAAGGATCACAGGTGTCAGGAGAACCCTCCTGTCGCTTCTCCTTGTCGTTGAGATAATTAAGGGTCCTGGACTTGTCATGATATCAGGGTGTTGAGACTGCAGCTTTCTAAAAATTCTCAAAGTCACTCATGGCTGGAGGCATAAAAATGTCAGTAGCTTGCTATGGCCACCTCTTGATTCTCCAGAGCTCTTCTAGGTTTTGGGCAGTGTGTAAGTTGTCTTGAGCAAGCACAGAAGCTCAGCATGTGTCTGGTAATGTTCCATGTGCCAGTTTGGTGGGATGAGATGTACAGACTGCACTAATCATGATTCAGTGGGGTTACCGTGTGTATGCTGAGATGAGCAGTCAGAATGGAAAGGAGAAAGAGAAGCTTTAGTGTAAGTTTATATTTTTAAGATAGAAGTAAGAAAGCAGCATTGTTTATTATTCTTTCATAAATAGTATGTGGATATCCAAAATGTAGGTGACAGTTCTGTAATCCTATGTGGGTGTTCCTACCAAAGTACAAAGGAATGTGCTTGAATGGATATGAGCTTGATGAACAAAGCCACCGCAGACTAGGTTCTTAGTGAAGTCTTTTTAAAATTGTAGAATGCACTCAAGTGCATATAATAAAAGAGGATTTTTTTTTAAAGTAAGATTAAAGAATATGCAGTACCGCTGGAAAGAATTAGGATGTTGTATTTGATGTCATAGGTGTAGTTCTTGTCTAGTCCAGTTAAGAAACAGCAGCAGAAATGCACTGGTGAAATGTTACAATGCATACTTCCAAAGAACTTCCTGTACAAAAGAGTTAAGTTGGATTTATGTCAGCTTTGTCTGTGTCATCATAACTCACCTTTGTGGCCTTTCAAACAGTTTCTTGCTCTGGTTTTCTTTCATTCTTATGGTGTTCTGGGTGTCTGAATACAGGCTGGAAAATAAAAAAAGCCCTAAGGCCTGTGTTTGTTTGGACAAAAATCTGAATTTGAGAAGGGATAATACTGGTATTCCTAAGATGCTCTGCAGATACTATTTGCTTTGAATGTTTTCTTTGAATGTATTTTGTGGAATCTCTTATTTCTAGCCCTGGCTTACTGCCAGTTTTGCACTTTGGGCCTCTAACTGGAGACCTCTAGTTACAATTATGCGTTTCCTAGCTAGGGAATGAATGCTAGATTTTCACATCACAGAGCAGGACCAATGTACAACATAATGTGGTAGCTCTGTGATGAAGTTTCAATCAGCTATACTCTCCCAATAGCCTCACTGCTGGATTAGGGAAGTTTTGGAATTTAATACTGTACCTTGGCAAGTCACCCCGTACAGGAACCCATATATTTACTTTGGCTGTGTGTCTGTCTGCTCACTCTGCATAAACTGATGTATCAAGCATAAAAGAGAAGCTATTTATCTTTGCAAGTTAATTTGATTGCTTTATTTTTTTTATTTAATACAAGTAATTTTTTGTATCCTCTTGAAACAGAAAGCCAAGAAAACTTATATTTTAAATACTACTTGCTGAAATTATTTTTTGTCTTCCCTCCTTCAGATGAGAACTCTCCAGCCAATTTCTGGGATTCCAAGAATCGGGGAGTGACTGGCACGCAAAAAGGACAAATTGTGTGGCGAATTGAACCTGGCCCCTATTTTATGGAATGTGAGTACCTTTTTATGCAGTGTATATTCAAAGGCAAGTCAACAGGATGGCTTTTGATATCCATTTCATCAGTTCCTCTGATAAACCAAGGGAACTGATTGTATTGCTCTGAGGGGGAGCATTTTCCAGTGCATTTGCTGGACATGATAAAAATGGAGTTGAGTTTGGATGTCCATTTGTATTCTAGTGATGTTCTTAGACAGCACGTTTCAGTTTAAGGGAGGAAGGAATTGCCTTGTGCAGTGTGGTATAGTATATACACACTCAAGGATGAAGTCCCTTCCCACAGAAATTCCAGATTTCAGATGGACAAATATTAATGGTAAGTGTGTGTGAGGGAAAAGTTAGTAAGCTAATAGTGCTTGCTGATGTTTGTTAGTGTGGAGGTTGGATTTGTCTCTAGGAAGTGCTAACATCCTGTTGCATCAGAATTTCTCAGCTGAAGATTTGTTGCTCTGGAAAATCCACTGGGCAGTTTGAAAATACCGAGAGTCTCTGTGTGACTGAAATAAAAAGCCTCCAGTTGAACTTTGTAAGGCCTGTTGGTAGCCAAGCTTCAAATTGAAGAGCTACACCACTCCCTCAGATGACCAGGATTTATAGGAAGCTGAGCTACTCTGCTGTGGGTTGAGTTTTTTTATTGTTTTTTTTTGTTTGTTTGGTTTGGTTTGGTTTTGTTTTTTTTTTCTTTTTGATGAAACTATGCTATCTTACCATATAAAGCATATGATCCTAAAGAAACTGAGGTTCCAATCATAGGATGTTGTGTCAGAGCTTGCTGGAAACTCTGATGTGCCAAGCATCGAAGTGGCAATCAGTCCCAGAAGAGCTCTGAGTTGCTCCTGTTTAGCCTCACAGTAATGAATCCTCTTTCATAAGTTAAAAAAAAAAAAAATACTCCCACTCTCCACTGCAGTGAAGTGAAGCACTGCAGTGCTGCTTACTGTAGGTCTTGGCAGAAATTTTTATTCTAATTAACAGATAAAACAGTAATACATGTATTTCAAGAGGTGTTGTATACCCTGTACTAAAAATAAATATTAAAGCTTCCTATTTCTAGAGCTTATCATTGAATCTTGCCAAGTTGCCCTATGTGTTACACAACACACTTCTCAAAAAAAAAAAAAAAAAAAAAGGCACTTAAATAGGATAAAATTAAATTCCATTTCAGGAGTTCATTACATTACAATGATTGAACTGAAGATAATGCTCCAGAAAATAATAAAGATAATTAACTTCCCTGGTGCCAAAGACACTAGTATATTAAAGCAGATTAAAATGTCTGTTAGTAAAGTTCATTGCCTCATCTTTCTTGCACATGTACTCCATCAGTATTGTTGCCAATATGGGCAGTTTGACTTCAAGGATGCTTGTATCTTTTAGCTGGTTACGTGTTGTTCCACAGTGTACTGAGATGAGGCTCTTGAGTAATATCTCCAGTTCATGTGAGTAACCCAAACTACTGCTTCAAGAGCTACTAGTTTGGACTTAAAACCAGCTGCAGCTGACCTTGCACTTTGTGACTAACTAACACATCACATCACAATCAGCTGAAAGAAAGTGCAGGATGTGTGTTCTTTGGTCATGGTTAGCATCACTAACAAACAGCTCTGCTGCCATACAATGAACAGGAGACAAGCAATTGTGCAGCAGCTGAGAACTGTAAAAAGGAATGTTTATGAGCATATGTTGCTATAGCACATAGTATGGTAGATAAATATGTCACCAGTGACACTTGTGTCTCTAGTGAGAGGCCAAAAACTGCACTGAAACACTTTACTGAATTTCTGATTCCACTTTTTAAATGAGATGTCTCCACAGATCGGTGACCATGTTTGCTCTGCAAAGCTTTTCCTTGTTGCTTATAGGTGGTGAAGCAACACTGACACAACTACAGGGAGCTGCTCTTTCCTTTTACTTTTCTATTCCTCAGCTCACTAAATCACAGCAGGGGCAAACACAGCAGGTGGCTGCGCGCTTCAGGTGCAGCCGCGGTGTCACTGCTGTGCAGCACCAGGCTGCGTGTGGGAAGAGCTGTGCTGTCGGGGTTCTCACCATGCCCTGCAGGCCTGGCACTGCCCAGCCTGTGGCAGCCACGGAGACAAACTTAGCTCCCCTTTTAGCCTCTTTCCTCTGTTGTGGCACAGATATGATTTGTCTCTCAGTATAGCACTGCACATGATGCCGCTGTGATGGCAAGAGGGAGAGACAGATGAAGAGTGTAACATTATCAGTAAACATGTACCAGATTATTAAATGTAAGGTATTTCTGATGCTTTAATCCACCATTATTTTTGAAATTTGGGAAAGAGCTCTCCAGTTGTAGGTTTTTTTATGTTTAGAAATATCTTTGCTGAGAGGCAGATTATGTGAGATACAGGTCATGGTATGTGGGGTTTATCATATTTTCTCCTCACAGTAATGACATGCAACAGACCATTAGCAGCGTCCCTGGATTTTTAAAGCAGCAGATCCATAAGGGGAAACAATGTCTGGGGGACCAGCATGAAGAAAATGTGTAAATGGATTAATCTAAACTCAGTTGAAGACTAGCCACAGCATAAGAACACTGATTGCATCCAATCTGCTCTCAACTGGGACCAACATTTGAGTTGAGTCCACCTGCTCGAGTATGGCTTTTATTGGAGGCTTTCAAGGACAAAGATTTTGCAGATGCTGTAGGTAACTTGTTCTAGTGCTGCAATATTGTTCCAGCTAAAAAGATTTCTCTGTCATCCAATATGTATGGCTGTAGCTTATATTTGAGGCCATTACCCCTTTTAAAATCTCTGATACAACTGGAAAGAGTAGAGATAGTAACATTTGTCTTGCCTTAACCTCCTCTTCACCAGACTAAACAAGGCCAGTTCCTTTAGCCTCTTCTCATATGTCACATTTTCTCCATCCCAGCCACCTTTGTAGCCCTCTGCTCTTCACCCTCCATTTTCTCCATGCTCTTGAACCTAGGGACCCAAAACTAGACACGGTGTTTCTCACCAGTACCAAGTAGAGGGGGACAGTACTTAATTGCCACCACCTATATACTGTGATACCTATACGACTGCAGGTTCCCTGTTCCACCTGTACTCAAGGAGAGGAAGGGAATGTTTTCTGCAAGCCTGAGGAGCATTGCACCTGCTCTGGCGATGAGAACTGATGAAGCTTGTTAACAGAGTTACGCTAAGTAACTACAATAATCCTTTAGGATTTACACTCAAAACTGGCCTGAAGTTGTCATGTCTTTTTGGGAAGAAAAGGAACGTAAGTTACTAATGTTGGATAATGAGCTGGGCTCAGTCAGAGTGCACTTACACCAAAGATGTTGGATGTGTGTTTTCGCTGGCAGTGTCAGAGCCTAAGGACATTATGTATCTTTTCACCACTAACATCTCTGGAGGGTGAAGTGCAGAGAATTATAGCATTGCTAACGAGCCATATGCAAACAAATCTCATGCAGAAGGAGTATTTCCATTTTAATTTCTTTAATGTTAATCAGTGGGAGTCAGCTGGGTTAGGCCTCGGACTCCTTCTGCAAAAAGATTTGTATCTTCTAAGAAAAACATCTTATGCCTTAATTTGGGAAGCTGTTTTTCCATGAGCATAATTGTAAATTTATTTATAGTTTCACCAAGGTCTCAAATCTATGCTTATATTTAACAGTAGGCTTGGAGAAGCATTTTTCTGGAATTTCACATTACTGTTTGTCTGCAGTCTTGTAATTCAATGTTAAGATGATTTAATTTATTCCTCTTAAAAATCCCTCCCTAGTGATTCAACACCTATTTTTCCAAGAAAGTAACATGTAAAGGCATAGTTTACCATCTACTCTATTCAGATCAAGCAACTTCCAGAAAAATGGGAGGGGAGAGTCTCATCTTCATACTAAAAACAGACATTAATTCCCCTCAAAGCATCCAAAATTAGCAAAACAAGGATGATCAAAGAACACTCTATTTGCCTCAGACAAAAATTAACAAAACAAAATTTCTGTAGGCTCTGCCCTGGAAGGGAGAATCAAAGGAACCAACAGTGAAATAAAGAGAAATGAACTTAATGTATTCCAGAAAAACAAGCAGCCTTTGAGGGGAGTGGCTGAGGAAGGGGAGGGAGGAAATATTATGCAGAGGAGAAAGAAAATATTCCCAAAATACCAAGTCCAGCTCACCATCACAAACAGCTGGTGTCCTTAAGATGTCACCTCGAGACAAAGTGAGTGGCTCTGAACTGCAGAGCCAGCCAGTACAGAGACAGGTGTTCCTCTTGCTTTTCCCTGGGGAAGGAGCAAAAGTGCTTTGTAGGCATGAAAGGGAACTCAGTCATTTTAGACATTCAAGAAGGTGAGTTTGAGGATCAATATGTCTGATATGCTATTTCCTCAAGTAGTAGAGGTGGCTTTCAAACATCTTGCTCTGAGGCTTGCTAAAATGTGAGGGAAGGAAAACAATGACTCACTACATGGCTCCCTCAGGTTTTTTTTCTGTGTAAACTACAGAAGGATTGCTAAACCCAGCTCTACAATTTTCATCGTCCTGTAAAAGGAAACAAGTTCAAGGAGCATTATCCTAAACAGGTGGCCGTAGTGGGAACATGCAACACAGCTTAATGCTTTTGCATTTGGTATGGTCATCTGGTATTTAGCATGACATCAGGCTGTTCAGGTCCCTAAGTACATCAGGGCCTTTACTCTCTGGTGAGAGAGGTTTCAGCTGCCCCAGAAATGATTTCACATGGCAAGTGTTCTCTGGGTGTAGCAGTCTGTGATCTTGGGATGGAAGGGGCTCCATTTGGGGCATTGTGCTGGAAACAGAGATGATGGTGATAGTATTAGTTATGGAGAGCAAGCTAGCAGAAAGATGGAGTGACATGATCTATAGGAGGGCTGGTGATAGAAAAAACATGTGAGAGGAAGCCTGACTTTTATTTAGGAGTAATTGGTAACAGCTGCAGCTCATTCATAGTCTGCAGCTTCTAAGTCAATTTTCTGTGATATGGGGAAGGACAGGTCATGTTGGAGATGCCATGACAGGGAGATTCAGCATAGTACAGTCAGTGCTGTGCAGCAGGTAACTGGTACTTATGCACTTCCATGTGCAACGTGCCCAGAAGTTAAAAGCTGCACATACTCTAGTAGGTAAAACAGGGGGATGTCACTGTTCAGCACTATGGATGGTCGTGTGCTCACACTTGATTCTCTGCCATGGTCCTGCCTGGTTTATTAGTATGGGCTTAGGCTGAGAGCCTGCTTTGCCACTGTATTGGCCTTGTATTTGTCAGTTATGGTCTTGGTCCCGTGAGTGTTAATTACTGTGTCCACAAGAAGCACCTTCACCTACTTTACTTGTCTTTGTTGTTATTTATACCGTTTGATGTCACAGTCATTGCTGTCAGTAGAATAGAAATACATTGATTTGCATATATTTTCTTTACCGGTGCTATAGCTTTATGTCTTGAGCAAAAACCCACAGTGAGGCAGCTGTTGGGATTCATCCAGAGACTGCCAGTCTTATCAGATCAATCATTTCCAAATCCCCCCTGGGATGTTTGTGGTTAAATTTCTTCTGGTGCCACACTGTGATACTTGGATGCAGTGACTGCACAGATGCTGTGTGTTTTGAACTAAAATCTCATGTTTGTGGCATAGTACTACAGAACAGTTTGAGTTGGAAGGGTCCTTTAAAGGTCTCTGGTCCAATCCTCTGTGGTGAGCAGGGACAACTTCAATAGGTTGGGTTGCTCAGAGCCCTATCCAGCCTGATCTTGAGTGCTTCCAGGGATTAGGCGCCTCTCTGGGCAACCTATGCCAGCATTTCACCACCCTCACTGTATAAAGTTTTGTCCTTGTATCTAGTCTGAATCTACCCTATTTTAGTTTAAACCGTTACTCTTTGTCCCTGCTAAAAAATTTGTCTCCATCTCTTTGATAAGCCCCATTCAAGTACTGAAAGGCTGCAGTGAGTTCTCTTCAGAACTTTTTCTTCTCCAGGCTGAGCAAACCCAACTCTCGCAGCCCGTCTTCATAGGAGAGGTGCTCCATTCCTCTAATCTCTTGGTGGCCTCCTCTGGACTCACTCCACCAGGTCCCTGTCCTTCTTGTGCTGGGCCCCCCAGAGCTGGGTGCAGTGTGCCAGGTGGGATCTCAGAGTGGAGCAGAGGGGCTGCCCATGGGGTTTTGGATGCAGCCCGGGACACATTTGGCTTTCTGGGCTGTGAGTGCCCATTGCTGGGTCATGTCCAGCTTCTCCTGCTCCAGCTCACCCAAGTCCTTCTCAGCAGGGCTGCTCTCGATCTGTTGAATAAGAACATGAGTAGACTATGAAATATATCCAGAAAACGTGGTAATATATGTGTTTGAATTGTGCTGGTATCATGTTAAAAGTGAGGTTTTATGTGGAGTTCTTGGTATTCAGTCCCTGTTTCCATGAAATTATAACTTTTGCAAAAATAGTGTATTAAGACTGAAATTGCCATACTTGGTAGCTAGCAAAGCAGATTCCCAGCTCTCTTTTTTGTTAAAAGCTGATAGATATTGAAGGAAAAAACCCACCAGTTTAATAATTGAACTTTGTATACTTTTAACTTTTAAGGGCTGCTTGTAACTAGAGGTATGAACAGAGTTTAGGTTTTGGAATGGTTTTGACCGTAATGGTCAATTTTATTGAATGTTCTATGAATGTAATTCATTACTTGTACCCAATCTTTATATTTTTACTGCTTATAATTTTGCCAGTTAAATTCTGTAAAGGTCACGGTTTTCTCACATGGAATTGTTCTGAGCCCGGAACATTCATCTGTGCAGTGCCCTGCAACCAGTGCCCTTTCAGTGGTCTGTCTGGGGACTCATGGTTATTGTCCCTACTCTATTCATAGACATATTTACTGAGTTAGAAATACTTCTATTATTCTGCTGGTTTTTTATGTTGTCTCTTAACAGCTATTTTTGAGTATCACAAATAACTGAAACAGGATCAAGTCTTGTATTTTTTACATTCGTGGCAGGCTTTGTTGACTTCCTCAAGCACATAATACCCCAGTGTTTTGTTTTAAAGGTTAGATTATAATTAAATGCTTTGCCAAACTGGAGCATAATAGCCGGTGCTCATGACTGTAAATAAGAATCTCTGATGACAGTGAAGTGAGTGGGGCTGGCAGTGATAGGGAGGCTCTGTTACCTGAACAGCCATTTGTCCATGTTCCCTTTGAAGCAGGTTAGATGGAAAGACCACTGGGACATAAGCATTTTCTGTTATTGATCCTAGTTTAGCTGAAAAGCTTTCTGTAAGTCACTTTGTAGGTGTTTTGCGTAATGTTCCTGTAAAGTAAATTCTGTGATAGACCTGCTGAGAGAGATGGCGAGTACCTGGGGACTGCCAGCTTTGGCCCTTGCATTCTGCTGCTGTGTTCCTACTGCCCAGTAGGAAATAATCAAAAATGCACATGATGAAAGTGATGCAGAGAAGAGAATGCTAAATGTCCAAACAGAAACGTTGAGTTCACTGAACTGTCACACTATGGAAAAGTTCAACTGGCAGGACAGGCAGAGCACTGCTAAATTTCTGCAGTTGTCTATCAGGTTCAGAAGGGAAAAAAATAGGATTTAACACAGTTGCTTTTCCACGGATTGCATCTCCCTTTATAGCTTTGTAAAGTGTGAATGTGAGTGACTTCATTTGTTCTAGTTTTCTTGAATAAGTTTTGCAGAACATGCTCTCATATTTTTCCGATGAGTTACTGTGCTGTCAGCTTTTCCCTCAGTGAATGTTGGAAGACATATGTTTCTATCTGCAGAGAGCCATGGATTCAGTCCAAGTACCTTCTGGGCACTCAGCTGCAGTGTCCAGGAAGTTTTAGCTGCTGTGCAGGTTGCATACAGTGAACCGGGAGCACTGCTTTGCTCCACAGACTGTTGTAACCCAGCTTGGATTTGCCCTGTTTTTTGGAGGTGTGTCTGCCCATCCCTTCACAGTGGAGGTGATTCCACCTCTAATATAGGTGTTTTGTTTGACTAGGGTCTGTCTGGAGCAAGCTGTTCTTACAGCAAACACACCTGCTTTCCTGCATTATCAGTCTTCTGGAAAGAATGCTTTCTCCTAGGATTATGCTCATGTATTTATGTATTCTTAGTATCTTTCTTTCATAAAGCATTCTTTTGATGGGCAAAGGTAAAGTATTAAAGGCAGTAAAAAAGTAGTTAGTGAGGAACTTTGGGGAATTAGTGATGTTTTAAACCCAAGCAATTATTTAGTGTAAGCTGATGCCTTTATTACTGAAGAGGCAAAAGTGTATGGTCCATAGAGGTAACAGCACTATAATTTCATGCAGGTGTTCTTTTGAAATTCAAATGTCAGTGTCTGAGTCCCAGAAACCTTTACTGATTCCAACATTTTTATGTAATGGACCTGAGCTATAAGACTATGGTTATGAAATTACAACAGCTATTAGCTTTAAAAGAAGGGGATTATAGTTTCACAGAGTTTTCTGATTAATTAACATATGTATCACTTTTTATATGGCCATGTAATAACTTTGAAAGAATCATAGATCCCCCAATTTAATTTTTGGCTTATTTTTAAATAAAGAAGGAATTTATTGTGGTCTGTAAGATGTCTGGAGGAATGTCAATTACAACAGGGCATGTGTAGTATCAAAAATACATTAATTTTTCCCATGAATGAAAATTCTTTGGTGTTCTGAAACATTTTCTTTAATGATACAGCAAATGGTCCTGTGGTCAGGAACAGATGTATCTCCTTTACTGGGTTTACTGCTCTTAACATTCTTATTAGGGATCATGTGCAAAGCAATCTCATTAACCTGTTGAAGAAGAATAAGTAGGAAAGAAAAAAGAGAAGTGCCAATTTTCCCCTGAAGAGAACACATAAAAGTAAGGTGGCAGGAGGAATAAAAGATACGGGGAAAACTCTGTAGGTGACATGTGCTAATGTGTATTTAGAGTATGGAATAGATCAGAGGAAACCTGTATTAATATGGTATTGAACTCAGTTTTCAAAATATTGAAGTCCTGTTTGCAGATAATTGAACTTACTGTTGCTGAAGAAATCTGCATTTATGGGGCCTTAGAACACATCTCAGCACATCACCTGTAACTATCAGTAACAGCCACAGATACTTGTTTTCAGTACATCTAGAGCTCAGGAATCCATCAGTCATCAAGAAAAACCTCTTCTAATCCAGATTTTTTTTCCTGATAACACAGTACCAGACAGGTCAAAAAGCTACATCCTCAGCTGCTTTGAACTGACAGGATTCCTCTGAGATTTCTTCTGTTAACATTAACTACACTTTCTAGGGTTATTAGCCAAGAACAAAACCACTTCGGTGTCTCTTATCCTATGGAGTGTTTGTATTGTTGCTGTGTATAAGATCCAGTCTTGCAAATACCTGTTCACTTTGACAACATCTTCATGCATGTGTTGTGTAGCCCATTTTTCAATTTAGTGCTGAATTTCAAGCACACCTTCTCTTGTATTAATCCCATTGACACTGCTCACAGCAGATCTGCCATTCCTCTAAATGCATGTGAATACAGTGCTGTGTGAAGCCCAAACTGAATCAGTGCTGCTACTGTTGGCAAGTGGGAGAAAAAGTCTCCATGCCATGTTTTTAAATGTTTTTTCTAAATATTTCTAGCAATAAGTCATGAAGTTTGGGGTTTGTTTGTTTGATTGTTTTTTTTTAATTTAGTGTACCTGAAAGAGATTGTCAGATCCATTTCTTGAATCAAGAATTGTTCTATTACCAGCCATATACAGGCATTGAAAAGTACTGTATGCTCATAGAAGTCATTGAGAGAAAGAAATATGAGGATGCAAAACTTGCAGTATTGCATTTCAGCCTTTAAATAAATGTACCTGTCAGTCTAGTGAGAGGATTTGTCCACCATCACATTGTCTGTGGGCTGATAACCTTACCATTGCTAGATTCTGTTCAAAAGTGATGAATTGAGCAAAGATAGTCACAACAGACTGCATAAACAGCAGCTCCAGAAACTCTCTGAAAAATTAAGCTTAGGTTGTAATAAAAGTAAGCAGTGCAATAAAAGTAAGCAATATAGCTAGAAATTGGAAGTCTTGGTGGAATTGGTCTTAACCATGCTCTCATGTAGCCATAATATGTTCTCAGTGTGAGTAAGAGATGCTCAGACTTGAGTTCTTGTTACTTAGTATGTACATTTTACAATGCGGAGGGTCCAGTACTTGGTATAAATCCTCCCAGATTTTACAAGTGCTGAACCTCTGATTTTATGTGAGCTAGAACTTCTTGTGTGTCCTGGATATAAGCATTGTTGGTAGGTAAGCAGAATTGCTCAGTTAACGAAGAAACTAACTCATAGTCCTGCCTGATAACTTCTAGGTCTGATAAACCTTTGTAGGTGATTAGAAATTGTCTGCATTTTGAATTTTGCTGTGAAGCTTGTGGTAAATAGAGCATGTTTTGTCTGTGTGTGTGAACTCATCTGTGAGGAGGAGGAAGTGGGCTCAGCAGCTTCTCCACCTCCTGATTCCCTGGAGGCACTGTCAGCAGACACTTTGCTTTGAAGGGTTGTTCTGAGGTGTCTCCTCTTTGTTCTGGGAGGAAGATAGTAAATAAATGTTGATCTGTAACTGCAGCAAATTTAAAATAAATAATCCTTTTTGGCTGAGCAGGCTTGCAGGGTGGTTTCTGAGTAAGGATAAGTGGGTATTTTATCTTGCAGTGATGAAATACCTCAACCCTCAAGGAATATGTATATGTCTCAAAATCTTATACAAAACTCTGCAGTTTTCAGGACTTCAGGACTACTGACATATTGTTAAACCAAGCAGAGGATTTGAACTGCCAAGACTTTTATACACATCCTCTGTCTGAACTGGCTGCTGTAACTCCTGCCTGCCTTTGGCCATTGCTGTCTGCCTGTGGCCATCTCTGTGCCCAGAGGTAAAACCCTCATCAGCCTTACACAGAAAAGTTATCCCAATGGAGAAGGAAAACAGACATTGTTCCAGATAGGGAAAATCCCACAGGATCAAGGGCAGCCATAATTATAGCTGTTCTGCTATAATTGGAGAGGAACTACAGAGGAGGTCAGGCTTCAGTTAAGCATAATACTCTTTTGTTTGCAGTAAATGCAATTTAGCAAACAAAAATTTAATCAGTGGGACCAGAAACATGGTGCAACGTTTACCTTTCCTGTGTTCCGATATATAAAGTGTTTCCAGCTTCCTTCAGCTATGTGTCACATTCTTCCAAATTCCTACAAAATCATCCTTGTGGCAAATGTCTCAGTATGCCTTTTCCAGGGCTGATGATATTGACAAAGTAGCAGAAATACAAGTTGCAGAATTAGGTAAGTTATCATTTTTGTCTGTTAAGTAACAGAAGGACCCAACACACAAAGGGGATATAACCAGCAGCTCTATTTTTAATTTCCTGTTGGAGTATTTCTGAAGATAGGTCACTGAATGCTGGATCCTTTTGTTGTCTCTCTTTTGCCTAGGGTCAGTCATGAAGTGTTTCATGTGGTTTTTGTTTTCTTTTCAGCTGAAATAAAGATCTGTTTTAAATATTACCATGGTGTTAGTGGAGCCCTCCGAGCTACTACTCCATGTATCACTGTGAAAAACCCTGCTGTGATGGTGAGTTTAGCCTATTTGTTCATTGTATTTGTTTAAGATGAGTTATTGATAGGTTTTATAAGATGATAGTACTGATGACAGTATTAACTGTCAGACCAACCTATCAATATGTCTCCTAGTTTTACTATTGACAGCAATTATTTTCCAAAAAAAAAGTGTTGCCTAACAAAAATTATAAAACCTGGAAAATGCTTTTCATGGTTTTGCATTGCTCATAATAAAATAACAGTAAAAAGTCACTGAGCTTAACTGAATTTTTTTATGCTAAGAGTTTGACTTTGCTTGCTTTCAGTTTTTTGATACTTAATAGTTTTCTGTAATTTAACAGCATAATAGAAATTTTCCGCACTGGTTATATAACTGAAACCTTGTCCAAATTCTCAGTTTCTTCTTACTTCTCAAATATTTCCTAATATTCACTATGAAATTGCTGCTGAAATAGCAATTGTTAGTATAAATGAAACTGGACAAAACTCTGCTCTTGCAAAAATTACAGAATTCTTTGAGTGTTCATATACCATTGAGATTTAGTAATTCCCTGATTATTGGGAAGTATCGTCTTACTGCATTTGCATTATGAGACTTACTGCATATTGCATTATGCATTATAAGTTTTAGAGGAGTTTTTTTAGTTGTTTAAGTAGTAGTGGAACAGTTGTTAAAGTAGTGGAAGAAAAGGCTTCCAAACTTGTACCATGGTGCTTTTGCTGGAAGTAATTTATCTAACAGGTTAGCTGTTCAGCTGAAGCTTCAGCAAGTTTCACAGTGCATTTGATTCATTGATGCTAGCTGCCAAATATTTAAGATCACAGCTGTCAGGGTGGTGTCCTGACAACTGCAGTGTTGAAGATCCAGTAGAGCAGAAGTTACTCAGAATGAATAGCTTTTATTCTAAACTTGTGCTTTTTCAGTGCTGTGTATTATATACAAGTGCATGCTATGGTTGTCTGATACTGTATGTACTATACTAGACTTTATATCTCAGTATACCAAATGTGTGGGGGTTTTCTCTTAGAATTACAAACCTAGGTGATAGCATAATTTAATTTTCACGTCTTTGTCAGATCTCACTATGAGTAACAGTTTCACAGATGCATACAAACTTGATATTTTACAGGAGAAAATGTGTCATAGTTAATGAGCTTGACAGCTACTGTCTTTAATATCAATTTATAAACTAAAGACAGTAAGGTGGTCTGATTTTGAACAAGAGGAATAAATGCATCTCAGAATAACCCTTAGAATGGGCTGCATGCTGCACCATATCATTATTGAGACGCAGAGTGATTATACTGAATGGAGAAACGAGTTGAAGTTGGATATTTTCTTGACCTTATCATGTTACCCACCAGTAGTTTTGAGATTCATTGAACAAAAGAACTTAAGAACTTCTGTCATCTGAGTATGAATTTAATTGGTAGCTACTTGAAGATCTTTCTTTCAGAGTCATGGTAATTCTTGAAGGCTTATGCCAGCCGTTGCTGTTTAAATTTCTTTCCTTTGAGTGGTAATGCAGAGTCCTGGGTATTGTACAGAATTTACAGACCTGCTGGAAGGGGTAATTTTATATAAACATTTTTGTTTGTGTTAACAGTGCAGACCTCCAGAAATAGTGAGCTGTTAGTTTCCCTGATGAGAATGTTGTATGACAGTTCAGATGATACTTCCTAAAAATGTCATATTGGGTTAGTTGTATGTAAGTAAACCTATTGTTAAACATTAAAACCTCACTGCATGCCCATGGTTTTGGTGTGGAGCTTAAGCACTGTGCAGTAGAGATTACTGGGTTTTCTTGGTACTTGTTTTGTCTCTTGCTAGAGAAATGCTGTTTGGGGAAGTGGTAAGAGAGTCATGGTGTGCGCAGTCCCCTTTTTTGTGGTGCAATAAATTCCCTGCTTACTGGATTGTCTCATACTGATGGTGTATCACACCAGGTATTTCAGTCCATCATATTTTTGGATAAGCAGCTAACATTCTGTGGTGTTTGTTTGACTCAAGGAAGATAGAAAGCCTGATGGAGCATTCAGAAACAGTGTTACACCAGATGCAAAATTCCGTGTGTGTGCTGGGATGAAATTTTTCACTTGGCACAGAAGAATTGAAATTGCTGTTCAGATCATACTGGAACAGGAAAAGGTTATATAGAAAAATCATGGAAGTGCTAGGAAACACTGTCACCATTCACGTTACCATAGCTGAATTGTGGGCAAATTCTATTTCCTGTAAGATGAACTTATGATTAGCAATGTGAATTATTCGAATGAAGTCTGACTTAGAGCAGAAAAATAGATATAGAATGGGGAAGGCCTTTTTGTTGATGAGTAGCATTTTTAACAAGGAAAATAGTGTGTGCTGAAATAAGCCCAAAAGAGGAAACTGGAATACAGAGCATTCCTGTGGCCTTGCCTGGACAGCAACACTATCACAGTGTGATGCACCCCTTGCTGCTTCCATGGTATCTGTCTGTAGACAAGGGGACACTGATCCAGCTGGAATTAACCCACTGCTTTTGATGCCTTCATAATTTTGCTACCACCTGTCACTGCTTATGCATCCATATAAAATCACTGGCATAATAATGTCATGCTGGGTGGAAAGGGGATAGTTCTGAGTACTCTGGCGAGACTTGTCTTGCCCTGAGAGTGGGAAGTGCCCATGAAGCCAGCAGTGAGGGAAGGGAATGGGTGGGCTGGCGAGTAGCAGGGCTTGTTGGCATGGTGTGTTCCCTCACAAGACTGCTGAGGGCCATGGGGATGTCAGGCTCCAACATCATGGGTGCTTCATCACTTTGGCTGAAGAAATCTGCACGTTTGCTAATTCCAGTGAAATTCCAATGTGCTTGCTGATCATCGTGGGAAGTATTTGAAAGCTAATAATATTAAGTAGCTTAAAGTGATAGAAAAAGGAATGATTACATGTTCAGTGAATGCAAAGCAGCTTCCCTGTGGCTACCGCAGCTGCAGAGTCATTTATCCATCTGGTGACTTCAAACCACTGCTCAGCTGCTCAGGGCTGCCTCACATTTTTCATCTACGCACACAGGTGTGCCCATTTTTATTCAGCTTATTTTCATCAGACCCTGTTCTATTACTGGTATTAATCCTCAGTGCTGTGTTTGGCTCAAACTTTTTCTGTGTCACCTCTCCTGCCTGGGAGTGAGTGCAGTGCCTGCCCAGGGAGCCATTTGTCTTCGAAGACAGCTCCATTGATGTCTCTGTGATAGATTATTCGGCTGGATGCGCATCTCCTCTGTCTTGAAAGACAAATTCTTCTGCTAGTTGAAAGAGATAGATATTAATACGTGAGGGACGTTTTATTCTGAAGTAGTGCTTTACCTAATGAGGGATTTCAGTAGAAACCAAACTTCAAAATCTGTGAAGCATAAGCTTTTAGACCACATTTATATTTAGATGTCTGATGTGCTTTTCTGTTTAAAAGGAGCTTTTGTTCATAGAGCCAAAAGCTTTCTTAGTCTCTCTTTGATCTCTTCACTTTTTTTTGTTGCACACTAAATTATTTATTTGTGGAAAGTGACAAAAGGTACATATGCTTGCTGGTCACTGGCCAGCTCAGTGCTTTGGTTTGTATTACAAATCCATACTGTTGTTTGTTATTTTACAGAAGGGAAAGCTGTAAAAAAATACAGGTTTTCTCCAATTAAAATTGTCTGCATGTGTATTAGCCTATACATGTTCTGTTTGGAAGATCTGAGCTCCTGGTGTATTAATTAGCACTGTGTGACATAAATAATAGAAATTTTGCTGTAAACAAATGCTGTAAACAAATGCTCTCTGTGGTAATAGGCAGTATTTGGTCGGGTGCTTCCCTAGCATAGTACTTTCAAATTGTGTTATCATCCTCAGGCATGTACAAAGCGGATGAAAACTTCTGTGGTATATTTCTTCTTTTTTCTCCTCTTCAGATGGGAGTAGAAGGCACGGATGAAGGTGCTTCTGGAGCCCAGCACTCTAGGAAGTTAGTCAGCTTTACCCTATCAGGTAAAAAACAACACTATTCTGTGTTTTACAAATTATTGTTAAAAAAAAAAGTAAAAAGTTGCTGTTCTAAATAACATCAAAGATGGAATGCTTTTCTTCATTAGCCTCTGTAGGAGCACACTCTAGTGGCTTGAAAGATGTCATTTCTTTAGAACAACTGTTGGTTGAAAACCAGCCAGAATCATGGATCTCCAGTGAAAGAAATGGATTTGATATATCCCAGCATGAAAAATTTAGAGAAATTTCCAGTTTGCACAAGGGACAGTTCCTCTCAGATTGGAGAGTGGAAAACTGTACCTCTAACTAAAATGCTGTCTGGCTTCATCACCTTGAAAAAAGCAATAGCTGCAAATGGTGGCTTAGAAAGGGAAAAAAATTTCACTTGTAACAGAGCTAAGCTGTCACTACAGTGAAATAGCTGTAGGGGTGCAGTCTACCAGCTTCACTTGTTTTGATTAGCACTTTATTCCAGGGAAATCTTGTGTGAGACAGAAGCATATTCAGCTTGAGCAAAGGCAGATGAAATTCACTTCTGAAACTTGAAGAGCTGACAATAAAAAACATGTAGAGATTGTAGAGGTAGAGCAGAAAAAACCTGCTTTTTGAAGTGGCCTTTCAGCAGTTACCTGAGATAGAGCTGATAGGTTGTGCAGACTCACATAGTGGACTGTACAAGTAATTACTTTGTGAATTCTGAAAAACCTGTTTTGTTTAATAGTCAGCTGTGATTCTGCCTGAGAAGCCTCATAAAATAATTTTGAAAGGTGTATTGACTGATAGGCCTGTGACGTGTGTCCTGTAATGTTTTTGGGTTTTTCATTTGCACGACTCTTTATTTCATCATGTTTCTGCTGTGTGTATTCTGAATATTGGGTAGGTTTATTTTATTTTTTTTTTACTAAATCCACAGGCATGGCATTTAATTTTAGAGCAGGGAATTTTGCCTGCATGTATAAATTGTATGTGCCAGTTGCATTACTGCATGCAGCATACCGGTGTACTTAATGGAAAAAGACACGAGTCTTGTGCTTCAGCAAACCTACAGAGAAACAGAGAAATATTTTACAGTTAAGTTTAAAATCTAGTATTCTATAAAAAGTACCTCTTTATTTTTCTTGTTGCTGAAGCTTGCACTACCATTGAAGTCCTTAGTCATGACAGTATGTTTCTGAGGAAATTATTATTTATTATTGTAAGTTGCGAGGGTTGCAGTACTGAGGTTTCCCTAGGAAGAAGCCTTTTCAGAAAACTTTGCCTCTTTTTATGTGGGATGGATTATCTGCTTTGTTGGGAAAAAATTGCATCATAGTCCAGAGCAGACTTGATAAGTTACATTTATCAAAGACTGAACTTTTGGAAAGTGTCTGTTCACTACATTACCTCCCATACAGTTTTTGCCTCCTCTCCTTGCCTAGAAACATAACAAGTACTGTGTGGTTCATTTTGGGCTGTTTTTGTCAGTGTTTCTTTTCTTTCCTTGAGTGGAAATACCGTACATACCTTACTGAGAAAAGCATTTGTAGGTGATCTACAAGTTTATGCTTTTTGTTTTACAAATAACTGGAGGCTCAAATGTAAATGAGGATGTTGATACCTTTCTTCCTTATATTCTTTTGGGAAAACACTTGATTTCCTGCTGTACACTGGATCCAGTTAACGTGTGAGTACTTTTAAGTTGCTTTATTTAGTAATCTGTGGTGAATTTATTTCCTGGGTAGTATTTTAGGAATACACTACTTTGTGAACTAGCTTTAATTTACTCAGTTCCTTTTTTCCTTCCTTCTTGTTTTGCTTTATAGATATTAGAGCAGCTGGACTTAAAAAGGGCATGTTCTTCAACCCTGATCCTTATCTAAAGATGTCCATTCAGCCAGGCAAGAAAAGTACATTTCCTACGTTTGCTCACCATGGCCAGGAAAGAAGGTCGACTATCATCAGTAACACAACTAATCCTGTTTGGCACAGAGAGGTAATGTATCCCTGTTGAGAGCTCTCTGCCAGCTGATGCACTGTACCAGGCTTGCACTTTCTCCTCATGCATTAGGCCTTACTCTCTGAAAGCTGTGAGCTTCTTTTGTAGCAAGGTATTTAAAGTGACACAGAAATTTTAGTCATTTTAGGAATCCTGTTGGTGGATAGAAACAGTTATCATCTGCATATTAAAGACGGGTATTTAAGCTGCTGGCAGGTTTTCATTCCCTCCTCTGCTAAAAAAAGCTGAACTCACTTAGCCACCCTGTAGATTTCTTGAAATTGCAAAAATAAATTAGTTAAAGTTGGATTATATGTTGTGAGAAGACTCTTTAAGAGAAGGTACACTACATGAACATTTATGCTCAATGATTGCAACAACTGTTCATTTGGAAATGGTGTTTTTGTGGTGTGTAGCAGGTGACAAATCGTCAGTTTTGTCAGGCAGAGGGGATGCTCTTTGGTGGAGCCCCTGCGAGCACAACTGCAGGAAGGAAAACCCAGGAAGGTGTTAGAGCACCACTCAGCAAGGGGGGCAAACACACAGTCTGGCAGAAGCCAGTTTGCCAAATGTGTTTGTGTTGGGAGAACTGTGCAGATCCCAGGGAAGGAGCTCAGTCCCACAACTTTCATTGAATGCAGGAGAGCCAGGCTTGCTTTTGAAGATAAATGTTTATGTGGCAAAGTGAAACTACTGACACACATCCATAGCCCTTTCAGGACTGGCAAGCCTGTACTGTGGTGAATGTTGATGTATTCTTCAGGAAGATGAAAACTGAGTAGGCTTTGGGAAATGTTTCCACAAATCATTAACCAAACAAGCAGTAAAGCAGAACTGAGCAGGGCCAGCATTAGCACTGCCCTGGGGTGCTTGGTTGTGGGAAAGACTGTAGATGTGAATAGTCTTAAAATCTTCTGAAAAATCCAAGTTCAGATCTTTAAACTGGTACTTCAGTTTTCTGTCTGTCTATCCATCTATCCAGTAGATAGAAAGAAAACCTACTCTTTTTCTCCCCAATTTTATTTCTCCTCCAGTTCTCCTTGGCTTTGAAGCTTATTAGAAAAGTGATTATGTCTGCTGGTGCAGGAGTTGTATCAGCTTGCTTTAGCTGCTGGATCTTCCCTGTAGCAATGCTCTGACAGCAGCAGTTATGATCCCATTACATATGCTGTCCTAGTGGTGCAGAATTGATCCTGTTTTACATCTAATACTTTCTGCAAAGTAATTGGTGATACTATAGCAAACTGAGAGTGACAAATTTTTAAGTTCTGTTTATCAGAGGAACCCAGTTCTGACAGTTGCCCAGCATGAGGAAATGATGTTATTCCTGAGCCAGTTTAATTGGTTTTTTGGAATATATTTATCTCATGCCTACAGCTGAACTGAGGAGCTATTTCTCCTTTTGTTCCTTGTTCAATATATCTTTGGCTACCTAACCACATGTGTATTAGGCATTGTACACAGGTTGTGGTTTGTTCAGATATCTTAAAGGTAACAGATAGTAAAAGTGTAACCAGATGACTTTGTTTTTTCTGAGTAGGCTATGCCATACTTTGCTTGTTTATTTGGAATATCGTAAAATCTAGATGAGAAATACAAATGTTGGGTTCCTAAGCTTGTTTTCCTAAGGTAGTTTATCATCACACTGTATGTAGGTGTGTGTGTCTGCCAACATGCTTGCTTAACATTTGCCCTGTGCCAGTTTTGAATATTTTGGCCATCTTTGGGCACACTTGACAGAGCAGTACAGATCTAAGAGATGAAGTACCCACAAAATGCATGAAAATGAAGGCTGAAGAGAGCAACTGTGTTAATGTTCCCATGGAGGGAAAGGTGGAAGAATGATTTTACCAGACATCAAGAAATCTTCTGTAAATTACCACCATATTGTTTAAAGTCCCCAAGTGTGGGAGAAGGTTCTGTTGGAGTTTGCTGACATTTGTCAATGTTGGGGCAAAACTCCATGGAAAATTCTACTCCTTTAGTAATGGTGCTCCAGAATGTTCTGTATATGCACTGCACTTTTGACTTCCCGTCATGCATACAAAACATTAATGCAAAGCATGGTGTTGGGAGGGAAATTCTTCTGAGCACAGCCTGGAGTGAGACACTTAACTTCCTTCCTCCTGCATTGACCTGACAGAGTACAGCAAGGGTTCCTTCTCTTTTTTGCTTTCCCCTGTGCAAATAGAAGGAAGCGATAGCTTGCAGTGGCTTTCTACTTTCTGACATAGACCCTGAAAGTGCTTTAATCCAGTGCAATTTCTTACTGAGAAATTCTTTTCAAGGAACAGTAAAATGGAATGTAAAATAGTAAAAAGCTAGTTATATATGCAAAAATTCGTTAATAAATGATGTTGACATTATTTTGCCGTGTGGAAACTGCTGTCATCAGTCATTGCTTTCGGAGTTTGCTGCACATTAGTAGTAATTAAGTATATACTTTCTGAATAAAGGTGTATTGATATGGTGTCAAATATGTTCTTTCCTTCCAGAAATATTCTTTTGTTGCACTTCTAACAGATGTCCTGGAAATTGAGGTTAAAGACAAATTTGCCAAGAGTCGTCCAATCATCAAGCGCTTCCTTGGGAAGTTAACCATACCTGTTCAGAGACTATTGGAGAGACATGCAATTGGGTAAATGAATACGTTCTTAATGCTAACTTGTGTTCAGCAGGAAGACTCAGCATCTAGGATATCGGCAAAGAGCAGCCTTTCTGGCTTACTGGTACAGACCAGCAAATTCTTACTACATCTGTAGTAAGGAATGTAGTAGTAATTTTAATAGCTTTATTGCCTGATTGGAAAATGGCAATGTTTCTAGCCCTGTCTTGAATACATGTACCCATGTTTGTGTTGATGTGTGTCTGTATTTTGTTTTCAGCTTAATTTCTTTACATAAAAAGTGTTAATTCACAAAAAAAGTTACCCTTTGGCTATCTAGTCAGGAAGCAAGGCACTATGACGATACTACATGGTTGTGTGCAAATTTTTTAGAACAAGCAGATATAATCGACTGACTTCTTGTACAGCTCAAGTCTTTTTAATTGTCAGTTCAATAATCAGAGATGTTAAATCCCTTCAGCTAATTGGCCAGAACTGCTGTGACTCCTTACTTTTCAGAGTGCTTCTGGTACTACACAATTAAAATTGCCTTTTGTTATGAATAGCTCATTGATGGGACTCAAAATTCAACTGTTGTGTGTGCCTTTTGTAAAGGTGCTGCCTCAAAGTCTGCTAAAGTTAATGTGTCTCCATTGACTTTAAAAAGCCACTGGATTAGGCCCATGAGGAATGATGGTGAAATTAAATGCATATTTTCTTCTTTAAAGCTTAAGGGCATGTCAGTGTCATCACACTTTTATACAAACTGGCCTCCTTTTTCACAGATATTCCCCTCAAAGTAACAAGTTGCATGAGGGGAGAAAATCAAATTCAATTTGAAAACAGTTTTCAGCTTTAAGTTTTCAAAGTCGTGTCTACATTGGTAAGTAAAAGAAGGATAAAATTATAAGAGTAGCTTAAAATTTTGATAATACCTTCTGATACAGAATTTATTTAAAAACATTTTTTAGAAAAGCCTGCCCATTTGTATTGTATCACAGAATCACCAGGTTTGACGAGACCTCTAAGATCATTGAGTTCAACCCATGCCCTAACACCACCTCAACTAAACCATGGCACCAAGTGCCACATCCAATCTTTTTTCAAACACATCCAGGGATGGTGACTCCACCACCTCCCCAGGCAGACAATTCCAGTACTTCACCACTCTTTCCATGAAAAACTTCTTCCTAATATCCCACCTGAATTTCCCTTGGTGCAGCTTGAGACTGTGTCCTCTTGTTCTGTCAGTTGTTGTGGTATCCACAAACAATGTAGGTATATGTACAATCTAACTTTTCTAGTAAGTGCCTCATTTTTGAGTTTCAGCAAATTGTGTTAAGTTGAACAAGCAGCTTTTTCTAATAAGTTTGCACACTGCTATACACTCAAAAATATCACCGTGATACAGGCTGGTGTGAAAACCTAGTGCAGGGTGTTTATTTCCTTGCTAAACACCAAAATGTTTTTCTGCTCTGGGATTCCTGGTGCTGCAATTTGTGGAAATTACCCGTTTGCTGTGTTCATCAGTTCTCACCTCTGTTTTTTCAAGCCATTAATCTGGAAGACATTTCCTGTTTTCTTCTCCATACTTCAATTCTGTATATTTAATATATCAAATCTTTTTAGGATTTTAGAGGCAGTATAATAAATATGTATCAAGAATATGGGTATTTGGTTGGTTTGCCACACTGCTGTTAGAACTGACATTTAATCTGTTTTGCTTCTTCTTCTGTAATACATCTGTCCATTTTCAGTTTTTGTGTAAAGACAGAAAATATTTCACCAAAGGTTTTGCAAAGTAAAGAAGTGGTTAATGTAGACATGAAACAGAAATGTACAAAATATACAGTTAACTGCTAATTCTCTTGCATTTTTTTTTTGGTCAAGCAAGTATGACACCATCATTTTGGTGATGTCAAGGATGATTATTAATGAATGAAAAGGTGAAATCCAGAACCAACCACTTTTAGATAAATTCTGCCCCACTTTTAACTGTAGTCATAGCTCACAAGTTTGTGTAAAGAAATGGCCAGTGGCTTTTAATTTCCTGGAAAACATGATAAATGAGCATGAGAATCATCTAGAATTGATTCAGCTGAATACAGAGAAGGCATTATTCATGTTGTGGTTTCCTCTATTCTCAAGTGGCCTGGAGTAATATAAAACTTATATAAAAACTGGAAACCTCAGATGTCTGACTGAAGAGTTAGAGTACAGAATGAGGAATCTGTGACAGGTCCTGGAGATGCTACTGCAGTGATTTGGTGTCCTGTGGGCTACAGAGCAGCATGGGGAGGGGAGGTTGCTTGTCCACTCAGGGCTTTTATCTTCCCTAAAAGTTTATGAGAACTGCTGCAGCTTATTTCAGTAATAACTGCATTTGTTTTATTTTGCAGTAGGAGTGCTCCCAGTAAAGGAGAGGTGCTTATACCAGTATAAAGTTATGTGCATAAATAACAATAATTTCCTGTGGTGGTCTTTAGTAGCTCCCTGTTCTTCCTTCAGCTGTCCCAGCTGTGCTGAGGGGAGCTGGGGCTGTGAATTCTGGCTGTGCCGAAATAAGAATGTACAACCTGAGATCCGATCCAAAGTCTCAAGCTGATACAAGTGTCTAATCTAGTCTGAGCCCCACTGAATTCAGTAACTCTTAAGAACGTATTTGAAGATAAACTCAAGCATTAATAGCTTTTCTAAATCAGAATGCAGAAGTGCTTTGTTGAATGTGAAAAAATATGAAGAAACTGTCTGTGACTTTTGTACATAGTAAAAACCACAAGGGGGCAGAAAGGTTTTGTTAATTATAAAATATTTTGTATTGGGGAAAGGAGGAGGTATGGGGAGAGGGATCTTCGCAGTTGGATTTCTTTAGAACTTAAGATATTTAGGGATGTATCAGAATTGGTGGGGGCACAATCTGTATTTGGAATTGATCCAACATAGTTTTTTAGGCTGCTTTATCTGTTAACGAAAGGTATTTTACACCATTGTTGGTGTTTGTGCTCTTCTGTGCAAACCAGAGTATGTGGCTGATTTTAAGACCGTAATAAAAATTAAATACTGGAAACATGAAACCAGAAAACCTTTTAAAAACCCAATATTTTTGATTTTGCAGAGACCAGGTTCTCAGCTATAATCTTGGCAGAAGGCTCCCAGCTGATCATGTTAGTGGGTATCTCCAATTCAAAGTGGAAATCACATCTTCCGTTCATGAAGGTGAGAATTTTTCAATGATCTGGATTTCCAGAGATCCAGTAAGGAGAGAGTTTCTGTGTATTTCTATGTGTAGGATTTTCTGTCGTTGAGGACATATATACTTTCTCATCTGTGTACAGTCCCCCTACTACAGATTCTTTTCTGTTGGGGTTCAGAATTTAGATATGGCAGGTACTGCTTTGGAGATGGTAATTCCAAAAACACCAACGCTTAGGATATTGTTTTGGATTTTGTTGGACAGATTCTAAATGAATCTGCTTATGATTCTCATTTTATGCTTGGCAGTGCTCTGTCTTTTGAAAGCAAAATGGGAATCCTTTAAAGTCATACTTCACACCCCTTAAATTTTTTATACCCTACAAAACAGTATAGACTTATGCAGAGAAGATTCTCTAACTGCTGTTCCAACACTGTAGATGCCTCTGTTATTTTGATTGAATTTTCTGCCCTCAGCTGTCTGATTAAAATAAGCAAGCATCTTGAAGGATGTGTATCTTTATATAATTTAAGTACCATGAACTGTGTGTTGCTGCTCTGTGTTTCACATTCAGTCTTTCTGTCTCTGCAGATGCTTCACCAGAAACAGTTGGCACTTTGCTAGGAACCACCTCCGTAAATGGAGACTTGGGGAGCCCCTCTGATGACGAGGACATGCCAGCAGGACATCACGATACATCCACAGTGTGTTCTAATGGCCCAGTCTTTGAGGAATCTTCTGGAGACGCAATCCTGAGACACTCTTTAAGGACTAGTAGGACTCTGGAGACAGACCAGGATGAGCTGACCTCTGGGGCTTCAAGATCATCCCCTCCCAGAGGTCGCCAGGACTCACTAAATGACTATCTTGATGCAATAGAACACAATAACCATCCCAGACCAGGGACATCTGCCTGTGGTGACCGTCCACGTGGAGCCTCCCCAAAACTGAGGAGTAGCTTCCCTACTGACACAAGACTTAATGCTATGCTTCACATTGACTCAGATGAAGAGGAGCACGAGCTACATCAAGACCTGGGTTTTCCATCTTCCTTGGAAGATGATGGTGGTTTAGTAATGCTTAATGGTGCTACCAGAAATGTTGAAAGAAATGATATGAGTTCCTCATCAGATCAGGTAATGCCAGGGCCTGCAGAGAGTGAAAGGGTTTCAGCCTCCGATGCTCCTTTGCCATCAGCTGATGAGCAGCAAGATTCTCTCCCAGACCTTCCACCTCCCCAGGAAGGAGGCGAAAGCCTGCAGGATTCTCAGGCTGAAGCACCAGCTGAGCAGGCTGGCAGCGAGTCCTCTGCCGCTCCGGAGGCAGAGCAGCCTCCTGGCAGTGCGGACACTGGAGCTGCTGAAGCCGCAGGTGGGAGCAGAAGGGGCGTCAGCGAAACGGGAGTCCGTTGACCAAGGGTCGGAGCCCTCGCAGCTGTCGTCAGAGACCGAGCAGAGCGACCCCGCTCGCACCGAGAGCGTCAGCGAGGCCAGCACCCGGCCCGAGGGCGAGAGCGACGCGGAGGGAGCCGACAGCTCCTGCAACGAGAGCGCGACGGTGCGGCGCTCCTCCGTGGAAATGCGCTGCTCTTCCTGCGAGAGCGCCAGGTTTCCCGAGACTCCAGCCTTCTCCTCTCAGGAGGAGGAGGAGGGAGCCTGTGCCCCCGAGGCAGCTGGAGCGGAGCCGGGTGCCGAAGCGCAGGACTCTGCGAGTGCTGCTGGCTCTCTGCCTGCGGTGCAGTTACCTCAGGAGGAGGCGCGGGAGGCTGAGACAGGTGAACTGCAAGACCAAGAGGAAGCAGAAGAAATCTGGCAAAGAAGAAGAAGCGTGCAGGCAGCAGCTGCCCAGAGCCAGTCTCAGGATGAAGAAATTGAAGGAGCACAAGCAGCTTGTGAGGGTGCCACAGCACAGCTTGAAGGAGCTACTGGAGGTAACACTGCAGGAGGCACTTTCTGAAGTGACTTTACTGCAGAGAGTAAAAAAAAATTACAAAAATTAACATCTGAAAACAAAGATCTTTAATTTCTCAAGTTCATTACCTTTCAAGAATTTTTTGTTCCTTTGAATTTATTTATTTCTTCAAGAGACTCTTGGGGGTTTTTGATTTAATGAAAAATCCAAACCTGAAATATCCAAAACCTGTTGATTTTGAAATTGGATAGATTTTAATTCTTGAGAGAGTAGTGAGAAGGATGAAGAGGAGGAAAGAATTCCACAATATTACCCCGCTCACTAATGAAAATGGTAATGAGGAGGGACAAAACTCCCTAAAACTATGAAATGCAAAGTAGAATTTATATTTGGCTCTTTTCTTTTGAATATTTTATATTAGCATTAAAACATAAGGGCAATCAAAAGAAAGGGGAAAGGAAAAATAATCATTTTAGGGTCAACTTCAGGCTCTTTATCTTCCTTTTCCCAGTTCCTTCTCTGTACAGATGGATCCTAGTGCACTGGAACCTCGGGAGGAAAGGAATGTGTTACCCAAGTTAACATTGTAAAACTCTTACTGATTTAAAAATTATTTTAATAGTTGAGAATTTTCTGTCTCACTAAAATCGCTAAAAGTAGAAATGTGTCCCTAATGAATTGTTTCCAAGCAACTTTAAAAATGGATTATCTGTTCAGTTTGTTCAGGGACTGAATTGTATCCAATCAAGAGGGTTTCCAAATGCACCTTTTTCATAACATACCAAGAGTTATATATCAGTATTAATTTCTTCATAAACAGGTTGTTGATTTGGAAATAATAACTTTGGTATTTATTTCCAATACTATCAGTATTTTACAGCATTTTCTAGACATTTGGGATGCTCTTTATTAGGTGTTAGATTGCATCATGTTTTGCAGATCAGTTTGGCTGTAGCAAGGAAGGACAATGGACAGTTTTACCTCCCACTCTTAAGCAAGGTTTTGGAGGGGGCCAGGTGGAGCTTTGTCCTGGGATATGGCTCAGGAACAGCTTGTTTCTGTGCCCTGGCTTTGGCTGCTCACAGATGGATGCAGCACATCCTAGAGGTGATGTTTCCAGGACCAGGACATCCCAGAGGAATCACTTGGCTAGAACTATCAGCATAACCTATTTTGACCCCAAGAACAGATGACTGTTATAGATATCTTGAAATATCGTAGTCCTGCAGAAGCTTTAACACAGCTTACTCAGTTTAGAGACAACTCTAGGGCTTCCCCACATTGACTGAAGAAAATAATTTTTGTGTGTTTTGATTGCAGGTTCTCCTGCCAATGGCCATCAGCCCTTGAGGTCTCTGCCTTCAGTCCGTCAGGACGTTAGCCGGTACCAGAGGGTGGATGAGGCTCTGCCACCAAGTGAGCTTCTCCATGCTTTAACTGGGGGATAAGCTGCCTGTGTCTCATTGCTGAGATCTCATTACATTTCCTTTTTGAATGTGGGAACCGAGAATGAACAGCTGAGAAGTTGGAAGTGAGGAGTGATGATTAAGTCCAGTGTTGTTGTTGTGATAATTACACCTGGTGCACACAGACTTGCTGAATGTCACTCATGCAGAGGCAGGAAGGCACCGTGCTGCCTTTTCTGTGTGCAGAGCACAGGGGCAGGGAGCTGAGGTGATGGTGCTCGTGAGGCACTGGGAGGTGTCAAGCACTCTGAAATCTCTGAATACTTCTTGTATGGTAATGATTTACAAAGGAATATACAACATCTTTCCTATCTTCAGATTAGCTTTAAGGTGTCTGTGTTTTCTTTGCATTTTTTGAGACAGAGTGAAGATTTTATATTAAAATAAACCTGGACATGAAGCAACAGTTAGATGAGCCTTAACAAACATATAAATTGTAATTTCTCCAATGCATATGAAAAATACTTTGCTCTCAGTTGTTGAACTTACTCACTTGCCTAAACTTTGGGAAGTGAAAATCTATCCAGTATTAGGTATTGAAAGAAAGGAACATCCCCCACCCCAAAAGGTACACAGCTAATAGGCAAACATTGCTCTAAAGCAACTATGCAAAAAAAAAAGGGTAAGTTCAGACCCACTGAAGTCTGTGACAAAGCTCTGTTACTTTAAAGGAGTGTAAGAATTAAGATATTTAGTGTGAAATGAACAGATCCCTCTTTGCCAGTATGGTATGGGATTGTGTTTGCTCTGTAATTGGAGCAAGTAACTGGAAGGATAGCAGAACACAGATATAGCTGTGTGTGGAAAACCAGGATGATGATATGGTTGTGCTCCCTGCTGTGTCTGTTGCAATCAGATTAATCTTGTGTGTAGATCCTCAAGTTAATTAACTGCCACCCTAATGTACCAGTTTTACATTTTACAAAACTGTGTCTGGGAGATAAATATTTCAGAAATGCACAGCGTTAGCTGGTCCAGTTCTGTGGTTTCAGAAACAAACTATACACTACAATAACTACTTGGAAAAACTATTGGCATGTTCGTGAAAAAGCTTTGGCTGTGTAGTATTTTAACATTTCTGACATTTACTGGATTTCTGCACAGTCATGCATGGCATGATGCATGTACACATTGCCCCTTTACAGTCAAAGCCCAATGCAATCTCCATTTGCTAATATGAATAAAGTCTTAAATACTAATCAATGCCTAGATCCAACTTTGCACTCCAAAGCTCTGCTTTCACATGTGTGACAGGTTTCATATTTTAATACTGAAAAATTAGAGAAAATATTAAGACTATGATTCTGAGTTTTAAAATGTAATTTCTTTGTAATTTGGGTTTTATTCAATTTCTTGTTTCACCAGAATTTGAAAGTAAGAAAGAAAAATATGTGAATTTCTTTCAGTTTTTCAGAACTTAAACATTTATCTTGTATTTCTGCCTATAATGTGCAACAATATGCTCCAGTTCCTACATTCCTGGGTAAAAATTAAAAAAGCTTGACCATGAAACCTCAGTGAATGACAATCTTGCAATTCAGCATGCTATTTGTAACACATTTGACTAACAGCGATTTGATGGAATAGCCTTATTTAGGAATGTAGCAAAGATAGCCTTGTCCATCACAACACTGATGTGGATGCTTTACTTTGGAAGCCATTGCCCAAGTGTTTAAACTTGTGTATTTAAAATTAAATGCAGGCAAAAATATTTTTGTTCTGCAAGACCATATTACAGAAATGGTGACTGTGTCAGAATGGGGCATAAACACCACAAGAAAAATCCCAGCTTATTATACAGTGGTTTAGGGCTTGAAATTTAAGCAGGATAATGAATTCACAAATGTAAACTGTTTGAGGGTTTTTTTGGGTTCTTTTGTTGTTTGTTTTTTGGTTTGTTTTTTTTTTTTTTTCCAATGAACAATTCTGTTCTTCCCGGAATACTTCGATGTTTTATTTTGTTTACAACCTCTGGTTAAAAAACTCGAGTGTTTTTATTTTATCAGCAGATAGTACTTTCACTTAGACTTGCAATATAGAAAGCCTCATCTAGACCCCTTCTGAGCTCTCAAAGACTATTTTTCAAGTGATGTGTTAAATGGTTTGCACGTTTTCTGTAGTTGCAAGTTTCTAAGAATCAGGCATGTCTGTTTCTGTATAGATGTGGGGTTTTGTGTATTTTTTTGTGTACATATATATATGTATATGTCTATGTAGTAGTAGTAATTCTTATTATTATTGTTATTGTTGTTGTTATTATTACTACTTCTACTACTACTACAACTGCTACACAGACCCCAGCTATGTTCAGTCTCTTGGTGTCTTGATCATTTTACAAGCAGGTATTGGGCAGATGGTGTGCCTAACCCAAAAAGCCTGCAGAATGAGGCCCAGGTGTTGTGATGCATCAGGTTTCTGCTGAGCACTGAAAGGTAGTTGTGGCTGGGGAAAGGTCCCAGTGCCTTCCTCTCTGCTCTCCTGGGGTGGTGCAGACTTCTAGCACTGTCTGTAGCTTCCTCTGCAAAATCGATGGGCATCATTACAGTTACACAAAAAGCTGTATTTACTATGATATTTGCATAACTGGCAACTCTGGAACATACATTTAGTATATGAAGGAGTGCTATAACTGAGCATCTTTCTTGGCAGGTCTGCTTACCTTTGATGTAGGTAGATGGAAACACAGGAAGAGCACTGGCATCTATTTTATTACTGTTACTACTAGCTGGGGAAAAACAATGGCGGGTGTCAAGCTTTGGAAGAATTTTGATACTTACCTGTTGGCCTTTTGCACAGGAATAAGCCTCAGAGATTGGGTCTTGAATTGCTTCAGTCCAAGAGAACTAAACTAAGTATACAGATGTTTTGTTTGTTGGGTGGTTTTTTTTTGTCTTGGACAGTTACTGGTTAGAGGGAAATAGAACAGAAAAAGGAATGGAAATTTTTAGATATGGATTCCATGGAACCTTACCTACAGTAGGGAATTTGACTTATGGGATAAAATAGGAAAAAGCCATTCCTCTTAACCCTTCAGGAAGAAGGCTCTATGCTGAAGTCATCCTGTAAAAGAGAAATAGACACTTGAAACAATGGATGGGGTTACAAAAGTGACAGAGCTAAAACAAATAAAGGAATAAACCCCAGGCCCTCCATAGTTTACGGTATTTTGTTGCTCCTTAGACTGGGAGGCTCGAATTGACAGCCATGGACGGATTTTTTACGTGGACCACGTGAACAGGACAACAACATGGCAGCGACCTACAGCTCCCCCAGCGCCACAGATTCTCCAGAGGTCAAATTCCATACAACAGATGGAACAGCTGAATCGCCGGTAGGAATTACCCTTGGTGCTAGTGAATTTTGTGTGCTTGCAAAACTGCATTCACCACTGCAAGGCTGAGCATGGAGACAAGGCCACAGTTGCTACCACAGCTGGCCTTAGGTGGTTATTTTTATGTGGCTATTGCTTTTAGTTTGCATGTGGGCTTTCAGGACTTTGGGTTCTACCTGTGATCTTAAGCTATGTGACCAAAAATAATACATCTGATAATGCTTGTCAGAAATTCAAAAGGCTCTTACTGCAGAAATCAGAGGTCAATATATGTTAACCTACATGACAGAAAAGTTGGGCAGGCTCCCTAGGAGCCAGAATTGGGTCATAGTTACCACATACTACATATAAAATCCAGTTTTCCAACCCTAGGTACCAGAGCATCCGAAGAACGATGACAAATGACAGGCCTGAAGAGCACACAAATGCTGTGGATGGAGCTGCAGAGGAAGCTGAATTTCACCATTCTAATTCAGGTTAAAAGAAAAATAATTTTTTCCCCCTTCTCTAAAGAAGAGAGCACTCATCTCATAGATGACTTAGTGAGAGTACATAAAGCAAACCCTAACTTCTTCCTCTGAAAATCTGTGTGAAAATTAAGCCATTTGTTTTCATTGCTGTCTAGTTTTGAAGGTTATGACTCAGCCTGCTCAATATGCTGAAGAGATGAATGTGAGATTCAGAGCACTTTCCTGTCAGTACCAGACTGGTTAAGAAAGCAGGACATTTGCAGTGAAAAAAATTAAAATTGTGTGGTCTGGCATACAAATGTTTTGACTCTGCTAATGCAGTTTAAAATTGTAGAATATAGGACTAGAAAGGGCTTCAGGCAGTCATCAACTACATCTCTGTAGGTAGATAGGATGAGCTGTTCCTAGGCCATACTTACCAAATACAGTGTCATGAGTTCTTATAACATGTTCTCCACTTGACGGGCATTCTTCAGCTCTTTTAGACAGTCTACTTACATCACTCTTCTTATAACATACCCTTAAATCCATTACTTCCTAGTCTTTCCTTGTGACTTCTGGTTTTAGGTCTCAAATTATTTTTTTGGCCTACTTAGGATTGTCTTGAGTTGGTCTTCAGCTTCTGAGGAAATTCAGAAAATCAAATAAAGCTATGACTCTGCTGTACTGAAGAGGTTGTGGAAGAGTCCTACATAAAACACTCCTTGTACATTCCTGCAGAAGGTTTTGGTTTTTTTTTTTTTTTGATAGCTTGACACTAACCAGTGTTCAGTCTTTGATCTGCTAAAATCAGGTCCTGATCCTTGTGTGCAGAACTTTGGCACAGATACCTGTTTTTCATCTGGTGTTTGTGAGTTGATTGTTGTAGCGGGGGGGGTCCCGGGAGCAGGGGAATCCAGCCAGAGTCACGATACGAACACCGATACAATTGAGCATCGTGCTCCCCTCTTATTATTCCGTTACACCAAGTTATACTTTTTCCAAAGTTCACGCCCCTTTCCCATGAGAAAGCCTCTAAGCAGCAGGGGAACTGACCAGTGTATACCTTTTCCCAAGGCTGTTCAAGGCTGCCAGCTAGCAGGTGCCTTGCAAGCCTGTTTTCAGCCTGAGGCCCCATCAGGGGTACTTCTCCAACAGCCCTAGGATGCCCAAGCCCTCCTGGGGTATCCTATATTCCACAAGGAATCCCTCTACAGATTGTCCCGAACTGCACACAGATCTTTGCACTTTCTTGATGTGCCCCTGTGGTTTTGAATCTTGTCCATCCTGCTGTCCAAGTACTGCAGAATCCCCTAATTTGGAGCAAGTTTTGTCTTCCCTATCCAGTCATTAGTAGAAAAAATGAGTAGGACCAGACCCAGAGAGATTTTGGTGAAACATCTTGGTGGACATCATTTATCCCTTTCCTTTTGAGAACTCCCTCAGACCTCTGAAAGAGCCACCAGTGTCTCAGTGATTGCTCCACCTCGTTTCCTAACAGTTAGAACGCATTTCACCTGACCTAAAGGCTTTGAAAACCTTCAATTTGCACCATGATCTTTAACCTGCTCTCTCTCACCTTTGTTTTTTCATTCTTCTGATTGTCTGGCCAGTGTTAACCTTTTGAATGAAGATAGAAAGACCTTTTTTTTTTGAGTTCTGAAGATCATAACTGTTTTTTCTTTTCCCTAAGCAGTTTCTCCCTTTGTCATCTTCCTACTAATGATTTTCTAGTACATTATAAAGTTTGTTACCCATCCAGTCCCTTGCATAGCTGTGTGGTGTCATGTGCTTTGGCTTTGTCTCTAGATGCTCTTGACATACTCTTATAAAACTCTCTCCTAAATTAATCTGATGTGCAAGCAATGTCACCCTTTCTCGAGTTTCAAGTCATTGTAGAGCTTGAGATTTACCTAAGTGTTGTCTTTTATTTCTTGTAGTCTTCACTTCTGTTGTAGCCATTTCCTTTTCTATCTTTGTGCATGTGCGGCCAGATGGTTTGTGCTGTACACAAATTGGCTTTAAGCAAATTCAGGCCAAACCCTAACCAGCAAGTTCAGCTGAATAAACTTCTCATAAACCAAATTCATAAGCCTCAGACTGCAATAAAAACTCACCTGGTGAGCCGTTCTGGTTTCCAGATTGCCCAGAATGTGACAGAGGATGTATCTGCAGCATGTCACAGCATCTTCCAGGCTGTGAGAGTTGCCTGGTGCACACCCAAGTTTTGTATCAGTACAGAGTTCACATGTAACTTCAGTGCACGTCTGCAAGACACTCCCAGCCCAAGTATTCAGGCACAGCTTCAGGAGCCTTTGTACCACTCTGCCTTCGCCCCACTGATGTGCTCCATGTGGGAGAGCTTGAGGTCTATTGTTTAAGTAGTGTTTCTAAAAATCCTCTTGTTCATTTATTTTACCAATTACCCTCCCACTTCCTGGTTTCCTCTAATACTTAGAATGAATGTCTTTATTTTCCCCGTTCCCTTTTTTCATAGTATTTAGCTATCCATATTTAGAATTTTACCTGTTTATGTTATTTTCCTCTTCTTTTGTAATTTATTCTTACTTTTTCCTCAGTTTAGAGTCTCATTCACTGCCTCCCTCCTTGCTCTTGTGTGTTATGATCTTTTATTTCTGTGATAGCTGCGACCTACATGGTTAATATGCATTTGATGGAGAAGTGTGCAAATACTGCAATGTGTAAAAAAGAAAGAAACTGAAATGTAGATGGCAGCACACATTTTAGTTTAAAATCATTGAAGACCAAATCTGAACTTGCAGTTTTTCATTTACATTATAAATATGCTTCCAAATATCTTCAAAGAGAATTGGGGGCAACAGTTCTGACATTGTAGCAAACACCACTCAGTGTATTTTCACTTCCTTCCTGGTACTGAAGAAAAATCAGGGCACTTCTGTAGTTGCTAGGAGAAGACACAAATGTTTATTGGAAGTTGAAACTTGAAAGGTACTTCCTTGGCATCCTGCTTATTACTTACATAAACAGCTTAAATACTGTATCAGGACTGGGGCTGTGGTAATGGCAGATTTATTGTTTGTTTTTTAAGAAGGAATGAAACATTTATAAGTGTACAATGACTTTTATGTCCATTCGTTAGCATTTAGAAAATAACTTACCTGCATACAGCTAAAATATAGTGGTGCAGACATGCCCCAGGGACTTTCTTCATCTTATATACAGGCACAAACTTGGTAACCCAAATAATTGAATGTGATTTTTTTTTAATGATTATTTACCAAAGGCCACAAGTAAATGTTACTAAATTAAAATTGTAATATTTTCAGAAACTTCAGTGTTATGTTAGAAGAAATTTGGGTACACTTGTGTGGAGAATCCTCGGTAAATCTGTAATAGTTGTGTACTTAATGCTTTCCCTGCTTGTGTGATTCAAATCAATGTAGTTGTTTGCAGTGATGCTTTGGTAATAACTGCTGGAAGTCTTTGTCATTTACTTTGCTCTTAGATTTTCGAAGAGAGAATGTGCTGCCTCACTCTACCTCCAGATCCAGACTTACTTTATTGCTCCAGTCTCCCCCTGTGAAATTCCTTATCAGCCCAGAGTTCTTTACAGTGCTGCATTCTAACCCTGTGAGTATGGTGGCTACAGCTCAAAGGCTTTCGTAAATATGTGCTTATAAATGCAGTTGTTTTGTGTACAAAGATGCTGCTCAGTGTTTGATGATAAGATATTGGTAGTACATAGGGAGGCTGGATAAATTCACTCATCATCATCCCTTGCAATTATTGAGCTGTCAGAACCATCCTAGCTCAGCATGATAGCAGTTTTTATTTTCCACTCAGTTCTTCATCTTTCTTATGACACAAAATTATTTGTTTATTGAAGCAATAGCTTTCTTACTGTGCTTTGCACAGGGTGAGACACAATCCTGAGAAAGACTTTGCTGCTTAATGGTATGATTTGCTTCCCTCAGAGTGCCTGGTTTATATCTGAACAAAAAGCATCTTAATATTTATCTTCCTTTTCCTATTTTGCCTGCTCTTCAGTGCTTCTTTTTGCACAGGTCCCCCCTCCCCGGTGTTTCTTTGTGTAACAGGATTTATGTTGTAAGAAGAAGCAATGGAATGAGTAACTTTTCTTCTGCAAGCCCACTTACAATGAAGGAAGTTGTCTTCTGTGGTAAGAGCAGTTTTCTCTTTGAAAACCTTTGCTGCTGTGTGTTTTTCAGAGTGCCTACCGCATGTTTACAAATAACACGTGTTTGAAGCACATGATCACCAAAGTCCGGCGGGACACCCACCACTTTGAGCGCTACCAGCACAACCGGGATTTGGTGGGCTTCCTCAACATGTTTGCCAACAAACAGCTGGAGCTGCCAAGGGGCTGGGAAATGAAACATGACCATCAGGGCAAGGTAACTCTACAGTGCTAAGAAGGCCTTGTGTCCATCAGTTTCTGAGATAAAATGGATGGCGTGGGAGAGCTCCGGGGATGATCACTCTGGTGGTTGTGTATTGCTTAACAGGAAAAAGATGGTATGGAGTAGGTTTCCTTAAGAGGTATTACAGATCTTAAATAGTTGCAAGTCTCACTGCTTTTTTTAAACAGGTATCAATTTTCAATTTCCTAAAAAAATATTTTGGTATCACTTTTATAGTTGTGGTGTGAAGTTTAATGTAACTTTAAGTTAGTGCACCCTCAGTATTTAGACCATTATATTTTTTGCAGAAAACAGGAGGGTTAAAAATAGGTTGTGATTAGCATGTGAGGAAGTGATAAGGCTTATCAGTTCATTAGGATTACTGCACATTAAACTTCTTGGTTCTCACATTTATCACTCTGGATGTGGTTAGCTGTGCGGGTCCATATAAAAAATGATCTTGATGCTTGGAAAGATTAGACAGTTCTAAACTGAAGGGTGGAAGTGCCTGAGGGTTGTTTTCTAGATTTTTTTAACTCCGAAAAGCACTTTGTTTTTTCATTAGACACACAATTAGGAATGTGCAATTCTACTAACGTTGTTCTTTGCCTCACTGTTTTCTGTTTTAAGTCATTCTTGTTCTGTTCAGTTCTTCAGAGGCCAGTTTTCTCCTGAAGAATAGGGCAATTTTCAGTTTTCTTTAATATGTGCTCCATAGAGAGAATTAGACCTTTGGATTTCTGATGTGGTATTTGGTAACAGCAATGCTACCACAGTATTAATCAGGAAGAGGAAGCACTGAATAAATTCCTACTGGGATTTCTTCATTTTGAATTAGTCTTAGTATTACTCATTTTCATTATGTTGAATTGTCTTTGTCACAAGTGCCACTTGTGGCCAGTGGAAAAGCCTATTCAGCACCTGAGAGAGATCAGGGCCAGTACATGGCAAGAACAGTGCTTGGGGAGACCCAACTGAAACTGGACCTGCCTTTATTAAAGCACAAACCTAAAGAGAAGCAAGTAGAAATTAGCCATAACACAATATATAATTGTTTCCTTTCCTTAACTACTCTTCCCTGCTGAGAAGAGGTTTTCCTTTATTTCTTCAAGTATATCACAGTGAGAGCTTGGTGCTCTTGCTCACGAGGCACAGCGATCGTTCTGGCCCTGCTGCGATGCTGAGTAGTGATGTTTTCACTCCCCCATGGCAGTGTGGTGCTGCTTGCTTGTCCTCTTTGTGGGGTGTCTTCCAAGGTCAGCTGGAGACTGCCCACCTCCAAACTCCCTCCAGAGCTGCACAGCAAAGCCCAGTTGCCCACTCCTCTTTGGCTCCTCTGTGTATCCCCTACAGGACATAACATCATGCAGTCCTCCCTAAAAGGTCAGGTGTGACTAGAATGTAGTTTCTAATGGGCATTACAGGTGATCCTTCATCAGTCACTGACTACAGGGAGGCAGAAGGCCATTGGAAAATGTGGTAGGATGAAGCATCATAATAGGCTAAATAGGCCCCTGAGCTGAACTTTGAGATTCTGCCTTGCTCTGTCCATGTACATACACACAGACATCATACAGATAAGTGCATTTGTGCAGTGTGTGTAAGCACATGTCCATATTTTAAAGCCAGATGCAAGTGTATGTACTTTTTAGTTAGTTCTCTGCAAGATGTGCAAATACATAGGAAGTTATTAGAGGACATTTTTGTTTTTTCTCTCTACAATTAATGAAACCATAATTGATTACTGAAGTCTTCAATAGGAAAAAAAAGTAATTTAGCAAGATTCATAGATTTTAACTGGAAGAATAATTGGGGCAACTATTCATGTTTAATGGGCTAAATATAGTTTTGGCACTACCTATTTTATGTCAGTCTCTTCAAGCATTGTAGATTTATGGATTATAGCTAGGCAGGAGTTATGCGAGGAATTTTTTTGAAAGGAGACTGTGAACCACACTGTATTTTGAGCTGTGTGCCAGTGTCCAGATTAGCCCAAAGCATTGAAGCTCCAATGGTTATCTTCACCATAGCTTCAAAGTGCTAATTTATGCTTTGTTTTAAAGTAGGCTACTATGAGCTGGCCTGCAAACATTCATATTTAATAAGATATGATTGTCTTTATCTTCATGTTATTGAAATAGAATGCTTTGGAACACTGCGTGCAATACTAGAGTGCTGCGTTAACTCAGAACTGAGTGGTGCAGCTCTAGGTGGTACTACCTCCTATATTGAATCAGGATTTTTTTAATAAGTGATTTACAATATGGTGTTGACTTAATGAAATCAACCTGTGTTTTGCTGAAAGTGCTTTACATCTTATAAATGTACACAGACTAGACAAAATAGATAGAAGGATATTAAAAAAACCCTATACCAACCACTTGCTAATAAAGTAACTAGATCTTACCAATCAGGAGCAAAATTTTCAGCAAGACTGGCTGTGTTCCCGCAGTCTCTTCCAGTCATCTTCCAGGCCCCAAATATAAATGTCATGATGGTTTTCATTCTGCTTTCTCACTGGTTTCATATTCTCTGATCTGTATACTTGTACTGCAGGTGGCATCATTGTCAAGGTAAACAAGTTCTGCATCAGGCTCAGATGTAGCAATTAAAATTTCATTTATCAAATATAATTTATAGTGTTTGAACTGTGAAACAGTTTCACTTGCATATCTGTGACTATGTCAGATGGTCAGAACAGAGTTCTTCCTTACTGCTCAGGTGACGGGATTCCTTCCTTGTAGGCAGAGGCTACAGGTACAGGTGATTGCCGTTGGGGCTGTAGGGAGCTTGGTGCTCTTTTTTGGAGCACTTTCAGGGTTTTGCAGCTGTGGTGTCTCTCCATATGCTTCTCCTTCCTTGGGAAATGGAAGTATGAACATTTTCTCCCATCACAATCCATAATGACATATAGTTGCTGTATAGCATGACACACTGGTTTGTCTTCCTACCTTCAGAGCAGTCAGAAGAATTGCATTTTCTCTGGTCTGGTTTTCCCAAGCAGTCTGAAACAATGATTCCATGAATACTAGAAGCTGATGTTGCTGCCAGAAGAGTGGTTCTGCTCTCCTCTCATCTCTGGTGAGCTGACCGAGGTTAGAGGAGCCAGCAGGGAGAGGGGCTAAAAGAGTAATTTTAGCCTGGACCAGCTCCCCTAATGGGTTCACTGCATGGCTACACAAACACTTGTGCCAGCACAAGGCAGGAAGGGCACCCAGGGGATGAAACAAGTGGTCAAGAGGAGGAAAGATGAGAATGTTTCTTTTGCTGACACCACAGGACTAAATTGTTTGTGAAACTGTGGTCAAAGTACCTCATTGGTAGCCAAACGCAGAAATGGCTCCTGCAGTCCCTAACCACCTCTCTGCTGGTCCAGATTCTTTGATTCCTCAGATGTCACTTTCCTGTAATTCTCCTGCTCAAAACAGAGACCTTTTTTTGCCACTTCCACATGTTTCCAGTATTGTGACAGAAAACACAGAGTGTGTTGAAATGCAACAGTGCTGGTTTCCAAGTACAACACTGATGCTGCAAAAAGTTTAAATTTCAGGGCTTAGAAAACTTTTTTGGTTCAAATTGGATAGAATTGTAGGAGGTTTTCATTTTCCAGGATACATGTTTCTGTGACCTTGTTTTCAGCAAATGGTTGACTGGCCAATATGTGGTTGTTCTCATCAATTGCCTGATTTAAATACTTTCGGTGCCATCATCTTTGTGTTCTTGGCTGACCTTTCTTTTTGGTTTTGAGAGGTCTTTTTTTTTGTTTGGGGTGGTGCTTTGGGTTTTTTTTTTTTTTTTTGCATTTTGTTTTGGTTTTTAGAAGAACAGGTCAGTGAACTTGGAATAGTTGTATCAGGAATATGGCAGAAATGTCTGTTGGCCTGTAATCATAGTTCATCACTGGATGCAAGAATACACTTGACATATACACAGCCAGTTGTGTTCATAATTATATGGTAAATACTTCACAAAAGGGAATGGGTTTGCCACTTAATGACACCTTTTTAGATGCTTATAGGCAAATGAAAAGGACAATACACCAGGATTACTTTTATTAAATATTCAAGTCTTCTCTTCTTGACAGTCATAATAAAGCTTCCCACTCCTGATGCTTGTCAGATGAGAATTTCAAAGGACTTTATAGACACGAACAAAGTAAGGCATTAAACAACTCATCCCTTCAGTGGGATGGAAAAGTGTTATCCTCCTTCTGCGGAAGGGAAATGCAAGCCACAGTAACAGATTTTCCACAGCCCCACCTGATCGAATGAAACCTACATCCCCAATAGGCGTTAACCTCAGACATAATTTAAAAAAACAAGGATTGGCCATAAATTCTGTCTTGTCTCTCCTTCTGCAGGCTTTCTTTGTCGACCACAATTCGCGCACCACGACGTTCATCGACCCGCGGCTGCCCTTGCAGAGCAGCAGGCCCACCAGCGCGTTGGTCCATCGGCAGCACCTCACTCGGCAGCGCAGCCACAGTGCTGGGGAGGTGAGTGGGGTCTGTGCCTCCTCCTCACAAACACCTCCTTACTTAACATCATCCTCTTTCACATCATTCCATGTTGTGAGGAGCATGATTCTTCTGTAAGTGGGCAGCAGTTATCCATAATGATTTTATTATTTTTTCTGCTAGCCGTTGTTGCTTTAAAAATGTGTGAATTCAGAGGAAAAATATCAAACATGAGTATCTCTTACTTCGAATTTGCAGTAACCCCACTTAACCACAGGAGAGCATCTGATTACAGATTACCAGCTCCTGTATCCACTCCTTCATGGACAAAATGTGTATTGTTGTCTCGCATGGTGTCTGCTGAGTGTGTTGATATATAACTGTGACAAATAAAAGGGGGAAAAGATGCATGTGTGACTGTACACCTAGTTCTGCAACCTTCCCATTAAGTATAAAAAAATCTTACCACATACATGTTTATCAGACTGTTACGTGCCTTTGCATATGTATTTCATCTCTACTTTCTGATCAGAGATACATGGAAAATACTATTTTGTTGATATGTCACTGTGCACCGTTTTCACTGGCTGTCTCCATGTTATTGTTGTCACTTCTTTATACTTGTAACCTTGTGTATGTGCAGTGACTTGGACTTCAGTTGTACTTTATTTTAAAACCTCCATACTGTTGGCTGTAAATTGTCTTTTCAGGAGATGGCTATTCCATGCCAGGATTAAAGATAATACAGTTTAGAATAGCAAGAGAAATGCTCTGATTTATCCTTTTTATAGCTTAGTCTTGTGGCAGATGAACGTCTGCCAGACCTCTGTTTTAGAGCAGACATGAGTTTTGTCTGCCACTTCTCTAGCAGGGTTTCCGCTGAGCTGCAGTGGGTGAGTGCCACAGCACTGGCTGTGTATCTTATCATATCCTGTGTTAACATGGTTTAGTCAGCCCCCTCCAATGTCAGATATATTTTGCAAATGGTTTTAAATAGCATTTTCCATCAATTTGGTGATGTTATGTATCAGGCAAGGAAGGAAGCTAGAAGTGCTTTCATATAGCTATTCAGATCTTGAATTGGGTAAAGCAAGTATTTCTGTTGTGATTGATTTGTAACAGAGCAGAATTTTTTTTTTTTCTTAACCTGACTCAATATGCACCCAAATTATCTTTCTTTAAGCAGCATCCAGTAGCTCTGCACTTAAAACAGGTATTTGTGCCAACCATGCTGCTGAAGCTGTCAATGCTGCAAAATAAGTATAGTTTATCCAACAAGAAATGATCAAATATATTGCATATACATAGTGCTGGTTACCTGTCAAAATTTCCCACTCCATCTAGATACATGAAATTCCTTAAACCATGTTTCTACATGCAATTTTAGAAGTGTTTCCTTGATATTGTTACAATTGTAACTTGAATTGAGGTATAATTCCAGCTAGGAATCTCAAGCATAGAAATTCAATACAGTATTCCCATTCTGGGATTAATGATGCCATGATTTTTGTATGCAAATGTATGAACTTGAAAACCAGTTTTTCCTCTGCACTTTAGGGCTTATGTATTGAATATTGCATATTTGCATTTCTTTCCCATTTTTAAGCTATTGCATAAAGGAACTGTACATTATAGCAAAAGATGAATACTTAATGAAAAAAAATTATCAAAATACTTTCTTTGGCTTTGACTTGCCATGAACTTTGATGTTTTCAAGTCACTGACCCAGTTTTTACAGCGAGATGCTCTAAAGCAAACATGAACCAGTGTAAGGAATGCCTTTTTAGCTGAAGCTGAACTGCAGTGTGAAGCTGGAGCTAATAATAATGGCATTCCTTTTCCAGCACATTGCCCAACAGGAAATAATTCTTCATTTTTCTGAAAGAGTATTACCAGAGAGCACAAAGGTCTTGGGAGATATCTTGTGACTTTTGCTGCTTTGTGATTTCAGAGATTGGATTTAAAAGCAACCTTTTATAATTATTTGATCTTTTAGAGATCTTTGAAGTTTGGGAGTGCAGTTAAAATGCTAACCATTACATGTAGGCAGATAAACTGGGAAGTAAACAAAGAGGTCCAGCAGGAAGAAAATGAGGTTGACCAAATGTTCTATAGAGCTAAAATACTGAATACTGAGAAATGACTGAAACCTCATCATGCAGGAAACTGCAGCAGTTGCCCTGACATAACAAATGCCTCTTAAGAAAAATTTTATATTGTGGTTCTACCCTAAAAATTGTTCACATGCAACTTTTTTTAAGACTAGAAGGTGAATATGAAAAAAAAACCAGAACAGTGTTTCTGAATGATTCTAGGAGCCATGGTTTTTACCAATTTTGAGCTTGTTTGCCTTGCCTGAATGTGAACTCACTTCTTTATTCTCCTTTGAGGTTCAGCCACAAACTTGTTTCCACTTCAGATTTAGAGAAACTCCATTTATGCACAGAGGTAATAGAGGTGCTAATGAAGGAGCAGAGTTTGGTTTCAGAATGTTTTGTACAGACAAAGATGTCCACGAATTACAAAAGACCCCCTGAAGGGACCCCAGTTTTATTTTTTTTTTGGTCTCTTTTCCGAATGGGACTATTTAAAAACAGATGTAAATTTTGCATCAGTTTTGATTCGTCCTATTAATGGGCCCAGTATGCTAAATAATGTTTTACTAGTACCTGTCCTAACAGCACAGCTGCTTCCTGCTGCAGTGGTTACTGGGGGTAGTGATCAAGCAAAGCCTTGACATACGTGCTTGGTTTTAAGCCATATCAATTCTCACTGTTTTGTAGCTGAGTGCATGTGCTGGCACAGAGACACTCACTGTGGTTACTTGCACGTTTTCAGGTTGGAGAGGACTCCCGTCATTCAGGACCCCCAGTTTTGCCAAGACCATCCAGCACATTTAACACAGTCAGCAGAGCTCAGTACCAGGATGTGGTTCCAGTGGGTATGTCAGCATCCAGCCTTTGCTCAGAGGAGTTCTCCATCACTGAGAGGGTCATGGCAGTGTGCATTGCTAGGGTTTCCATTTGCTTGGGATGGGTAGAAGTTACCATTTGTTATGATCCTTCTGTCCATCAGCATTTCCCCACTGTTCAGATGGAACCTTCAGGGCGGGAAGTGTGCATAACCAAATAACAGATGTGTTCTGCCTCCCAAGCTCACTTACTCTGTATGCTCTCAGAATGAACTGAAGCCAGAGAGTCAAGATGGGGCTTTAACTGGACTCCATGTATTCCCAGTGATTTTTACCTTTGCTTTTTTTTCCCCTCACAACTTCTGAGCATCTATTTTGGCAGGATTACAGAAAGTGTTAATCAGAATTAGTCATTAGCTTAACTTCGGTTCTCAGTTACATACACACAGACCTACTGACTTCTGTGCCACCATGTACAGAATTTAGCTTATTAAATCCAACAGCTGTCACATTGTGCTAAATCAAGATAAATTAATCCCATTGACTGTAACTGGCTCTTTGTACTGTGGCATGTTTACTTGAAAACCTCTGCCCATTTAAATCCTCCCCCTTGCCATGGACATGATGTGCATGCTTTGCAGGCTCAGCCATTAGTGAGGATTTGATACGGGTGTTTCCAATGGCCGCTTAGTGTTTGAGAATAGATTTCAGTGCGGTGAAGACCAAGGTCCCTGCAACTTTATTCTAGCAATAAATATTCTGGTTTGGCCTTAACTAAGAGTGTGAGTGCTAAAATATAACAGGAATTGCTAACAGAATTATAGCTGTTAGCAGTGGAAAGGATATGTCACAATGAGATTTGGTTCATATTCAAAAAGTGTGTTCCTTAAATGACAGTAGAATTGGTAGTCTTACATACAAAAGTATTAACCCAATACTTCTAAACTTAAAACTGTGAAGTATGTCATTATTGTTGAAGACTCAGAAGGAATGACATCCTTTGTTTTGGTATGCCCTTGTTTCAGCATGATATTTTTGTTGATGTTTTCAGCTTACAATGACAAGATAGTTGCATTTTTGCGGCAGCCCAATATCTTTGAAATTCTACAAGAGCGTCAACCAGATCTTACCAGGAATCATTCACTCAGGTAAGAAAATTAGTGAAGTTTGCTATTCCCATTTCAGTACAAAATGCTAATTACAATTAGTTACTTTCATTAAAATTAACAGTGGAACATAACAGATTGTAGACTTCTGGTGCATTCAAACATATTCATAAAGCTGTGGGAAATAGTTGTGTACTGTATTTCTGCGTAACAGCCTGTAACAAGGTTGAGGAGAACAGAGGTAATGTATTATTATCAAATAAAAATACCTACAAGAGAATGTTTGGAACAACTGGCATAAGAGATTTGCTGATGTCTTCCAAATGTGCCAAGACAGCTGGATGGCACAGCAAATGTGCCCATTCATTTGGGTATGTGTACAGCTGGGAGCATGAGGCAGAGTGGCATTTGGGTTTGTCCTTATCTTCACAAAGCACATTTACAGAAAGGCTGTCCTGACCTCATGACGTCTTAAGGTAATCTTACATTAATCCGAATTTTTGGTGGCTCTCCAAAATTTACAAAATGGGATATCTACAGATTTTTGCATAGTGCAACAAGATCTGAGGAAGGATGATCTTTGATTGTTGTGTGGTCATTGCAACTCCCTCATATGTTTAGACTTGGAAATGGAATCACTGGCAACTTGGATAGTAGTGACCAGGACTGAAATGAATGTATCTATTCTTCCTTGGACACTAAATTTAAAAAAATGCTGGTTTGGTTGTTGGCAGTCTCTCCTGTGCAGTGCTGTGTTCCAGAGGCCTACCCACACTGGCTGGCATGGCAGCCAGCACTGACACTCAGTTTTTTTCCCTTCTGTGTTACTTATTGATGATCCCTTTTCCTCCATGTCCTGCAAGTTCCCAAAATTCAACAAGCTGCCCTGTTTTGCAGTTTCCCCATGTGTAGTATAACAAGTTTTGTGATGTGACTTCTGTGTTAAAGATGTGGTTTACCCTCTAAAGACATCCTGGCTGACAAACCTGCTAGCAGAATACATGCTCTCTAGAAAATACAGAGAAAGGAAAACAGAAATCTACAGTTCACAGCATGTCAAAACAGTTCCTATGTTGTACCCATATCACTGTAGGCAAGTTTGTCCCACCAGCTTTGATTTGAAATCTGCTGGGCAGTAGTATACAAACAATTTCTGATTGCTTGTAGTTTTACTGCTTCATAATCTTTTTCCCAGGGTGCTTGATTTCCTTTAGTCTGACAGCAATCGGTGTCATTTCCTTCATGTGTGCTGTGGGGTTTTTTAATAAATTAGAGTTCAAATTGCTCACAAGACTTGTTGGCATTCCCCAATTCCGCTTCTAGTAGAACCTTGCTTCCTGATTACAGATTCATAGTTTCCCACAAACTCAGACTTTCTCAAGAAAATACGGGTTTCAGATTAAAAATGGATGATCAGAGGATAAAAGATTCTGTTTTCTGTACCTCCTCATTTACTTGAGATTATATGACCTTCTGTACATTTACTTTGGAAGGAGACTGAAGATATATGCCTTAACTGGCTTGCTTCAGCAGAATGATCGAGGATTTTAATGAACATAGTTTTATTTTTAAATTGAATGGGATTGGTCAGAAAAACCATTCTGTTAAGTTGAATGGTTCCATTCTAATTTTAGTATTTGAAGTTAGTAATTTGATTAGGGTAAATTATCTTCCATTATACCTCTCCTATATCCTTCTACAGCTGATGTCTCAGTAAGATTTCATACATTTTTATGAAGATCCCAGCTTTATTTTGCCTGTTAGTCTTTGAAGACCCTGATTTATCAAATTATTGGCATCCATGTCTGTTTGACACATTGTGAGACTAAGCAACTCCATGGACATTGCTGTTAGCACTTGATAAAGTAAGACCTAACTGAAATCCTGCAGTATGAATTATTTGTGTATTTTTTTTTTTTTGTATAGTGATTAGTACAACTGCCAGTAACCTGTTCCTTTGAGGACCTCAGTGCAGTTGAAGTGGAATGATAATGATATTAAATATTATTATTAATATTACTGTAATTATTCCATAGGTGAGGAGGAAAATCAATGCCAGAGGACAAAGATAATTTGAAAAGATCTTTGACATTTACTGTCTAAAATAATTTCTTGTTCCCTTAAAGAAAGAAGAGATAAGAAGTTGAGAGACTATTAAAATATAAAATGAAAATATACTACATGTAGAAAATTGTTATTCAAGGGTTTCAGTGGTGGAGTGAGAATATTATACTTATCATATCCTTATTAGGCATGTTGCCAAGATTAAATCTTCTTCCAAGCCACTGCAGGTAAAACTGAGAGGCTGCTAAATAATGTAAAAGGCTCCAGGCAAAGGCACCTGTTACACATTAAATATAATTTATGTCTTAACGGAAGACAAAAGGCATATATATTAAAAAAATATCACTCAAATCACAACTCTCACTGGTAACCCCAGGAAGTCATGCATTGCATTCATTTAGAAGGCTGCATATATTAGCTAACCCAGAAAATGTCCTTCTGGTTTCTGGTGTTGCTGCCAACTAAGTGCTAAGGTATATTTTGTAATCCACCATTTATTTCCTCCAACCTTGCCATTTGGGCACTGATGTAAAGTGGAGTGGCTCTGGAACTGTCCAGATGTCCCTGTCCTGCCAATTGCATGGAATGTTTATGACCTCCTTGTCACCGTTGGTAATAGGATGTGGGGTAGATGGACTCCTGAGCTGAGCCAATGCTGCTGTTCTTATACAGAGATCTTTACTTTTCTGTTTGCTTGTGGGTTTTCTCCTCCATATTTGGGACAGGTTTTACTACATGGGTTTGGGTTTTGTTTTCTTTTTCTCCAGAAGTGTAAAGCCAAATGAGAATTTATCTCTACTGTACTATCATACTGATAAAGAGAAAATATGAAAGATGTACTCATATTTCAGAATGCAGGGAAAAGCTCTGCATAGAAAAAGAACAGGAGTCTAAGAAATTGTATTCAGTACAGATCCTAAAATTCTGTGTGTTACCATGCTCAGAATTTAGGAGGCAGAGATTCCACGACAGTGACCAGACTGGGGCTAGGAGAAAGGATGTGTGCTTGGGTGAAATAGAGGGGAGAGATAATACAGGGGTTTTTTTGGGATGATATCTTAAGTGCAGTGTGGTACGAAAACTCTGCCTTTAAAATCACAAGTATGCATTGTAAAGTATGGCTTGCATTTGTAGAGATTCAGAAGAGACAGTGCCTCTTTAACAGTTCACTTTTACAGTAGGAATGTCTTTCCACAGGTCTCAGCCTTCTACTTTGAATTCAGAGTCACAGGTAGTGTGAACTTGAGAGATTGATTTTTCTTTTTTTTTTGTTGATTTTTTTTTACTGCTTGGGTGACTGTACTACCTGCATGAGCATTGAAGAGATGAGGGCAACAGGAGAATTGTTCCTTAGAAAAAATGAACCTTTTGGTTGTAATATTTTACTGCTCACATGGACATGGTGTGGCAGGGAAAAAAAGTAGGGAAAAGCATAACCCAGAGGTTTTTGGTATACTCTGTACTTTTGCTTGTTGCTGTGGTACACATGGATGTCTTATTTGCAAAAGGTATTTGGAAAGGCTTTTTTTGCTTACACAGGGAGAAGATCCAGTTCATCCGGACAGAGGGAACACCCGGGCTGGTGCGTTTATCCAGTGATGCGGACCTTGTCATGTTACTCAGGTAGGCACTGCTGCTGCCCATGCACGTGTGGAACATGCTGTGGGAGCTGCTCAGGAGCCTTGCAGGGAGCAGTGTGTGCTGATGGTGTCACCCAGTCATTTCCCCTTCACTCCTGGGACTTGCAGCTGGGTGAGCTACAACTCAAGGCTCAGATTTTATTTTCATCATGTTCAGTTTCCAGATGGTAGTTGGAGGTCACACTTTTTCATAGGACGATGCAATACGAAAGGCAAGTGCAAGAGCACTCTGCTTGTGATTTATACAGGTGTGCCCAGACTGCCTTTAATTGTCCTGTTGCATCCAGCCCTGATGCTTAGAAAGGTGGTACAGCTCAGACCTTTCTTCAAGAATGTGCCTTGTGCTACTTTTAGAATGCATCTGTTTAGTTCTGTGCTTTGGGAAGTGCCTGTTTATAAAGGCACATACTTGAGAGGTGTTTAGATTACTTAATGTCTCACTTTCCTCTTCACTGTGCTGTCAAGCATTGTCCCCTTTAATAAAGAAAATACTCTTACAGACTTCAAGAAATGGGAAGCTGCTTCTTTACCAGTTTTCATTTAATGAACTCCAAAACCCAGGCAGATTTTTTGCTAAAATTAAACCCTTTAATCTTGATGCTGTATTCTCATTCACTGTAAAAGAGCATCAAGAAATTCATGGGTACCTTTAAAATTGAATCTAGTGAAATAGAATTGGCATTAGTAGTTGTATTTTGAGACCAGGTTGCATAATGATGATCCTTTCTGGTTCCTAAATCTCCAAATTAATTACAGCTATAAAAAAATCTCATTTTAAACCAGTGTTTGGGCCTTTTAAAATATAAATATTATTTCTTTAAAACCTCTTAAGATTTCTATGTGTAACTTGGAGGAAAACATCATATGGCCATGAATGTAAAAAGAACTGTCAGAAAGGATCCATAAAAAAAAATCCAGGTAAAAAGAATTTCTAGGTATTTGTTTGGTGAACAGACTTAGTAAGAAACATCTTTTACTTGAATATTGTTTTCATTGTGTTGGACAGTAAAAGATTGGCTTGCAATTCTTTCTATAGCTCAATTTTTGAAAATAATTTTTACATGTTATCTCAGCAGTTTATTTGTGTTGTGTTTCACATTCAACATACCTTTTGATACCAGATCCATTCTGATATTAGATATTCTGTCCCTTTTTTGATTTGCTTGTGTCAAATTTGGGAAAAGACTGAAATTTTAATATATATATGTGTGCATACACACACAGATGCAGTGATTAGGCTGCAAAATGTTTGGGTTTTTGTCACCTAAAAAGTTGTGTATCAGTAATAGATGAGGCATGAAGTATAACTCAGCTGGAACAGGCTAGATGTGATACCTGTTTCAGCAGGAGTGTCATTAAACATAAAATGTCATGCCAACAAGCTTACCATTCACTACACTTAACAAGTTCAGATGTGATTCTTAATCCTGGAGGTTTAGAATGTTTCTGAATAAGGTTATTGACCCCTTTGTAATGAGAATACAAAAAACCAAAAAAGAGGGCAGCCCATGAATTTTCAAGGCTGATTAACTGTGTTTTAACCTTGAGAACAAATACCCAATTATGTATAGCAATGTCCCACAAAAGTAGCAGTTACTGCTTTCCACTACTTTCAAAATATGCTTGAGGAAATGGCAGTAAAATGTTTTGTAGCACTCTAGGTATGTATAGTGGAAATAGGTGAGTGACTACCAAAGAGCAGGTTAATAACTAGTGCGTTATCCCTAGAAAGTGAAAACTGCCATTTATTCAAATAAACATGTTCTTTCTTCTTTGCTCCTTTTTGCCAGCTTATTTGAGGAGGAAATAATGTCATATGTGCCACCACATGCCTTACTTCATCCTAGTTATTGCCAGTCCCCGAGAGGCTCGCCGGTGTCTTCGCCTCAGAACTCTCCAGGTAAGTAGCTCAGGCAAAGCTTCTGCAGGGGCTTCATGAAACCACTTCTCATACTTGATAAGACAAAGAGTTAGACCTATTTTTGATCAAAGTCAACAACTACAATTGTATTTGACTGTCAAACTTGAACCTTTGCCATGGGCTCACAAGATACTTTGCTGGGTGTATTACAGCTTCAGGGGTTGTGATTTTGTTCTGACTTGTAAAAAAACATGCAAACTTGTTTCTCACAGATGTGAAACAACTGAGTTACTGCTCATGCCAGCATCCTGATGCCTGGAGAATTAAAAGCATAGGTCTAATAACTGTACATTAAAATGGCAGTGTAACGTGGGGCAATGAGGGACAATTTTGTGTAAAGACAGCTTGTTATCCTTTAACACGAGTTCAAAACGTAGCATACTGCAGCTGTCCGAATACTCATGTCAGAGTGGAATGAAACTGGTCTCTCAGATTCTAACTAAGTTGCTGATCAGAGCTAAATCATTGCAAATATGACAAGTTCCATTTGAAGGCCAAGTTTATAGATGTCGCTGTGCTTAGGTTCCTCAAGACAATAGATAAGCAAATCGGAAGTGGCTTAAGGGGATTTCTACAAATTTGAGAACAAAAGTATAAATAAATAGAGAACATTTGAGGTGTAAGCAACTCTAGGTATTTCCAGACAACAACAAGTTTTTATCAGAAAAAGAACTGTGATTGTCATGGGCCTTTCCCAGCCAACAGTAATAAAAGGCTTTGCCTTTTCATGGAACCAGATTAAATGCTACATGTGGTAGCTTTTCCTGCTGTTGGACAAAGGACCTCTGTAAGATCTGTGTGAAGAAACTGTCTGAAGACTTTAATGATCTTATGGCATTCTGCGAAGCAGTGAAATACAATATTCACATTTATTAATATTTTCAGAATGTATATGGTTTAGATATAACTGTTTCCCTTTATTGAAAAGAAGGGAGTGATGAAATCTACATGTATGCATCTTACTTCCAACTGCAAACCTGGCAGTCTTCTACAAATAAAACCAGTTTTGGCTTCCAGAGTTAAGATTTCTTAATCACTGGTACATGCACCAAAGCATGCTGGGCATGGCTTCATTCCAACAAAGTAATTTCAAAATACATTCAGTCTTTAACGTGTGATATTCTCATTTACTCACAGTAGCAGCAGATACTAGAGGATGAACAGTGATGGTTTTAGTCTCATTCTCCTTAAAATTGTAATCTTTCTCCTGTCTCATAGAAAAATATAGAGAGACTATTGAATCTCCCTGTCAGTCTGCAAGCATGCATGTTTGTGTTGGCGCACAAATGACATTTTTGATGAGAAATTGTAAATAGCCCATGTTTCTATGGAGGCTCTGTTTTTTCTCATAGCTAAGCTGGCTGTGCTGCACTGCACGAGGTGGCGTGTTAAGGATCCATTGTTCAGATCAGTCACAATCACTTGTACTTTCTCTTTTGGGAAAGATGAATAGTCATGAAGCAACTCTTTATATCTGCTTTAGAATATAGTCTCTTTGAAAATCAAATATGATTATCACATCACTGGTGGTTTTTAGCTCTTCCATTAACATCTTTTGTTCCCAAGGTGGAAGTAATCACTTTAAGTGCCCAGGAATTTCTTGGCACATGCATCTGATTTGCAGTGAGGACTTGTCATGTGCTGACAGAATATTATGATGCTGATTTCTGAACCATGAAGTAATGTGTTATCAGATTCATGTTTTGTGGTACTCTTCAAAAAAACCCAACTTCCTTCAGGGGTTAACATCAAAGTATATTTTTGTTGCCTTTTTCTGGTGGCTGCATTTTTGTACATACTTTGACCCAAAGCAAAACAAACAAACAGAGGGAAAAGGCCAATAGTTAAAAGGCTGTTTACAGATTCTGTAAGTTTTCAGGAGATTTCAGCTAAGGGTACCTTTAGAACCTCTTGGTGCTGTCAGTAAAAGAGGAAAACCACTACAGATGAATCAATGACCACGATCTATTTTTCCAGAGGGGTCCTTTGTGTTCCTTCTGGAGCCCTGCCGATTCCATGATATTTACTATTCCTCCCACACTTCAAGCCCAGAACAAGTGCCAAGTGTCTTTCTGGTCAGACAGGTCTTTTAAAGACCTGTTAAGTGGCATTCAGTGTTATTAGTGAGCTCACTCGTTCTCTCTCTGATCTCCGCAGAGATACACTCCGCAGCTCCTTCCAGCCCCCACTTCCGCAGGATGTGCTGTTGGCTTTTCCGTCAGACCCACAGGCTTTGTGGCTCCACCCCCTCTCCTTCCCCTCTCTCTGCTCACAGGCAGAACGGATGCACCTCCTCTATTACTGAAAACCTTACGTTCCCACGCCTACCCCCACAGCAGCAGTCAATGTTTCTGTATTGGCTTTGTTTCGTGCAGGGAGCCAAAAGTAACTCGCATAGGGAACTGAGTTAACAGACAGAACTCTGCATAAAAGTGCTGCTGAACTGTTCATTTGCGCTTTCAGTGCATTATAGGTGACCACTAGTTGCAGAGAAGTAGTTGGCAACTTATGTGTAAGTTTGGGCATGAAAAATTTTAAATGTCCTCTGAATTTTTTGTGGGGGATGTCTACACAGCCACACAGGGAGGGAGTTTGACTGCCTCCTTGGCACCTTGCCTTGCAATCAAATCGGTGGAAGTAATTTATCCAGGGAGGCAGTGGAAGTTCTAATGATGGTCATTTTCAGAATAGATCAGACTAAACACCTAGTTTGTATATACTGGACTTGTACATGCAGTTGTAGGCTATTCCTTTTTTTTTTTTGGTGTACAGGTCTCACCTCTCCTTGCTTTTAAGAAATTGACCCTCAAAAACAGTTTTTCAAAGTTAAATTCTCTTAGGTGACCATCGTGTATGTTTCTTGCAGCCACAGGTTAGAAGTTTCACATACTTATGTTTGATAGTCTTTCCATTCTTCCTATATTTTTCTTCCTTGTGACTTCTCCGAGGAGAAACTTCTACTAAGGAATTTCCAAATGTTTTCCTTCTTCCTCTTGATGTAGTCAACAGGGGCAATGCAGAATCCAGTCTGTTTATGCTTCATTCCTGAGTTGTTGTTTTCCGTGATAATATTAAAACCAGAAGAGAATAGAACATTTATCATATGAACTATTATAAAGGTTAGACATAAAGTGTACTTGACAAACAAAAAGTAAAGTCTTTCTAGTTGCTTGTGCTGTTTTTTTAATCCATCTTTTGCATTGACCTGGATTTGCTCCTTTAAGATTAACTTTTTAAAGATGATACTATTGGAAGTAAGCAACCAAAAAATCTTGGATGCAAAGCAGATTTGAAGATATGCAGCTTTTACTCTTTCTAAAGGTGATTAAACCAAACACATACCATGCATACCTTGCTATTAAGGAGTCTTTCCAGTAGCAGATGGGACATTCATCAGTTCATGTCACTGCTGCTCATTCTCTGCTTATTGCTCCCTGCAGGTACTCAGCGTGCCAATGCCCGAGCTCCAGCTCCGTACAAAAGAGATTTTGAAGCCAAGCTGAGGAACTTCTACAGGAAGTTGGAGACTAAAGGATATGGACAAGGCCCAGGGAAATTGAAGTATGTTGAAGCACCTCATGGAATTGGATTGCTTTTCAGGCAGCTTGTCTTGCCTTGCACATCTACAAGCTTCTTCCCCTTAGAAGGAATGCAGATGTTACGGTCACCCAGGCATTTCTGGGAATATAAAACCTGTAATAAAAGACCTAATGCCAGCATGTGATTCATAGCAGAGGATACAGCAAGTTCTGAGCACCTCTGTGTTTCCTCCATCTATGTTTTTGTACAGACAATATTAACGATACGGTGCCAAAAAGAGCTTTGGGAAGAGGCCTGCAGAACAGGAGGCATCTGAATTCTTCCATTAGAGTAACTCCAGTGATACAAAATTATATTTTCTTGTATCTTTTTCCACTAAAAAGAATTAGATAGGCTTATCTTTTGTACATCATTGCCTCTATGGATACCACAGTCCTCTTTAGTAAAGAGGATTCATACATTAAATGTTATTAAATTCTAAAGATTGCCTTAAAAAACTGCTAATATTTTTATTTTAGCACTCTGAATGCTAGAGTGCTTGAAGTGAGGTCTTCCCTCCTTCACTTATTTGCTAATAATGTGATTACGTGCTGTTATATTAAGGATTAATATAACACAAGATACTTCCAAAATTTTGTAAATTACCAAGTCTTGTGCTAGTTATCTAACTCATAGCCATGAGGCACTAGAACATGATTTAATAATTTCCTCTATTATAAGAAGGAGGTTTTCTATTTGGTTTTTTTTTTTTTTTTGGTGGTTTTTTTTTTATTTCCTTCAGCCAGTCACTTCCCCTATTTTGCAGAAATTTGTGCAAAGCTCAGACTTCATTCATGTGAACTTGTTACAAGTTTTGCAAAACTGAAATGGGATTAAAATGATATTGTTTAGACAAGTCTAAAGAGGCAAAGGTTGAGCAGTGTCTGCCTAGAACATAATGAAAACATAAACAGTTAGAGCCTTATCTGTGAAAGCTTTGTCCTGGATGCTTGGGCAAATAACTGGTGAGGAGCATTCGCTCCCTGTAAGATCTGTTCCATTTCTTACACCCTTTTTTTTCTGGTCCTTTCTTCCCTGACCTGTTTGCCGTCACACTGTAGATTTTTAAGCGGAACAGCTTTCCATGTGAATGGAAGTTTTCTCTGGGTTGCTTTCCCAGGCACACAGTGCTGAGCTGTTCAAAGCAGGGCCCAGTACAGCTCCACTGCTGCCTGGGTCCTCTTGTTGCCCAGGTACCTGCTCAGTTCCTGGGCTCTCCCCTTGCATGTCCTCGGCAGGATGGCACAGTGCAGACACTGAGCTCTGCAGGGCCAGCAGGGGCTTTGCAGGAGGCTGGAGGTGGGTTCAGCTGCCTTCCTGCAGCAGCAGCTTCCGTCTGACAGGCTCACACAGAAGGCAGTATTTGAATATAAAGCAAGTGAAGTTTCAGGAAACTAATTAAACACACTTTTTTTGGCAGAGGATAACATGTTTAAGTAAGGAGGATTCTTTCAACTCTTATTTTAGATCTTTATGACACTTCCTCACTTTCACAATTTTTCTTTCAGAAGGTACATTGTGTTTTCACATATGATGCTTCAGTGGGGTTTTTTTACAAATTGTCATAACTTCTAGATGTTTTGTACCATCACACACTCAAGGATAGTGTTGGGATGTGTGTTTCTGGGTTTACCATACTGTGATTTTCCATGGTTTTACTTTTTTCCATGTTAAGAGATTGATTTTTAGAGAAAAGATTAGATTCTTGCTCACAGTAAAACTCACTTAAGGGCCCAGCTTTACAAAAGGATTTCAGACTTAATGAAAATGCCAGCTTCAGGACCTTTCCCCTTAAGACTTTAAAGAAGAACCAAGGTAGACAAAACAAAACTACTCTTCTTTGTACAAGGGACATTTTATTGAAATCTAAAGTAGAGCGTTGAAGGAGAAAGATTAACAGGAGCTTCCTGATCTGGATAAAATTATCCAGCAGAAACATGTATCTCTGAAGTCACCCTGTTACTATCCTGCAGTGTAAATAGATGTTTCCAACTGTGGTTCATGTTCACAAATTGCTGTTTCAAAATAATTTTGCCCTTCAGATTAATCATCAGGAGAGATCACTTGCTAGAAGATGCCTTTAACCAGATCATGGGCTACTCAAGAAAAGACCTGCAGAGAAATAAACTCTATGTCACGTTCGTTGGGGAAGAAGGGTGAGTAGAACAGGGAAGTCTTTGTGGTCTGAGAACTGTGTCTTGCAGCTCCTGTTTCACCAGACTTGTTGTCTAGAGTGCAAAGAGGAAGGACTGCAGTCAGGAAATGCCACATACACAAGCCTAGAACATACAGCTGTTCAAGATGGCTTCTTGAGCATTTTGCAATGTAACATACCCTGCCTTTGCAGAAGTAGTGAGTGCTTATGTGAATTTTCCCAATAGTTGGTGTGTGTTTCAGAATGTTGCTGGGAAAGCAAATTAAAAACCAAACAACTTTCTTGTGTTATTCATGTTTCTTTTCTCTCAGTGCTTTTGTGTCTCCAGGGCTTATTAAAAGACAGCTGCTATTTGTTGGAGGGAGAGTGCTTCCAGAGTAGGCTATGGGCTCAGTCCTTGATTTAGCTCCTGTCTGAGACACTGGAAACAGAAAGCCCTCAGTGCTACAGGACGTGCATACTGTGTCTCCAGGCCAGGGCCTGCATCACAAATAAAAGCAACTGGGCTGTTGCCAGTTGTCAAAAAAACCCCAAATATTCCTGACACTTCAAAGTCACATTCAGAGAACACTCAGTCTGTGTCTAATGAAAGTCTAATGTGTTACAGGTTGTGAGATGTGCTTTGCGAAGCAAGATGTGGTTAGATTTCCTTTGCAAGTGAAACTGAAACAAAGCACTATTTGCTGCTTTTGTGTCTTGATTTGTAGCCCCTTTGTCAGGTCTTAAAGCTTACTTGCCTGTTGTTGATAAGATTCATGAATGTGTTTGTAAATACATTCAAACTTTTCTTCCATGATATTCAGAAAACTGCAGCACAGCTCTTGGAATGCCGTAGTGTGTGCTATTGCCATGCAATGTGTGAGTCTGTAAAATGCAAAGTTGTAATAGAAACATCTCTTACAAGATTAGATAAAATTAATATGTCTTTGAAAACCCCTAAATCCTGTTGTTTGTTTAAAGTTCACTCTGAAGCACTTAGTGTTAATAAGGACACAGTGAAGTCTTAAAATAGAGAATGTTGTCAGCTGAGAGCCAAGTGTGGACTTGTTCATATAAATAATATCACCACGCTGTCTGAGGAAAAACTCAGAACTGGAATGGCAAGGCTGGTGCACAATGAGATTATACTGCATTGACAGAGGAGGGTGGGGATGCAGGAGTGAGGCCTGTTTTACACAGCCTCTACCAGCCTTTACTTTCACAGCCACGGCCCCAACTCAGATTTAAAAATGAAAGGGAAATTTTTTAAATCATACATGAGATAGAGATGGATTCAGATACACCATCTCCTTTCATCCGACGTCAGACTTTTGCATTTCACCACTCAGCAACATGCAGAGTGACCTGGAAATGGGGGTGACACATCCTGTCCCCATTATATCCAGCTTTACACAAGACTCTAGCCTTAATGCAAAAGAATTAAGAGCAAAGTCAAATTAAAATGACGTCAATCCTTTATTTACAAATTTGTGTTTTTAATGAAGAAAGGATGTGTGCAAACAGTATTGTTTCATCAGAGATGGTGCAAGGATATTTATCACATCAAACTACTCATTTGGCCAGGTGAAGAAAGACAGGTCAGGGTGGAGGAGAGGAGGAACACTGAAAGTTCATTGTTTCCTATTTGCTCCTCCTTTTTTAAGATTTTAAGTGGGGGTTTGCTTTTGCATTTTTTTTTCCTCTCGGTAAAGAGATGTAAGTCATCAAGTAATGGGTAAGGAAATCCTTACATAATAGAACATTTTAGTAATTATCGATTTATTAGTGTAAGTGGGGCAACTCAGACATGGTTATTGCTGTTCAAGTGATTTCTATCATAAGTCTCATAATGTTTATCTTCCTCAAACCTTCAGTTTCTCCACTCATCAGTTGTGATGCTCATCTAATGGTTTTTATACACTCATAATTCATGTGGTGATACATTACCAAAATTTAGATGGAAAGAATACAGTTCCTTGTTTTTCCTAAGTTCTGTGAACTACTAGGAGAAGCTGCTTTGCATTTAAGAATGGTAAATCTGAAGTATTAATGGTGCTTCCTAGGAGACATGAGTCATGTTGCCAACAACATATTACTCTCCTGAATATCCAAATGCCCCACAGTTGCAGCTGTTGTGTGGTTGCATACCTCTTGTATGAAGTTTTCTCGCCCTTGTGCCAAGCCTTTAATTGTAGGATAAATCTGACTGGCAGTGCAGGACTCTCATGATTGATTTATTTAACATGACTCACAGTAACTGCGTACAAAGGGAGCTGTATGAAATGGCTGATAGTCAAGCACACAGTTTCCTTTCTATCTTAGGATTTCATAGTGTGTCTGATTATCCCAGAAGTTTGCAAGAACCTTCCAGATGACCCTTTACTTGATATTTGTGCCAAGATTAAGATCCAACAGTTGTCCATGGTATCAAACCATTTTTGATTTTTTTTTTTTTGTAATTTGTTGATGGAATCTATCACTTCTTGCCAGGGTAAGGATCTGTTTCAGTACTTCACTGCTGAAGCTTAATAGAAGTGAAATGCTTCCAAGTGACTGAAGGGAAAATGTTTTTTATTCAGCTGGGGAAAGAGGGTTTGTCCTCAGCTTGATAATGGCACTCAGCCTTTACCTTCCTGAGAGCTTCATCCTCAAAAACAACTCTCATTATGGTTGTCTTCTGTAAAAGTTTATGAGCCAAAACATTCCCAGCAGAAGTTCTATGGGAAAGCTGACCTTCTCTGTGGTACTTCTGTCTGTGCATCGTCTTAGTGCTTGAGTCAAATATTAAATCTTTTCTCTATAAAAGATGTATCTTTCTGTCTCTTTGTTAGGGTTATAATATTCTCTGTTCCCCACTGGAAAACCCCTACTTTTCTCCAACTCTAACAGAGCATTAACATCATACTTAACTCATTTCACTGGTGACCTGCAGAATAATGTCACAATTCAGTCTCAGTGCATTGTCAGCAATGAGTTTGTTTATGGTTCAGGAAGAAGGGGTTATTTAGATTCATTAGTACTGGAATCTTGAAATAGGGGGGGGAAAAAGAAAACAACAACAACAACAAAAAAACCAACAAAGGAAGTGCACTCTCCAAAAGACATTTAAGTGCACTCAAGTTTGGAAGACAGACAAGAAAATTTAGACCAAGAAACATAAATCACTGAAGTAGTCTCAGATTATATTGCTAGGGAAAACAGAAATATTATCCTTCAAATTGTCCTGTGGTTGAAAGTCTGCAAAGACAAAATATGACCATTGTCTATTTTCATTGTTAATTTGTCAGATGCAGATAAGTCTGATGTTGGCTCTTTTCATGATTTTCCTCCTCCCCACCCTGGCCACCCCCAATTATTTGGTTATATTCCTGTGGCAAAGAGGCCATTACAGCTGGAGCCAAAGCTTTTTTCTGAGAGCAGCCCACATGGAGGACTTCATTCCAGTCCTCCAAGCTGTTCCATTTTAGAATAGTCCCTTGAGAGTTCTACATACTTTGGCATTAGGCAACCTGCATGGTTAAGGGTTCTGGTTAAAATCTTACGAAATTTTAATCGAAATATAGTGTAAGGAATGTAGATTCAAAAAAGTGTTTCTTACTTCATAGTAATGTCAGGTTTCTCTTTAAAGGTTGGACTACAGTGGACCATCAAGAGAGTTTTTTTTCCTGGTGTCCAGGGAGCTCTTCAATCCATATTATGGTTTGTTTGAATATTCAGCCAATGATACCTACACAGTACAAATAAGTCCCATGTCTGCTTTTGTAGACAATCACCATGAGTGGTAAGAGTTACTTTCTTTTTGTTTTTCAGATACATTTTCTGTTATTCCCACTTGTAGAACAGCTGCTCAAATGTGCTCAGACATGTAACATGGTATCTAGTCTTTTTAACCAGCAGCAAAATAATTGCATTTCTTTAGACTTCCCTGATTTTGGTTTCTCTTGTGGTTTTTAAATGATCTTATTTCTCATAAGGTCAGCAAAATTATGATTTGGAACGTGTACCATGGGATTGTCTCACAGCACAACTCCCTGCATTTCTTGTACATTAGCAGTCATTTCATGAAAGCAATATTAACTTCTTGTGTATTAGGAAAAAAACAAGAAAAAATAGTAACACACTGACTTTTTGTCAGCTAAGGAGATTAAGGGAGATTTCAGGCATGTATTACTGTATTTAATTTGTTTGAGTCTTCCTAAAGAGTACAGAGATCTCCTCAGTGGAAAAACCCTGACATACCTATTGGAAGGAAATCTGTGGTGATGTCTTAATTGGGGGTAGGGGGAAGACTGCTGATCATTCAGCTTTGAAACAGTCTGTACATAGACCCATGCTTCTAAAATAGTTATCGAGGATTTTTGCATAATCTCATTTTCACAATTATAAGCCAGGTTAAATCACCCTCAGTTGATTTAAGCTATGGCATCACCATAAATCTGTAAAGCTGTGCTGTGACTATTAACAGAGAATTCTGCTGTGTAAGTAGTTGGATTACATTAATAGTGGAATGACAACTGCTCATCTCTTTAGAACAGATATGTACTGAGTTATTTTCTGAAAGCCAGTTATGAAGAATGAGTATCAGAGGGGAATTTCATTACTAATTTTACAAATGAACAGAAAATTAACTTATTGGCAGTTCAGTTAATTGAAGCAACCTGCCTGTTGAACTCCAATACTTCAACAGTAAATGGCATAGGCTCTATAGGAAAGGCAGAAGAGCCTGGCAGAGAGGTGAGAGAAAACCTTTATGTGCTATGCAGCTTCTGCCAGCATTTTGTTTTCATGCCTGGCTTCGGCAGTGCTGGACCAGAGACCTTGGGAATGAAGGAGGCATGACCCTGATCTCTTTCAGGGAATGCTGGTTTTGTACAGCCCCAGGGGGAATTCAGAAAATGCAGCTGTGACAAGCAGTTTATGCATGGAAAGGGGAAGGCCCTGCATGTCACATCCCCATCTTGCAAACATTGTACAAGCAGGTATAATAAAGCCCTAATTTTTCCAAGAACAAAAATGTTGTAAAGGATACATAAACAGAAAGTTCAAGAAACATTTTCTTTGAAAACAAACACTAGACTTTAATCTAGTTCTAGAATTGTGGAAGAGTTTTCACAATGGATCTTGATTCTCACGGGAATATTAGCAAAGACCCTCCTGTTTCAAGGTTGCTGTCATTTGGTCTCAACCCTGGCAAACTTCCTCCTTACATATCCAACAAAATGAAGATAATAGGGGAAGAAAGAGAGAGGTGAGACAAGGAGATTTAGATCCTGTTGACATAGGGCTGGAGAGCACTGCAATACATAATAAAATTTTCAGGCACTGTTTGTGAAAATATACATAGAACTCCTTAACCACAGTCAGAAGAGGGAGCAAGGAGCCACTGTAAGCAGGAAAGACAGGCAGCATGAACTGTCAGGCTGGGAAAGTAGAAGAATCTTTGGCCTCTCTATAACATGAAAACAAGTTAATCCTGTAGGGGCGTGAAATGAAAATAGACAGTGGCTCTCATTTTGGGAGATAATGCCTTTATAAAGTGGCTGCTCTAGCAGGGGCTCATTGGGTTAATACGGATTTTACATTTTTGAGCAGTTGTAACTTAGGTATCTGAGGGATTTTCCACACCCTGCAGAATTGCTTTTTTAAATTTTTTTTTTTCCTGTGCCTGACTGAGAATGTTAAAGAAACCCAAGAAATAAACAAAAAATACCACAATTTAGACATAGCTGTCTGATTTAATAATGCTGTTTGGAAATCATGCAAGTTTTGATGACAGAGCTGTGTACCAACCACAAAGTTTCAGTATCACAACTGTAACTCTTTCTCTTCCAGGTTCAGGTTTAGTGGTCGAATTCTTGGTCTTGCTCTGATACATCAGTATTTGCTGGATGCCTTTTTTACAAGACCCTTTTATAAAGCCCTCCTCCGAATGTGAGTAGCATTGTTCTATCTCCTCTTTTGTTTGGTGCCTTCCCCATCAATGGTGCCATTTTGTGTATGGATTATTTATGATGTTTGATTGACAAAGGAGACAGGCCACTATTTCCAACTTAATAAATTGATTTCAATTCATGAATTTTTTGAAAAATTTCCTTGTTTCCACTACCTCAGAATGTTGTTTCTGATCAGTATGAGAACCTCATGTTTTGTTTTAGCCCTGTAACCAGCTTTCTTCCACAAAATCTTAGATTTGAAGATGTACAATGAAATGCTGTGGGCTTGTTCCAAATATTAATAGAGTTCTTATTCATTTGTCACGTAGTGACTCACAGGATAAGATATGAATCACTTCATAACTTAGACTGCACCATCCATTCTCAGAGGTAGACTGATTGTTGGCAATCTCCATTTTGAGGAGCTGTACTTTGATATACTTCAGACTTGGTTTCCAGAACTACTGCTTCTGTTCTGGCTGAAACAATGAGAGCTGTGCTTGCTCAGCGTGTCTGGAACCTAAGACATAATGAGCTTAAGGTGCTTTACTTTTTATTTGAAAGCTGGTTTTGAGAAGTCTGGAAGCATTTTTTTTCCTATAAAACATTGCATGTTCGAGTAGTGGGGAGTAATTCATCCATTCCTACTGCACATATATTTTAAAAATACCTAAATGCTAGCAGCATCATTTTAGTAAGAATGAGGATTTACCCCAGGTGGACTTTGTGTGGCTGCCAAATTAAGTTGTTTAACTTGGTGATTCTCTAAACAGTAAAATTAAATATGAGGGGCAGCCACCTTTGTACACAGCCTAAGTCACGCAACTTCCCCATCCCAGCCCTGAACTTTTGCTTTACTCAGAACTGATGAGCCATCCAGACTGTCTCTGCAGATGGGACATGATGCCCAATCCATCAGCTTTGATGTTACAGGGGCTGTTCCTGCAGGATGTCACTTAAAACTTCTTGAGCATCCAGCTGCAAGTGCAGGGCTTACTTCTGGCTTTATGCTGACCAGGAATGAAGCAGGCAGGTAACCCCGCACCTTGCTTAATGAATAGCCCCACTGTCCTGTTTCACAGGAAAGGATTTAAGGAGTTAAGAAGAAGGGCAGAAATTGCCACCACGGTATTAAATGTTACTAACAGATGACATGTCCAAAGCTTGGAATAGTAACTGTTAAAGACAGCAAGGGACAGTTGGCTTACAAGCTGGATTTGTAAAACAAGGATAAGATAAGGGAAAGTATGGCAAAAGGTAAAAAGGTTTTTCTGTGGTAAGCTTGATGTCTAAGATGATGAGAGATGAGGCAGTGTAGCCACGTAAACAAAAAGGACACTGGTTGCTTGTTAAAAAATCTTACAATTGCTTTTATTATTTGAGTTTTTTATCTCTGTAATGTATGTATGTTCATAATTCCTAAATATGCTTCACAGGAAACAGGGGGCAGACTCACCATAAGCTTCGTGTCTTCAAATTAAATTCTGGACTTTTGTATATTTACAGAATTACTTTGTGTTACACAGTGCCTGCAGTTACCAGGCAAATAAACAGAGATTTGAAGTCTTTATTAATGAGTTGTCTTTACTGATGTTTCTCTTGGCTCCCATTCACAGTCTGTTTTTCAGGACTGTCCTAGCTGAATTTAGTTACTGAGCACAGGCTGCAGCCATCATCTGTATTTGTGTGTTTTCTTCTTCTTTCTTCTGTTAGACTCTGTGACCTGAGTGACCTGGAATATCTGGACGAGGAGTTTCACCAGAGTTTGCAGTGGATGAAAGACAATGATATACACGATATCCTAGATCTCACATTTACTGTAAATGAAGAAGTTTTTGGGCAGGTGTGCAAGTTTCTTAATTTCCTTGGTGCATTCTACTGTTAGATAAACATTTATTTGGACAGAAGAATGAGTGTCCCTGCATGCTGCTTTGAACTTGTATTTAAAAAATTCCGGCTGGGGAAACCAATGTTGAAATCTAGGGAGGAATTATTTGTACCTGCTCAAACGCGTTTTTCTGGTCAAGGAGATTTTCTGGAGAGTATCTGAAATACCAGACTTTAGGATTGCTTTGCTGGAGGTAGTTTACTTGAATTTAATTGCAGCCAAGTTGCCATTCAAAGGTATTACAACACCTTTGTTAAGGTATTATTCTGAAAACTTCACTACTTTAGTCACTGTAAAGATTGTTTCTTCTTCTCAACTTATTCTTACTACTAATTATGAAGGTTCCTCAGGCTAAATGGAATTTAAAATATTATTAAAAGATTATTTTTGTATGTTCTCTTACTTTACATATTCCATTTTGCTAAAGTCAGGCTTGGTTAGTGATTCTGAGGAATTACTTCAAGTTAAAAATTTAAATTACTACAATTCCTGCTGTTGCCTTTATAATAACTGTGTTGTCACTTGGTCTTTTTTTTTCCTAAGATCACAGAACGGGAGCTAAAACCAGGAGGTGCCAATATCCCAGTCACTGAAAAAAACAAGAAAGAATACATAGAAAGGATGGTGAAATGGAGAATTGAGAGAGGAGTTGTACAACAAACAGAAAGTCTAGTTCGTGGTTTCTATGAGGTAAAAGCTCCAAAATTAAATTTACTTTCTTTCTCCTTCCAAAATATTTTTCTCCTTGTATACATTTCCTAAGTATGGGGTCCCAAATATAATCAGAAGTGCCTTTGCAGATACTGGAAGAAGGGGGAGGGGGTAAATGTTTTTTTTTTTGTGATTTATGTAAAGACTATGGTTATGTATTTTCTTTGTACTGGACAATACTCTCGATCACTGTATGATTAACACTGAATCCTTGCTCTGTTTCTGCATTGGGTCTCTGAGACTTGTTTGTTTAAAAAGAAAAAGCCTGAATTATATTTGTGACAGAAATGATACCTGGTAAATACCTTAGTAGCAGACTTTATGGGGAGGCACAAATCAGTACAGGAAGAAATGCTGCTATGCATTTTATTTCCTTTCACAGGTGGTTGATGCAAGACTGGTGTCTGTATTTGATGCCAGAGAACTGGAACTGGTTATAGCTGGAACAGCAGAAATTGACTTGAGTGATTGGAGAAATAATACAGAGTACAGAGGAGGTAACTTCAATTTTGACTTGTTCAGTGAGCGTGTCGGGGGCTCTGGAACTACCCAGTTTGCAAGACAGTAAAGAACCATCCCATGAGATACATTTATAGTAACTTCGGAACTTCTCTGGTTAAGTTAGTGTTAGGAGAAGGTAATTTGTCCATTTTAGTTTGCTTCATTGCATCCCCATGCAGCCCTTCCATGGCTGTTCTTGCCCAGACAGCACAACAGAACACTCTTCTCCACAGAAAGTACCGTGCTCAGCTGCACACTGGTATCACCCAGACTTGGGAGAAAAATGGAAATGGGAACCATTCTTAGTCAGATACTCCTCTTTTTTTTACGCACTCAAAGTCCTCAGGAAATTAGAAGCAATCCCAGTAACTGCAGGCTGGTAGTTGAGATAATTTGAGAACAACAGAAGATTTGGGAACTGTGAGATACTGTGAGAGTGATGGTTGCAGCGTCATCTGTAGCTTTGGATAGATAAATAGCACAGCATGGGAATATTTCAAGAATTGGCATTCCTGTTAGTGACTGATTAATGGAAGAAATGCTTGCATAAGGGATCTCACTTCTTGTCGTAGTGTATTCATTCTCTGCCTTTAGGATTTTTAAGCATTTTGCGAGTATTTTTCTCTCACCTCCTGCCTTTTGCTGCAATTGGATAAAGAATATGGCACTATTGTGACTAGGGCCAAACTAGGCAAAGCTTACTAACTAGTCTCTCCCCTACTTCCATAGCACATAAAAGTATAAAGCTCTTGTTGCTTTACCAGGTTATCATGACAATCACATCGTAATTCGGTGGTTCTGGGCTGCTGTGGAAAGGTTCAACAATGAACAGCGACTAAGACTTTTACAGGTAAGAAATCAGCTGATCTGTGTAAAAATAGCGTATATCATTAAAATTTGATGCTACACTAGTTCCATCCTGGTTTATGATACCCAGAAATTATGGTGATGTTTGCTAGTGGGAGCAACCTGCGTCAGAGGCTAAATGTAATCATTTCAAGTGACTGAAGCTCACAGCTATTTTTATAGACTTCTAAGTTAAAAAATACATTTAAGATACAATGGTTGATGTCAATAATCTTTTAATATTGTTTGATTAAAAGTACATTAAGACTCCCAAAGACAGAAAAGGAAGACTGTGTAATTGGTTATATCATTATGTAGAAATGTTAATGGTATCTATACAGCTTAGGAAGGAGAAAGCTTAATATGGAAGTTCAAGGCCTTGAATTAGAAAATAATGCTGGAAACCTTGAAGTCAGTCCAAGTCCATTTTCACTAAACCTGCAGGTTCCAGTCACCCTGCTGCTGAACGACAAAATATCTTAACAGAAGAATATGTATACACGTGGGTTATTGAGTTAAATTTTTTAAGTTCAGGTTACATCCATCCTATCTGTAAAGAAACAGACAAACCTCCACTGCAAACCATACCGTGTTCTTGATCTAATATGAAATCCACTGTTTTTAACAATTCAGAATTTGTCAATTCTGATCACTGAATTATGAAGAATTGTCTTTTCTGAATCTGTTTAAGTATTTTAAAAAGGCCTGTAAAAGGCAGTGTGGGTCATCTCATTTGATGGAGAGACAGAAATGTCTGCTTGCATGTTCCTATCACATCTGTTAGTCACAAGTTTTTATAAAATCCACGTCATTGCAAATTAAGTAGTCTCTGATCTGTCAAAAGCTATGTTTGATCTGTTCCTGACAGGTTGTAAATAAAACTGCTCACCAGACAATATTTCAGCAAATGTTAGTGGACATTCTACTTTACCTTCAGAATTTAGTCCTTTTCTTACAGTAGTTAAATCTGGTTTATAAAGCTATGGAAATCCACATAGCCAGAAAAGCATAACACGAACCCACCAGACATTACTACTTTTGTATTAATTCCTTTTAATGCAGGAAACGGCAGCAAAAAACTCACTTAGGCTTAAGTCTGAGTAATTGGATACTGATAGTGTGTTATTCTACAGTATTTATGCAGCAGAAAACCTTTGGAGGAAATTAATCTGCTAAGTTGCCTCTTCTAGAGCCCTGCCAGGAAATGGTCTGTTTGCCCTTAGTCTCCACGTAAAGCAGCATTTATTGCTTGTGCCTCACGAATTTCCTTGCTTTGCAAATGCTTTTCCATAAGGGCTTGGGCTGTGGTGGATGTGCTGGTGTCAGAGCGTCTCAGCCACCCCGTGTGTGCAGGCCCTGTGCTGATGTGTGTCTGTGCTGGCAGTTTGTTACAGGCACGTCCAGCATTCCCTACGAAGGCTTTGCCTCTCTCCGCGGGAGCAATGGGCCCAGGCGCTTCTGTGTGGAGAAGTGGGGGAAGATCACTGCCCTTCCAAGGTACAGCTCTGTGGGCACTAATGCCAGGGTGCCTCACAGTGTCACTCACTGGGGTAACAGATAAGCTGTTTGACAAACATTAACAGGCTTTAACTGAATATGCAAATACACCTTCCCTTACATGAAAATTTCCTTCCCCGTTGTTGCAGTGTCTAATGCATCCATTTTGGTTTGAACTCAGGTTTGGTCTCTTAAGATGGACAAGGCGGTGTAACTGAGGCTGACATCCATATTGTAGTGTTTTTCTCATGGAAAATTATATTAGAATGACAGCTACTTCTGACTTTTTTTGTTGCATTTGATTGAATGTGCAAGTATTTATTTACTGAACATGCAGTTCACAAGTTAGGAGCAAAAATTAATATGAATTAAAATGAAATAGCACTTGTGACTGTGTCTGACTGAAAGCTACTATCATATTTTTTGCATCAGACACAGGCTTTATAGTATAGTTTAGTGATACAATTTTTATGCTTGGTCTGATGTCAAGTGTTAACAAATACTGAAGAGGCAAGTTGTGAGTGCAGAATAGGCGGGAGGGAGTCATTTCACTTGAGGAGCAGCAAGAGGGGCAAGAGAAGGTGAGGATTTCAAAGAGAACAAGTAGGATCAATTGAAATAGCTGAAGAGGGTAAAGGAACAGCATGAGAGTCTAAGATATGAAAGCAGGAGTTGAGTTGTACAAGCCCTTGCAATTTATATTGGATAGGGCAGGTTTAGAGGAGTAGGATGACAAGATTAAAAAAAAAAGGTTTTTCTAAACTTTCCAATTTTTAGAGGAGAAAGAAGAGTTCTCTTCAAAGGACCATGGTGACAATGCCAGGACTAGACTAATAACATGTGAATAATGGAAAAAACACCTTCAGCTTGGTTTCTTCATTGACAAAAAATGACAGGTTCTTGTCTTGTCTCTGCTGTGATCAGACTGATAGCTGGGAGATTTTCTTTCACCCAGCTCTGTAATTCTGCAGCCTCTAGAATGGGTTAAGAGTGGTTAGACACAGATTAGTGTGTAGAGCGTGGGCAACCTAACTCTACTTAATCAGACCTCAGCTTTAGTACACCATGTACAGCCTCTGGAGGCAGCTTTGGGCTGGGCTGATCCAGGGAGGAAACGCAACCCTAATCTTAGCCCACTCCTCATAAACAAGATGCCTCAGGAATAACTTGCATTCAGAGTCTCATGTTACACACAGGGTGGCTGTCAGAGACACAGTGAGTCTCTCTGACCAACAAACTGTAGGTTTTTCCTCCAGCACAAGGTCAGAAGCAGAGACAGCTCTTGGGTTGGCTCCTGTCATCAGAACTGCATGGAGGTCATGGACACAGAAGTGGTGCTGTGAAATCCACAGGCACAGCAAGTGGCCTTTAAACAGAGCTATCTTCCCTGTTTACAGCACAAATGAGAGCCAGGCAACTGAGGATTAAAGAAATCCAAATCCTGAAAATTGCTATTTCAAATCAAATGCGACATCTTTTGCGGGCCTAGTAGTATCTTGTAGTCCAGTAAGTCTACTTTACAGTTTGATTATGATTGGCCCATGGACTGGCTTTGGTTGTGTTTACAAAGAAAAGGTTGTGACTTTTAAAAAAATAATTTCTGAGTTCAAAATTCAAGATTTTTCTTTTTTTTTTGTGAGTTTAAGTAAGAAAAGAGATTGTGTGAGTTTTTCCATATATTCTCTGAAGCTGAAATTCCTGGTGCTTGCAAGCAGCTTGCAGCATGGAAACGGTCAGGATCCTGCCAGAACAGGATGTTCAGAATTTCCTCTGGAAAGGCTATGCAGAGCCTTGGTTGTAATAAACTTTAGAATAAAACTGCTTCCTAAAGTGCAATATGGGGAAACATGCTGAGAATCTTGCTATCATAGGCTGTTCATCAAGTGTAGGGGAAATGCCAGCTCCTCACATTTAAGAGATTGTAGCATTCGTTGAAATTTCACTTATGTTTCCCTTGGTTAGGAAACATTTGATTTTTGTCTCTCTGGATAATTTTTACCATACAAATGTGAGAATTAAATTAAAAACAACTGTGTGTGACAAACATCTACAGTCATCGTGAGCAAGCAGTTCCTGGTATTCACACATGGGGAACCTTGACCTCATAAAAAATGAAACATCTTCCATGTTAGTGCTTAAATGGGTTAAGCCCCAAGCCAAAAGTACTGGTGGCATTTTTACATGTGTAGTTCTTGGGTGCAGTGCAGCTTCAGCCTGGGTCTCTCCAGCCTCAGAGACTCCCTGTGCAAACACTGGGTACTGCTGGCTTGGAGGTAACACATCGGTAACTACGACCCCAAGTAGCAACTTTAAAGAGGTTTCCAAACAAGCCCAGCATGTGCAAACACATCGCTGGATCTGCTGGGAATGCTGCCCTAGGACTCTGTGACTTAACTGATTCTCAGATAACTAAAGCATTTATGTTAAGGCACCATCACTCACTCCCAGCAGTGTTGTACTTTGCAAATTGCCCTCTTAGCAGGAGTGCCTGTGAAATTTGATAGTTTGCTCAGTGTGAGGGTGGCAAATGTGAGGCTTTAAAAAGTCAGTGGACTTTGTTTCTTCCTCTGTTTCTAAAAACACTACTGCAGTGCTGAAAATATGTAAGAGTACCCATCCCCATCTCTTCTTCCTGATCTGAGACACAAAGGGCAGCTAGGATAGTCACTTAGGTATGTGACTGTGGCCTAAGCAGCTGTGAATGTAAACATGAAAGTTTTCACTAGATGTTTGCCTAGTTCCCACTGTTCTGACTGCTGTGTAATCAGTTCTGCTGAATCCAAATAGTGAGATTTCTGTGAGGCACATGCCAGCTTGCCCAGCTTGTATTGCTGTCTTTCACACTAACTAGGTAGCATGTAAAATGCCCTGAAAAGATTGATTATTATGGGTCTAGCTACCCCAATGCCACTTCCACTTCCTTCTTTTGCACTGTATTGCAGATTAGACTAAGCTACAGGAGGGACTGTTACTCTTTCAATTCATTCCCATGCTGAGAAATTGATTCCAGATTTATTGCTGCACATTATTTATTCATGCATGTGATGATTCACTTGAAAACGATATTTATGTCTGACTACTGAATTTTAAGCCTAAGTCACCCTCTTTTACTAAGGTAATCAAAATGAAAGGGAGAGTAATTGGGAATCTGACAATCTAGACTTCAGAAATGAAGATGGTTTTTCATTTTGTCATAAGATACGAGCCCAGGAAGATCAACAGTCAGTGCCCATGTGGTTTGAAATGTTGGAATGGGAAAATACTACCCAGAAGGAAAAAATGCTTTCTTCTCAAGGACTTAGGAAGTTGTTTGCTGGGGTTAGAAAAGCATACATTGCTTGCAAAGACAAAGCTCTTGTTTTTGTCTTTTTTAATTACTTGGTTTTCTGCAGTAAGTGATTCCATTTTCAAAATTGCCCTCAAAATAAGATAAAACTCAGTTCTTTTAATAAATGTAAACAACATGCTGGCTTACTATTAAACCAGTTTGTAATGAATCCCTTGCTAATTATATACTGTGTCTTTTATAATTTGTGGTTTTACAGCCCACACAGCATGATCCAGAGTTCTAATGAGTGGCTGTCAGCCCCATGCAGCAGAAGCTTGTGGTTAGGCTCTTAATCGCCTAAGAGTCTTCAGTGCTCTACAGTGAATCCAAGGGATTACTGAGTTCCATTTGCTGCTGGGCTTAAATTGGTCTTTTTCTTCAAAAGAAAATATTTTCAATTTTTTTTTAAGTACTCTGCAGGAAATGGAATAATTTAATCTATATCACAGATATTATTTTATAAGGTTTTTGGGAAGGCAAAGGAGGAGTTTAAAGAAAGCTTTCCTCCAGGAGCCTTGGAGAGATGGCTGGGTGCAGAAATTTTACCAGGCTCCTGGAATACAGGGTGGGGAAATGCCATCTGTGCTACACAGCATGTAGCAGCAGTGTCCTTCTAAGGGTACTGTGTTTGGGGAGGGTGCTAGGTTTTTTTAAGTGATTGCATATTTGGTGTTTGGACCATGTTTATAATAATAGTGTGACCTTGTGTGCTGTGTACACACATCTTCAGCCTGATATTTTTATGACACTACAAGGCTGTAACTGAGTGTTTCAGCTTCAGTGAGGGTTTGTAATGGACTCTTAGGGTTTTTGACAAGAGAGATTAACCCACTTCACTCCATGTTCCATTCCCATAGCTGGGAGCTGAGAGCCACTTAAAGTGGCAATTAATTAATCTGCTCACATAGAAGGCAGCACTTTCTGGCTCCGAGGAAGTCTGTACAGGTCTGTGGCAGACACTTGGATTTCTGGGACTGGTTAGGTTAAATGAGGAGTTGCATTTACTGCGAGGAGGGAGCTTGTTCAGTCCTTCCATTAACATGTCACATATTTACACTTAATACAGATCGTAGTGATGAAGGGCAGGGCACTGCAGGAGGAGTTTGGTTTTCAGCTGGATTGTATTTAAATAAGTAACTGTATGATGCATTTTATTGCAAAAGAATGAAGTATTTTTAAACAGAAACCTGCCAAAATACAAAAATCAGTCTAAAATGCCTCTTCTGGTCTCTCTTTGCATCATCTCATCCTCAAGAACCCATCACATTAATAGTTACCTTATCTATTTCATTAGAGCAGGCTCGTCCACCACAGTGTTTTAGAAAGTACCATCCTTAGCATGCCCTGAGGTCAGGCAATGATATCCATGATTCTACTATGAAGAGAAACCTTGCTATCTGCCTTTTCATTCCCTGGAAGAGGTTTTGAGAAACAGTTCCAAGTGTGTCAACAAACTTGAGGTAGATGGACTTAAAAAACTGAGAAATAAATTGCATGGTTGCCCTCTTAAGAAAGCAGGGTGGTTGCTAGAGGTTCATGCATGGTTTTGTGTAATTCCAAAAGCTGCTGGCCTGTAGCAGCAGGGCAGATATGTCCATTGAGAGTATCAGCACAAGCAGTAACATCCCAAGAACACCATCCATATGCCAAGGAAATAGTAGAAGGAAGAGCATCTAATTTGTCTGGCCTTTACTACTGTGGGATTGTTTCCTGTGTATCTGGAGATGTATGGAAATACCTTGTTTATCATTACAAATACAGTATTCAAGTATCATCTGTACAGAAAAGAAAGACTACATCTCAGAAGATACATTTAAAGCCAAGATTTCAGACCAGACTGTTTGAATTGTACCATGCCAAACCTTTTTTTTTTTTTTCTCATGCACATTTGATGGATAAAATTTATCCCATGCCTTTTGGACTGTCAGTGTGTTTCTAAAGACCTTCATAAGTGCTTCTTACCGGCTTATTTTAATGAGGAGAAAGTAGATTAAACCTCACTACCTGTTCAATTGGAAAACATCATTTGACAGAACAAAGTCTTCTAAAAGAATACTATCTGCCCATCTCTATTCAAGCACATACCAGTCTCTGTGTTCTCTTTTGAACTTTTCAAATAATGCACTTCTTCACCTCCTCTCTCTTTTTCCCCTCAGGGCTCACACTTGTTTCAATCGTCTGGACCTCCCCCCTTACCCATCATTCTCTATGTTATATGAAAAACTGTTGACAGCAGTAGAAGAGACAAGTACTTTTGGACTTGAGTGATACACAAACCACAGTGCCCAGCTCATTGGACTTTTGTGGATCTGTCTTCTCGAGGAATGAATGAACTTTTGTATTGGATTTCCTAGAGGAAAATTGTTTCATGGTGCAATTCAAATAATGAGGTTCCACGAAGGAGCTTGTGAAGCAATTAAAATGCATTGTGGTAGTGGCAGAATTCTCGACAGTGAAACTAGACTGTGCCTGGTGTGCAGGGAAAGCCAAGTCTTGCGATCCATGGGTTTTTGGGAAGGCTAAACTTCTTAAGTTTGTGTTCTGAGCAAACCAGAAACATGATGCCATGTTGTGATCCATCTGGCTACTGCAAAACTGACATGTACCCAAGAATGGGATTTCATCAAAGTTGTTGAATAGAAAATTCAAGTCAAAATGTGAAATCATTCAGCCCCTTACCTACCCAGTAAATTGTCAAAAAAACATACAACCAAACCTTTTTAAATTCTTTTTTTTAAATTCATGAAGGTACATTACTTTATGCCATATATTATAACAGCATATTCAACACTTGCTTTACCTAAGACTACGAGTGCCTGCATGGGGAGCAACATAGAGCTCAAGTTCCTGGGGCAGAAGTGAGTTGGAAGGAAAGTCAGCAACAAAGGATGTAACAACAACGGCTTGTGCATTGAGGAGGTTTGTGGAAATACATTTGCCAGTGGTGTGTGTGACAAAATATGAGCTGTTACAATGAACTTAATAACTTAATAAGACTTGATTTTATGCTTTATACTGCATGGAAACTATTTTAAGAAGAAACTAGCAATTTATCACAGCATATCAGGAAAAAACCCTAACACAGTGACTTCTGTTTATTTTTTATAGGTTCATTATATTATGTTTCTTAGAGTGTAAATGGGAAACAAGCAAACAAAAGTGTTACTTCTGTTTTGTCACTTTCCATGCTTGAACAGACATTCTGCTAGTGTTTATTCTTTAAGCACTCTCCAGGGAAAAAAATGCCTTTTATTTTTATAAGAGTAAAAAAACTCCCGAAAATATTTTGCACTGAATGTACCAAAGTTGAAGGGACATTATGATCTGACTGATAGCAAATTGCATCACTATCAAATATCTATAAAAATGCATAGGAACCAGGCTTTCTTCACAGTGCCATGTCTATAGATATCAGGACTGTGCACATAAGTAATAATTTTATAATACTATATGTGATATTGTAATATGCATTTATTTTAAATGCATCCGGGTCATTTTTCATGCATTGGATTAAGGCAGTGGAGTTTAATACAGATATTTCATATGCTCCCCACAACTTTTTATTTGTACAGCACCATAAAACTCTAGCTCATTTGGAAAACCATGAATAACTTCTTTAAGGTGAGCCACTGGTCATAATGCCACTGTCCTGTATCAGTGAACACCTACAAGATGTAAACTGTTCGTAGTGTCCAAGCTTGTATTTTCACTGATAAATGGTTTTCTTATCAAATGTTATTTGAAGCAGTTTTTATGGCATATCAAACACTGCATGGACACCAATTTCTTTATGCTTAATTTTGCTGAAATACACAAGGCTTGCTCGCATCTATTTTTGGTACCTTTCCTCCAGATGGTCTTGTGGAACACTTGTGCAGCTGCGCCCCATTCTTGCACAGCTGCTGTCACGCACTGCATCCACCACATTTTAAAATTCCAGAAGTTGCACTGGGATACTGGATGACAGGAACAGGAATCTAACTCTGTGCTAGCCCTTTTGGTAGCACCGCAGCACAGCAAGCCCTGTTCTGTGGGAGCTTTTGAAGCAACGTTCTCACTCTGGAGGCTCTTGAAGGGGCATCGGAGGGAGGCGTCCTGCTTGTTCTTGTGGGAGGTTTTTTCCAGCGGAGGCAAACATCCCTGGAGAAGTCGTCAGCAGAGGCTGCCAGTCCACCCTCCAAGGCACAAGGCAGCTGCAGCTGTGGTGGTGACTGAGAAAACCCTTCAGACTTACTGAGGAAATGTCACATGTGCAAAGGAAAAGCAAAATCAGAGGGAAAGCATTATTTTATTTCAAGAATAATTGAGCTTCTGCATGACATCTGGGACTCTCTTAAGTAACTTAGGTTTTCTTAGGCTACTTCTGGCTGGTATGAAGTAGCAAAGAAAAATCCAAACACACCACCCTGTTCTACACATATATTTATCAGTCTTTGCTAAGATTGCATGTCACGGGTCCTAATGCACATTTTTTTTCAGAACACGAATGAGCAGTAGGCAAACTGACTTTTCAGCAGGTCACTCCAGCATGGCTCATGTTTCATATGATCCATCCACTGAGTAGCTAAAACTCTGGCACTCGGAGCAGAATGCAACTTCTGATTGGTTGAAGGACTACAGAATTTTCATTTTACAATACTGTGTTATCTGTGGTCTTAAAAAAGAGATTTCCCAGGTGGAAACTGTATCTACAAGTTTTGAACCAGATACTCTTTGGAATGAAAAGTTTAAATATTTGGCACAAAGTAAGTTTATACTAGTTTGCCTTTTAAGTTATGCTTTTGTACAAAACTAAAACAATAAATGCATCTTGTCAATTTTTATTTAAATATATCTACTGCACCCATTTGTTCTGTATTTATGCATGTAAAAATAATTGAAATTAGCCATGATGATTTGGTATTCTGTAAAGATGTGACAGGGTCACCAGTGGGGCAGCTGTCAGTTAGAAAATAGATTAAAAAAAAAAAATACAGAATCTTTGTAGCATTAAACCCAAGAGAGACTAAGAAGAAGCTGCTGCTTCCTCCTCTGCTGCCAACATCCCCTGGGGGACTCTAGAAAAGTGCTGTGTGAAGGCTGAGGTGTCAGCTGGGTACAGCTCCCTGTGCTGCCTCGAGCACTTGGCTCTTTGTGATGGTGTAAGTGATGCTGCTGCTCTGAAGGGATTAGCAAGGAGGGAGTATAGGAAAGGAAGTTTTATCTTAGTCAAATACCCACATCTCCTGGCAACTGCTTGGAATGTGCTCCCTTTGGTTTTGGAAGCCATTCCCATTAAATGTGTCCCAAGTGAAAGGCAGATTTCATGTCCTGCAGCTGACTGCACCAGGCGACCACGATGCTACTGCTTATGACACAGTGTAGCAGGGGTGAGGGTCCACACAGAGAAAGGCTGGGAGTTTCCAAACCTCTGTATCTCCTCAGAGCTTTTCTGGATGGTGCTAAGGAGCTTTGCATTTAGGAAGAAAAAAAGTAGACAAAAGAATCCCTTCAGCCAGTGAGAGCTCGTACTAACTTAACCTGCAGCATCTCCATCACACAGAGGCTGGTAGGGGACGTCCCTGCAGGAATTTAAGTGAGGTGCGCATGTTTTCTGCTCTGCTGGGAAGTGGAGCCACACATCACCGGCCAAAAAGCAGCTCCCAGGTCAGTGCAGCCTGGGCAGGCTGGCAGTAGAGTGGCCTCTGTCCCCTGCACCCCAGGGCCAGGCTGCCTCTTCCCAGGTCCCAGCAGCCCAGCCCAGCAGAGGTGTGCTTTGCTCACCTGGCACTGCTGGCAGTCAGGTTATAGCCAGAACACTCCAGAAAAGCTTGGAATCAGTGAAGTTGTGCAGTGTGGCACCTGCTGTAGCAAGCAGTCACCCATTGAGAGTCTGCAGGCCAGCAGCTGTGAGGGGAGCAGTGCCTTTGCCCACAGCAGGCAGGGGACAGCCATCCGCCACCTCTGTCACACCACCAGCAGCACCTGGCAAGGCAGGACAGGAAAGCCTTTCAATCCAGACCTTTCTCCCCACTCCCTCCCAGTCTGCTGTTTTTCCTCGGTATTCATCAAATATTTGCCTCCTTTTGCTTTTGAATATCATTTTCATTATCCTTGTACTGACCCTACCATAAAAAATGTTAATATGGCTTAGAGAGTATGTGGGGTGAACTCTCCTGCATTCACAGGCCTGCTCTTGGGCACCACATGAGCTCCACATGGCAGCAGTTAACCCTGGGTCACACAGGGGGTGGGGAATATCTGTAATCTTCGGGGAAACTGAAAATCTAGGCAGCAGCATCCTGGCATGACATCACACAAAGCTTCTGGCAGGAGTTGGACTGGCAGAGCACTGGACTGGTAGTTTGCTCAGTTTAAAATTATAGGAAAGAGAAGAGGTTTGTGGTTTCTTATGTATTTTGAATCCTTTAAAAAAGTTAAACAACAGAAAAAAATTCCTTCTGCAACATTTGCAATGGTATCATCTGGTTGTTAAATGTAATCTCAGCAATAGTTATTGCAGATGTTTACTGAGTTTCTGCAGTGGTAGCTGCAGAGTTTTATGGAGGTATCTGAAGCACTGTCTCTGGACTGAGGGAATCCCTGCTCACACCAGGGGAATCTGCAGCAGCTGTGTTCGAATGGCCAGTGTAAGTTCATTTCCTGTAGCATGAAGCAAGTTACTTCTTTTCAGTGAATGAAACTAATCTGCATTAAATTATACTAATAGTGTTGTTTTTCCTGCCACTGTTTTTATGTGGAGGGTTAATTTATTCCTGTTAGCACTAATGGGAATTGAGCAGAAGGTTGGTCTCCAGTCATAAGATTGCAGATGCAGCTTTCATCTACTGTTGCTTCCCCTTCTCATCCTTTTCTCTCTGGGCAAGCAATTGAACTCCAAGCAAAATTTCAGAAGAATTACTCAAAGCTGGCTTCTTAAACTGTTTGTGTTTTGGCTCAATTACGTGCAATAAAACAGAAATGCAGAAATGCTATGGGTCCACTGGCTCATCAGTTTAGGTAAAAAATTATTTACAACTTTGTTAGGGCAACCACAGTGCTGTTGGACTAGTCTAACCTTCTGCCTAAATATTTTACAATAAAAAAGAAATTGGGAGGTTGAATTTGAAATTACTTGTTTGCTGGAAAACTAAATATACATTAGGTAGATAGCAGAGGAAAAGAAGAACTTAACTGTAAAGCCAGTATAACCCACTTTTGTTAACAGTATGCAAAATTACAATGCTGGCCCTCCAAACACAGAATTTTCACAATGAAAGATGGTTTCTATTTTGCATGTCTTCCAGATAGACCATAAACTTCATAGTGCTTCTGTTCAGTTTTAGACTGACTAGTTCTGGCACTAGGCTACTACTATTTAGGATGTTCGTTGCTATGAAAAGTTTTTCATTTAAACATTTTTAGTATTTTTAAAAATAATTTTAGTGAAAGAAAGGTATTGTTCAGGTTGAAACTTCCTTTAGGGCTTTACTTCATAGGCTTTGCTCAGAGCCATATTATGCTGTAGGTATTTTAAGGTAAAGGAATGATTATTTGATAATTCTGTTTTGTATGACTGACCTGCTATCCACTGTTTAGAAAGGTTCCTCCTGATTGTAGGTAAAAGGATGATACTCAAGGACTCCTGGAATGGTTACAATCCATTGAAGTATCTGTATGTATTCAAAATGCATTTAAAAATACCTCCTGGGTACTATGTGAAATAATTGCTACACTCATTGATTAGCCCTTTCTAAATCGATAATTCAAAATTTGAACTTGTTTCCTTTCAGATTACACTGCAGAATAATTATAATAAAATTTTAACTAGAGAGGTATTCCGACAGATATCTCAAAGCTATGATGAATATGAAAGGGAGCCGAGCTATACTGCTTTCATTACCTCCACCCGTTACAAAACTTCTCAATAATGAAACTTTATCTTTTGGGTTTCAGTTGTTTCTTGTTTTCAGAACTTTCAGAAACTTCTCACTCAGCCTGTATTAGGAAAAGCCTTGCCTACTTAGAGCCTTTTGCTGAGCACTCAGGAGGTGTATTGTTCAACTAATTTAACATACTTTTGTGCTGACATCAATGTAATTAGCTTTTAAATCTATAGACCTACGGAACTCCATAGGACTCTGGTCTGCCTTATTCTGGGCTGCCTTCCAAAGGCCATCCATCCTCTCCCTTTAGATTGGATATAATCCTACAATCACCCAGAGACAATTGCTGACCACCTACACTGACTAGCTGTAGTACCACAGTAAGACTGTGGGTTTGGGTTTCAGAAGCAGCTCCCTCAATCCAGAGTCAATAGGGTCACTGTTACTCTGATATCAAGACTGAACAGTTTAAGCAAAACAGTTGTAAAAGCTTTTTGAAAATAGTTGATGAGGTATCTAAGGGCAAAATTAATGAGGCAGGGGATTTTGCTTGCAGTGTTTTATATTTGTAGTCCCCATGGGCTGCTCCAGGCTGTTGGCCAAGTGGGTGCAGAGCCTTTGCAGTGAAGCAGGTGATGCTGATCCAGAAATCGCAGCAAGCAGGAGATCTGTTACCTTAGTGAGGACTGTGCCTTCCACAGCTGGAGGCTTTCTCATACAGTCTTTGAGCTGGATTCTTCCCAAAAGCTCATTCTATCTGTGATGCCTACTAATTGCAACACAAGCAGCTCGTGACACACTCCATTGACTATTCAACATCTTTCATTTGAAATGAGGATTATATTTTTCATAGTTAGAAATGCCCATCCAGCAGTAAAAGGTCAATAAAAGATGATTTTGCTGAGACATCATATTTGATTGCCATGCTGACTGCAGTCAGACGTTGGAGCTCACTAATTTTAAAGTAGATTACTGTATGAATAAGAAAATAAATCTCTGAAGCCTCATAAATAATTCTAAGATGGAATGTAATTGTAGGTGCTGTAATGATAAGACAGGGCAGTTCCACAGAGCACACAAGATACAGCCATGGAGGAGTGCTGGAGTGCAGACAAGGCTGAGAGTAGGCACAGGAAAAGGACTGCACTTCGAGGATAGGGAGCAGGACAGTGAGTTGTGATGACCCCTGGGATACAAAACAGGATTAATTCCTGCTTGAAAATGAGGCTATGATAATGCACCTAGGAAAAAATGACTGTTCATCCTGAAATACATCGGTGTTATTGCAACTGCAAGACATGCTTTAACTAATTATTAGCTTTTGAAAATCTAAGTATACAATCAGAAAATTAACTTCCATGTGATTTAGCTTTTTTGTTTTGTTTTATTGGGCATGGGTTGGCTTTTTTTATTTGGGCTATTTTCAGGAAAACGAAGGCTTCTAAGTAAAATAAGGATGGAGTCTGGAAGCCCTCTTTTGTTTGTACTAGTAATGACTGTTTATTTCTGTCTGCATTCGGCAAGAGATACGACTTCTGATAAGAGCTTAAATCATCACAACCAGTGGTGACCCTCCTTTTCAATGTGATGGGCCAAATCCCTAATGTTTAGAGGAGTCAAAATGCAGATTTTTTTAAATTTCTTTTTTAAGATACTTGGTGTTTGTGTTATGGTTGTGTAAGAACCATGCATTTCCACAAAGACAAGGATTGATGTGGCATTTCCAAAGCTTACTTAAGGTAATTAGAATATTCTCAATGACCTAGGTAGCTTTAGCCAAGCTGCTGCAAGTCTTGATTCCACTGACACTCTAATACATTTTCCGAAAAAATACTGTGTAAGAGGGTAGGAGGGTTTCAGGATGGGTTTCTGTACCTAGAAGCTGACTGGTTTTTGTACCTAAAAGACAAGACTATTGAATGAGTCAATAAGAGAATCAACAGAAGAATTCCTTGTGAGTTTTCTTCTTCAACGTGGTAACTGAGATGGTAGGAGTTTTATATAAAACTTCAAGTCCTAAATGAGAAGACAACTCCCATGTTGAACCATACTGGTTCAATAGTTCCATACAGCAGGACATTTTTCTGCAATGAGTCTGCAACACTCAGGAGACTGCTGTTTATTATCAGCATTGCAGGGAGGAGGAGAATTGTAATAATATTAACTACATAAATCACATTAGGAGGATGCTTTTTCTTTGTACTCCGTTTTTCCTTGGAATGACATAGCCTTGAGGGCATCCACGAATCCTGATCAGCAAGGCTGCTTTTTGAATAATTGACTGAACATTTGTACTTGTAAGGGCTGGTACAGTATGGAAACGGAGATCTTTAGAGGAAAAGAAGGCAGCGAGGGATATGGTGTGGAATACTGCTACCCCCAAGTCAGTCGATGTTCCTGCCCTTGCTAGGTTACAGTTTGGGTTATTCAGCATGTTTGAAAGTGTGTAGAGTTTTACAAGTTTTTGTAGTGAGGATGCAGGCATCCAGAATCTAACAGGATTATAGGTGCATCTTCCTCATTTTTGACAATTACTTGATATAATTTTATACCAAGTTCTTTGTTTTTAAAGAATTTCAGGCACTGAGAATATGGAGTGCATATTTATTTCTAATCTTTAAGTAGAACACAGTGTATTTTTTAATCCTTTCCATACTTTTCAGTTAAGTGTTCACAAGACTCTATATCAAATACAATTCCAAGTTTTTCTATCTTTCTACAAACCAGTTTCAGTTTCATCTGAATTTGGTACATTTGTTTCACAGAACACTAAATGGGGAATACGTGCTTCAAGCATTTAGATGGTTTCCCTCCTTTTCCCCATTTACATTGCATTACATTTCACAATTTTTTTCTTTGAGGCAGAGAGAACAGATAGAAAATGTGTTGAGTGTGTTACAGGGGCACACAATGTGTGTCATTGTGCCTGGCTTCAAGGAATGTACTATAATGTTTGACTGCTCACAGATTTACATAATTTGAATACAGGACTGTTGTGTTGTATTTCCTGTTACTCAAAAACATTTGGGGAAAAGAATTTTCTGTGTATAATTTTATTTTCATACTGATCTCTATTTTGTTTAAGACCATGTTTCATCATGAAATCACTTAATTAAAATAAATCTTCTTACAAAATCCCCTTGGTTAATCATCTCTTTTATTGTGCCTCTGAATATACCGTAACATCCTTTTTTAAGTGACTACCTTTAGATCATTCTGTGTTTTGCAGCATTTAAAAACCTTTAGAGAAACCACAAGATACTCTTTCTGACATTACCTTTGATAAGTGATTTCTGGTGGCCTATGGAGTCTGGCATATTGCAAATCATCATTTTGGAAGTGGAGAAAGTAAAGATTCTGCAGCCATATGCAACATAATTTGAATAAGAACTACATGTGAAAAAAACCCCACCTATGACAAACAAACAAAGCACAAGATATCACAGCCAACACGATGGAGAGGCCCAGGCTTCATGGAAGAGCCTCTGCTTTTGAATGGAGTACCAGAGGTGGCAGCAAAATACTTCACAGCAGTGGCTGTAACACAGGAACGCTCTCTTTTTCACAGGGAAATATCTTCAGGGGGAAATGCATTCTTTTGTCTTTAATAAAAATCACTGGCCCCCATCAAAAATTTCCTTCTACTTTTCTAAGAGATAATACTGGTTCCAGTAAGAGAAACTGGTCTTTAATCAGCTCTTAGGCAAGGGTTCTCCCCATGATGAGACAGCCCAAGGAGAATGGTTAAATGGCAATTTGTCACTTCTCCTGTGCGTTACACAACCTCTTTGTAGAATCTGATAGCGATGTGATATTTCCATTTTTAAAAAACGTTTTCTTGAAGGTGATTTTGCATTCTCTTGCTGCTGCTAGAGATGTGGTGCAAGCTAACCTGAGTCACTGAAGGAGAGCTGCTGTGGGAGGAGGTGAGGCTTTGGGACTGAGCCCTCTCAGAATCTGCTCTCTGTTGTCATTCTTGATGTCAGACTCATAAGAGATTTTGGTCCGGTCACCGGTAACTGATGCCACGTAGTGCGCAATTAGTCACTTTCCCTCAGTGTAAGCTCTGGAGTTTGCCTGGAGCTTGTGCTGGGTGACACTGAGGCAGCTGTGGGAAGCAGTGCCTGGGTGACATCCAGAGATTTCCCATTGCATTGAGGATTGCCTTGTGTGAGGAGGTGATGCAGAGATTTTAGCATGGGGGGGAATCAGATTTTTTTTAATGACCCATATTAAATAAAAATGAGTTGGAGAAGGCTCAGACATGCTGAGCTTCCAGCTGTGCAGCTCTTAATGTCGTGTCCTTGTCCCCACCGCAGTGACACAGTTCCCTGCTGAGAAGGGTAGGTTGCCATCTCTTCACTCCAAACATTAACCCTGTGACAGACCTGAGCTGAAATCAGCATTTGTTGAGGGAGCTGAGCTTTTTCCACAGGGCTGGCTCCCCTAAAACACCTGTGGATCACCGTGGGCTGTACATCACAGCTGTGCCAAATGCCTATGGATCAAGGGGAAACAGTTCTTCCCGTGAAAGCCTCTAAAGGCTGAAAAGAGCCAGCTTTGTAATGGATAATCAAGGTAAGCAAGAGAAGAAGTACCTAAGAATGGGAGTTATGAAGCTAACACCTTTAATTGTTATTTTTTAATTATCCCAAAGACCACGTGTATACATTAGGAATAATAATAGTTCATGATCCTGTACTGTTGTGACCTTCAGCCTGCCCATTCCCCCTTCTCCACCCTCTGTTTGTCCTCAGTTGTGGTGTATCTAAGTAAAATTCCAAAGTCCTCAGGGTGGAGTCCTGTCAATTATACCCTTCTCTAAGTGCCATTCATGTTTCTATGGCATTATATAAACAGATAACCAAGACTACAATAACATGCATGTCATGAAGCATTTTTGGTATTTAGTTGGTTTTCAAAACTTAAAGGGAGAGTAGAATAAATCCTGAAGAGGATCAGTAAAAACACAAAAGCAGCTAAGTAGACAAACATAAGCGCTGTCATTTACTTCTCGGCACCACGTGCTATAATAACCTAAGACATCTTAATTGTGGGCATCATTTAATTTTACTCTGTGGCTCATTCAGTATGTTTGGAATGCTGCCTGCTTTTCATACTGCACAAAGAGCACTTCTCAACAAAACCAAACCTGTCCACATGTTGTATTTTTATTTGACAGATGTATTTGAAATCATGTTATACCGAAGAAAGGGTATGATCTGAAACTCTGCAGGGATGGTGGAACTCTGTGGGAGAGAGTGAAGATTTTGGACTGCTTTTGTCAAAAATATCCACAGCTCAAAGTGCTAAAAATCCAGACAGAAGCCCAAGCAAAGCAGGAGTTATAGATGTTTTTAGCAGGTACCTCAGTGTGCCAGCTACATGGTGTGACATAGTCTGGACTCTTCAAGAATACTTTCTGCTTTCTCAAGCTGTCTGTCTTATCTTCATTTATACTACTTTCATCTTAGTGCTGTGCATTGCTGTGACAGCATGACTTAGGCACTGTAATAAACACAGCAATTACCCATTTCACTGGCAGTGCCGTGGCATAAACAGAATTAACCCAGTAACTCTAATGGTGCACTGCTGAAATTAAATACAGAACTCTTAAACTCTTATGCTACATTACTGTTACTGCCTTCATGACAATTCTATTCTAAAACGGATGTTTGCAAATTTCTAGCTCGTTGGATTGCTTCAGAGGAAATCAAATTGACAAACAAATTGCAACTATTTTAGAACTCTTAACTTCAACTTTTTTCTGAACCATGCTTTAGGCTATTTTGAGTCCTCTGAAAGAGTCTTTGAAACCGCAGGTTAAAGTCTTTTAACTTTTTTGTTGTTGTTGTGGGCTTCTCACGAGGCTCTGAAGACCCTGTTTCCACTTGCATGCGTGACAGAGATTGTCAAACGTGCTCCGTGCGAGACGTGTACTTCTACAGCGGTACTGAAAGCGCTCTGTTCCCGGCAGCTGCCAGTGAGAACTGGTTTAGCGCTCTGTTTTTAACTGGACTGGGCCGGTGCTGTGGTCGCTGAGCCTTCGCGGCTGCATCACTCGCCCAGCGGCGGCGGGGCCCGCACAGCGCCTCTGTCCTCGGCTCCCCATCCCGGGGGGATGCTCGGGATGGCGTCCTGCACCGGGACCTGCCCGCGCATCTGCCGCTGTCCCGCTGCCTCGGCCGTTCTCCGCTGCTCCAGCGCTCGAGCATGCAGCGGACGCACCGAGGAGGCTTCGCTGCGGGGGTTTGGCTGGCACACAGCCCCGGGACCGGGACGTGCCACCGGTGCCTGTGGCCGAAGCGGCGGCTCCGCGCATCCCGCCGGGTGCGCACACGGAGCCCGCCCCGCAGAGCCCCGCGCCCCCGGCTCCCTCACGGCCCGGCCCCGCAGCGCGGGCGCGCGGGCGGCACCTGCCGCTGTGGGGCCGCGCGGGGCGCGCAGCCAGCAGGGGGCGCTGCCCGCGCGGAGGGCTCTCCCGCCAATCGCCGTGCCGCTGGGCGCCGCGGCGGGGCGCGGATTGGCTGCTCTGCCCAGGGGGCGCGGCCGGGCTCGCGCGCCGCCGGGGCTGCCGCACCCCCCGGGTTGCGCCTTTCAAACGCAGGGAGAGAGCGAGAGAGCGGGAGCGGCGCTGTGGGGGACGGCGGGCGGTGGCCAGCGGTGGCCAGCGGTGAGTGTGCCCGGCCGGGGGAAGCGGCCAGCGGGGAGCGTGCCCGGCCACGGCATGAGCGTGCCTGGGCGGGGGGCTGTAGTGGTGGCCTGCTGCTGGGCGCGGTGGAAGCGCCGCGCTGCCTCCCCCACCCTTTGCCGAGTCGCGCCGGCAGCAGCGCGGGGTGACTGAGGGAAGTCGGGGCTGTCTCGCGGGGAGCGGGCCGGGTCCCGCCCGGCCGCTGCCGCCCTCCGTGGTCCTTCGCTGCCACACATCTTCCCGGCCCGGAGCAGAGACTCGACGTCTTTAGAAAAGGTTAAACGAACTGATTTTTGCCCGGCTAAACTTCTCTAGTTTAGCGGGAAGCTTTCTCCTTAATGAGAATCTTGTAGAGAGAGTGTGAGAGCCACACTTTTAGTGTCTGTTTCTCAGGCCTTTTTGTGCAATGTGTTAACAACACAGCTACCACTTTTAAATTTTGGAAATAGTTCATGTATTAAAATTCGTGCCTTTTTTTGCCCATAGCTAGTTGAATCTCATTCTCCTGCGTAGATTATGTGCCTTTCTGTGGGTTTCTGTCTGCTACGGATATGTGTTTGTTTCTCTGTTAAGACACCACATCCTCTTTAAGCTCAGTATCACCAAGAATAGAGAAAAAGTCAAGGCAACGTGAGGCAGAAGTTCTCCTTAATAATAATTGTTCTGTATGAATGATCATATAAAATAAAAGCTTACATAATAAGTTCGGTAATGGTAATAAACTTGATAATGGTAAGCTCTTAATCAATGAGACCAGTTATCAAACACAAATGTTTTTGTACTGAAGTACAGCAGTAAGAAGATAGAGTTTAGCAGTTAAAGTTATCGAGTGAGCACAGCCCTAAGGAGAGTCACGTAAACTTTCAGACATCAAAATCATCCTCTTAAATGGTAAACTGTCATATAATTGGGGAAGAAGGAATGCTTGCTTGTTACAGACTGAGTCAAAGGCTTGTGTATTAGATTGTATTGTGACCTTTTCACAATTTCTTAAAGAAGCTATTTCCTGCATATCAAATAATATTTTGAAGATATTTTTAAACTGTGTAGTTAGGGTCTTTTTCCTGCTAAAGTATGTACAATAATTTGAATCCAAGATAGTTCTAATATGAATATCCATGTTCCATCCCACATGGGAATGTGAACAATCTTGGATGGGTACTGGATTACGTTTGGGTCATAACTTGTTTGAGTGCTCCCCCAGAAGTGTCTGACAATGCATTTCTGTCATTTAAACTGCAAGAGTATTTTTACGAGTTTGCTAACTGTCTCTGAATTTGCCTTATGGTTTTTTTTTCTCCTTCACTAGTAAAGGTAAATCTGCTCTTTAATTTAAAAAAGCCATCAATTACGACTTCTGTTATCCTTCAGTAGCCTTTTTCTGCCTTGCTTTTGCACTTCACCTGAAGAGATGCTTCAGGCCTATAAATGTGAATATCAAATCCCAGTATTTTTATTGGGTTTGGTTTTGTTGGGTTTTTTTTTTTTCACTGTAGCAGAAATGATGTGGGTGGGTGTATCTTCATAATGTGCTGTTCTACTGGTTTATTAAGGTAATTTAATCCGGATTACTACATCATTTGATTCTAAGTGATCTGAACTTGCAAAGAGGACTTTGTCCATTCATGCTTCTCCCTGAAAATTAACTCAACCTTAAAAAAGAAACTTAAAAAATCACTATGACTGAGCCTAATAACAAATTCCCACTGGGAAAAAACCCCCACTTTGTCCTGTTGTTACCTATTCCTGCTATGTTGCAGTTAAGAAACAGGAAGGAGTTTTGGTAAATTCCCCCAGGAATGAATATCTGTTAAAAGTGTAAACTTAAAGGAACTTTGGAACTTACCCAGAATCCAAAGAAGAGTTTCCGAAAGGTTTTAAAAAGTTACATCTCATTAATAGTTAAGTAGTTATTAGCATTTTTATTAGAACTTAAGCTTATCCCTAGTATCTTATGGATATGCTCCAGGGAAAAAAAAAAACCCAGCTTATCTCAAGTGTTTACATTATTAAATTAGCATGTCTTGATTAGTATTCCTTTCAGGATTTATTTTTACAGTGATTAAATGTGGTGTTTTCAGGCTGCTACTGAACAAAATTCTGGCTATTTGAGTTTTATAGCCCTAAACTTTTAATATTTGTATACTCTCCTGTGCTGTAACTATGGAATTTCCAAAACTCTTAATTGTTTTTCAGCAGGTGACTGGCATTAGCGAGAGACCTGCTCTTGACAATGTCGAGGAGAAAGCTGGAGAATAAAAGCCTTTCTGGCTTATTGGCCACATCTCTGCACACACCAATCAAGACAGATAACTTCCACAATTTTTATATGCTTGAATCAAAAGAGCTTGGAAGGTAAGATTATTCCTATTTATTTTATTTTAGCAAGAGGAATTTCTGCTGCAAGAAAATTCTCTGTACAATGAGGCAAACTTTTATGGTAGTAGATGGAGAATGGAGTATGGCCTTCTCCTTCTCTGCCCCCTTTGCATCACGATGGGTTCTTTAGGGACGTGGAAAAGGGACAGTGAGGCATAAGTTGCCAGCCTTTTCCACATCAGAGAGATCTGGTGTGTTTTCATAGGCATGTAGATTTGGGATTATCTTCCTTTTCCTGCCTAGTCACACATCAGATTCCAGGTGCATGGCCTAAACAAGGGATGACATAGGGTAATACTGTAAGACAAAGAATGAGGATTTCGAGTTGGTTGTCCCAGGTGTTTGGGTGAGTCTTCTGAAGTCCAGAAAACAAAGACCTCTTCTCTTCCCTTCCCTTCCCAGCCTCAAGCAGTTAGACTAAGTTTCAAGCAACCTGCTGTTTCAGAACAGTTTTTCAGCCTGCTTCCCTTGCTCTTGTTTGCAACAGTAAAATACGAAATAGAGCAACAAAGCACCCAAAGCCTCGGTATTTGTGACACTGTTTCAGACGTACAAGTGAATGTGTGTTTTGAAACCACTGGGTTAATTCATACCTTGAAGATACTCCGTGAATTGGGTGTAAAGCCATGCAAACATAATGCTGTGATCATGTTTCCAAGCTCCCTGAACAGAAGTGTCCCTGGTCAGTCTCACAGCTGTGCCTTGCTGTGCTGCACAAGGATCCTTTGCACCTGCAGCTTGTTTTGTCAGCAGTGATGCTCTTCTGCATGTGGTTTGTGAGCTCTTTAGCCTTCATTGTTCTCTTGGGTTTTTTCTGTTTTTCTAGCACATGCTTTATCTGGTACACTTTTATAGAAGTGCACATTGCAGCCCATAACTTTCTTCTTTTCTTAACTTTTGTCAGCTCTGCTTTTGAATTCTAAACTCTACAGAAGCAGTTTATATGCAGCACCCTCTAGAACTCAGGTATTGTTACAATGCTGGATTTTCAGACTCTACATACTTGTGAGATGATGTCTAAAGCAAACACAAGTGTAGGTTTTGTGTGAATTCCAGAACAGTCTTTTGTACTTTCTGTGCATGCAAAACCAGGCATAACAAAATATGTGCCAAAATGCAAAAAAACCAGAAGCAGAGGACTCTGTTTTACAAACATAGTTATTATTTCTTCTGGCCTAACTATGTGTATATTTTTTCATGTTTTTAAGTGTATAAGTGCTTTTTAAGTGATGTAAAATCCATCTTTTCTTTGTAACCTCTCTAAAAGATTCAACATGCTTTAATTTTCACTTGCAATTCTCTTTTTCCTGTTCAGATTGTCTAGTAAATAGTTCTCTTGTTCTCTGCTTAAGCTTCCCAAGCCCCATTTCTTCCTCCCACACCCTTATCTGTTGGGTCCTTTGGTATTTAAGACACTGACTCACGAAGCTGGCAGGTTAGGTTCTGTTTAGTGGGTTAAGTAGTTCTGTCCCTGGTGTGTGCGTGGCTTGGCTTCTTTTGAAGTAGCTAAATTTCTGTGGTTTCTAAGCTGAGATATGAAAACATCCTGAAATCAGTTTTTCTTGTAAAGCTGGGCTGTGAAGGGGGATGGTTACGCAGTTGCTTTGCAGGCAAGGAGTGGGAACTGCTCCGCTTGCGTCAGTGCAGCCCTTCTGAGCTGACTTTTTTTTGTGTTTCTGGAGCAATTTCCACTGCTCTAAAAGACTTTTTTGTCTTAATTTTTGCCTTAACTGGCACATTACTAATAAACAAGTGGAAATTCATGCATCTCAAATCTGGAGATATCACTGACCTTCAAAGTTGTTAAACCCACAGCAACCAGACGGAAGATGTGCCAAAACTACCAGGGAAGATCTTGCTGTTCTCATGAAACTAAACTGGTTCCCCTTTGTTAGTTTTAGAGACCCTTTCGTGGCTGACAGGTTTGATGTGACGCTAAAAAGAGAATGTAAGCTGGAGGAGGGAGTGTTTTCAGCTTGGGTGTATTATGAAATTGAGCTCAGTAACCTCCAATGCTCTGCAATAATAAGCTGGTTCAACAATTGGGAAAGAGCGTGGCTGTTTCAGGCTTACTAATAGTTGCTAAAGTGAAGAGTGCATGTATCAGACTAAATAACTCTTACCTCTAAAATTTAGTTCTTTAGAAAAGGGACAGAGAAAATCTACAACTAATTGATGTTGAAATAAATGATGAGAGAGGACCTGTTTTGTCGAATTTATTTTTGAGTTATAGCAGTATGATTAAAAGTCATCTTTAAATATTTTATAATTTAGGCATGTTTGTACAGTTATTTGCTAATGAAAATGATTTCTTTTCATGAGATGCTCATCCCTTTTCTTGATTAAATACCAAAGTCTCGATTTTTTTCAAGAAGTACTTTTTTTTTTTTTTTTTTTAAGAAATGATCCTTTTAAGCACTGGGATTTTTGCACCAGAAAACTGATAAAGGCTGCAAGGCAGTGTTGTATTTTCTACTAAAGCAGCTAATTTAGTTAAAAGAACACACCTCAGATAGGTCGTACTGAGCTGCTTCATTACATTGGTTCTTAGTATGCTAAGTGGTAACAAAAATAGAGGTGGACAGGTTTTTTTTGAAGACATAAATGTAGGTCGTGCTTTGTACACAGCTTTATACTGTTTTTAGAACTTTGCACACAGTTTATTGCGGCCTTTCAGGTTGGTTTTTTTGTAAATAATGTTTCTTGTATCATCTGAAAAGACTTTGCATGTATGCAACCAGGCATTTTTGGGAATGCAGTATCGGTGGTTATAAAATTGTATTTTTCAGGAGTTTACAACATGGCTTAAACTGCATTTTTTCCTCCTAATTTTTTAAAACATCAGCTTGGTGTTTTAACTACAGTATGTGGTTTTCTTCTAAAAACATTTCTTTGCCAAAATAGATTTTTGTTTCCATACCTAAACAGCTGGCTAGCAAATAAAGCAGTGTGCTTTGTCCAACTGTAATTGAGGAAGAGAATGCTAAGTAGTGGGTACTTCTCTATTAAGATGTTTTGAAACATTTTGCAGATACCTGGGATTTTTGTAGCAGTACCACATGATTTGTGGAAGGAAATTCTCTTTATGACCAAAATTTTTTTTCACTGAAAATCTCCTGCCACACCCATGCATATAAATATGCTTTATTTTCCCTGTTCATTCTCTGCATTTCACAGAGGTTTGCTTTGTCTGTTATTGTCCTCTAGGTGTTGTAATGAGGTTGAGGGTTTTTCAATATGTTGCCAACCTGAACAGAGCTCTGGGCAGCCTGGTAAGACCTCGTGGCCAGCCCTGCTTTAAGCAGGAGGTTTTTGGAGACCTCCAGAAGTCCTTTCCAACCGAATTAATTCTGTAATCTGCCAGTGAGAATGTCCCTGTAACCTGATACTCTGATTTAATGTTTAGCTAGGCTGCACGAAGGGAATTTTACTGGGTCTCACTAAAGCTTCATCAGCTTAGTATCCTTCTACAGTGCCTGCAAGTGAATGTTAAGGAAATACTGTTAAGAGCTGGCCAAACATGGCACTTCCCAATACTTTTTTTTGATTTGTTTCCAATTATTTGCTATGTCTTCGTATTTCTATTTCTAATGGTAATTTATGCACTTTTTATTTCCTGCATCTCAATGTTTTCCCTTTTATTTCATAGAGGAAGATGTGCTGTGGTTAGAAAATGTGTAGCTAAATCCACAGGCCAAGAGTATGCAGCTAAATTTTTAAAGAAAAGAAGAAGAGGTCAAGACTGCAAAGCAGAGATTCTGCATGAAATTGCTGTCCTTGAATTAATGAAATCCAATCCTCACATAGTTAATCTCCATGAAGTCTATGAAACAGCAAATGAAATCATCTTAGTGTTGGAATAGTAAGTATGCCTGGATCACATGTTCCATGTTTGTAGATAAGTCTTTTGATATACTGATTTTTTGCATGAGTTGCTGAGTGCCCAGAAGAACTGCAACAGTACCCTGTATACATTATGCTAATCTTTCATTATAATATACTCTATATTTTTTCCTTTAAGGATGTTTAAGGCAAGCTCACCAGAAATAAAGTTCTTGGAATGCCATAGAAGGTCCTGAATGCTTTGATGCAACTTAAATCACAAAAAAAATGTCGCTGATACCAAGAACACAGATTTCAAAGAGGCTGAGCGCATCCATGCCCTGTGAACTTCAATTAGCACTTGACATTTTTTGGTGACTGAAGAATTGCTGTTTCTTTGTGTGTTTTGAGCCCCTAAATTTAGTGCTTTTGTTGTTTTAAAACTGGCGTTTGGAGCCATTCCTTTAAAAATTGCCACATTTTTTACAGACGTCCCTGAAGCTTCTCCTTAGCTCAGAAAAATAAGTTTAATTTGGGAATTGAATTTGCATTATCTATCACATTTGCTGTATGTGTAAATTTTTGTTTGGAATGTAAAGAACAAAAATGCAGCCTGTGAAATTAATTATTTCTAAGCTTCATGTACAAAGTGTTCGAAGTGCTGTTAATGGTGGTTTCCATACACCATGATAAATCCCTTCAAATTTTCCAAAGAATATAGCTAGATTCTATCTTTAAAAGCTTTTTTTCCCTGGAACTAGGTGACCCCTAACATATTATTTGTTGTTCTAAGGCTTTTCTGCAAATCCTTTTCTGCAGAGCTTTCAGCTCTTTACCCATCTGGGTGCCCATTCAGACCATAATGTAACTTGAGTACAAGAATACTGTTGGAGCCAGTGCTGAAAACCTTGTGAAAGTTGAAATTTATGGCATCCACTGCCCTTCTCCTCATGTACATGTTGTCATAAAGTTAGCTAGGGGAGGCATTACTGACGCCTCAGCTAACCTCAGCAGGTTTGTGGCTGTGTTCATTCCTTTTGTCTCTTATCTGACTTCTTAATAGACTTTCATTTTGTCAGCAGTGAAGTTTAGGCTTAGTGATCTGTAGTTCTGAGGTAGCCCTTCATCCTTGAGAGAGACTTCAGGCACTCAGAGTAGGCTGATGATCTCAATGATCACAAACCCAGCCTGAAAGAAGACGCTGACACTGCAGCCAAGTGTAGGAATAGCTCATAAACCACATGAGCACAGATATTTCCATGCTGCTTTACACTGCACTGAATTATTTATGAATTGGTTTCATGGAAGAAATTTTAGATTTGACTTGAAAAGAGAGGCTTCTTTGATTCAGGACTGATGATAGAACTCAACTTCTGGAAGGCATCTTCTTGCTTGAGGGGACCAGAGCATTATGAGGTTACCAGTCAAAGTGCTTTTTGCTGCCTCGACTGCTGTTTCAGGCTATAAGGAAAGAAAAAGCATCATCAGATTTTTTTTTCCCCTCATCTAAGTGTTAATATGGAGTGGTTTATAGCATAAGTGGTTAAAGAAAGAAATTATTCCCAGCCTCTCTGGTATTACAGATATATGTTAGAGATTACTGATAACATTTTTCCTCACTTAAGCTTCAAAATTTAAACTTAATACACAGGTGTTCTTGGATGTGTTTCAGTGCTGCTGGAGGAGAAATATTTGACTTGTGTGTCCCAGATCTGGATGACAGAATTGGTGAAAGGGATATTGTAAGGCTTATAAGGCAAATACTTGAAGGACTTTGCTGCTTGCACGAAAACAATATTGTTCATCTTGATTTAAAGGTGAGGCTGCAGCAGACTTTGTTTTAGCTCTTTATTTTCGATTTATTATGTTCATCAAAGTAATTTGTTAAATACATAAAAAAGATGAGAATAAGGAGATTAAATGGTATTAAAATTAGATAAAAAGGATAGAGATTAAGTATTTTTAGATAACATTTAGCAGTAAGTATTGCATAATAGAACCTGAAGTGTCATTTAGCACATGGGCTTTTTTTTTAGATTGTATTTTATTAATTAGGAATGCACTATTTTCTGTTCTAGCCTCAAAATATTTTGCTGAGCAGTGTCAATCCTCTTGGTGATGTAAAAATTGTAGATTTCGGGATGTCCCGGAAGCTTGAGAATTGCAGTGAACTGCGGCAGATCATGGGAACAACGGAGTATCTTGGTATGGAAGGGCTGCTTCGCAACCTCTCGTGGGGTTTTGAGAAAACAGGAGCAGTTCACGTAACACACTTACCAACTTACAAGCTGATAAAGAACACCGTAGGACAAGGCAACATGTTTTGAGCTGCTCTTTTTTTTGAGTAGTCAACAAATATTTGCACCAAAAATTCCCGAATTATATCAATAAGTGCACCCTACAATTTCATGCTGTAGTATTTCCTGTGATGTAGGCTGTTAAATTCTTCTGATTAGAATTGGAATGCAACATTAGCATGCACAAAGAAATGTTCTTTGAATTAGCAACGTTATTTAATATGATGATTTATGAGATTAAAATATTCCTTGGAAAGGGAAAGATTGCTATTAACACTTGGCCCTCTCTGAGGGACAAGTGTCCTTCAGGATTTGCCAACACTCAATTCTAAGAGCACTTCATTCTGCAATGAATAACTTGCTACCTAGCCTATGCTAACAGCCAGTGATCCTAAAATTGGCTTGGTCATCTTGTTTTGCAGTGTTAACATGCTGAAGGCTTTATGCATTCCCCTTAAAAAGCTGTATACTTCAAAACCTCTTAGGAGAAAAACTTAACATGCATGCATCTGATTCGAACACGTCTTGAAACTTGGATAAACCTTAGGCTATGTAGTGCCATTTTGGTGTGAACCGAGTAAACATCCGTGTCTAGGCAAACGGAAATAACTTTTTGCCGCCCTTCTGGCTTGAAAATAATAAACCTAATTATTGAAACTACATGTTTAGTCTCATAATAATGGTTGGCAAAAGAATGCCAGAAATGTAGTGTATGATTCAAGGCCATTTAAATAATGTATTTATTAAAGCATTTTTCTTCTCCCCATCTCTTTAGCTCCAGAAATCTTAAACTACGATCCTATTACCACAGCTACAGACATGTGGTATGTTTTATCTAATTCATTTTACTGAGGTTTGGTGGGACCACTTAACAGTCTAAGGGCCTGATCCAGTTTCATCTGGCTTCCAAGAATACCACCTTCTGTTGGTGGGCTGGCTGAAAGAGGGAGGGAGAGATGGGAGGGGAAGGAGCCCTCAGGATATAACTCAGGGCTTACAGGAATATATGGGTCTGTTGCACACTTAGTAGGGAATGCAGGTGGCTTCTGAGCCTGTGGAGCACAGGTGTTTGTTCTAAGGGGATAGTAACAGTGGCTGGATAACATACTTCAGGTATTAGTTACTCCTGGGTTACATGCTTCAGATATTAGCTACTCTAGGACACTCTTTCCTTCCCACTTTTATATTGTTAAATAACGTAAACTTCCTACTTCTTATTTTTAGAGATGTACCTGCAGAATGAATCTTAAAAAAAGAGACAAGTACTTTAAACTGACCCACAACTTCATTTGTGGCTTTTTAATTTTATGAGCTATGTTAAAGACTAGCTTTGAAATGTTTCCTTTAAAACATAAAATCTTCAGCATCTTAATTAAAATTCACTGTTAAAAGTTGCTAATTGCTCATTTGAAATTTTCAACTCAATAATAACTAAATCTGTTCATGAAAGTTTTTTAATCATGTATTATTTGCCTGCTTTTGTGGGAAGACATAAAAAACCCCCTACTGTTTTCAGAATGAGAAACCCAACAGCTGCATGTTTCCACACTGTAAGGAGTACTAAATTCTGATCTATTAGATCACAAAAATGTTTTTATTATACATCAAGAAAGCATCTTAAGATTTATAATATGATCTGTGGTACTCACATTCTTGGGAGAAACATCTCAGCAAGAGGAGATTGTAACACAACTCAGATGTCAAATGTACACAGAGGTTGACTGAATCTCAGTCTTTGCTCTGTCATCCAGAATTGCAATGAAAGATGGGTTTTATTTACATGCAGATTAGAAAAATCTGTCTTTTTTGCAGCTCTATCATGCAGAATTGCCATGTATCCCAAGAGTGGGCTGTATAAAAGTGGTATTTCCTTTTCCTATTAATTGGAAGAAAAGGATATACTGAAAATAAACAGTTTCCAAAAATCCTTTCATTGAGATATATACACTTAGCTTTCCTCGTGTGTGTATGTGCAGTCATGCTCGAATCACATGATGCTTCTGAGTGTGGGATGTATCAGGAAGTTTGATCTGCAGCACAGTGAATATGTGGGGTATATTGTTTAGATTCTCTAGTCGGTTTATAGATTGTGTTGTTACCTCAGGAACATCGGTGTCATCTCATACATGCTGCTGACACAAGAATCTCCATTTGTGGGAGCTGATGTTCAAGAAACTTACCTTAATATATCTCAAGTTAACGTGGATTATTCAGAAGAAACATTTTCATCAGTTTCACAGCCTGCAAAAGACTTCATTCAAAAACTTCTCATAAAAAATCCAGAGTAAGTAGCAGACTCCTCCAGGCAAGAATCCTAAATTTGTGGAGCACCTAGAAAAAGTGAATGTTAATTTATGTACTTAATACCACTGATAAGGTCAGTTGGATATTTCACAGTGCATTGGTATTTTCAACTGATATTTAAAAGTGCTGGTTTATGCTTTTCCATAATGTGTGAGAAGGATCTTCAATTCACTGTCTGGCTATTATTGTCAGACATTACAAATAATGTTATTAGTCAGGCTTGTTCTTTGAGGTGGTTTTTTTTTTTTTTTTTTTTTTTTTTTTTTTTTTAGTTTCTTTATATTTTCGTTCAGAGGACAGATTGTTAACGTATTTTATTAAATATAATCTAGAAAGGTCACATTATTTTCTGTAACTATTGTACAGTTTGGAGAGACAAAATGCAATGTCTTTGCAGTGCTTTCTTGTTTCCTGACTTAGCTTTATCTTTCTACTTAAATACACCTCTTATTATATATTTATACTTGGCGGTGTTTTGCCTTGTTCAGTCTTAATGTTCTCAATCCAAAGTGAAGACTTTTTTCTCTGTAAGACGCACTCCCATAACTCTGCATTCTTTGGGAGTTCAGACTCTAATCAAGACCTTGCAAAATAGCTGAACTTTGAGAAGTGACCTGGTCAGGTATTATCAATTGCAGTGCTAGATATTGTCACCTGTGGTGAGACAGGAGTCCTTGTCATCTTCCGAGAGCCTCCAGCAGACAGGAGTGACCCTGCTTGGCTGAGAGAGCTCTTCGATAGGAGGAGACTATGGGAGATGATTCCTGGAATGTGACTGCTCTGAGGAAATAAAATATAAAGCGATGTCTGAAGAAGAGTCCTTCCTGTTTTAACATCTCACATACACAGTTTGTCAGGATCTGGAGTAGTTCACAAAACCCCACTATCATGAGGGACGCTTATCTTTCATGTTTGTGGAGCACCTAGAAAAAGGGAATCGATGATGAAGAGCCTGCTTTGATAACTCTTAGTGTGGGCCTGTGGGATATTTGACATTCTGTCACAATTACTGCTCACTTGCTTGTGGGTATCTCAGGAGTCCTCATTACATCCTCAATAAGCTGCCCTTTTTTTTTTTTTTCCCCCTATTCCAACTCTTGACTTACCTCCTTGAATTTTAAGAGGAAAAGTCTGTTCTCGGAGAGTCAACTCTGTAGAGTTACACTTCTCTGACTGAAAAATATTCCCATTTTCTGGTAGAGTTAGGCAGTAGTAGTGGGCTCTATTGCCTTGGAGCCAGTTTTCCAGTAAGTTCTGTGGAAGTTAACAATGCAGAACACAAAACTTGCAGTAACACTGTACTAGGTTATCCAGAGGAACTTCTAAGTCTGGTCTGTTTGATAAGATCTACATTTTGAAAGGGTTTATGCCAGATGAATTGCAAGAGTGAAACACTAGAACATGTCAGAGTTGATGACATCATGTTACCTGGCTGTCCTTGAAAACCTAATGACTGAATATTCAAGAGCCTCACTATTTATGGTCTGTATAAAACATATGACTTTAAAAACAAAAGCACATGCGCATGTATGTGTACCATGTTGGAAACATTCCAAGGGACTGTGTTCCTTGTTCTGATGAAAGCTTACCAGCTTTAGGGCAAACCGTCAACTAAATTTAGATGCGTGTAGCCATTACTTAACTGTGTTTTGTAGCAGCTGAGGTAGGGGTGAAAACACAACGATATTGACTCTTCAGTGTCAATTTTGCTTAGGATTTTTAGCATCAGAGCTATTTTAGTTTTTTTAGTATTGGTGAAATTAACTTAAGCACCTTTCCCCTTTCCTTTCCGAAGGGACAGGCCCACAGCAGCAGATTGTCTCTCCCATTCGTGGTTGCAGCAAGGGGAGTTCATGCTCCTGTGCAGCCCTGAAGAAACTTGCTGCTCCCCTCAGCTGCCTGGACACACAACAAAGTGCTCAGAAGAGCGCAGTGCAAAATCCAGCTGCACTAGTACCTGCAGTGACAAGGAGGACAAGGAGAACATTCCAGAGGACAGCAGTATGGTCTCCAAACGCTTCCGCTTTGATGATTCATTGCAGCATCCCCAAGACTTCATGACAGACTTTGTGTGTTAATCTGTAATAGAGACTTTTCATGAAGTGAATTCAGCATAATCTGTTCCAGTGATGAAAATAAGGTTCTGGCTTGCCAATTCGTGCAGCATTGGCATACTGGAAATGCACTTTGATTCTTTTATGCTGGTGCCTCCTTTTCTATCCATTGCTGGCAGTGGATTTAACTCCTGAGGAACTGGAGTTGTTGCGCCAATAAAATGAATTATTTTTTTTAAGAAGATATAATTAACTATTTTTGCACTTTTCAAGTTCTAGTCAAAAGATGATGCTAGAGTGAACAAACTGAAACCTGCAAATGAGTTTGCTTAAGCACAGCCTTTGCCAAACAGTGGTTGAACACATGCATGCTTTTAGGACTAGCCTTAGTAAGAAATTGGGAAGGGAAGCAGGTAAACGGAATCTTGCTGCTTTACTGGACTTCCTTGCTACCATTCTCACCACTTTAAATAGAGGCTAAAGTTGGTATGTTTTGGGACTACAGTACATCTGTTGGGGACATTTGGAAAACTGTTCTCCCTCTATGATCACTAGTAGTTTTGCCTTAGAGATCTGGTCTATTTGGGCATTATAATGCATATTCTGTGGGGTTATGCTGTGTTGGATCTCTGCAACACTTGGTATAGAAAACAGGTAGGTTGTCAGTTCTTGTGCTTGTGGTCCTTGGCTTCTTACCACTAAATTACATTTGAAGATGAGGTTCCTATGCTGATGTGAATATTTGAACTTGGTGGTTTGCTTTCACCAAACCTCTGAAATAGTATAATCTACCTGTATTGCCTTTCTCCTTATCTTAAAACCAAAAGAAACCAAAAACCCCCAAAACAACCACCCCCCAAAAAAACCCCACACAAACAAGCTCTGAAACAGAAAGCCTCTAGTTAAAAGTAGTAAAACTGAGTAAACTGAAAATAACCATTTTTGCCAGTGAAGCTGCAATTAACAACTTTTCTCTATGCCCCTCTAAAGTAGAAGTGCATCTTGCTGTCAATTATTGTTGCCCATTACTCGGCTTCGTGCCTGCTCTGAGAAATGGGCTGCAGTGTGTTAGTATTTAAAGACAAACTACCTAATAATTGTTTTAAGCCTTTAAAAATGGTTTGTTTAGTGGTATTTTTTAAAGTTCTGTATCTTCCACTTCCTGTTTCTGGCTCTGAGGTAATAATGCCTGTGTCAAGTTTTGTCTTAGAGCAAATGCCAGTTGTGCCTTAACAGCCTGAAACTAATACTCATAAAATAAGCCCCTGAATCATAACAGAGGCTGGGAATCTTTTTGGGCAGTGAATTTATTAAAACTCTTAGAGATATTTTGAAAGTAAATGTCACTTTAAAATATTTTGGGATTTTCCACTCCTCAGAGCTTAAATTTAATTGTCTTTGAATTGGATTTGTTTTGTATAATAAAATACCACAACATGATAATCCTTTTCAAGTGTGCCTGTGGATTTGTCAATAGTTGGGCAGATTGGCATTTTGGAATAACATATGATTGAGAGGTGAACCTGGTGAGTGGTAGAAGGTTGTGCTTTATCTTCCTTCACACAAGGAAAGAGCAGGTTTTTCCCAAACAGGTTTCAATATAAGGTGTCACCATAATGCATGGGGGAATTCAGGACTTTTGTCTTGGTTTGTGGGGGGACAATCATGCTGACAAGTGGCAAAAAGACTGAGGTGTAATGCATGTAAAACTTTTCAGCTTCTGTTTGTCAGAAGAAGTAGAAGTTTTCCAAGACTTAATTTCATGCGAAATGAAGGAACAGGTTTGTTCGGCAGATACAAAGCTCTGATGCCTGGGTGTGAGTGAACCACACCGAATCTCCTCTGTGTATTAATTCTCATGGAGCTTTTTTCAGTGGTACTGATTGTATATATAATTACAGAATTACTTTGCAGGAGGCAGCTCTTGGATTGTGTTCAGGTTCTTCACACCCTTACTTTTCAAAGTCCCTGGCTTGTCCCAGTTGGAGTCTTACCTGACCTTTTGATTTTTTCCCACCAGTATGGAGTCCAGTTTGAACTGGGTAAGTTAAAACCACAAATTACTACATACATATGTAGAAGTTAAAGTTCATGTAAGAAGAAAATGCCAAAAAGTTGTGAAGATACAGGTAAAAAAGAATGTTAAAAAAGCTGCTATCATTCAGAATTCTGCCAAAATATGACTGAATTGAAATTACAACTATTTTTTGGCGTCTGGAAAATAAAGCTGATAGCATATGCTAGCACTTTATGACAAAGTTGTCATTCCTTAAGATTTTTATCACAGTATCTGATGTTTACCTTTCTTACTACCTTAGAACTAACTTATCTTTAAATAATTGAAAATTCGTTCTAACCAAAGAATTTAAGTTTTGAAGACTTTATTTGTATTTTATATAAACTTAAAATATACTTTGAATCAGACTTTGTTTGGATAAGTGCATTTGATTTATTTGAAAATACTGCGCAAATTAAGTCCAGTTGAATGTAAATACATACCTTGTAGGCAACTGTTAGTCTGTCTTGCTTCCTGCCATATTACTGGGAATTTCCAAGTGTGAATGAGTGCTGAGTAATATTTTCAGATGACTGAAGTCGTACTTCTATGCAGTGTTTATTAAAAAAATAAATAAACATTGCCATTTTTTCAAAACTTGTGTGTTTGTTTGTTCACAGAATCAGAGACTAATTGAGGTTAGGAGGGACCTCTGGAAGTCATGTTGCCCAACCCCCCTGCTCCAGCCATCCCATCTAGGCCTTGCTGTCCAGAATGATGTCCAGATGGCTTTGTATCTCCAAGGAAGGACACTGTCTCCCTGCACAACCTGCTGCAGTTCTCAGTCAGCCTCCCAGTAAAAGTATGTTCCTGTGTTCAGATGGAACCTCACGTGTTCCACTTTGTACCCACTCCCTCTTGTCCTGTCACTGGGCATCAGTGACAAGAGCCTGGCTCCATCTTCTTTGCAGCCCCACTTCAGATGATAAGAGCCTCCCTGAGCTTTCTTTTCTCCTGGCCGAACAGTCCCTGCTGCCTCATCCTTTGCTCATAAGAGAGGTGCTCCATTCCCTGAATCCCTTTGTGGCCTTTAGTTGGACTCCCAGCTCTGTGTGTCTCACACTGGGCATGGGATGCCCAGAGCTGGGCACTGCTCCTGTGGGTAGTAAAGGGAAGGATCACCTCTGTCACCCTGCTGCAGCCCGTGCCATCGGCCTGATGTGTGGCACACTGCTGGCTCCTGTTCAGCTCCAGGACCCCAGGGCCTTCTCTGCAAAGGGGTTTTCCAGCTGGATGGCTCCAGGATATATCAGTGTATGGCACTGTTCCTCCACAGCCCGTTTCTCCAGCCTGCAGAGGTCCCTGTGGACGGCAGCAGGACCCACAGGTGTATCAGCCACTCCCAGTTTTGTGTCACCTGCAGCCTTGCTGAGGGCATGCTGGGCCCATCATCCTTAACCAGGATCTCCTGGGAGAGTGTTAGAGGCCTTGCTGAGGGCTCGGTAGGCAGTGTCTGCTGCTCTCCCCTCAGCTCCTGGCAGTCATTTCACTGCAGAGGGTTGCTCAAGTCTGACTTCCCCTTGCTGAGTCTATGCTGACTACTACCAGTGAATCACGAACTTAGCAGCTAACTTCCTGGAACTGTTCTCTATGTCTGGCTTGATGCAGAAAATATTGATGTTCCTATTGGTAATGATCTGGTTGTATCTCGCTCTTCTTACTGAGGTGATACTTTTTAAGTTAAATTCTACTGCCCTCTCCGAATGGCCATGTGAGACAACTTAAATGGAATCTTTGTTATACATATTAACCTCCTAGGGCACTAATGGTTTCATTTGTTTCATTGTCAAGTAGATAGCTGAAATAAAAAACAACAAACCCCAAAACAAGTGTCCTTTAGAAAGGGAATTGCACTCAAAAGAGGAGGTTAACTCCTGGTGGCCTGGATAGTGTGTTTCTTCCAAAGGCACATTTCATTGACAAAGCTTTTGCATTGTTTGAAATGCACAAATGGGCTTTCTTTTTAGTGGAACAAGCAGTGTATTCATGTGGTTGCTTTGGTGTTGCAGCATTAAGTTCACAAAGTATCTGAATATTTACATTTCTTGCAGTGAGAGTTTTTATCAGGAATGATGCCTATTTCTTTAACACATCAAGAAAACAAACTATTTTGTTTAATGGTGGTTTCAGACAGCTTGAAATTTCTGCCTTTTCAGAAGTCCTAAGGAAGGAGACATCTTTGAGAAATGCATCACAGTGGCTTTAAACTGAGAGCAGAAGACTTAGATTAGATAATAGGAAGAAATTCTTGGCAGTGAGGGTCATGAGGCACTGGAACAGGTTCCTCAAAAAAGCTGTGGAATGTCCCATCCCTGGAAGTGTTCAAGGCCAGGTTGGACAGGGCTCTGAGCAACCTGGTCTAGGGGAAGGTGTCCCTGCCCATGGCAGAGGGTTGGAACTGGATGACCTCTAAGGTCCCTTCCAACTCAAACCATTATAGGATAATAACTGACCCTCTTCTTACCAGGACACCTGTGCTTGTACTCTTGCCAAGTAAGGCAAGTTGAACTTGAAAAAATATTTTGTAAAATTGGGGCATAACACGAGTGTGCAATTACTGTGTGTTTGTTTCAGAAGCCACTCATCCTGGACATTAGAACCTGGCAGCTGACAGGCTTGAAAATACTGCTTGGTCCACTCAGCATTGCAGAAATGAGCAAGATGCATAATGAATCAGAGTGTAGAAAGTCTACCAAATTTAAAGGTAATATTACAAGGCTGAATTGCCAAGTCATCTACCAGTGAGTAGCGTGCTATGAGAGTATAAGGAAACTTTTTAATAATTAAAAGTAGGTACAGGAATTATGACATAAAAGTTCTTATCTGGTAGCCCATGTAGTGACTAAACAGCAATGTAGGTGTTATTATTCATGTCTGTAAGAAGAAAGTTCTCCTGATAATGAAAAATACTATATATATAACGGTTTTCTTTATAATGTTTCTCATATTAGCAGTCTGTGTCTTTCTTCCTCTGAAGACTATAAGCAGCTGTGCTATTTCCAGTTTCCTAATCAGACAATAAACCCCAAAATGTCACATTCTAGCAAAAGGACTCCCATGCCCAGCAGTGGATGGCAGTGCATGCTGACTGTGCCACTGCTTGCTGTAGGTGTAGTTCCGATAGTTGAAATAGCAGGGAGTTCCCTTTGCATGGTTTCCAACTGGACTGTTCTGTATTATAGCCAGTACAGAGTAGAGTTTGTTTGAATCTCCCTGTGCTAGATTGAGTATGAGGGTATTTCTCATTCCAAGATCAAAACCAGGCTTTCGTACTGGCTCGGATTTAGAAAATGTACTGGGAATTCTGAGTGATGTTGTGCCTTCTACAGCTGGACAAAGCAGAAATACCCTAGTGGTTCTTTGCCTCTGGTATTTTAATAAAGGGGCTTTTATGTTTAAAACTTGCTATCTGGACTCATAATGCTCTGTGTGCAGTTCACAAGATTGGTTACAGGCCTGAAATGGAGCTCATTTATTTTCTAGCAGGTTAGCTCTGTAAAATGTTGTGCTACCTTTTATAGGTTGCTGTGAAAACATATAGAAACCTCTCATTTAAAATTCACAAACTGCCCAACATGGCAACAGCTGTTTCAGATCCCATAGAAAGCCAAACCTGGCCCCAGCAAAGTGTTAGAAGTCATACCAGCTGTGCCAGTAGTTGATTTAGATTGGTCTAAGTATTGGATTCAGCGGAGGAAACACCCATGGACTACCAATTAAACTGAATGAGATTTTTGTTTATATTTTCTTGTATTCTCTAGTTTTCTAGGGGTGTGGGGGCAGGTTGTTTAAATCCTAAGTCATTGTGCACAAGGTGGGCTGATGCATGGTGTGGCATTTGGAAAACCTTTGGTTGCTGTTGTGGATTAGCCACCCCAGCCCAACCTTCTATCTTACTAGCAACCATTTTGCCAACACAGCTGAGTTCCTTTGCATGCTTAGCTGATGCACCTGCCCCCCTGCTTTGCCTAAAGACGAGCACCTGCATTCACTTACTGGTACACATCAGTTAATTTATAAAGGTAAGGAGGACGCCTGCCTAGGCAGCAGCGAATGGCACATGCTGCTCAAAGCCATATTCACCATCCTTATTTCAAACTGGCAGGCACAGCAGGGGCAGGAGCTTTTTCTACTGGCAGACAATCGCGGAGCAGTAACAGCACAGCTGAGCTCCAGCCTGGCACAGCTGCGGAGACTTTGTGGAAGTTTAATTCCGTCGCCTCAGGTGTGAGGTGTTCTCGGCTGAGGCGAGTCCAGCGCGGGCTCTGTGCCCCGGCCACGGCAACGCAGCCGCTGCTGGGCTCCCGGCGCTGGCGCGACACCGCTCCCGGGATTAGGCTCCCGCGAGTTTCCAGCCGCTGGGATAAGGCGGTGGGAACCGGGACGCAGCGGTGCTGAGCTGTGCCGTGTCCCTCTGCATAGCGCCGGGAGCGGCGGGGCCTCGGGGCGCCGGCTGAGGAGCCCCCACAGCGTCCGGGAGCACCGGGCTGCCGGAGCGGCCTTTCTGAGCTAAAAGGTGCGGGTTGTTTTGTTTTGTTGTTTGTGTTGTTTTGTTTTAGTTTTTTGGGGGTTTTTAATTTTTTTTTTTTTTTTAACTTACGTTTATGAGTTAACTTTTTGCCGTGCCGGGTTTTATCCCTGCCAGCCCAGCCCTCGCTCGGTGCGAGCGGGGCCTGGCGGGGCGCAGAGGCCGCAGCGCCCGGTGCCGCTGAGGCGCAGGGCATTGGCACCCCACAATCAAACCGCGGCGTCTGTGCTGCGAACTCTACAAAACAGAGTTTTACAAACAACACGGTCCTCCTTAAAGCTGCCCAGGTCTCCGTTAATTAGTTTAGCAGTGCAAATTTAAACAGATGCTTTTGGTTTGGGCTGTCGTTCCTGTAGTGTTTCCAGAGGGAGTGACTCTCTCCTACAGGCACCCCTTTAGAAACCACAGCAATTAATTTGCGTACCAAGTCTTCAGCTTGGTGCAAAATACGAAGTATTATGTCATTGTCTTGGTTTCAGCTGGAATAAAATTCCTTTTCTTCTCGGTAGCTGGCACAGTGCTGTGTTTTGGACTCAGTATGACAATAACATTGATAACACACTGATGTTTTGGTTGTTGCTAGGTAGTGCTTACCCAAATCAAGGCCACTTGAGCTTTATATTTCAGTTTCGTTATGTAAGACATGGAGAACAAAGAGCATGTTCGAAGTTCAGAGTCACCCGATTGATTCAGGTGATTTTACCCAAGTGAGCTGTAAAGCTGCTGATAAACCCGAGTCCATCAGATCACCACGGGCTGGTTACAGGGCTGGAGCATTCGGTGTGTGAAAAGTCATGGCAGAACTGTGTGTGTTGGGGAAAAGAATGTGGTGGAGGGATGTAGTTAACAGTCTACAGAGAAAATGCTGCCAGATTCCTCTTGGTGCTGTGCAGCAGCAGCAGGAGGGGCAGCTTCCTCTGTTTGCAGGGAGGGGAATTCCGACCAGGCACGGGGGGAATGACATTCTTTGCAATGAATGATAAAGCAAGGGAGAAGTTGGCCTGGAGAGGCAGTGGCCTTAGAGAACTTCAAATCTCAGCTGGGTGAGGCCCTGTGCAATCTGTTTAAAATTTTTTTCTGTGATTTAAAAATTAAAAAATGCAAGACCTCCCAGTCAGTTTGCAAGAGCAATAAAGTGACATCAGGGAAGGTGAAAATAAACTATATGAATTTAAATAAAAATCTTTGCATAACTGGTGGATGAGATCATGATTTATTAAGACCAGCTAATGATGCAATTCTTCCATTTGAATCTGTCATCAAGCTTTATTTTTCAGCTATGACAGTCATTAAAACACTGAACTTAGACCTTTGAATCTCAAAGCATTGAACCAAGACTGATGAAGCATATTCACACAACTGTTCTCATTTAAAATAGATGAAGCATATTCACACAACTGTTCTCACTTAAAATAGTATTAATAATAATGCTATTAGTGGAAGAAAAAAGGATTTATATAAAGGTTATTTAAATTTAAAAATTATTTACAATATTGTTATTTTCATCTTAATTTATTCTTGTTTTAATGTCTAACTTTTGTGTATGTTTTATTGTGTATATAATACATTAGTACAGTAGCTTGTGTGTAAAATCTGTAAATAAATATACATATATTGGGGCGGGGTGTGCTCAAAAATTTCTTGCTGATTAGGGATGTGTGATCAAGAAACTTTGGAGGTTGCTCATGTAGGGGAGTATGGAGCAAGCAATGTGGCTGGTTAGTAATGTAGGTATTTAGAAAGTAATAAAAGTACTTAGTGATACGGGCATTACCTGGATATTTTAAAACTGATTTTCAGAAAGCAGTGTGTTTGTATATGATGGTTTGGGGATTATTTCTATGCCCATCTAGCCAGTGTAAGCAGATAACAAGTAATTTCTGTAGTGTGGGCAACATGGCAGTAGAATTAAATTGCATGTTCTGCAGGCTTCTGAACAGACAGTGTAGTCGAAGTGTGACTATCACTTGGTTCTCCTGAATTAAATTCAAGCAATTGAATTAGCTGTGGAAGACTAAATACCCATTCCCAATACCCTAAACTAATGAAAGACTTGAAACCTGAGGTGTAGAAACCTTGAATAGGCATTAACTTCTTCACAAGAAAATTTTAAAAAGCACTCATTGGCAAGTTGTATGAAGTAATTTTGCCTTTACAGCCTTAGTTAAAGGATCATTTAAAATTTAGCAGATGTAGAGTTTGCAGTTTGGGAACTGTAAAATCCCATCTCCTCACTTCACAAATATCACTTCTGTAATCAGCCTCCTGCTGTTTCTTTGATGTATTCATGTTTCAGTTCAGCAAAGCCCTTACATTCACCCTTGAAATGTAACTTGTCTTTAGTCACTTGCTGTTCAGCAAAGTTCTGATGCATGTGCCTGGTATTAAACCTGTGGAATACAGGTGCATGCCTGAGTGGTCGGCTGAATTTGGGTCTGAGTGACTTGAACTTTTGCTACAGTGAAGTTTAGTATCAGGTATAATTGCAGCAATTTTTTCAAGCAAAAAGTAAAATATTTGCTCTCTGAGAATATGGTGCCTTTAAGATGCATACATGTTATGCTGGAATTTTGTGTTGGAGAATAAACGAATTCCATTTCGTCATGGGTAGTGTGTAATATTATACTGGCATGAAATCCCTTCTAGTAGTTCTTCCATCTCATTGCTGAAAAGGTGTATCAGTCTTTGTTTGGTGTATTCTAAAACAGCCAAATATTCTCTAGGTCCATAGCAATGAATATATTCTGAAGCATAGAAACTGCTGTTTAAAGGGCAGAAATTCTTCACTGTGACAGGGTGAGGCACAGCCTGGCAACAGGCTGCCCAGAGAAGCTGTGGATGCCCCATCCCTGGAAGTGTTCAGGGACAGCTTGGATGGGGCTTGGAACAACCTGGTCTAGTGGAAGGTGTCCCTGCCCATGGCAGAGGCTATGGAACCTGATGGTTTTTAAGGTCCCTTCCAACCCAAACCATTCTATGATTCTCTTGTAGCTGGTTGAAGAATTTAGCACATTTGGAGATATTCACAGAGTATTTGAAGAGGACACAAGCATTAAATAAAAAAATTCATCTTGCTGCTGCTAAGGTACAGATTATAGTCTAACCTAGTCAAGAATATAAATTACACATCTTACTATTTGTGTTATCAGTATCAGTAATTTGCTTAGTAATGCAGTTAGTGAGATGTGGCAAAATTATTCCTAACTCAGCTGTAAAATATTTTAACATGATTTGAGATTTGAACTGCAAGTTTACTGAGCATGGTAATTTGTTCCTATATGATCTCGAGTTGATATGTCATCTCAATGATATGACTGTGGGATTCAACAGAAAACAAAAAGACTGGACAGAGAAGTGAACCCAGATGAAGTAGGGGTGATGCAGAAGACTACTGGCATGGGCTGTATAAACTTGTCAGAGCCTTCCACAGTTCTCCAAATGCATTAGCAGTAACAAGGCAAGTTAAATTCAAAGTAGAAGAATTGAGATGCCACCTTCCTCCAATCCAGGTGATTCACAATCCTAGTTTGCAAGAAAGATACTGGAAAGGATGTGCAAAGTTGTGGGTTTACCTCTGTCTTCTTCTGAAGACTTCAATATTTTGTCATACATTAACTTGTGTTTTGAACCATTCCTAGACAAGTTTGAGCCTGTTGGTGAAACAGCCAACAAAGAACATTCAACTGAGAAAGCTTTCATGGAAAGGAATTCTGGATGGGATTAAAGGGAGTTCTTGCCTATAGAGAAACAGGAACCCATATTTTGTCATCTGTAGATGATATTCAGAAGACCACATTTTCAAAATTCAGACTGTGAGAGAATCTCCTTTCATTAAACATTATGAAAAGAGAAAAAGGTGATTTTTCTCTAATAGAACATCACCAACTAATATAACCAAAGAAGAAATCTCTTTTGCTTAATCTAAAGCGTAGAGACTTCAAATGCTTTTGTTTATCCTCCTTAAGCAGCAAATTAATCATGTTTTAAAGGGATGAAGCTTTTGTCCCTTGTCAGCTACACGCTATTTAATCCCTTCAAGCTGATTTTTTCTCTTAATTAACGATGTGGGGAGTGCTAATGCATTGGATACGTTCCTAAACTTTTTTAACACACTCTGGTGCTTAAGATAGCAGATTCATTATTACAATACCTTTGTTTTACCAGATAAAACATAACTGAAGTAGAGATGGAAAGGTTGAAGACTAAGAGAATATTGTCTAAACTTTCCACTTAAGATATAAAGCTACTAAATTGTTTAGCTCTTCAACAATTAAAAATGTTAGGGCTTATGTAAAGAAGATGAAGAAACTGAAGACAAGACAAATTTCAGGGTTGTGGTGAAAAATTTGATTTTTTTCCTAAAGCAGACAATTAAATTCTAACATTAAGCATTGTGTGTTAAAAATTCTGTACTTCCATCTTTGAGCAAAGATTTCAATTTCTTTTCTCAATAAAATACTTACTTCTTAAATCCACCAAACAGAGCCATATTGTGAAAACCCAGAAGTCTTTCCTAGAAAGCTTGGCTATAAATATCTAGCTAATATGGATACCTCCTACTGACCTGCAGAAATGCTCTTTCAGATCTCAGTACGTATTCAATAAATGTGAATACGTATGTCCATATGCCTACATATGCATTCCAATAAGTATTTATTCTCTAATTGCTACTGTACCATAGTGTAAGAGGTCCTTCCTTGTTCATGCAAAATAGTTGGGTTTGCCTATTTAAAAAGAGTAAGTTCGCCATGGTAATTCCATAATTTCAGTTTTCAGAGTGTTTTGATGATTGACAATAATACAAGGTATTACTTCAATAACACAAGACACAATAACACTGTTGCTTCAGTCTTCGAGAACCAGGCAATTACACAATGGTTGCTCTCTTAATAACCTAATAAAGCATGGAGAGTTCTGGATTGCTGCCAGAGAGAATTCCAAATTCCTTGTCTTCATTTTGGTGTAAGCGAATTAACTGACCTGCCTAACCTTCCTCTTGGAAACTGCATTTTTCTCTGCCCCTTGGTAGAAGCAAGGTCACCAGAGATGAGGTACCAGAAGCTAAAAGATGAGTGAGGGACTTTGTTTAGAGGAAATGGTACATGTTGGGTACAATGGTACATATTGGGTACAATGGTCTGTTGTTTAGAATCTGTCGCAGTGAATAAAGAAAGAAGTTAAGTAAGTTTTCACTATTTAAGTTAACAGGACTTGGTGTAGCCCATGTATGAGTGTACTGTTGAGAAAATCACTGCTATGGTTCCAGTGAAGTTGAATGAATTGTATATTTGTACAACAAATGAGTTTATTGCATAAATATACAATATATGTTTTAACAGCATGCACTTTCGGTAATATTCCATCTCAGGAATGTTTCCTGTTTCCTATGTGGGAAAGAAGAATATACTTGTATATTCTGTATTTGTTCTATATTCTGTACTTGTTACAGGGTTATAAATAGCATTTTATTTTTATACATTTTTTGCAAATTTTTTGAATTGGGAATAGAGAGAACTGATATCATCACATCTGTGTGATACTGGTGAGATAGTGAGAAGTGTCAAATGGTGGTGGTAAATAATTTTTAAATGATACAAAAAATTGAGAATACTTAGAACAAACGATAGATTAAAGGATCTTGAATTTTTTGCATTCTAAAGGAAAGACTGAATAACTATTGAATTATAAAAATGTATATGCCTAGTGGTGGGCAGTAATACTGAACTCCTTAATCTATCAAACAAATGTGTTCCACATCCACACTTGGAATTTGAAGTCAGAAATAAAATATGACTTAACTATTGGACTATTTACTACTTGAAATCTTTTAATTAAAACCACATTTCTTTTTGTTGTCCTGTATGCAGGACAAGGCCTACTTAGTTTTGGTTCAGTAGTTTAGGTTGCTCTCCTGTCTTTCTGCTGTGATCTCAGCCTATCCTAGCAAACAGAAGCAGTGCTCTGGGCTTGGGTGTTTGTCGGAAGCCAGATTCCATGTTCTGTTAAAGGGCATTAGTTCACAAATACTATTACATGCTAAAACATGTCCTGCATTTATTCACTGGTACTGTTTGTTTATTGGGTTGAGCTCGTTCAGGAAATCCTGCCACCAACCTTGCAAATGATCCAGTTGCTGAAGTTAATGTGGCCTTTGTTATTGCAGGAAATCACGCGAGGTGAAATCTGCTGAAATCTTAGGGTTTACACCTGTTGTACCTGCTGCTGAATATGCAAATTGCCCAAAAGGTCTTAGCAGTCTACTGAAAATGCTTTACTGAAAGCACCAGTTAAAGCATCTGAGCTAATGCCCTTTATAGGGAATGCAGAGGAAAGCTGTTGTTGACACAGGAGATCCTGGATGAAGATTCAGGCTACTTGGCTTTATTTGGAGCCAATTTTCAGTTCTGACGTTATGGCTCAGATGCCTGAAGGAAAGCACATAATTCAATACTTGACTAAGATATGGAAAGACTTGATGAAATCAGTTTTTGAGGTACATACTGCTGTCTTATAGAGTGAATATGTAGTATGTACCAAAAAAATTGCTTCTGATAATACAGTAATCCATTTTCTGTTTCATCTTAGCTTCCTCACTTAGGTTCTTTAAAAAATTACTGTTTCAGATAGAATCAGAGAAGCATGGGTGGGGAGGGGCTTCTGGAGTGCAGTTAATCTGACTCCTTTCTAAAAGCAGAAACTTTTGACAACACTCTATCATAGCTTTGTGTATTCAAATTTCAGAAATCTCCATGAACAGAGATTTCTTGCAGATTACCTCCAGAGGCTTCAGGGCTCCTAGGGAATAATTTTTTTCCTGCTGTCCAAGCTGAATCTCCCAAGAAATATTTGCACCTGTTGCTGGCTACAGTTAAATTCTGTTATTTTCCACTTCACCAAACTGGGCAAGTGCAGCTCTCCCGAACTCTTCTCATGCATGCTCTGCAGATTCTGATCCTCAGGGAAATACCAGCTACCTTGTGATTCTGGTAATCCTGTTACACAATTCTAATAATGATTAAAAAAACCCCTGCCTTCATGCTGAAGAAGTTTGCTAATGTCAAGGGATTTCTAGTAGGATGTTGCATTTTTAATGCATTTGTAAGTGGGCTTACTAAACTACTCAACAGATGAGAAGATTTATGAGGTTCATTTTTTCCCAGGGTAGGGATATAGGGTTGCTGTTTGGAAGCAAAAATCAGCAGCTTTGTTTTCATCCATCTCACGCTTTTGCAGAACTCTCAGAGATCCAGGGTGTCATTAGGACAAATGCTGAAATCTTCACTCAGTCTAGAAACTTTTGGTCTCAGCTCTACTCCAATTTCAGTTTTGTTCTTAATGTAGGAATATGTTGTAATCGCTAGATTTAGCTTAGCAGGCTGTAGCTTCCTGAGAGCTCAGCGGGGCTGCTTAGGGCAATGCGACCTGGTCGCATCCCCTAGTCCATTTCAGACCACCCCGCAGTCCTGCTCCGGCCAGCTGTCAGCGTCACAACCAGTGATGGTGAAGGAGGCGAGAGGGGCCTCCCATGAGGGTTTGAAAAGACTTTAATCGCATCTTGTCCCGGCGACCCTCAGAGGCAGAGAGACCTCGTGGTCCGGGCGCGGGGAGCTTTTCTCAGGGGCTCAGGCGGTCCCTGGACGGGGTTGGGGTACAGGAACCCAACAGGGAGAGCCTGAGGGAGTGCCCAAGGCTAAGGGCAAGGAACAGAGAGGGAACAATGTGGGATAGGAAAAGCAATGGGTTAACAGATCACCACAGGAATACATAAAGTGTGTAGTGTAAAAAAATAGCATTTGCTTCATTATTTCCTGGAAGTTCAGCTTTATCACGGAAAAATAAAGTGTTTTGCGTGGGGTTTATTTATTTATTTATTTAAAATTTATTTTTAGTCTTTTTCCTTTCTTTTTTCTCTATTTCTCATACTCTCCTCCGGCTTTACATCTCCCCCTCCCATTGTTTTTGTTTCTTCTTATTTAGAAGAAAATCAGGAATGTATCCCATAGAACTCTGAAATCAATAGTATTCATTTTGGAGAAGAAATCTGGTAAAAAAGAAAAGGTGAGAAATGGAGAAGTTTGCTGGGTATGTCAGAATATTGTGTGCTGAGTGATCCGTTTTGATAAAATCATCTAATTCAGATATTCAGTGCTACTCAAATACAATTTTTTTTTTTTTAATGTTCTACGTGCTATCACTGGCAGAAAAAAATTATAATCTTTTGTGCAGGAGAGTGTAAATGCCACAACTGAAGTTCAACAATGTCAGGTTGATTTTGGCTAAATGAGTGGGCATCAGTTTCCAGAAGGTGGCACTCTCCTTCCACAAACGCAGTGTCTGAGTTTCATAGCTTAAAAGGATGCTCTTCCCCAGACTGTATGAGCGGTATTTCTTAAAGCATAAAGCTAATTCGAGTCTGTTCATGCTTATTTTTTGCATTTATATGACATTGTATAATAAAATTGCTTTATTGGCTTAGTTTTTCATTGCAAATTTGAATAATCATACATTATTCCCTCATTATAAATATCTAATTTAAGCAAAGTGTATTGATGAGGTTTAAATTACTTAGTGGTTTAATTTCCATTTCCCATAAATTTTAAGAAAATCTTGGGTACAGAAGCTTTTCTATCTTCCCAGGGAAGAAAGCAAAAGGAAAAAATAAAAGGCAAGGAAAAAAAATCAAATGTAAAATAAATCTCAGGCTGCAATCTGTGATATATTAAAAGTTATATTTAGAAACCAGATCCTTGATGGTCTTTTAACAGGGTACTCGGACTATTTTTGTACACTTGATTTGTATGTTTTTCTTGATACTTTTTTCCTCCACAATTGACATTGGCAGTGTCGCTGACAAAATAAGTTACACTGATGTTTTGAATGACTGGGAATCATGCCATTCCCTTTTTTATTTCATGCCTTAGTTGTAAATAGGAAACTATGTTGAAGCATAAATTATTTTTTCCCTAGCTTTTTCTCATGAAGGAAAAAAACCAGGAAGAATCTCATTTGTAAAACTGGCAACACAGCTTTGATTTGCTTTACCAGTTGCAATTACTCCATTTACTGTTGATAAATAATACTAAGAAAGGGAACAAAACCCACTTTGTCTTGACAATGTATAGTTATACAATTGTTCATTAAAAACTGTTTTATAAACCCAATTATGAACTGTGCTGGCGTGCTGACAGCTGGATTTTCTGTGTACAGATGAAGTCTATGCCGTTTGTTGTGGTTTGGTGTGAAGTGAGAGGCAGGAGGCACAAGGTGAATGTATTTCCTGCACAAAGGAACACTGTGATTATTGCATTAGGGAGCTGCACCCTATCAAGATCACTCAGATAAGCACACAGGTCTGGTTTTGTCACTAGATTGGAAGTATTTGTGTAACATGAGCCGGGGATTGAACCAAAGCTGAAGGCACATTGCAAATGTGAATCAAAACACTCTGAGCTTTTGGGCTGAAGCCGAACTTGGAATTTATTATTAAATTCTCCATACTGAAGCTGAGAAGGAGCTGTGGGTCAAATCTGCCTTGGCTCCCTGTGAGGAGTTTGTTTCTCAGACACCTTTTGCACCCCTGGGTTTGCACAGCAGTGCAGCCTCTCTCCTTAGGTGTCCTGGCAACGTGAGGACCCCAGCTGCTGCTCGGTGAGGTTGTTCTGCCTGCTCCGTCAGGGCCTTCCCTGGCAGGGGGAGTCTCCATTTGTGATGAGCTCTGAAAAAAATTGCTCCTACTGGAAATAGTTTGGGCACATCTTTGTTCTCTGATGTCCATCATTATTGTCACTGTCAGCAGTTCTTGTGAGCCCTCAGTAGATTGATCAGGCTGCAATTCTCCCTACAAATCTCTTTGGAGTTTCTTATGATGGATATAGTTGTGTGTTTTGTTTTTATCCTGGATATGTGTTCCTGGCTGTGCACTTTCAGGGGCAGACACGGCACAGCAGAGGGACCTCGGGGTTGGCTGGCATTTCTGGTTACTCAGGTTCTGGGGAATGCAGTCTGGTTTAGGTGGGAGAGGAGATGCTGTGGCAGAACCTGTTGTTCCCAGGCTTTGGGAAGTGGAGCAGGGAATTGGTATCAATCGCTCCCCATTTCCTTGCCAGGACTTTGCCCTGATAGAACATTTTGTATTGCAGCGTGAGGGGTTTGGGTCAGTTCACAATGTCCTGGCATGGAACTGAACTAGAATAAATGCAGTCATGCTTTAAATGCAAGCCCATACTGAAACTGAGTAGAAGCATTTGTTTGGGTTTGATTTTTTCATTGTAAATCTGCATAATTTCCTACATTTCAGTGTGTCTTTGCTCCCCAACCCCATACTTGGTGAGCAAGATTAAAAACTTTAATGATGATAAGGCTATAAATAGGTCATAAGGCACATTAAAGGCCAGAATCTGATGTTCAGACAACTATATTTCTTTAAAGGTCTTCTCAAAACCTTTTTTGCATTTGTATTAACTGAGATAACTTTCATTTTTTTGCAGTAGCTTTTCTAGTAATTTACATTAATTTAATTTGAGAGATTAATTTGGAAAGCACTAGAAAGAATTTGGAAAGCACTCCATGTCTTAATGTATATTTTGTCATCTGTACAGTGTACAAATATAAGAAACCCAGTGTTTATTCAACAGTGTGTCTTGACAGGTGTTACTCAGTTGCTGTTGTAAAAAGAAATAAAAATTAAATTCCTTGTATTCTTAAAACAACCAAATTTATTTTGAGAACAAAATTCTTTGAACATGTATTTAGTTAGGAAATGTCTCAGGAGCAGAGAATACCTTTTTTTAGATCACATTACTAGTTAGTGTTAGTAGTGAAGTGTCAGTATTGCCTGTGTACAATTTTGCCATATTAATACTTACATCTAGTGTATATATTTATATATTTTATATGGAGGGAAGGATTATTCTGATTGAATTCTGATACTTGATTGCTGGTTAAAATGTGTGACTTTGTTGGTGTCATAGAAGTACACTTTAAAAAAAATCCGTCAAAATATTTTAATTGTTCGTGTTGCTTAATTACATCATGCAGTTGAACAGCCAGTGTAAATTGATGTTGCTCCAACAGAATGATGGGAGTTAGGCTCTTTGATCAATTGACCCTTTTTTGAAATTATTTTCAGAAATAATAGTTGACAATGGTTTGAATAAAGCAGAATTTGATATAGAGCTTAATTTTAATTAAGACTTCCTGCAGTGATGTGTGGTGATTCACTTGAAAAGACAATAATATTTTTATCTGGAATAATTGCTTTTCCAGGACAGACATGTGCTGACAATAGTAACAACAGACAAGATGCTGGAAAAACTGAGGAAGGTGCAATGAATTTCTGGAAATAATTCTCAAGGGGCTTAATGGATACTTAGAGAAAAAGCATCTGGTTTTCACCAGATTCTCTTTTTTTATCTAATTAGGAACTTCTTGAGGTTTTCTTAAAGGCCAAAGACCCTACTTGGTATGGAAATATTTAATAGAAGTATTTGTGACTCTCAGTGCATGCAGATGGTATTGTCAAATTGTTTCTCTGAGCACTCGACTTTCTTTTTTCTCACTGACAGTTATGGTATTAGGTATCTGCTTCTTAGATTTTATGATAGGTGAATAAAGACTAACTTTTAATAACAGTAATTTAATTCAGTTCTCTTCTCTAATCTAGTAACCCTTCCATACTCTGTATTTTTCAGAAGAATCAGAAGTCCCATACAGTCATTCATGGTGAAATGAACATACCTGATTTTCCCCAGTAGAAAACTGAATATCAGATGTAACCTACATACCATTTTACCTTTTTAGGGGTAGTCCTAACTAAACAATTCAGAAGGTTTTTGCTATGTTTTAGCTCTTGCTGGGATTTCTACTCTGCAATCTCATTCAGGATTAAACAGCAAAAAATTCAGTATAAGTCCTTCTTATACTGAGTGGAATTAAATCTGTGAGGATTCCTGCTGAAGGGATCTTGCTAAGTAATATAACCTTTGCTGTAAGGAGAGGAACTGGGGTTTGGGCCCCAATACACAGACTTGACAGCATGCAGTGAATGCAGTGCAAAGTCACGCAAAACCAAGAACAAAAATGAAAAACAATATGCTAGTTCAGTCACAGAGAAACATCCCTACAGTGCAAAGAGCAGCACAAGAGATCTTGTGAGGAAAAAAACTCTTAAAGGTGTTGGGTTTGTTTATTTTTTAATAATGGAAAACTATTGTATTAAGGTTGTACTTGGTTGCTTTACTCAAATTCCTTACTGTTTGCTATTGCTGGGAAGGTATAAATAATAACTTTTCATGTACTGTAGGTGAATTAGCAGTTGAAAAGAGAATTCTTGTTTATCCTTATTAGTTTATATGTTACAGAGACTGTAAGTTAAGCTTTGCATCTTTAAACTAATCTTCAATAAATACAGTGGGAAGCATCTTGCAGGTGATAGTACACAAGAATTATTGCTGAGGATAAACTTTTTTTTGATCTAACTTAAAATGGTCTTTTAAGTAAAATTTTCAGATGTTTTTCCTAATTATATATGCTTAGGTAGTATTGGAACAAATAAAATGGAAATGGTAAAAGGCCAAGGACTATTTCCTGTGTGGCAGAAATTAAGTAGTGTATGTGGTTTTCTTTGCAGATTTGTGCCATTGATGTTTTATATTTGGGTTTGTAAAAGCAAAAAAGCATCCCAAAGCCCTATTGAGCTACTGGTGAACAAAGGACATTGTACTGGTATCATAGTGAGAAGGAACTATTTAATACACAGACATAAAGGTAACATAGTAAAAAACAACAAATACAAGAAAACATAATCATGACTTAGACCAGACGTTCAACCTCTGAAATTTTAAAATTTTTTGCAGGCAGGATAATAGACAGACTGAGGATATTGTCACCTTGGTGTGAGGAAAGCTGTCTAAGCAGAATCAGGTGACTCTAGAACACTTGTTGAGCTCGATGTTCGTGCTGGGGATGTTCTTGCATCTCTAGTAAGCAAAAAAGGCAAAGATGAGAGTGACTTTGAATGGTTAAGTCAGCTTAGGTGCTACTGGGAGGTGAGTGATACCTCTCAATCCTATTAGAAGGTAATTTCTGATCACAGTTTTTCAATTTCTGCTTGCTTGCTTGCTCACATGGGGAATTGTTACATTACAGTGAGAATTTCTGCTGATAAGAGGATACCCGGAACAATCATTTTATGGATTGCTAACTAGAATGGCCAGTAGCCAGACGTAAACAGTTTTTAATTAAAATTACTTCCTTCATCTGTGCTGAGTCTCAGTGCATTTGCTGAATTTGCAGGGAATGTTAGGGTTAGAACTTGTTCCCTCAAAGACTGTATTTTGGTTTTGTGATTCTGCAGGATAAAGAATGCTATAGGGATAAAAATTTTTGGTTAGAGATTTTTATTGACTTAAAATGCACAAATAAAACAATATTGACAATACTTATTGGAAAAATAGAAATGCTTTTACTGGATAGTGGTAGGATACAATGTTTTACATTCACCAGGAGATCTCCTGTCATACAAGAGACATTTTATGTGAAATATAAAATAAAAGAAAAAAGAAAAAAAAGTAGGAGTCATGCACTGACCATAATTTCAACTATTAGTCATGATTGCTTTTGTTTACCATTTAGAAAGTCCATTCGCTTTCTCAACAGCTAGACAAGACAGTTTTACTCTGCAATACTGTTAGTAGGATCTTATTTTAGTTAATGATTAGTTTAAAAACCAGTCTTTTTGTGTTTTTGATTCTTTATTGTCTATCAGTTGGTAATTTTTTTTCTTTATTTGGGTTGCATTGAAACGAGTGTCTGAGCAGCCAAGCAGTTGTTTCTAACAGCATTGGGCCAACAAAAACTGGTTTTTTGCCTTTTTTTTAATGGGTCATAACCATGGAGTTTTATGACATATAAATATGTATTAAAAAAAAATAAAATAAATTTGACTAAAGGGGTCAGTCTATCAGTTTAATTTCACACCAAAAGAGAGGTGAAATTACTCATCAGATACTTATGCAAGAAAACAATAATAAAGATCAGTTCATGTAAGAAGGTGTAGACTCTGATTTTCAGCTGTGAATTTTCCTAGGAAGGCGTGGAAGCAACGTTCTCTTCAGACATCAACAAAGCTGACATCCTTTTAGAGTGTTGCACAGAACTGGGGCATTCTTGAAATGTTCTTGGAGGTTTCTGGTAGTCACATCAAGCCCAAAGGATATTTTTTGGTATGCGTTGCATTCAATGCATTGAAAAAGTGTGTTTATTTTTGGTGCTGTTTCTAATTTGAAACATCTGGAGCCAAGAATTTAGCAGTAAATCTGCTCTGGGCACTAAGGTCAATGTGCCCCTTGAAAGCTGAGTCATGGCAGGCTTTTTATTTGGCATACCTTCATGTGAGAGGGTATTTTGTTACTCAGCTTAAAGACTGATGACTGCATGCTTGGGGGACTTCGCAATTTGGGAACAACTACTAACATTGCAAATACCAACTGTTAGAAAATAATTTTGAAAGGTGGGATTTAAAGGACAGCTGCAGCTTACACCAATATGAGAGGGGATTCATTAATTATGAGGCTAATACTTGTCAAATTCTGCTTCAGCTGGTCCTAGGGACATTTTAGCTTATTTTCATGCTTGTTTTTGGCAAGATGAAGAACATCTTTTCAGTTACATGTTACATCCAGTATTCTCCTCAGAAAAATATCTGTATAAAAGAGTGAAATCTTCAAAACTCGAAAACAGATCCTTGGTTGTGAAAAGCTGTTAGTATTTTCTTTTATTTTGTCTATGTATGGCTAGATGTGTGTGTTAAGAGTTACTTAAGACATATTATTGTTTGTGTGTTTCTACTGGCACAAATCCATCATGAATTCTAAATTGTGATCAAATGGGACACATTTTGGAAGTATAAACCTTCTTTGCTTTTAATCACTCTGTGTTATTACAGTAAAAAATGTAGAAACGGTATAAATTAGTATCAGGACAGAAACAGGGGATTAAGTAAAAACCAATTGTCTTCAGATAAGAACATATAAAACAGAATATTGCATGAGCTACTGAATTGCTGAGGTTTCCCTTCATCTTCATGTTCTTTTTATTTATTTATTTATTAAAAAGACCCTGGAGTGAAGGGTGTATCTTTCAGATGTTTAATTTATTTTTTGTCTTTATTTACAGTCATACAAACATTGCACCCAAAAAGCTAAAGTTGAATTGAGCTCAAGGAAAGTTAAAAATTTTTTTATGGATGGTGAAAGAAAGAAACAAACCTGAGGGAGATTCAAGATAAATCTGCTGTACTGCAGCAGACACTAGAATCCAAGAAACAAGAGAAAACTGACTTGGGAACTCAGATGTATGATGCAAAAGATGAACTATTGTTCTGCTGATAGCCAGAGAAGTTATTTAAAATTTGTTCTCTTTATCAAATGGTATTTCACTTTTAACTGCCAATATATGGAGCAAGCTGTACTTTCAGATAACAATCTTTCTACTTTGGTGTAATGGTCTTAAAGTTAAAAGTGTGTAAAGGATTGGAAATAAATGCTTTAAAGTAATAGAAAATGTAGATGTTTTTAATTTACCAGCTGATATCCCCCTCCTACCTCCTCACTCATATCTGCTTTCTTGTGAGGAGATAAATTTTCAATGCTTTACTAAGAGTTCAGATTCATCTCAACTTGCAAGTTAGTTAGTATATTAAAAGTTTTCAAGTTTATTTCTGCCTTCTGTGCTAATGCAGTTTTGGGACTGTTTTGGCTAAATCCTGTTGCTGACAGCTAAGTGCAAAAATAGGCAACGTTTAGAAGATGATTTTGGGTCTTTTTTTAATAGTTGTGGTATATCATCTTGTGCTTATTTTAGAAAAATAAAATCAGAATTTGAAATGGAGTCTTAAATCTTGTCTGTAGCTGAAGTCAGCTCTTTGTGTGTTTCTCCTGCACTCTGGTGTGGTTTGGAAGTAGAGGGGAGGGCTAAAATACACAAGCAGTTTGTTACTGTGGTGTAAACTGGCTGCTAAGGTTACCAGAAGAGAGAGAGGATGGCAACTGCAGCAAGAGTTGGCATCATTTTCCTCCTATCCCATGTCTGAAATGTGTCTGTACTAGACAGTGAAGCATTCTAAAAGAGATGGGTTGAATTCCTGTTGAAGCAAATTTTTTGTTATATTATAAACATGCCTGGAAAGATGCCTTAGTTAGAAACTGCCAACACAAATGCCAATTATGGATTCATAAGGAGCTTTTTGGCAGAAAAGAATGTACCTACTTTTATGAGACAGTGATCTCTTTAAGGGGTTTTTGTTTCTCTTGTAGATAACTTCCTTGACTGTTAGTATTTCCTGTATCTCACACAGAACTATTTCAAATTGGATGTTTTATACTGGTTTTCTTCCTTTATTTGGATAAAAATGTAACTGAATAGACTTTGGTGTGCTGGTCCTGATAGCAGTGTTTGTTCTTTAAAAATTTCCACTAGAATAAGGTGTTTTCTTTCTATTTGTCAAAATTACTTAAGAAAATATCTGCATAGGGAAAAAATCTGTGAATGTTTTAAATACTGTAAAATGTTTCTAAAATGATCTTGTAATACAATCAGCAATTCTTTTCTAGTCTTACATTGACTTATGCAGCAAAAAACTGCAATGAGCAAAACAATTGAATGGTGGCCTTGGGGGGTGAGAAAACTCACTGGCATGAGACTGCTTTGGAGCTGGGAATGCAGTACATCAGCTTGACTGGAATACACTTACTCCATCAGGAGATGTAGCTTACCTAGCAGTCTTTACATCCAGCTAGAGGCAAGTGATATGTACAGAGATTTTGTCCCTCTGTTTTTTTAATAATCTAAATTTCATTAATTTTTCTTCTACTATAAATACAGTTTAAAATTATGTTTTAATAAAATTAGTAAGTGGAACTGAAACTGTGTTGTTGTAGGCTTTTAAGTTTTGTTTATCAGTCTCCTGGGGAATATTCTTCTTTTCTTCTACTGTACAGTACTTTGCTGTGCAAAACATGGACTCCTTTGGTTGATTTTTTTCTGTAAAGCAACACTAGTTCCAGAACAGCAGCTGCTTAGTTGCTGCAGATGTTGTGTTATTGCTCCATCCCTGGAAGTGTCCAAGGCCAGGTTGGATGGGGCTCTAAGAAACCTGGTCTAGTGAAAGGTGTCCCTGTCCATGACAGGGGGGTCGAGCTGGATGATTTTTAAGGTCCGTTCCAACCCAGGCCATTCTATGATTCTGTGATTTGTGCCTATAACTCTTAGTGAAATGAACAGACATTCAGAATACAGAAAAACTTTGACATGGCAGATGATTTTTATCTGTAAGAAATTTTGGGTGTCAAGATTACCCTGACTTTGAATTTTTTTGAACACCAAAACCTGCCACTGAATTCAGATGAAAAATTAATATCTATTTACTTTGAAAATTGAGTCCAGGTTAATGAATATTGCTAAAAAATAAGAGACAGAAAAATCAATGTCTGTAACTTGAAGATAGAATTTGGATATTATCCCTATTTCCCCTTTTCCTTCAATGCACTTACTTTGGCACTAGAAATACTGCAGATATAGGGCATTTGTTGTACTTCTGGAAGCAAAACTACTTGTTGAAATTAGAGGATGTATGCCGGGATTATGATTGTATATGTAACTTTTTTCAAGTAATTACTGTATTAATAATTCAATCACTCAGGCTAAACAGTCGACAGATGTTAATGAATTCAACACTTGTACAGTTCATCCTCCATTTCACTGTTTTACAGCTTTGATCAAAATTCTTTTTGAACTAATGGAAAGATGATTAGCATTTTAAAACTAAATAATGATAGCATTTTATTTTGAAAGGTGAGATAGAATCTACCTCAAACTGATGGTACATATTATGCATCTAGTTATGAGTTTATGGCTTGATATTAGGACCACAGGAACAGTATAAAATGAAACTCAAGCTTTTTGTAACAATGAATTTTTTAAAAAGCAGAATTAGTGAGCAATCTAAGGATAATTTGCAAACATACACAGTGACTGCTTATGCAATCCCATCACTGAAGAAGGATTTTATAGATTATGAAAACTATGTGTGTTTAGCTGGTATTAGAGAACTATTCCTTAATTATTCAAATAGTGAGTCTGATGTGGAATATGCTGAAAATAATACATGACTGAAACTTTGAAGTAGGGAAAAAAATAATGCAGATTTTAGCTGAGTATTTCTCAAATGCTAAATTCCTGTTTTAAAATAAGAATGAATAAAATTATTATGAACAAATACCATAAATATGGTCTGGTCTAGACTTTGCTTAACACCCAGGTTTCCTGTGTTCAGTTTACAGTTTGCAATTGCTGTATCACCTGGTATCAGCTGATGTTTAAAATGTAACTTGGCTCCATCTCCCTTGGGTCTCCCTTTGGGTCCTCAGAAGTGACTGAGTCACCTGGAAATTTGGGAGCTCAGCAATTCTTCCAGTACATTTTTTACCCACTGGTGAACACTGTTATGCACTGTGAGATTGAGATTGTCTCTCTACCACTGCTGATGCTACTGCCTCATCTGACAGATATTTAGGTTTCCAGTCCTCTGTTTGCTTCTCCAGACCTATGGTGTTACCAATTTTTCCCTTATCTCTGTTTATCAAATTACTCAAAATCCTCATAACTTTACAAAGCTCACACTTTAACTTTCTTAATATTATGCTGTGCTGGTGGGTTACAAATTTATCTCCTGTATCTCTGAATGCATTTTACCTGTGAAAGCTTTCGTCTCTTGTGGGTAGGCTGGACAGGGTCCCCTTCGGATATTTTCCTAAACCATTCTAAAAGGGGGAAGAAAGGCATCCTCCTTCAGCTGCTGCTTAGTCACTCCCAAATACAGTTTCTGATCCATAACAGACCTCTGTATAATCTCAGACTGCTGCCATTCATGGTACATTTCTCTACCTCTCTTAAATTCTTCTTTTTTCTTCTACAATATCCATTTTCATTAGTGGAAAATTCCCTTTGTTTTCAAGTTTTTTTTAGTCAGTTTATGCATCTAGCTGTAGTAAAGCTGTTAAAAATTTCAAACTTTCAGAGTGATATTATTTTGAATTAAATATAAATGTAAATGTAATTAAAATTTCTAGGAAGTAAGAAATGCACGTTCTTTGAAGGAGGAAAATTGGTTTTTGTAGACAAAGAACTTTAGGAATCATCTATCTCCTCTTAAATTCATCAAAGATTAGACTGAGTATGTGCCTGCTATGATTTTGTATAGAAGTGCTTTTGCAGTAATGACAAAAGGGAAGAAATTGCCTTAAGAAGCACCTTGAGGTAAACATTTGAAGAGCTTCTATTTCAATTTCGGAAGTTTGTATTTTTCCCTTCAGTAATGCAAGAAGATGGCCTCTGATGATGTCTCCTTAGGGAGCTATCAAACAAACAAATGAATAAAGAACATGGAAAAACCCAATAGTTTGCATATAATCAAACTCAGTGACCCTCAATTTATTACAATACTGGAAAAGTGCATTCAGTTTGGCAGTCCTGGAAGGTTAATGACTAATGAAAGCGTAAATCACAGAAGGACCTGGAGGGGGCACAATCAGATAAAAAATGAAACTAGCGAGTATCCAATGTTCTCCAGGAAAATAGATTTGTTTTTTCTCCCCTTTTTTGAATCAAGTGAGTACTATAGTAGTTGAAGCCCTCCCTCCAGGTTGTACTTGATACTATACTAAGATACTTCTTAGCACAATATAATACTGTTTAATTTAAATATTTAATTGCTTTATGAGAATTGCCATTTCTTTTCTTCATATTAGAATAATATTATTTCTAAAAAGCAATGTTGTTTTTATTTGTCTTTTCAAGAGTATAAATACCAGATTGCTAGGCTGGAATCATTAAAGATTCTTATGTTCACTGTAGCATCTTGATTGCAGGTAGTCTTGTTTCTTCCAAAGAGAAATAAATTAATGAAATACATAGGTACAACTCCAGCTATTTTTCTAAGGCTATTAACTGGACTAAAAGTAAAGGGATAGATTGTTTATTTTCCATTATTCCTTTCTTGATTTTGACAATCTCATGTGCTTATGGTGAAAATTGAATTTAGTTCAGACTTACCGAAAATGATTTCTGTGGCAGTTTGTTGGTATTTCCCTTTTTAAAAATGGTAGCCCTTAAACTACTGCTCTCAGCCACTGGCAGCAGTAATAGCAATAGCATTTTAGTTGCATTTTTGCAAATTTATATTAGATAAAAAATTACAAGTACATTCCTTTGATTCATTTTTCAATCAGCTGAGTACTCTCCTTATCTCTACCAATTGCTCAATTAATATTTTTATTGTTTGCACACTGTAAACACACATTATCCATATATATGATAAAGAACAGTCAATCAGCAGTATGAACACCAACAAGATCCTACTAATTCTTATGTTATTTTGAAGGGCTACCAGATAATATTGGAGAAGAACTTGATCCTGTCCTAGAGCCACTTTTATCAAACAGACATTTAAGCAGGCAGGAGTATCTGCATTTGCCTTGGAGACTCCACCATTGAGTCTCCTGAATTCTGCTTTTATATTACAACTAAGCTGGGAAATCCACATTATCTTGCTGGAACATCTGTTAAAGTGAGAATTTTGAAAATAAATGTGCAACTCTGTTTTAATTTTAAAATGATTCCTTCGCTAAAACCTGGGAAGAATTTCTGGCATGTGTTTATTCCTCCTCCCTGACAACATTTTTTTATGCTGCTGGGTGTCTGGTATCACCTTACAAGTGTTGACATTTCTCATGTTTAATACTTCACTGTGCAATTCTGTCATTCTTTCATCCAGTCAGGAATTTATTTAATTTATTACTTTAATCACTTTTTCCAGTCTGGATCTCCTGATGTTATTTAGTCACCTTTTTTAATAAAAATATTTACAAGACTTAATGCAATAATCACCTCACATGCAAAAGCTACATTGGGCTTTTTTACCTGTAGTGTAGTTAGGGACAGGGAAAGGTCTGGGCAGACAAACTTTAGCAGAACTGTTACATTAAAGATATTGCTAGTAATTCTTTAAGTCAGAACTTAATATTTTGGGATCATATTTGAATGTACCTCTACCACCAAGGCAGTCTGTGTTCTATAAACCTAACTCTTTGACTTTAAATCTTACTATTTTACATCTCAAAAAAAACCTCTGTATCTCTCTGTGTCTAAATTAAAGTAAGCAATAAATAAAATAATCACCCTTTGATCCAGAACCTTTCTGGCAGCAGAAATATGAAGATACAGAACCTGAATCCCTCCTGCCAGTGTGGATTACACCAGTCATTCCCAGGGAATGTTTTGTGTAAGCCCCTTTTGATGATTTTACCCAGTGAAGGCAGAGGTAGGCAGCCTGGCAGAAAGTTCTCTGTGACAATCATTCACATAGCACTGTTTGGCTTGGGCTATCTTCACTGGTCAGAATTTTTTTACAACAGGCTCTGTGCTGAGATTCTTTTAATCATTCTTTTCTCATGCAAACCACGTTACTTTTGTAACTTGAAAAAAGTTTACATTTTGTCCCATAGTCATTTTTGTGTCAGTTTTTTGTGCATAAATTGTATGTACATCCATTTAACTGATGAGGAGTTATAACTTAGAAAGGACTTAATGCTAATAATAACCCAGTAATAATATTAAAGTAATAATATTAAAAATTATCTATTTCTTGAATGGAAGTAAACAGAAAGAGATTGAAATACAAGACTGAGAAGGAGACAGATCAAACAACATACCTTCCTCTCATTCTTATCTTCTGTCAAAAGCTTTGCACTTTTTAATTACAACTGATTACAATTAGATTTCAGAATTATCACCATGCCTGAAATCCAGGAATGATCCTCTGAGTAGCTCTCTGCTGAGGGAGTGGTGGCCTAGGGAATTGGGAAAAAACTACAGAACTTCTCCACATCTTTGTTTCTACCTTGAAAAAAGTATTTGAAGTAGTTTGTGCAAATTTTTACACTGCATTTCAAACCACCTGAATGGACTTCATCTTATTTTGGCAGAGGTGTTCACAGTATTCAGACAAGAAATAGTTTTCTTTCTATCTCACACTCCATATCTGACCGTAACCACTTTCACATTCAGGTAACACTGTCCACTTTTGCCAGTCCGCTTTTCTTACTGTTTACTTAAATGATGAAAATCTATCACCAATACTGACTCAAATGATCCAGGACTTCTCAGACCCTTTTAAAAAAAGATTGTTAATATCAAGGCTTTAGAAATCCTTTCTAATTAAAGAAATGGCCTGAAGTATGCAGAAAGACTGGATTTTTGGTTGGAAATGCTCAAAAAATGTACAATGAGAGACATTAAAGGAACTAAGCAGCACTAGCTCCTTCACTTGACCAGACTGCAGGAAAGTGGCAAATAGGGAAAATTAAGCTTTCTTTGGGTGTTTACAAAAAAAAAAAAAAAAAAAAAAAAAAAAAATCAGTAAGTTGAGGGCTTTAGTTCTTCTTTGGGAAATAGTCATTTGGAAAATGAACAGAGAAATGATGACATTGGAAAAAGAGACTGAGAGAGGGGACAAATTCATTGTGCATACTGGGATTATAGCTTTTTAAAATCTATTGCTAAAATAAGTGAAAGGTGTGTACTTCCAGCAGTAAAGATCCAAGAGGTGTGGGACAGCTACGTGTGCATTTACACAGCCAAACTGGAGTAAAGAGAAAGTCCTTCATGTCAGTGGTGTTCTATAAAATGAGATTACAGACTCACTGACACTCACTGGCATTTGTTAACTGCCAAAGAATCTCATAACCAGTAACAGCAAAGCTGAGAACAGTTACTGACCCTTGCACAGCCAATCAAAAGGAATGGCATTATCTGTCACTGTCCTGATGCAGAGAGCTGCTGTACCTTTTACTTGTCAGGTGGAAGCATTTTTTGTCATCACCTACGTAACTCTAATGGGAGTACTCACAAATGCTCTGTTGTTAGGCTAACACAAAGTTAACACACCACACACCAACTGCTGCCCCCACTCTGAAAGCTGCAATAACAACGTAACAGCTGGGGTGGTCACAGGCCATTTACAAACCAAGCTCTCTGGTGCTTTGCTTGACTGTAGTTTTCTCATTCTTGTTTTTCTGCCATCACTTTCTGCATTCAGCTGCAGCCTAATTCATAGTTACCTTGCAATACTGTAATGCGATCGTCATTGATTACGTGTTATCGTTGTAATATTAAAGACTGGCACTAGAATAGAGTTCCAACAGAAAGAGGGAGCTAAAATGGATGCTCCTGTTTCCCCCCACATCATTTCTTCTTCACTTTCTAAAGAACTTGAACTGTAAAATTATTCTAAGTCCTTAAAAGATATAGAAGAAGATTGAAGATATACAAGAAGCTTCTTAGAGTAACATATTTAAAGGGTTTTTTTAAAAAAGCTTTAAGCATGTCAACATCGGTGCTGCAACTTAAGAAAAAATACTTCATGGATTGATGTGTGTCAAGGGCTAATTTACTCTCAAGATTGAGAATACATAAATGCTTTAAAGAATGTTGAAATACATGTTTTTAGGATGCCCAGTATGAGGAGTTTCCTGCAGAGTGGAAAGACAAGTCAGGGGAGTTCCAAAAGCTGCTGCTCATTTGTCGCTTGAGACCTGACAAAGTATGCACAAAACTTTCACCTTACTGAGAAAGGTCTGTCTGCATCTTAAAAGTCAAAAGTATCTGCAAACATGCATTTTTATTCTACAACAGTCTCTCATAAAGTAAAATAGGAAATAATAAGATTTTAAGAGAATCCCAGTGAGTTTGAAATTGTAATGGAAAACTTTTAAAAATGGAATAGTAAAGGTTTAGCTTTTGTTGTTTCAGTTACACACCAAAATCCCCAGAGCTCTTCCTTGAGACTGCCTTACACACCTTGTGTCTGCCCTCATTCAGTACACCCCCCTATTTTTGCTGGATGTCATTATCTGTGCCAACTTTGTCTGGTCTAGAAAGACAACTTAGTGGTAAGCAGGGGTGTAGATAATGCAGGTGCTGAAACCAATTGTTGGAGGCACACAGATCCATTTTGTTCACTGGAAAGTGTTCTGAAGCAGAACTGCTCTGATTTGAGTCTGCCTAGGTACAAGGTTTTAACACAGACCACAAAGTACTCAGTTGTGAATCTTTATTCCAAAAAAAAATTCAGCTTGCTAAAAACCAGAATGAAAGTATGTGCTTAGACATTTTTCATACACAGGCAGGGTGGTGGGACTACTCTTAGTTCCCCACACCCAGCCATACCAAGAAAGCACACTGTGAAAGACAGGCCATAACTGTCCCTACTCATTGCTCTGATCCAGAGAGGCTGAGAGCAATTCTCTACATACACTTCCTCACACCCCTGTTCAGCTTTAGATTCACACCCAGGTAAAGAGAGATGTTTGCACCACTTTAAGAGACACTTTTAGAATCAGACTTCACTTGGGCTCCTGGGCTCGTTTTGCCTGGCAGTTGAGTCTCCTGGCTGCTGGGCTGCTGGCTCATCCCTGAGAGGCAGCGGTGCTGGGAGCTGGGGTCTGCAGCCAAAGTAATCCACGAACCGCTGCCTTGTTGCCGCGACTTCTTCTTGAAAAGCGTTTATTGTGCGCCTGCCGACCTTGCACTTGAGTCAAAGCAAGAGATTGAGCCTTTCAACTGAGCAGTTTAATTGTGCAGTTCAGCCAGATTCCAATCCCCCTCCTCAGGCTGCATTTGGGTATCAGTGCTTCACAGTAGCAATCATACCCTGGTGAGCCTAGTGCACAGCCTTCCCAGCTACAGGTGACAGGATCCTGGGGGCTAGGTGTCTCCACTTGAAGCTGCTGCTGCTTCAAGTTTTTTATGTACTATACTTAGAAATGAAGTCATATTATTGCCAAGACCCCTTTCATACCTTGAAACATTGCTCTAAATCATTCACAGTTCAAGTTAGGTAACATCACCTCACTCTTAGTCCACCTTCTAAGATATCACTGGTCCCACTGTGCTACAGGATCCTATTTTTTTGTAGTTTAATCTGTTGCACAGTGACCTGAAATACCTAACCTTGACAGTCACCAGGTATATATTTAATACAGAACATTATTAGCAAGGCAAAGATCTTATTTGTGCAAACCCACCAACACATAATATGCAGAACCTTTTACTGTTCCTCATCAGGGAACTTGGTTCACTTGATTCTTACTATCCATAGGATTAGGGTTCACATATCAAAGATCAGCTGATCTTTATCAACGGAGCAGCTCAGTTGTGTGCTTTTTTACATGTCAACACTATGGCATGAAACCCTAGGAGTGGGGAGGAGAAAACATTAGAAATGGGCTTTAAAGTTTAATTAGGCAGGTTTATATGTGAAACTGGACATGTGAAGCAATGATCTGGTCAAATTTTGTCTTTTCACATGTTGTTCATCCCTCCTGAAAATGATAGAGCTGCTCATTGTTGAGTTTTCTGCATTGATTATCGCACCCTACATATTGTTTTTTCTGCTGTAATGAGCTGTTGGAAAAACACATCTAAAGGAAACAGGTTTGCCTTCAAAAGCCAGACAATAAACTACACTGAGAAGTGCTTAGGTGCAGGTTTCTTAGCCAATAATGCACATAAATCATTACTTCAGAGTATGTCAAAGGCTAGAACATGACTATCATTCCTGGCTGGTGCTTGGAAATCTTAGCAAGAGAAGTTCTTGTTTACATTCTAGCTTTGAATTTCAGATTATGTGGTTAACACTTACAATGAAGGTTCTGAGCCGTGTCATCTCCAGCATGTAGTACTCCTCCATTGTCAGCTCATCAAAGTGCTTGGGAAGGGATAAAAAGTCACAGGTGCTATGTTTGGCATGTTTCTCCCTGCAAGATAAACCCAGAATAAGAACAGATGTTAAACCTATGCAAGTTACGTTTCAGGAGATGAAGAGATCTGGACAGGCAGGTCTCTTCAGTACTTGTGCTGTCAGAAACAGTATCATACAGAAAACATGAAACAGATTTTAGTGGATCTCAGAGAAAAGCTAGTTAAACTATTTCAAAGTTACTGGGCAAGATAAACCTCCAATTTTGTGAACTGTCATGGTGGAAACTGACAACAACATTAACTCATTGTAAATTACCAAAGAAGTTTGGAGAGATACTTCAAGAGCATTGTTGTATCTGTGCTTACCATGGGTCATCATTTGGTTCCCAGCCCTCCAGTTCTAACAAGCAAAAGAAACATTTTGCCACATCTGGTTCATTTGCACTTGGACAGTGGATGAAGCCAGCCTTTGCCATCTGCAGGGGACAGTTTAGAAGTTTAGAGCCTTATCCCACACACTACTTGTGTTTCCTGCCACTTTAGAATCATGTCTAGTCGGGACACCAAAAATTAAGTTTGTACAAGTTATCAAGCACTTTCTCAGGTAACTCTTGCAGTATGACTCATCTGAGATTCAGGCTGGCAGTGTCATGTGTGTGCCGAAGTAGAAATCAGGTGGATTTTTAAATTTAAATTTCCATCTCTGAATCTGAAGCAGTGATCATTGCACTACTTCATCCCTCCTGCTGGATGCGTAATCATTTACTCTAATGTAGGCTGTTGTATCATCAATAGATATTTGCAATTAGAAAGAGCACATAATACAAGAAATTAATTTTTAAATGACAGGAACAAAAAAATAAGGGGAACAAGAACAGTAACTGTATTAAAATCTGTAGGCAGACTAATGGACCAAACACTAGTTAATCTAAATTTTAGATGAATCTGAATTTTAGATTTAGATTTCTAGTTAAACTAGAAAAACCAGTTAATCCTACTATAGTATTTCTGAGCAGGGAACAGAGGAAAGCTGCAGTATTTAACTTTTCAGGCTTAGTGGACTCCTCTTGAACATGGATACACTTAACAATGACTTCACAATCAAGCACAGTACATAAAAAGTAAGGCAGAGGCAAAATAACCATCTTCAGACTTACATTCCCTGGAGTGCACTTGCAGTTCTCCTGGAAGGGCCACTTGGTGAAGGTTTTTAAACGGTTCTCATATTCGTACATCTCCCTAAAGTCAGTTAAAAGCTTGGAAGCTGAACTAAGCTCTTGTAGGAGTAGCTCCATCTATGAAGCCTGCAGTCAGTGTAAGCCAGAGCCTCCCTCCTGCTCTCACATTTAAGGCCTTGGTAATTGGTGACACATTGCACCTGGAAAGCAGGGGAGGGCCTAAAGGAGTGTTAGTCCCCTCCTAACATAGCTGAGCTTATAGGCAGGACAGTCAAGAGAAATGAAGCTACTGGAACTTTTTTCCCTTGTATCACATTCTGTGTCCTTGGTTATGCAATATATTTTTTAACTGAAAGGACCTATGCTAATTGCAGGTTTTATAATTGAAATCTAAAAACCTGCAAGTTAAAACTCTAATTACAAATACAGTAACTTTGCTGTATAAAATTTAAAAAAATATTATCCTGATTATCAGCAAAGGGGTTGAACTAACATTGCTGTTTGAATCCTTCAGTGTTTCTTGAATTTCACGTTCAGAGATTAATTCTTAGGATCATCTTTACAAATACTGTTGCATTTCTTTAAAGAAGAGATGGTTATTTTATAATATTCTGATTATTCTATTCTATCTTAAAATATTATAGAGCATGCCCAGCGATAGAGTGGATGATAATACTTTAAAGATGTATATCTAAGGGTTTACAGGATCAAAGCATTAAGCTGTCATTTTAAAAACTGTCTCTTATTTCAGTACAGAGTCCAGTTAAACTCAGTAGGAAGTTTAAACACCAGTATCTTTAAAACTGCTGCATGCAGCAGCTTTCTAAGCCAAGATCTTAGCACCTTTGAAAGGCGTTGCATTGTGAGAATTGAAAACTTAGATCTTCTCCATAATACAGATGGAGTAAGTGCAGAAAATAATCCAGCTCATGCTTCTGTCCAGATGTGGTGATGGAAATGGGATTAAAGAACATTTGCATAGGACTTCCAAGGTCAGCTCTTAGGGCATAGTTTTTGCCTAGATTTACAAATGCTACATCATTGATTCCTCTGGGACTGTACTGGTGTCTAATTTTATATGCAGGAATACTGCCCTTGAAATTTATATTCAGATATTTAGAGTAATATGTGTTACATGAAAATAGGGCACTTTCATTCCTTTTTTTTTTTTTTTCCCAAGGTAATACCAGTGGTGCAGGAATTTATCATTCAGAACCTGGGCCCTCCAAGTACTGATATTTATAGTTTCTCCTGGTACTGACTCCAGGGCAGCCCTTCTTAAGTTTGCTGATGGTCAAGCATTTTTATATCTTTTTTAATGTAGTTGATGTCTGTGTGTGGATGTGTGAGTGTATTTGTATGAAGCAAGGAACTTTGTTTAAATAAAAGTTGAAATGCCAAAGTAAACTCAAAGCCTGTTTTTAACTGCCCCAAAACATGTTAAAATTGATCTCATGCTTCTCTTTAACACAAGGTACTAATTAATGCAAATGGATTGTTTTCAGGAATTAATAATTTGTCTGTTGTTTAAAAGAAACTGTAGGTTAAATATTTTGGCATATTTTATAACCTTGTGATGTCATGATCTATTTAACTAATTGGTTTGTGTAATTTCAAATGGAAAAATGGAATAAAACCGTAATAGTTTAAATGCTTAATGTAAGCAGTCTTATCTGAAAACGCTATTTTTTTCAGATATGCATTATATGTAATATTTAATCAAAACACCATAGTAATATAGGACCTTGGAATGCTGGGTGACATTTATACATCAGAATTGAAATATGTTTTTTTTTTCCTTTGACTTTTATTATGGCATTTAAAACAAACAAACAAAAATTTCCCAACAGCCCAAATGAGTTCTTACATAGAAAAGTACTGTTAGAATACTAGAAAGTAAGATTATACATGTAAGAATACATTCTGAGATGTATTTCTTGCATTTCCTGCCTGTTATTCTGTCAGAATTCCATGCTATTGAGAATGACAGATATATTTCAAGTCTCCAGCCACCAAGCTGCAAAGGCATTCTGCATTTTATGGCAGGTTGCCTACATCCTTCAGGAGAATACTGTTTGCAGGAGTGTTCTGGAACTGTCAGAATTTTATAGTTCCAGATTAAATGGATGGGTAGTTGGAGCTTTTCACTGGAAGATAGATAAGAGGTGGCATGACATGAAAGAAGAGATTTAAATTGTATTTTAAACTATACAGTACATTAAATATCTGATATTCAATATCTGATCCTGACTTTTCCAACAAGTGCAGAAGCCTGTGAGTAATGTTGCAACTTTGTAAATCAGTTAAAGCTGACCCTGATGAATGTGTATACATGATCTGGGAGGAAAAAGCCTCCGAAATTAAATAGTTGTCTTCCACTACAAGGAAAGTAGTTTCAATTACTGGCAATAGCGGAGTAAATTTATTTTTCATTTTATTGCTTGTCTCACACTTCATCAATTGAAATGTGTTGCTATAGCATTAGTAATAGGTGTTTATTTAAAAAAAAAGGTAAGACTGAGAAAACCTGTCCACTGTTTTCATATAACTGGATGTGTGTTTGCAGTCCGATTTTACATTATTTTGCATTATTTTTTTATAATTAATGTAGACCATCTAAATGAGGTTGTATACTTAGCTAAATGGTCTCAGTTGAAAACCAAACTAAATATTTCTACCTGATGTCTTTCTGTAAAGGCCAGAAATCTCTCTTGGTAAGGATTAAAAGAAAAGCTAAAATATTGTGTGAGCAATATTTTATAATACAATGGTGTTAAAAAAATGTATAGGTGCATGGTCTCATACATACAATTGTAATGTATATTAATTAGGTATACATAAATAAATAGCTTTAAAAAATAAAATTGCTTTGAGGTTTAAGAGACTATTTGGAACTGATGCTCAGTACCATTTAATGACCTCCTGCTGAAGGCCTTTGTTTGTCAAGAGAAGGTTTCCCCTGACTCACGGTGTGTGAGCAGGAGAAGCTGGGGTCTGAGTGGTGCTCAAGAACAGCACCACTGTGCAGGACACGAAGAGCAGCTCCGGCAAGGTGTAAAGTATCCTAGTGGCACCCCTGGTGGCTGTCTCTGATTTACTCAGTGACAGGGACACGACCAGCCCCTGGACTGCTGCGGAGTGAAACCAGCTGGGATCCATCTGAGGAACTCTGGCAGAGGGAGTTTCCCTCCCTGTTTGCAGACGTGCGTGTTTTCCATTGAAGTCTCTCTGGAATCTGCCAGCAATACATGGCACTTCTTTGTGCTCCAGCTTCCTAAGCAGCCCAGCATGGCCAAAATCTGTTAAAGTTAGGGACTGGCAGGAAGAAGGGTGCTGCTTTCACTGTCAGCCGGGAGTGACTTTGGTTATTAGTGTGGTTAACAGGCAGAGCCAAGCAATAACGTGGTTAATAGGCAAGGGGTGGAAGCACTTCGTGGAGGTGTTTCTTTCCTGAAGCAAGTGGGGCGGTGGGTGGGTTGTGACAGGGATGTCCTCCTACTACATGACCAAAGGTTCTGAACAAATAGCAAATACAGTTCCTAGCAGGGATGGAACCTTTATTTCCCCTGCAAGGTAATAATTTTTATGTAGTAAACATTTCTTTGGACTGTTTTGCTTTATCCCAGTTCTCAGTGTATCACCCACTCTTGCCTTCCTTCAAATAATTTTCTGTTATCACTCATAATTTTTTGTTTTTATGCACCTAGGAGGAGTGCAGTTTCTCCTAGCCTAAAGAGTTAAGACATGTTTTATTGTCTAAAAAAATTAAAAAATGATGAGCACAGCTATGGCCTTGTAACAGCATACATTTATTTCAGAAAGATGCCAAACAAGAGATAATTTTGGAAAAGTTTTCCATAAGCTTGTATTCAGGGAGTTTCAGCTGCATTACTACAGAAACTTTTGGTGCTATTATTCTTCAAAAGCAGCAATGGCTGGGTGACTTGAGGGATGATTATTAAAAAGTATTTGAAGGGCTGGAGATCAAATGGTTCAAACATGAACTAGCAGAAGTAATTAACAGCTTTTAAACTTTCCAGTGAGAATTCTGGCTGCCTTCCAGGTGAATTACAGTGATGTTGGTACGGCTGCCCAGGGAAGTGTGAGGCTGCTGCTCAGATCACTGTCCTGGTTTCCAGCAGGAGGTGCCAGCTGGTGCTCCTCACTGTGTGACTGGGGAATGCAGTTATGGTCCCAGAGGCACTGAGGACTGGGACTGTCTCTGTAAGTGTTTCTGAACATGTTATCGTCCTCGGAAATCCATTACAAATGTCAATTATATACTTGAGCCAAGTGGTGTTTATTTTGCCTCTCTTGAAGGAGATGTAAATATCTCAGAACAACAGAATTACCAACAGCTTATTAAAAAAAAAAAAGAAAAAGTATCTGTACTGAAACTGATGTGTGTCTCAGTGTTTACTCAGTCACTGTTTGCTTTGGTGGCTTAATCTCACCTTCTATCAGGCCTTGTTTCAGTGACTTCTGAGAAAGGGACATTATGTAAACACCACCCTATTACTGTCATCTAAATTCACTGCTCTGTGTGAGTCAGCGCTCAAAGAGCCCAGCCAGGTACAGTTAAAAGCATTTTAAAATAGGCCTAACAGAAATTCATTGTATCTACTGGAGGTAGAAAGGCCACAGTAATCAGCTTAATTGATCACACAGGAGTTGTGTCAGTCAGCAGCAGAACACCTTCAGACAGCTGGCAAGCAGTGGGGCCAGAGAGGGGCTGCAGCCCCTTATACTTGGTGTCTCATTTGAACAGAATTTTCATCAGCTGCCAGAATTTTTCAGAAATTAGTTAACCAAAGCCAATCTTGATTTGAGGGCAAGACCAAAGGACTTTGTGCAGCACAGCCCACCCTGGTACTGCCTTTTACATCTTAGTTACACACTCTATTAATCCCACTAGGAAAGCCTGTCGTGGTTGTGGCCTCTTGTGAGCTGGTTGGCTGCTTCTGCATCTTTTCCATCTAGAGGTATTTTTTCCCCAACTTTTTTCAGTACCAAAGCTGTATCGAATATGCAAAGACACTTCCACAGAATCCCTTCCCAGAGATCTTTGGAATGACTGAAAATGTTGGTATTACCAAGGATCAGTCAGGAACACAACTGTTATTTGACAACATTCTTCTTACACAGGTATGTAAAGCCACACACCATCTTACCCTAACCTTCTACCGTATATCCATGTTAGTATGTTCACATTCCCTCACCAGTTTTTACTGTACTTTATTGTGTTGTATCTCCATTCTAGTGAAATTACTTTTCCACTTAAGAACATTTTAAGGCTTTGTTTCAGTTTTATATTTTTTCTGACTGTCTTCCTGAGGAAGCATTTTGTGACTATACAGTCAGTTTATGTATCTCCTACTTCCTCCAGCTTCTAACAATTTTCAACTCCTTGGCCAGTTTTAGTCCAGTTTGTAAGCCTAGAGAAAGAAAAAGAGACACAGCTGTAGGCAACTGGATTCTGTTCATTCTAAGCTAGTAACTTTTACTGCAGTAATAGAGGGAATTCTGCTCCTTTAGAGTAAGGCACTTGCAGCAATGCCACAGAATGTGAACCAATAGTGAAGAGGGTTTACAGTCAGTAAAACTCAAATGTGCTCTGGGAACACCATGTTTCTGAAGGATGGGAGTGAGAACTTCCCAGTAATGGCAGCTTTTAAGAGGCTATGGACCTTTTCCCTGAGCAATCCAACAACTACAGGATCAGCCAGAAGATCACAGTAACTGTCCATGAAATCCCCTGATCCACCATTCTTGTTTTCAGTACTGCTCTACCTGACCTGGAAGTCTGTAACGTCTGTTGGACAGAGCATTTATGTTGGTTTTTAATTGTTTAAGCAACCCTGTTAAGCGAAGTATTTTGACACCTTCCTCTTCAGAATTTCTTTTAGGGGCTTGTAGTGATGTCTGCTGAACTAAAAAGAGTGGTAAACAGCATTCTGAAGGCAGAAATGCAGGACTGTGGATGAGTGAGTCTTACTCAAGGTTTTTTACAATGTTGCATTTGAGACAGAATACTAGAACACAAAAGTAATCAAACCTTACAAAACCCTACAAAAGTATCTGCTCCTTGAATAATTTTTTTATTTTCTGAAGGCTCCTTATGTATAAGGAACATACATAAAATGAACACAACACTGTTGACAATGAACAAAACAGCATTTGATAATTTCCAGCTTTATAAAATTTTTTAAAAAATGATTTAGTCATAACAAAAAACCAATAGCTCAGCAAGTTATCTTATTGGACCATTATCACATTTTAAACCATAGACTCAGTTGTTAATGGGGAGAGGAAAGAAAAAAAATTATATAAAAAAAAAAAATCACACTGCATCTAGCAACTACAACATTTTCTAAGCGTAATCACAGCGGATTGAGTGCAATGTGATTTACATCAGAATTCACATGGGATGTCACACAGTGACAGCATTGTAATATACAAGTAACATTTATGCCCTCCAACAAATACAAGTTAAATGAGACTCTGGATTCAAGCAAAATGGAATGTTGAAGCCAAGTAGAAATGTAATGGAATTCAGATTGTCTGTAACATGACTCAAAAGTGTACATTAGAATCATCTGGAATTCAATACTGGTGGAAACATTAGAGAAGTCACAGCTGTTACACTGCTCTGTTACATTTGCAATAAATACTAGAAAATAAAAGTAAACAATCTATATTCCATGAAAAATACAGTGCCTACCTTCAAAGACCATGTTTTTCCCTTGTCTGAAGATGGTCTTGGAAGGAAGTGAACTATCTTCCTACAGAGGCAGTGTATTAAGCTATAACCACATTCCAACTAATACAACAGTAAATATACTACCAGAAATACAGAAATCTTCATTTGAAAAGAATTAAGAGAAATAAACCTTAAAAAATGGTTTGACAAAACATCAGTTCAGCTGCATAATGACTCCCTTATGCTAGAATTAACAGAAAAGAAAACTCAAGTCAGTCAGTTTAATACATAAGAAACAGAGATTGTTTCAACTCAGATCCTCAGAAGGTATCCAGGAAGTTCTGTCTCATTGACCTAACATGGGCACTATGCAAAAATGTCATCCAGGAGCTTTTCACTGCAGAAATTCAGCAATCTGAAGCTAACAACAGTGTGTTTGCTAATCAGGGTTCTACAGTAAACGTTTAAAGAAGAAAAAAGAAAACCTTGAGTTCAGAACATCAAACGGCTGCATGCCTGAACTCTGGGCTTTTGGCTTCTTCACTGAAGAAACTGCACTCTTCTTTGAAATGGACCCTTAATACTGTTTCCTGATACTGCATTAGGAAGAAATACTGGCAACCAACTGATACTTTTAAAACACATGAGCTGCTCTCAGTAAAAACTAAACTGATCAATGAAGCTTGCAAAGTAAAGGGCCACAGGAAACACAGGAACTTGAAATGGAATGCAGATACCCACTGGCTCTCATTAAAGGCGTCAGGATTAGTGTTTTTAGCAGCTACACTGGCACCAAGCAGACTGGAACTTTAAAACTTACGGCACATAGTCAAAGTACAGCTTTTACCTGGCATACACAGAAGAGAGACGAACTGGACGTTTTAAAAAAAAGCTACTACCATGCTTAGGACTGGTACTACAGAATCAACTTGCACTCCCCACAAACTCATAATTTTATTTTTTTTTTTTAAGGAGATGGGTACAAGAACTAACTCATGTCTGGCAATACATGCCTGTCAGCACAATCTGATCTAGGACAGCTGGTCCCAGCAAGTTAAGGCCCAAACTTTCAGTCTATTCTTCCAAATGACACATACCATGGTTCTACCACATCTGCTTTTTAATAATCTAATTTGAATACCAAAATTGTAAAAAAATATCATAGAAATGAACTCCTTTATACTGGAAGTAGAAATCTTCTTACATACTCTTTACTGCCAGAAATGGCTGGTGTCACATCATCTGATATCAAGGCATTGTAGGAACAGACTTGATCCGCTGTTACAGTATCAGAAATACCCTACCAGTACAACATACACAGAGCACAATTTAACCTTTGTGTCCAGCTGCAGGAACTAGCATCTTGCACCTTGGTTTGTTTTAACATGAAGAGAAGAAAACAGTCCAAAATAATCGTTTAAAAAAATGGAGAAATTCCCACATGGATTCTCTTGTTAGAAGAGTTTGCACAAATTCACAGCCACAATTCTTCAGTAGTTTATGCTGCAAGTGGCACACAATACATGTTTAGCGTCTGTAAGAAAGAACCAGAAACAGCTCAGTAACTCCAAGGTCAGGGATGTTCCCAAGCTAACACTAATTCTACTGCATTTTGCATTTTCCTACTAATATCAAGGAACAAACATCAAATAAATCTCAGTTGGGAAAAACATCATCAAACTGACCCTCGACAGAAGTTACACTTTGCAGAGTACATGGCAACAGGCTGCCTTCTTACACAAGAGCTTTGGAATGATGGATGGCAGCTTAACACAGCTTGTAAGAATTTAAACAGTCTTTAGGTCTGGGGTTTCTTTTTAAAAATTTAAGTCAGCACAGTAGTTTCCAGTCATGTCCTGCTCTGAGTACTTCAAGTCACCACTATGCAGAAAAATCAGCACAGGATTAATATATATGTATATATACACACAGAGGTGCACACACACGTGTATGTGTGCACATCTGTGTATATCTATATAGATCTATACATACATAGAGACATCTATGCACTACTCAACAGTCATGTGGCACTAAAAGCTTCCTTGGGTTCCTTGCACAGGTGTGAGTTTCAGCTGAACATCTGGGTTCTGTCCAAGTGCACTAACGGAATGGTATTTTCCCAAATGGGAAGATCATTCCCTGTACTTTTTCTTTCTTAGGCAAGCAGAGCTCCCTTATACAGCACCCTGAGCTTGGCCCTTATTTCTCATATTTAGGGTTTCCTAAACGTTGCTCACTTGAGTTTAGGAGTTGTGTTGGGATTAGACAGAAGCAGAAGCTACTCTAGGCAGAAAGCAATCTCCTGTCCTTGTGCAAGCACCACGTGTCCTCTGAGCAACATGCACACAGAGACACAGTGCAGACTCAAAGCCAGACAGCAACAGACTGGAACCACAGTGATTACCAGCATTAGGTCAGAACTGGATGTCAAGCACAATTTTGTCTTCGTAGAGGGCAATCACCAGCATGATGGCAAATCCAAGAAGCAGGCCCAGATTCTGAAGAATGAACTGCCCCACAGGACAGTAACCATGCTCTTCATTGTCTCCATCTCCATGAAGCATTTCTGGAAGCTAGAAGATACAAAACAATTTAGAAAATTATTTTAACTCTATTCCATTTATACATGGATAAGTTTAGAAGATGATATTGTTAAGAATATACACTCCAGGGTTCAGATATAAAACCAATACACTAAGACACAGCTTAAATTCTACTGAACCACTCCATTCAATAAAAATATGAATCACGTGATGTATTTACAAAACAAACTAAAAATGCCTTTCCTTTGGACTTCTTTTTTTCTTACACTTTTACTGGATCATCCATTAAATTCAACATTAAGTTCCTTAAGCTAAGGACCAGCCCAACATTCTTCAAGTTCTGCTCCTTTAATTTTAATAGAGTAAAAACTTAAGTCATGCTCAAATAAACACATGACTTTGATTAACTTAGCCATTCATGTGTCATGTGAGATGCTTACACATATTCACATACATATCCCTTTTAAATATGGGAATGACAGCTACAAGCAATTCAAGAGAAATTTTATGTGCAGATATAAAAACTTATGAAAGTTCTGGACATTCCTCATATTCCTCACCTGTGAGGAAAAGGCAGAGTACTAACAAAAGCAACTAATAGTAGTGCTCTTGGAAGATGTAAAAATTAAACTTTGTGTTTTACAAAGCCCTCCACATAGAACAGAAGTAACATATTTACAAGGAAATTAATTCAAGAAAGCAGGAAGTAAATGTTAAGATTTGATTATTGAGAGATGCTTCTGCCCAAATTAAGGTGCATATGAGACCATATGCCAAAGTCAAGAGTCAAGATTTTATTTAACTGCAAATATGAGGTAGAGAGAGAGCAAAATAGGAAAGAGAGAGGAGGGAGAGGAGAAAGAAAGAGAGTGAGAAAGATGAAGCAGAAGATAGTCACCACCCATGGATCCAGCCGGTGTCTCCCTGGTCCCATTCACCCTGGCTTCCCAGGGGTGGGTGTCCTGAGGTCACTCAAAACTTCTCACCATTTACACATTGTAGCAGACAAAGGCTCGATGCTCATTGCCTACACAGTTCTCTTATTCTATCAGGTAAATGGTTCCCTCACCTCCAATGCTAATTAGTCCCATCTCAGTCTCTCTGCCCTGGAGTCGGTGCCTCCCATCTGGAGTGCTGGGCTGTGGCCTCCCCCTGCTGGGCCCAGCCAGAGCTCATTTTCAGCACAGCTGCTGAGCTGGTTTGCCATGTGGGTACATTCCTCTCCCCATGCCTTGCTTACTTCTCCTTAGGCTTGAGACAATTGGGACAATAGTCCCACCTTTATCTTATCTCAAGTCAGGACTATCCTCAGCGGGGTGGTATTCCGTGGTGGCAGACCAATAGTTGCTTCTTTGCACAGTTTGCTACAGTGGGCAAAGTCCTTCAGTGATATAACAGTGTTTGAGGCACTTTTGATCTTTAAGTCTCTTACTGTAATTCTTCCAAGGAAGGAATTCTTACAGGAATTCCTTCAAGACCCATTTAGTACAGAAAATGATGATACAGAATAAAATGAAAACTACTGCTCTTCATTAGATTGGTTAGGATAGTTTTGGTTATTCCAAGAACCTGAATACTGCCCAACAGACAATGACACCAAAGATGCTAAAAACCCAAATATACTACCCATCTCATCTTGTATTACTGTATTTCTAAAAGATACATAAACCTGGTAATTAATTTGATCCACTATTAAACTATAAAAAAAAACCCAACAAAAAAACCCCCCAAACCCTCAAGAAACAAAACCATGAGCCACCCCCGAAATTGGTGTGAAAAATGTTTAAATGGTTATCACATATACACTAGACCAGGCAGCTCAACAGCAAACACTACTCCACATTACAAAGTACTGTCAAGTCATTAAGAATAAAGGACTTCACCCTAGCATTACTATAATGGGCTATAACACTGCTGGATATTTAGTTTGACAGCATGTCTGAAGATTACTAAACTTTTTGCTTTATTGGCTACTGATGTGACCAATTTCAGGGACCATATAAAGAACGGTCCTGTCAATTAAAAAAAACATAACACCCTTTTGAAGTTGAAAGCTTATAGTGTCAGTACTAAAGATAAAAGGAACAAAAACTGCAACAGATAAATTTGTTTCCCAGTAAGATGAAATTATTCAAGTTGGACAATTCAATGTACCCATTCCAACCAAAACAGGAGTGTCAGGAAGGAGGATATTATGACTACTCTTATAATATCACCAAATGAAATTTCATATAAGAGCATGGAAAGCCTGAAGATTTTGAAACACCTGAGTTTAGGCAGTACTGGAGAGGAATATCCTTATCATTAAAACCCATGTAATTAGACAAACTTCAGGACAGTCAAATGCAAAAATACCAAAAGGCTCATTCTCAATGGGCTGGTGTAAGGAATGGATAGAAAACTGCACCTCTGTGAACCTCTGCTCACAGCTAGGGAGGAATCAAATTCTGTTCTTCTTGTGGGCCAGGTAACAAGGTCTTTGAGAAGGAGGCTGATTATGCAAACACCAAGACAAAACTCTGGTTCAGTTTCAAGTGTCTCTTGCAGAAGCTTTCCTGCTCTTGTTGAGTCAGACCATGGGGCTTTGACTATGGTTACTACTGTAATGGCCAAGGGAAAGAAAAAGGAATGAAGGAAGGAAAATACTGCCTTCCTTTATACATGACATCTTCAGTAAAAGTAAGTACGGGAAGTAAGTATCAGACACAGAGCTTACAACCAAGTGATATTTCAGGCATTATAGGCTACTACAGAACATCCAAAGGATCAGTCTACCCAGACATTCTATTTAACAATTTAGCAGGCCCTGAAAAGGACTTACTTACCTGTTAATAGATTACAGAGTGACTTTATAACAACAATGTATTTACAAATTGAAGTCTCCATAATGAAGTGGAGAGCATTACAAAATACCCCAAAAGTGAAAAATGATCCCATCACCTTTGGGCTGGGAAAGACAAGAAGGGAGAAAATTGCCTTATTTAAATAAAGCTCTGAAGCAGCTTAGAGGAGAGAATGCAGGACTGAATATGGACTGGTAACATGCAGTAATGCACAGCAGTATTGCTTCCTGAAGGGTCTGGCTCTGTGGTGCACACACACTAAGGATAATGCACCTGTATGTTCTTGAAGCAGCAGCATTTTTCCACCGCGTAATTTTTTTAAAAGCTACTCACCACACCACCTCTCCATTACCAGCTGCACACGGTAAAAGTTCAGACTAAACCTTTCAGAACTGGATATATGATGATTCAATCTCAGTGAAGAGTGAACCTGAACATCAGACTGAAGTGCAGCCCCCACAGAAGTCCCAGGTTTCCCACCCAGAATGCCCCAAGCCCCAGCCCCACCCAGCCGTACCATGTCGACCAGGGCCACGTAGAGGAACATGCCGGCGGTGACGGCGAAGATCCAGAGGGTGATGTTGGCGTACTGCCCCACGGCCGTGCCGATGAACATGCCGATGTAGGCCATCATGGCTGACAGCAGGTTGTACACGATGGCCTGCTTCACCGTCATCCCTGCCTTCAGCAGCACCGCAAAGTCACCTGGGGGACATGACACAACACGGGCTCGGCCTCAGCACTGCTCCCAGCAGGAGACAATCGGCCTCCAGGCACTGCCTCACCAAAGTAACAACGCTGCTGCAGGGGCACAGAGGCCCACTGAGCCACAGGGACCGACTGCCTTGGAAGAATTGTACCTATGTGCAGCAATCCCTTGATTAAAATATGTTTTAAAGGTGCCTGTTCCTCATGCTGATTGTCAGAAATGTAGCAGTGATTAACTGTGAAGGGTGAATGGAGGAGTCTCATCTGCTCCTGCCACAGAGAGAATACACCTGTGTGGCACACACTCATCTTTACTTCTCAGAAGTTCTCCATGGCACATAAAACCAGAGGCTTAGTTTCGATCAATACCTGTTAAAATTCCTCTTAGCTATCCACACCTCATTATGCAAATCCAGGAAGAGGATAACGAGGCATTTGTTCCCACAAAAAGTGACAATGAATTTGAGCACTAGAAAGTTACACTCACAAAGAATGACTTCACATCCATGTTCAATCAGCTATTGACATGAAGACATGCCAGGTTAATGTGTTTTATTCTGAAATCAGGACAGCTCTGCTAAAATAGCTAGATGCTCTATAAAAATCTAGGCTTCAGTCTTGTAATCAGCTCTTATAGTTTTACTATATTCAAACTGAATTCTTTTGAATGTGAGAAGTGTAAGATGATGTACAGACATGAGGGTAATTAACGTAATATTCTTATGTCTCATATGCCTGAAATTATTTGCTTCACCTAGAATCAAAACTTAGAATCAAAACTTATCAAAATTTAAAAAAAACCCCAAAAATAGGTACTGTGAACTACTCACCCTTTATACAAAGTTAGTTTCATCATGCTATGCTGTCAAGTTCTAAGCACTGTAATATATGCTGCAATGCTTTATGGACTGCAGCAGCTTCACTCAATGATTGTGCAACACTGGTGTCAAACCACGGACATCTGCTCCATTATTCCCCACCTGTGCCCACTACTTACTTATAGCTCAGGAGCAGCCTGTACAAAATGCTTTCCCTCATCACCTCTAAGGGTTTTGAAGTACTTGTTTTACCTCACTTTTGATCATTCAGAGCCAGCAGCTCTTCAAGTGAGCAAGCTGGGAGTACAGACATAGTTCAATCTAGCACAATTTCACATCAGTGGCAAGACAGAAGATTCCTCCTCTCTCTGGCTGCTCTTTTTAAAGTCTGGTGCAGTAAATTTTCATGCAATGTGAAAACAACAGGTTTCATCATGGTTAGCTACCTCCAGAAGAAATGCTTCAACTGGGGGGGGGGGGGGGGGGGGGAAGAATCAATGGCACTGGTAACAGTGCCTACAGGCTTTACCCTAAATGGCCACACCTGCTGAACTTGGCTACAATTGGTACAAAGCCTCTTCTGAAGAGTTCCCACACAGAATTTTACTTACAAAAACCTGTGTTTACTTAGTGACTTAACTTTGTGTAAGACAATGCCACACAGAGTAGTGTGAAACTATAAAATGCATGCTCCTAAGAACATTATTAAAACACTCTCAGAAAGCTTTGCAGAACTGCTGTAACTAGACACTGCCAATGTAATCCTGCAGTAGTACCTACTCTGAAACAATTATTTCTCCCTTACCCTCTGAAGTTCTGGTCACCCCTGCAGCTTCTGCACCGCATTGTGCTTATCATGGTATCACAGCAGCTTTTAGAAAAAGATTTTGTACAGATGGAGCACAGAGTTTCTAGACTTAGTTACCTAATTCATGGGGAAGCTCGTGACAAAATACTGCTATAGATGTACTAATTCCCCCTGTCAGTCCAGCACTAAAAGCTGCTCCTAGAAAAAGAAAAAAAAAAATTAAAACGATATTTCACTATTTTCAGGTCAGAAAAATCAATCAACTTTGCAGAGCTGACACCCTTCTGTTAGAATGCACACTAATATTTTCCAGTATGTCTGTGTCCTGTCCCTACATATAAGGGAAATACTGGAAGTACCCTGGATGTGCATTACTACTGCAGCCTTTATTACTCATTTATATGAAAGACAAACCCTGGAGAGAACACAACTGGACAAAACTGAGACATAAAGGCAACAAAGCTAATAAATAGCACCACTTTTACATTTTTAGGAACTCTCAAGTACATGAGGGCAGCTAGGAATGCACATGAGCAAGAGTCTGGCTCTCTCCTTTCCAGCTTGGAAATCCAAACTAGTACTTAACCCGTAACCTCTCAAGCACTTTGTACATATTCTTAGAAGACATATCAGCAATATTAGTAAGCCAGACCTGGAAAACAATAAAAACATTGCCATATATATCTTTCAGTACTTTTGCATAAGCTAATTTAATTCAATCAACTTTAAGTTCATACCTTAAATAATTCTGAGATGAGAAAACTGGTATTAAATTTCTGTACTGTAGCAGAGAAAAGCACAAAAAGAGCCTGCAGTGAGCAGTCAAAACAGGCAGCATAAAGTAGAAAGAGAAGACATAATCTGAAGACAGAGGGGAGACTTAACTTTCCTCTGGATTCCTCATAGCTTGATATATTAAAAATATGAACATGCTTTTCTAAAATCTACATTTTAGCACAGATTCAGCTGTTTGGGGTTGATAAAGGAATATTTAGAAATGGATTTTCAATACTGTGAAGTTCTCAACAGAAGGCGTGGTAATTGTTTTAGGCCTTAGAAGCCATTGTCTAAATATCTTACATTTAATGTGAAAATGAAGTAACAAGTTAATTTTTAAGGAGTTTAGTTTCTTTAGAAATTGTCTGAAGAAAGTGGAGAAACTGCAGTAGATTCCACTGTTAACTAGAGACCCTGATAAATAGCTTATCCCCCATCCTTCAAAATGGGTGTGTCCCTTCTGCCATTAGCTCAGAACCCTGCACACTCTTAAGCAGCTACCTTAGTAAAAAATCACAAGTGTGGGCTTCAGTCCTCTCCCCACCATGTAGACTTGCATATCCAAATTAATACACTTCACAATTCAAATCACCTTTAGAGCATTGTGTGACTCAAGGTTGATTTAATAAATCTAATAAAATCTATTTGGCACTTCAATTTCTTCTGCACTTGGCTAGAAATAAATCTATACTGACCATGAACCAAAACCATATTTTGCTTAAACAAAAATTAAATTATCCTAAGTAATAATTCTAATTTCTGTAACCTGACTCACAGTGTGGTTTTATTTACAAGTGCTGTGTAATTCTTCATATTAACAATAATAGAAATAGTATTACTATTATTGTTCATAAATATCATTCCAAGTAAGACCGGAAGGCATTTATTTGTAATTCTAAGGCAGCTAAGACTGAAACAAGAAATGTGGGTTACTGTGCTCCATAAATCCCAAGGTTTGTCTGCACCAATCTCTCCCTGGCAGAGACTGTGACTGCTACTGATACAACAATTCTGGTGGAAATAGCACAGAATATTAACAAAGGGGAAACTATTAAAATTGACAGCCTTTTAGTTTCGGCTCTGCAGGAGATTGAACAATGCCAGTAACCACAGGTGCTAACTGGAAGCCTTACCTGTGATCACTGATAAGTCAAATATTAGCAGAGTTACTAAAGGTAAGGAGAAACTGTTGAGAAATACTCAGTGCTTTTGCTTACCGATTGCTAAGCCATCACTAAAGTTGTGAATGCCATCTCCCATAATTACCATCCAAGCAATATTAGCTATCCCAGTATCTTTCAGGTCTTTTCCAGAATGACAGTGGCCATGGGAATGATGGGAATGTTTGTGATGCCAGTGGTGACTGTGTTTTCTAGCTATCATTTTATCTTCGCCATGGCTGTCATACTCGGAATCGTGCAGCTCGTGCTCTTGGGCAGCGTGGGAGACATCGTTGTGAGAGTGGCGCAGGTTGTTGTCCTCCTCTACAGACAAGAAGTTTTTCGGAGGGGGCTCCAGCTGCCCATCCAAGTCAGTGAGTTCAGTTTCATTCAGTCGATCTTCAGACAGAACCGAGTCGTCTGCTCCTACATCGAACCAGGTGGGAGAGACACTGAGTTCATTCCTGTTTAACAGCCACCACTGCACCCCTGAACTAAGGGTTAACTGCTCTGGGAAAGCAAAACAACTATTTTAGCACATCCCAGTCTAGTAACCTTGATATCAGCATTCAATCCAAAAACTAAGCCCCTCATTGAGATATTTTTTCACTGATTTGCATGTACAATATATAAAAGTCTCTACTACAAGGCAGCAGCACTGTATCCGTAGCACTCAAAGCCAGTTTTAGCCCAGCCTACGCTCATGCCTGTGATTTTGCTACTGACAAAGTTTATGGTTCAACATTGGCAAAGGAGAGTTGCAGAATGATGATAATGTCTTAGGGCTCTAGATGGGATCTGAATGGCTCAGGAAACCCTACCTGGCTCTGCCTGCACATGCCCATACAGGTCACAGCTCAGCCTCCACTGTCGTGCAGACATTTCAAATGTATGTTCCAATCCCTGCACTGCTGAAAGACTTTCCATGCTCTGTGACAGTGCCCCAAATCCCATTTGAGTGGAGAAGGCTGCAGTCCTAACTCTCCCTTCTACAAACCAATCCAATTAAATAAACCTAATTTGTACAAATACAAATTTGTATAGGTTCTTCATCAAGAAATTAATTCTGCAGCCATGCAAGGGAACAGAACGGGAAGGTTATGAAGCAAAGCCTTTGCCCTTCTCTCACCCTGTGAGAAGGGGGATAGAGCATTTCTTCTGGGTACACACAGCATGAGCATTCACAGGCTGTCATGAAGGAACAGCGTGCAAAAGTTGTTTCAGATACTTGAGGAATATTCAGGATACTCGGTTGTATTTATGGAAAGAAACAGATTTTGTTTATCTGTGACTGGTCAGATGCTGGAATCTTCAAAGTGGAACAGATATATTCATTGTGTGGGTGTTCGTTTTTGATCTAATTTTTGCCAGGGCTGATCTAGTAAGGCACAGCTTAACCAAAACACACCCTGAAAACAAACAAACAAACAAACTCCCAACGACCCACAGCCACCCAAAACATGACTGCTTCAGAAGTCTGAGAACTATCTGTACGATGTATTAGGAAATGTTCAGAGTGCTCTCAGATCTAAGGAAAACAAAATAAAAACCGATTTAATAGGGAAAAGCCTATTAAGTCTTATTAACAATAATTTGCATAATAGCAGCAAAACTGTACAAGAGGTTACATGCTACACACCATGCCCCAGTAACCTGCTCCTACTTTGGATCTCACAATCGGAGAGAATTCTGACAATAACTGCCTACCTGCAAGGGGTTTCAGCTGGAGCCAGTCAGCATCTGGTCTGTTATTTAATTTGTGATCAGAAAGTTTCCTTCCAATTGGTGACTCTTCAGTCTGGTTTTTTTTGCACCATTTCTGCTTACTCTGCAACAGAAAACAGGTAACATTTGGTTTGTAAATGGACATTGATGGAAATAACAGGAACTGAAATGCTGTCCAAAATTCTCTTCTAAATAGACTGAGCTACTCTCTCGTACCATGCATAACAGAAAAATGTTACTTCAGAATATTGATCTTTCAGGCTCAGCAACAACACCTATCCCAGTGGGAGTTCTTAGCTACCTACCACGGAATCTCACGCCCAAACACACACACAGATATATTTCACTTTAGTAAGAAGGGACATTCTGACAAGGATTGCTCTCACAGCCCAGAAATACTCCCATGCAGCTATTAAGATTTGTTCAAGAAAGCAAACATGCAGCAAGAACAGCTCCTCTAATTTGTTCATTATTTTGTTTTATATTCCTGTAACTTCCTTGTATTTTCCTTTAAGAAAGCAGCAAGCTTTTGTCTATCTGCAGCCCATACAGCAGACCCCAAGGATTTGCCAAAGCAGCCTAGGGGATTTAATTATTTAATTAATCTCAAAGAAGATATGCCCAGTGTGACTGTTTGTATCCTTATCAGAAGATCTAAGACAGGCCTCCTCCAACACAGAAAATCTTTTGCTGCCTGTCCAGCTCAGACAGCAAGTCTGATGTGAAAACAGAGAACCTGAAAAGTTTTCACAGTCATTTTGGGAGAAGCAGTTGGAGTTTCACCAAAATAATTTTCTTCTCTAAGCTGAATGATAAAGGCAAAAGCTAAAACTGAATTTCCATGCACACTCACACTCCCCAGGGTACCTGCTCTCCTTTTATACCCCCATCATGAATACAGAATGCCCCAAGGACTAAGAATCCAATAATTTTTAGAAAAACAAGTTAAAATTTGACTGGCAATTTATAGAAAACAGGAGGTCTGAAAATTTTAGCATTTTTCTGATGTGGAAAACCTGGATACCTCTGTTACACTGGCATTGTTAGATATTAGCATACTGCTGAATTTCTTGTAAATTGTCTGGCGATTGCTGGCTCTTATAACCAGGTGCTCCTTACACACTGCTTCTCCCGTTTCTGCAAAAAACTCCAGGGCGCTGTAGAAGAAGAGCTGCACACTCTTTTGCTTAAATCTGCCTCCAGATGTAGTGGCCAGAGAGCCGCAGCTTCCTCCATCAGATTTCTACACTGTTTTCCCAAGTTACCTTGTTGAGAAAAGCAACTTCTTTAGGAAAGGGATCCATCACATAGCATCAGACAGAATACAGAGCAGCAGCACTTGTTCACAGAGTGAAGCAGACAATTCCTCAGCACTCACACGGTAACTTTAGGTAATGCATTTTTAAACAGCAAACAATTTTAGTACATACCTTTTGCTTATTGTAATGTTTGTACATTCTTATACAATGCTCAATGATGAACAGAACATAAATGCCTCCAAGTGCCAAGAGCCCTTTGAGCACTGGGTCATTTTCCTCCAGAAAGCCCTCAGCGTGTGCCGCATGTGCGTGGCTGTGCCGGTGGGAGCGCCTGTGCTCGTGCACATGGCCTTGGCCATGGTGGTGGCTGTGGTTGTGGCCTCCATGGGACTGGTGGGAGAGACAACAGTGACTCCACTGGGGCAATCTGACACTGAAATGGCACTGAGCTCAGGTGAAACAATGTGGCACTGGGCCAGAAAAAATAACAGAAACCCCCACCCTTTTTTGGCTTTTCTTCACACTAAACCATCTTGCCATGTATGTTTTTCAAATGACTATTCATTACACTAATCAATTAAAAGAATTCCTCTGGGAATTCTTCTTTTTTTTTGAGCGAGGTAGATAATCTAGCTTCAGCTTTTCTCTCACAATGCTAAAGATGAGACTAACAGTCAGAAATGTGACAAGGAATTACCATTCTTACACTCCCATTAGCAACCAAGCCTTATGATTTTTTAAACCATTACAGTCAATTACAGCCTTAATTCTGATCTGAAATATAAACTTAAAAAGAACCCCAAAACCATGACCAAAAATGTGTATTAGAATTATACAAAGAAAACATGGAAATATTAGTCTTTGTGCTAAACAAATGAGGTAACAAAATTTTAGAACATTTCCCCTTTTTAGAATTACAGTACACCATCACAAATTAAAAGGTGCTTACCTTCCCAGGAACTTGGCAATTGCTTGATTCAGTACATTAGAGGTTACTTTCTCCCCCAAATGTAGTAACCAGGCAGGTTAATCCCCAGGAAATACTTTTAGGTGGTACTGATACACAACTATCAGTAAACAAGAGACAGCAATACTGCTAACTTTAAAATACTCGTTGGGCTCATGAGCGTTTTAGAATAGTGTGACATCAGTTCAACTATGAATACACAACTACTTCCCCCCTGCCCCCCTTTTTTTGTGGGGGGAACACATTTCCTTTCTTTTTGTTAGCAGAAAGTCTCCAACAGTGTTTCAGGGTGTCTTTCACAGTCAAGTCAATCTACGTGTGCATCAGTGAACATTTATTTATTGACACTATCAAACAGTTCCTTGAAAATTCTAGACTCATTTACAATTAAGAATAAAAGGTTAAGGAGACAATACTTACATGTGGCAAGAGATGGAGCAGTGCATCTCCACTCATTGTTCCTACAGCCAGAGCTACCAAGAAAGTTAGAAGAAATTTGAAGCACCATTGGTTAATGATGGGAACCAAGATCACACCTAGCAAGGAAAGCAGGCTAATGACGGTGATAGAGATGATACCACAAAACCAGGCTGTGGAAGAAATGAACACAGAAAGGTTATCAGAACAACACCTGGAAAACTTTTAAGACTGATTAATGACTTTCAACAATCTCTTAAGAAGGTGACTTTCCTTTAACCTAAGTTGTGTGATTAGTCATTCAAAAGGTGCTGAAAAATACAAAGGCAATACTGAAGTTCACAGCAAAAAAAAACCCAAACAAACACAGGCTTACTCACAGTACAGTATAATACAGTGAGACATGAGAAGACAACTAGCTAAAAAGAGCCCAGCAATTATTCCTGACTGTTAAGTTTCAGCTTTGCAGCCCTTTATGTAACAAAAGGCAAAAGGTTTCATATCAGAACAAAACCATCTCTGCTGCTTAACTTACTAGGGCACTACAAGCACTAATGTGTATTTAACAGTTGTTTTTAATATGGTTCTGATGCAAATTTTTTCTGGATTCCATATTTCTTCCCCTGTTTGGAGTCATATATTTAGTTTGACACTATTTATTTCACCTGGTGCTTTGAAACATACATTTTTATTCATGAGAAGCCTCAACCTTTGGCAGAAGAACTCTAAAATCGAATGCTACAATAAGAGCTTGAAAAGCTGAAAGCAACTTGCTACCACCAAATAGCAGCATTTATTTTGCCTGAGAATCTCTGCTGCTGCCATTAGAAGAAGTGATAATGGAATGTGGTACACCCAACATATTCTTGGTAATTAGGGAAGATGTGAAAATTTCTACATGACATTGAAAAGAAGGAATTACACAACAAACAGATGCTATAAACAAAGAGACGTGGCTCTTGCAGTCAGCATCCCAACCTAATAAAATATTTTCTTTAAGTTTTAGCATAAAGGCTTTGATATTCTTCCAGGGTTTTTTTCTAGCTCCATTTTTATTCAAAAACGTCTATACAACTTGCCAACTTTAATACAAGTTAACAACTCCTGATTCAAAATCACTAACATTTCCACATTTCACAGCACGATCTGACTTTCCTTGCATCTGTGAGGGTCCACAAGTAGGGGAAAACATCCTGGAAAATGGGGCAGGGTATGGGTGAGAGGAGAAGAAAAAAGGAACAAATATGTTGTAGCTGCTCAGTGTCAACATCAGGGTGAAACATCCCAAGAATTCTGTCTGTACCAAACCCACTATGGAGCAGATTTGACAAGAATTTGCCAACGAAAGTGTGGATGCTGCAGGCTCGGTCTGGTTCAACACCAAAGCTCACAACATCTGCTACTTCAAATTTTGTTTTGGGATATCCATTCTTATAAAATCTGTAGCTGTCATTCCACAACACTGCAAAAAAGGAAACAGTCCAACTGAAATGCAAGGTGTACAAGGCCACATCCACTGGGAGGAAATGACTGGAAAAAGCTTTAGACAGTATGAGGTGTGCACTGACAGACAGGAGTACCGAGACCAGAGAGAAAGAGTTGGTGATAAGGCAAGGTCTGCTGTCAGATGAGGAACCGAAAAACACAGGCTGGACAACAGGAATACTAAAGTAGGTCTAAAGTTGAAGCACGACCCCAATAACCAAAATACTGCCACAGCCTTGACTGATCCCCAGAGCACTTCAGCCACGTACCCTGGATTGACAGGCTCTGCTGAAACCCAGAGTATGTGGACCTGTCCTTCAATGCTCAACCACGAACACATGCACAAGCAGCCCAAATAAAAAATGACACAGCCATTGGGCAGGAGGCTGCCCCCAGTCTGGACATACTCTGGTGCTAAGTGCCAGGTTAGATGATCAACAGCCTTACATGGAGAAAAAAGGAAAGGCTTAAGTTTCATGTATCACAGCAGATTTGGCAGACACACCTCTGAGGGGCTGGAATACTCCTGTGAATGCTACAGGACCTAAACACGGCATCATGACTAAGATAAGGCCCATGAGATTAGAATATGGTATCTGTGCCCCTCTCGGATCGAGCTCCAGGGAGCACTGGCATCTGCACAGGCAGAGTTACAGCTTGTATCTGATCTGAAATACATCTCATCAACAGCTCCAGGCGATCTCCATCTTTAAACAAACAGCTCCCTGTTTACTCGAGTGACTTCTATTGGCTTTGTTCCTAGCAGGGTGTGCCTGTCCTTTCCAGGAGTCCTCAGTGGTGACAATGCCCCCTCTTCCAGCAGGTACACTGGGAAAGCTCAATTCTGTGAGCCTAGATGATGTTGCAGAACTGTCTGAAATTACAGAAAGAAAACCCAACATGGCTTCCTAAGTTTTTGGCCATCAGTTAAATAAATTACCTTCCTTTAGAAAACCACACTAGCAGAGGTAATGGAAAACTCACAGGTTGGTATCAATGAACAGAAGCAACACTAGCCTGTTATGATTTTTTGAAAACTTTAACTAAAAGTAAAGTAAACCTCAGAAAGCTCATGTTTAAAAGTGACTGCATCCTCCTAACTTTGGGGAATACTTCTATCTAAAAATGTTTATATTAGCTCAGGTGGGCACACGCTTTCATTTTAGTACAATCCTACAACCTATAGGTTAAGTTACTCTATCACAGATGTTTGCCCTATACCTCCTACACTCCCCATACTCAAATTAGGAGTTGTTATTTTGTGATTCATTTCCTCACATAAGAAGGAACAATTATTATTATATCAACTGAAATCTTGCCGTAGTTAATACAAGAGAAAACAGGAAATTGTCAAGAAGAATGATTTATCATTATCTAATCAAGCTGATCTGTTCTGGAGGTTACTGTTTGAGAGACAAATCAACAAGTTCGAACCCAAATTTTTACAGCTAACTGGCAAAGGTGTTACTTATACTCAAGGTATCAGATGCCATAAAGCATGTTAAGCATTCACAATAAGCTTCACTAATTTTGCAAATTAAGTCTCTTAAAATGTTAAAGGTCTCTAAGCTGAGTTATTCATCAACTCCCTTTCTCGTTACAGAGAAATAAAATGCAATCTTTTAAAACGAAGCACTCATCTGTAGAAGCTTCCTAATTAAACTGGTTCAAAGCATGTGCAACATGACAGTTTTGTATAGGGTTTTAACATTTTAATTGGCAGAAGATGCTTAGAGCTACTCTAGCAATGCTCTTGGTAATAAGGCAGGGGTCAGCTCTTACTACACTGAGACCACACCACAAAGCAATTTGCTGTTGTACAAAACACACACTGTGTCTGGGTTACAGCAATCTCTGAACAGCTAACAAGATAGGAGGTGGGTCACTAGAGGAGATTTATCTGTAGGAAGTTAATTACTCTAATGACTCGAGAATTGTTAAGAAAGATTACCAGCAATGCATTCTTTCCAACAGTTGTTAACATCTATGAGAATGTAGTTACTTCAGGCTTTACTTCTAATGATGCTAATAAGCACTTATGTACTAATCAATAGTAACATTGCTTTTATTTTCAAAATACTGACATTATACCCAAGGTTTTTTAGATTTAAAATATTTTAATGCAACTAAACATCAACAGTTCCATTATCATTTATGAAAGATAGCAGTGGTAAACATGTATTTGAACAGTACATTCGGTTATGAAATCACAACAATAGGTTCTGCCCTTAAAGTCACTACTTCAACAGCAGTAAAAATATTTTTAGCTTAGAACTATGGCAATGAGGTAAGAAGTCTACTCAGTTTTACTCAAGGTACACACAAAAAAATTGAAACTGCCAACAGAGGATTTTGATGGAAAAATTTTCATGTGCTTAGAGAGAAACAGTACAGAGTAATTGACACTGGAAGTAAGAAAAGGGAAGTGTCAGAAATGGCAGTTAAAATGCTCTTGTACTTGCTTATTTCTTAAGTTCACCAAAAATTCTGGATGTCAATTCTACAAATTTGTATCACTGCTAAAATATAAAAATGGTAACACCTCATATCTTATTTTCCAGTGAATGAACTGTGATGAAAGTGTTGTTTTCTGTTCACGAATTAACAGGTCCAGGTCAAATTTATTAAGAAATTTAATGCCGAGTAACACTGCAACTTTCCAACTTTGAGATAAACATATGGACCACTAAGAAAAAAAGACATAACATATATTAAAGAATGGCAATAATCCAAACTGTGGGTGGACTTGGTCATCCCCAGAGGTGCTTTTGTCTCCAAAGATTCTGTTCCTTGCTCATGTTGCTACTACAAGTATTCAGCATCTCAAGCTATGATGGAAGAATATACAGGCCAAAATGCCCAGGCCCAATATTAAGAGGTTAGGCCTCAACAGAGGGGAAAAAAACCAAACAAAAAACACCACCACAAACCACAAGCAAACATAAAATAGTGGAAATAATAGTTAAAAAAGATGAAAAGGTACAAACCCAAAAGGTGCCTCCTTGATCCATGGTTACCAAGGAGAAGCTGTGACACCACCTACCAGGCTGCTGTGACACTGAAGTTGATATTTACAGTGCAAATAATTTTGAAAGCTTCAGATGTTACACACCTACCTGATGCACCTGTTTTATCGTTACTCTCGACTGATGCATTTTTACTTTTCGTAAAATCTTCCAGCTCATTGTAATGTACAATGCAAAGCCTTCTCTCAATCTGGTATAGCAGAGCAGGACACATGTACACGAACAGCTCAGGAGATATTAGAGAGCTGGCTTCCAGACCATAGTACCGTAGCAGCTGTGTAGCATTTAAGCACTGCAAGCAAATGGTACAAACAAATTAAATATAAAAGCATCTATTTCTACTTATGGAAAATGCAGCATATTATTTGAGAACACAAAGCAGAAAGTTTGATCCAAACGTTCCACCAGTGCCAAAACATGTCTTACTGATCTAAGTGGTTTATGAGGGGAAAGAAACATTAAAAATATCTGCACTGCAAACTCGAGTCTCCCAACACCTACGTAACTTTTGATAAATGTCAATGAAAAGGAGTTTCCATATTCTTTGCACAGTACAAGCAATGAAGAAAGAGCAACAGGTGAAGAGTGGAAAAATGTAAATCCAAAATAGGTTTTTAAACCCTTCTGTTTACCTACCAACCTTCTGTGTTTTAAGTTTCACTTTTTAATGCAGTTTGAAACCTCGAACTCTGCACTCCCTCCCATCCTTCTAGTTTAAAATTATGACATCACAAGGTCCTGCATCTGTAGTTAACTGTAAGGGGAAGGGATTTATGCTGCTTGCAGAAATAACGGATGCTAAAGGACAAAATAGAAGAGCTTCCACCAACCACAGTGCTACTGAAGGTACACCTGCAATTGCTTCTTAATCTCTTAGGACAAAGGTATCAGAGGTGTGCTGAAAAGATGCAGGTGTTTTAGGAAAGAGTGTCTGTGCAGTTTTCAAAGATGGTAATGATCTCAGATTCAGAAAGAAGTCCAAAAAAAGGTGTGTGTGGTGGCAGTATTCCTCATTACTGGGAAAGGAGAAAACCTCACCTGTAAGCAGGGTATCTCAGAAAGCTTTAAGGATCAACTTCATGCAGATAACTAGGCATGATAGGTCTCTGAGAAAAGATAGGTGATGGGCACACAGAAATGCAGACAGATAAAGCTCAGAACTGTGGCAGTGACCTTTAGCACTGTCACTCTGCTATCTGTATTACACTACAGTCCCAAACGTGCCTCTCTGTTACTTGTGGGTACGCACCTTCAATTATTATGTGACAGCACTGAAACTCAACTTACCAGCTCTCCATTTCATACTCACCTCTTCATGCTCGTGCTCATCTTCACTATGATCCTTGTGACCACGTGCTGCAGGAAGAGCATGTTTCCTCACACTGATCTGCTTGTGAGATGCCTCTCGCTTGCTGGTGTGGCGGTGCCCGTCGGCACTGCCCAAACTGCCATCCTGGTGTCCGTGGCTGGCAGAGCGGTCACTGCTGTGGTCATGGTGGTGCACATGCAAGTGAGAGGCATCATGGACATGGTCATGTTTATGAACACGATTGTGCTCGTACTGATCACCAGGGTCATGCTCTGGGGCATAATCCCATGTAGCGTCTCCTGACGTCTCGCTGATCTTCTTTTGCTTCTTCTTCTGTTTCCGTTGTTTCCGTTCTGGCTGGTCCTGAGTCGTGTTTGTCTCTGTGGAAGGTTCATGGCTCTGCTCTGCATGGTCGCTGTGAGCGATGGAATCATTGCGGGAGTGGCGGGTGCCATTGTGCTCGTGCCGGTGCGGGCGCGAGTGGTGGTGGTGGTGGTGACGGCGGCTCTGGTTATGAACATGTTTGCCATCCTCCTTCACTGAGGGCACCACTGCATCTCTCCCGGTGTCACATTTATGATTTCTCTTTGCAGACACACCAGCCGTGGTCTGGTTTTCTGACTCTGAGTGGCTGTGAGCATGGTTATGAGGATGAAAATGCTTTCCTTCCTGCATATCCAAAGCATACAAGTGAGAAACGTGGTCATGGCCAATATCATCATGATTTATCATCACTACTTTTACCTCTCCCAAACCAAGGCTTATTAACAGTTTTTCCAGGCCAAAAAAAGATAATCTTCCATTTTCACCATAGCGATCAAAAATCTTTTCAATGTAGTAATTTTGTTCATTTTCTGCTTCCAATGTTGAAAATTTACTGGGCATAGATTCTGTTCCTCCATTCTGGAAGTACGATTCATTTGAGATCTGATAGTCATTATGGTCATGTACACGATCCTTTTTGGGACCACTGTTATGTCCATCTCCATGGCAATGATTGCACTGATGAAAAATAAATGTCAGCAAACAAATGATGCAAAATTTTGTGTGCATGTGTACCTTCATCTCTGTTTCCTACAAGAAACACAAAGAAGCACTTAGCTGTAAAAGCAATCTCAATGTCAATTTATACGGCATACCAGTTTGGTACTTATGCCAACTGAATCACTCACAAAACTTTTTAGATATTGGCAATAAAAGAATAGCAATTGAAGTACTTTTACTGCAGAAATTGTATTAATGTACTTTTCTTATCCAACAGTGAAATAAACTCTGTGTATTTTATAGATGCTGTTTTACAAACCATACTTACAGGAGGCAATGATAAGAAAAAGATTAACAACATTTACAGTCAGTCATATCAGAACATTTTTGTGCATATTTTCAGAGGCATCTATGCTTATGATAACCTACAATACTGAAAATCTTGATAAAACACAAGCTACAAAAGAATAAAAATTCTTTTTAAATAACAATGCTGTATTTTCCTGTTCACTGAAGTGACAGGCAGGTAATACAGCTGAAAACCCACATACCATTTGTTCTCTTTTGTGCTGCTGAAGTGCCTCCACTCAACACACACTGCACAATTCCCTATTTTGAAATTGGCCATTACCAATGTAAAAACAAGTTGTCATTAACCAGCTTCAATGTATTGCTTAAATATTCGTATTTTGGTACTTTTTACTTTGGTTTACTGACTTCAAAGATCTACGTGGACATCTATTTAAAAGTAGGGTTATATGGAAAAAACCTGCTTATGCAACTCAAAAAATACTGTTATTGCTGACAACTGTCAAGCTGAAAGCAGCTAGTGCTGATTTTTAGAAATTATATCATTGAGACAATGTGGTTTTCAATTTAGTGTTGACAATGTGGTTTTCAATTTAGTGTTACACGTAAAATACTCGCAATTCAACACCAGGTTATGAAGGAGACACTGCAAAATTTCAAAAAATGTGTTCAGAATTGAAAACAATTCACCATTTTACATTTTCACCATTGCAGCAAATGCAAGGATGTAAGGGAACAGGAAACAGGCCGGCTGTGCTTTAAGCTTTTAACACTGCCAGCAGTTTTAGTTCCTGATGTGCACCTTGACTAGAGCTGCCACTGGCCCTACATTCACGGGCACGAGTGACCTGGTCAGCACATCCTAAAGTGCCACTGACTCTCACACAAGACAGGAGAAATCTGGTTGTCCTTCCCAAGCCCCCCACAGCTGCTCACTAAAATGTGCTTTGTGAAATCGGCCAGGAAAGTGCTCTGCAGCAAACCACAAACATTTGCAGTCCATCTTATTCTCCTAAAATACCAGCTTGCTGTTTTGTGTTTCAACACTTGTAACCACATTATTGCACACACACACAAAAAATCTGTTGGAAGCTCCTACACTTGTAACAGGCTGGCAGAGAAAAGGAAGGAGCTGTCTTCTTAGGACTTCACATGGCAAACAGATGTGTCAACACAGAAGACCTTTCTCCTGTTAACCTCTACAAATCCAAAATATGAAAATTCACTTTTCAATGGAGCTTCAAACACTTACAGAATTTTTTAGAAAAGCAAAACTCTCTTTTGCAATACTGTCCCATTTAAAAATATAAGCCTAGAAGAATATGTGTCAGATGGAGGCATCTGCATCAAAACTGATTCCACGGACATCAGACAGGTCAGTGGCTACTCATTGTACATTAGTGGTTTATTTTTATAAACAACTGATGTTCAATCATTAGTCTGGAATGACCATGGTTTCTCTCCAGTTCAATCCCCTACATTCCAGTTAACTGATTTCAGGGCCACGATAAACTTTTTCAAGTAGTTCAGTATGATAAGTTCATCCCCAAAATTTACTGAAATATTGTTTTCATGTATTAATATATATATATATATTAAGCAATAACACTTTCGTAGGTAAGACACCTTTTCTCCCCCTTTGCCACATAATGGTAATAGAACCAGAACAAGCAAAATTAAATTATTTTCATTTAAACAAGCATGATCCAGACTAAAATATCTCTACCAGGAAATTCATGTCTAAAGCACGCTCATAATCCTTTTCACAACCTCATGATCTTTTCCATGTGACTGTCTCATACAATACTACTAAAACATTACATGGAAACTTTAGTCATGCATCCATAATTGTGGTTTAGCTTTGAATGGTACCTTTTCTCCATGCCCTAATGGTTAAAATAGTTTGTAACCTAGGATTGTGATTCATTGATGAAAAACAAGAGCTGAGCAGTATCAGACAAATTTCAAAATCAATTACTTGTCTGTTTTCAGTTTAAACAGTAATAACCCTAGCAAAGTATTTTGATCTTCTATTGTATAATATTCTGTATCTTCTATTGCAAATCTTGTTATGGAACTGATACTTAAAAAATAAATGTACCCATAAAAAAAAGTTTCCAAAAGAACAACCAGAAAGAGTTAATTCTTTCTTTCTTTTTAAACAAGCTTCATTATTCTCTAGGCAACTGCAAATAGCTGTCACGTTTAACCTGTCAGGCAGTACTCATACGTGTATAATACTGGAAAGCTGAATTCCAAGTTCTATACACTTCAGTGGCACAAAATTGTATATAGCTGATCTCATTATAGGAACACTAAGACCCTCAAATCCCCTCAGGAGAATATGCAAGGGCAGCCTGAGGACAAGGCTACATCGAAGTTGAAAAGGATTCTGCCTATTACTGCTGCCAGCCTTTGCCTATTTCTGTTGACTCCTTTGATTCCCTGCTGCCTCCCCTCCTCCCCTCCAAAGCTCCTGACAGGCAGGAATGCAATCCCAGCCAGACAGGAGAGAAAACAACTCCAAGCTGTGGGTTGGTAAGAAACTACAGCACCCGTAAAGGGCACGGCTGAAATAACAGCACCTGCTACATTTTCTCTGAGCTGCAACAAGAACAAGTGGAGTCCTTCCTGACACCTCAGGCAGCGGGACAACCCCACCCCAAGCCAAGCTCCGAAATTAGACTGTGTACATTTGCAGGGGCAAAGATGAAGTGTGTCCCACCAGAGGGCATTTCGCAAAAGCACCTGGTGCTGCCCAGTGCACCCCGTCCCCTCCCCACTCAGCAGCGTGAGAGATCATTCCCAGCAAATGCAGAGAGACTGAACCATCCACACACACAGAGGCTCGAGGTCAAAGCACCTGAGCAGTACGTAGGCACCTTCTCTGTGTGGAAAACTCAGCACATCTCTATGCAAACCACTGTCTGCCTAGAGTGTTTCAGCTACTTAAGCAAAGGCACCTGTGATCAGAGTTGGGTTTGGTTTTGCTTCTTTTTAAAATCCTTTTTTCATTCAATTTCCCTTGGATTTCTGAAATATATCCACCGGGCTTACTATTTCAACTGTTCTTCATAATATAGCACTTTATGCCTTAAAGCCTGGAATATGAACATGATTTGGGGGGACATCTTTGTTTATTTATCACCAACTGCTTCACTGAGACTAGAAAACTAGTTCAAGAGTTAGGCTTTACTTAAAACAACAAACTTGGATTCAAATAATGTGGTCATACAAAATTCAAACTCAAATGAAAGCCTCATCTGTTATTCCAGCATTTGCAGCCCATGCAGTACAGCATTTTTTCACTGTACAATGCTGACTAGAATACTTTAAGTGCCCAGCTTTCTTCCCCCTAACCCTTCTTCTTGTCTGCTCCCAACAATTTTAATAACCTGAAATATTTCTAATATAAATGCACTGATTTCTTCCCTTCCCATGCTCCTTCCAAAGTAATTTCAGTTTCTCCTCCTTGTTGTTCAACTTTCTTATCCTTGTTTTCTATGCAGAATGTTCTGTTCATCTACAAAAAACATTTTTGACTCCTCTAAGTTACTCAGCTTGAATGCCACAGAGAGTAAAGGGCCTTAGCAAGATTTCCTAAGTTGCACCAAACACATGCTCCAGCTAAGGCAAGAGCTAACCCAGAGAGACAAGAGGTGCTAAAAATAAGGACAAAGAATGCCTTACCAAACGAAGACATTCTTGCTGTGAGGTAGTAAGAAGTTCAGCACTTGTGTAATTCATTTCTATTAAGAACTTCTCAGAGTAACATCTCTATGAGAAATGCCAATTTCTTAAAAAGAGAAATATTTCTTGAAATAAAGTTATTGACTGCATAAAGACAGTTTTTCTTACAATTCCTAGAAATTTAACTTCTTTTCTATATTGCAGGTATTCACTCCAATGTACATGCAGGAGAGATGCATGCAGCTTTCCCACCCATCCCAAACTGTGCAAATACTTCATACAAATACTTGGTTCAAAAAGAAGGCTGGAATCTGAAAATGCTAATGAACCTACTCTTCATTTTTAAACTTTCACATTTTTAACAACTACTAGAATACAAAATCCTATTAATCTAGCACACATTTTTACGGTGAATTGTTTTTTGAAAAATTAATGTGAAATTAATATATTGTAGTTACTGAAAGACATTTTAAAAAAGCCATAAAACCATTTAAACTAAGTAATAACCTGTTTTTATCAGTCTTATGCTGACATTAGCTTCTGCACATACAAACAGGAAAACACGCTACAGATCAATAAAGTTAAAGTGAACCATTTCTAACTTAAGTTCTCACCCATCTCCTGTATTTTCTTCCCTCTTCAATTCCAGTGAAACAGGTTGGTGGATTTCAGTAAAACTCATTCATTTGAAAACCTACAGCCCAGTAGGAGGGGCACTTTGTAAGAACACACCATTAACTACTTGATTCAAGCCCTATTTGCTAAGTTAATACCAGATAAGACTTAAAGAGCACAGAAAGCATTTATGCATAACTGAACACACCATGAATACTTCTTAAAAATCTGAGCTGTGAAGTATTTGAAAAGCCAAGTCCCCAGCATAGTACAATGATCTTGAACCAATACAGCAGCAATCTACCAGCTAAGTTATACAGAAAGGAGCATTCACTTTGAACATAAAAAACCTGGACAACCTTCTTCAAAGGGTCAGTTATTTATAAGAAATTGCTGTGTACAGGATCCTTCTCAGAGCTCAAAAGAATATAAAAACTTCAGAATAGCTGGAAATTCTGTAAGTACTAGCTCTGCTCACCAGGATCTAATTTGCAGTCTTTCATATATAAATTGGATATGGTCCATGAAACACCTATTAATGCATAGAATTGATAACAGAGCTAATTTACTTTTGTGCCAATATTCTACTGTTCAATTAGGTCCTATTAAGATACCAACCAGTGCTTGTAAGAATGACATACTTGAAAAGATGAAGCAGTTACAGCTGCATTTTAATATTTCATTTTTCCACTGAAAGTAAGCAAATTGTTCTGGTTAGAACCAAGGCTGAAGTTCAACAAATATTTTAAGATGGTGTTGCACTTAAAGCAGCAGTCCTGCCCTCCCCCACTGCTTCACTCTCTCGTTCTCATTCCCACAAAACCATTTTTGGATACCAGCACATTTGTTTGCTGATCTGTTCACCGTGCAGCTGTACAACTACATTCTGCTGAAAAACAGCCTAGAAAAAGAAAAAAAAGAGATTATTTTCAAGACAGATTACTTTTCCTATCTGGCTCACTGTGCAGCTGCACAAACACCGCAGTCCACACAAGAAAGAGCCACCCAGCTTTAGGTGGGAACACCAGTTACCGATCTGGTTGATCTGCAGTCTAACAGAGTATTTTGATAGAGCACAAATAAAACAACTGCCCACCTCAAAATGCACTCAAGTAACACTGAAAAAACAGCAGTGGACAGATTTCCTATTGAAAGCCATTTGAGAATAATTTCTCCAACTTTCCCTTCAAAACACAATATAACAACATTTCTAATAAAGTGTTAAAACCAGTTGTAGTACTTTCATTGTTCTTATAACTTACACCACTGTAAGTATTTCATCCTTGCACTACATTGTAATACTTGTGGTATGTTAGAAGGCATAAAAGGCGTATCTTGGATGAGTGTTTAATACCTACATCATTGTAATAAATCCCTCTCTATCACAGCTACAATCCAAAAAGGAATTTCACGCCTACTACTAAGCCGATGACTTCTCTCACTTGAAAAAAAATAGAAAAATAAATTTAGAAAAGCTGTCGATTATGGAAGTCCATTGAAACACGAGACTAAAGCATACTTTTCTTACATGTGCTATGCCAAATTAGTGCTTTACTGATTGTGAAGGCTACTCCTAGAATGAGGAGGTTTCAAATTCTTTACTTGACAACATGTACCATTGAATCAAATCTGTATTTCTAAATAAGAGATTTAGTTAATGAACTACCATCACAGACTTTTATAAGGTGCTCTGTCAACATGCCACTCAAATTCCTCTTAGCAAAGTTACTCAGTCAAGAGAACAAACCAAGAGAACTACTACTCCTAGAGAGCAGGCAGCTACTGGAACCACTGACATCTTGAATAAGTGGGCTCCCAAATGTGTCTTTGTCCAGTAATTGTGGGAGACAAAGGAGTTTGTCAAGACATCTTGGCAGATTCAAAGGTAACACTTAACCACTCTGACAAAGGACATAAAACAGCTGTACATATTTCAACAGGCAAATCCACCAAGAAAATGCCCAGCTGAACCAGTATCTGTCATTTTCACACCATTCCAAGCGAGACCTCAACAGAAGTCACGCCACTTCCTAGCCATCATTTATTTTAACCAAGATTATTCTGAAAGATCTACATGGCTACTCATTACAGGTTTGTGTGGTGATGGAGGCAACCATTCAAACTGATACAACTACTGACTGGCTTCAAAAATCACTCACCATGAACTATAAACCTTTCCTAGCAAGGTATTAACTCAGAAGGGACACAAGTTTGAGGTGAAATAATGAAAATGTAGTATTTAATACCCAATATTACCCTTAGTGCAAGATTAAAAACAGAAGAGGGGCAAGGAAGCACAATGTTACTGGTAATATGTGAGGCAGAAATGTCAAGGGTCTGGAATTGCTTATTGTCAAGGGAAGTAAAACGAAAGCAAACTGTAACTGCATGTCCAAAATAAAAAACTCCAGAGCAGGTGTGGCATAATTTTGTCATTTCACTATTATTCAATCACTCCTTGATTGAATACGAGGAACTCCTGTAACACATTTTTCATAGGATATGCGGAAAAATTCAGCAAAGAATGTGGGGTTTTCCAACAGTTAAAATACATTCCTTTCATGTGAAGAACAATGTACTCCTCTAGATGCTTCACTTTGTTTTGTTTATAAAATATAGCTAATCCTTTGTCTTTGCCAATTTACTGTTAACAATTAAGCTAAAGTAATGGAGAAAATTCCCGTAAATTAATTTACTTATAGAAACTCCCAGAATTTTCCATTAATAAGTGACAATTTGCCTTTCTTATTCCTGTTTTAAGAACTCAACAATAGTACAATACAAGGCAAAGTATGGTCTTCCAAGACTATGTAAGTATTTTACATTGCTCAGTGTAACTGTTTACCGCAATTAATTTGCACTACAAAGTTTGATACAATGGAAACAGAATAATAATTTGCTATACTTGCTGCATTCTTATTAAAGCATCTCATCTTCATCAGTTCTTTCAAGAGTCAGCATTAACCCCTCAAATTCCTCTCCCTACTACTGAACATACATAGTTAGCAAAAGCCAGCATAAAAATCTTTGCCTAAAGACACCAAGAATGAACTTCTGGGACTCTGTATCACACTCTTCAAGATACCTATGCATCAACTTAGACTACACACTTTACAAAACTCAATCTATTATCAGGAGTACAAAGACAGCAACTCAGTGAAAAAATAACTAGCTATGGACATACTACAATGAAAAGCAAAATTTTATATATATATCCTGCTGCAGCTACTGTGTATTTGTTAACTGAATGTACGGTCTGGGAGCAAGCGGGCCTTGTTAATATAATGCAATGCCTCTGCTTGACAATTGCCTCAAAACATAGCTCAGAACAGCAGGGATGGAAATCTATCCTGTTAATGTATTGTATCAGACATCTAATAAAGAGGAGTATTTTGTATTTAGCATAAGAACTTAGTATTGCAAGGCAACCACGTTATTTGGACTGCAGCTAAGTAGTACTTCTTAAGTTTTAATGTATGCTAGTACAATTTAAAACTGTACTTTTAGGCTGAGACACTGTCTTCTAGAGACTGATGTTCAGGTCAGCACAAAAAAATGCTTCTATATTCTGCAAACAGCACCAGACAACATATATGGCCTATATGATACTGTGTGCATTTAAATGAGAGTACTTACCAAGGTAGTAGAGCCCTGATAGAAAGAGGCCTTCCCTGACAGGAATGGATTACAGAAATTGCACAGAGCCCTGAGAAGCAATGTAACCATCATGTGAAACACAGAGTACAATCTTCCACTTGACAGTAAAGCAGATTTTTCTCGACTGCTCTGTACATGATATGAATGAAGCAGTGCCTGCAGCGCCAAAGCAGGACTGAGAAGCACACCTGGCTCACTACTCCCTCTTGCAGAAACACTCACTTGTTGCATTATTAGTTATTTCGTAAGATGAACTGAACTCAGCTGCCAGCTGTACAAATGACATATGGCTGCCATGAACAATCCTAGATGGGATGCCGTGCTACTCAATCCTATTTAATATGCAAAACAATATTAACAAAGATATTACTCAAAAAAAATCCACAAAAAGAATCATGTTGAACAATGTCTAAAAGAGAATACCTTGAAGATTACATATATTTTTCCTTTTTCTTTGATACTCCAATCTCAGTATGGTTGCATGCTATTATCAGCAATTAGCTGGGTTAAAGAGGAACTATAGATATCAAATCACCAGCTGTAAATAATTTATCATTTACAGTTATCTTTGAGAATTCGATGTATTATTTTTTTCCATTTATAATCATCACCCTAAAGAGCAATTTACTGATGTGGTACAGATCAGGTCATCTTGAGACCTCTATACATAAACTGTATGAAAACACCGGTCTGGAATTCATGTTGTATTACAGTGGTCTTTACTAGGAACTGCGATTAGACACTATTTCTAAAGCATTTATAACCTAGATGCAGAAACACTGCACAAAGTCTCTCTTGGTTATATTTACAATTTTACGCAAATTCTGCATAAAACTTCTTTCATACATTCTTAATCTGAAGAGCATTTTATCGCACATATGCATTTTATCTTATCTAACCAACCACGCCTTAGATTGATGACTTTCAGACATGATCAGTTATACATCTACCTTCCAGTACTACACAGACTCTCCCAAATCTAGATTGGTTTAGCTACCTCAGTGACTTCAGAACTGTGTCTTTATCACTTAAGCACCAAATGGAATGCTTATACAACTTTCTGTACCTCTTTAACAGTCCAGAAACTCTCTCTCTCTGGAGTTTTAACTCCTCTGTTAATACTCCACATTTTGTACAGACACGCTACTTTGTTTAATACTGATGTGACTGTCAACACAGAACAAAAAGAGGGGCAGGTTTCTCTCACAAACTTTATGAGGCTACAGAAAGGTGACAGCCAGATGAGAATGAAGCTCTTGGGTCCTTGACAGCTGGGAGAGAAAAGACAGCAGCTGAGTCATTCCTCCTCTGCAGCAACAGAAAAAGCAGCCAGGAAAGGAATGGAATGGGAGATGAGGCAGCACAATGTGATAAAAGATGAGAACATTTCCAGTCTAATGAATCATGTCCCCCAGCATGGGTACAACACCCTACATGTAATTCCAACATCCTCTTCTTCTCAGAAGCTTTAGAGACTGACATCAGCAAACCATCCTCTTCCAAGTCTTTCATGCTGCTTTCCAGCTTTCTGGGTATTAAAACCTGTACAGACTTTGGACTATCACAAGAGGTAACAAAAGTGACTTCAAACAACCATTTAACTACTTTAGTCCTCAGATTTTTATTACATCCAAAAAGCCTGGAGGGACGGCACTGATTCAATAGCCCTTAAAATACTACGAATAGGCAGACTGATGCAGCACATACCTTTCTTTCCTTTAGCAGGTTACACCATGGCAGAACACGGTTTCCAGCATATCAATCAGTTTTTGAAATTTAGAAAAAAAATGGTTTTATTAGCTTTGCCTAATTGGTACACATTTCCTTACCAGACCTTATTAGGTGTATTTCAAGTAATACCTCAGCTGTAATTAAAAATTATTTAAGAGCAGTCAAATTCTTTCTGCATCAAGTATTAGTTCACACCTTTATCAGCAAGATTAGACTACAAGTTTAATTTAAGGTAACTTCAGTAGCCCACCCCCAAAGATGATACTTTTCATATGATAAAATTGTTTCAAATAATTGCTCTCTAAATTAAGTTGGACTCCCACAGAAAACCAGGAAGTTATACCGATTCTCTTCACATTGGAATAGAAATTGGTTCCAAAGGCATAAATTCTCAGTATTCACAGAACTCACCCTGCACCTAAACAACACTCAATCCTGTGAAAAGCATACCTGCCCAAGGAACAGAACTGCCATTAAACTTCCCTTCTCTGAAACTTCTGACATTTTTAAATGTGTTACAGAAAGTCAAGGTACATCAGACAATTCTGAAAACATGCTATAAAATAACATGCTATGAAATAGCAAGTCTTCTGGCAGTTGACTGTCGAACTGAGAAGAAAATGGAATGAGATTTTCTCGTTCTGTATCATTTTCATTGCTGACACATGCAGTTATGAATGTCCATCCTTTCTACTGTCCAATAGTTTGTACAGATACCACCATTCTTCTACCAAGTTTCACTACAGTAAAAACCAAATCATAACTTGCAGAAAAACTTTCATGGAGTTTAGCTTGTAAGTAGCTTGTGTAATTTTAATCAGCAATTCCATCTGATGAAAACACGTAAGTGTTCTCCAATTGATTTACTTTATCGCTGATTTATCAAGTGCCCATCATACATTCGAAACAAACTTCCACTTCTGTAAAAACTGTGAGAGGAACAGGAATAAGTCCTTACAATAGGCACAATCATGATCAAACGACACTGAAACTGGACAGCCAAGGCAAACAAGTCCAAACACACTTCCTTTGGGACTATATACACACAAACTTGAAGTCCATGCGGTCTAGGCACTATTTAAAAAGTCTCTTCAGAGACTTGAATCAGCCATTGCTTTGCAGAAAATGTATTATGAATAGAAAGAGTAAACAGTTGCTTGACTTACTTAGTGAAGACCATGAAGAAAACCTATGCCAAGTTGGATATATTAATTTTGCTATACGTATACATTTCTGTCACACCATCTAATGATGGTCAGCATATACTTTTTCATGACAACTAAACTTTCTAGAACATGTCTGAATTACCCTGATGATCCAATTTCATTAAATTATTTTCTTGCAGTGGGAAAAACATCTGTTGAGACAAAGCCTGTGAGCATATTAGAAAAACTTTAAACCACAACTCTGCTGTAACTGTACATTTTATGACTGACTGGATATGTGCTGCAAACTTAAAACCTGGGTTTTATGTAAGCCAACCTGGAAAGCACAAAGACCTACACAAGTATTAATTGAAACAAAGCTCATTGTTTTGGAGGACTTTTTTTCTGTAGCCAGACTCTCCAGCCACACTGCCTATTCCAGATAGGTAACGATATATAACCCCTCTACACCCACCCATGGACACTAATGTAACGCCCGTGTGGAACTGCCACTATTAATCTCATCAAAATTACACAATTAATTCACAGTCCATCTATATATCTAGGCCCTATTCTTTAGGAATAGATTGCACAACTGTATACTTTTTTCTTGAAAGTATGAGTTAAAATCAATTTAAAATTAAAGTGCTGCAGGACACCACCACCAATCCTATTTTAACCATTAATTTAGCACAGGAATTTAGCTGGTGAAGTCTATAGTGACACTGGTCAATGTTCTTGGGAACCAGAGCTTTTACACTTTTATTTTCTCACATTATCATGCCAAATTATTAGCCTACATAGTAACCATTAGTCTCTCACTTTGGAGTTGCACAGCGTGCCTCAGTCCAGCTCACACCGAATTCCTATTTCTCTACATATCTAAGGCAAAGCACGTTATTCACTGAAGAAAATCACAGTGTATTCTCTGTTAAAAATCGAATTTTAAAAACCTCATATATCTTTTTAATATAGAAACAGTTTTCTATTCTAATGTCACTGTGTCAGTTACTACTACCCAAGGGGATACAAGAACATACCCGCTGGAACATGCCAGGAATTACTTTTGTTAACTAGATGACAACTGCTTCCGCTCCTCTGAAAACTAACCAGGTCTTCCAGTGTGCATTTCTCAGTTCTGCATCAGGCTCGAGGTTATCACAGGCTCCCTTGATGTTACGGTACAAGATCCTACCTTAATAAAAAAAACACATTATGATTGCTACTTACAGACATACAGCGTTAGGAGTGCTAGAAAACAGAAGTATTTGTACTCGGCAACTCTTGCTCAGTTTTAAGAGCAAGCAGGCATGAACACTTCTACAGAGAGGCCCAAAAATGACAAAGATAGCTACAGATTTTAAAGACCAATTTTATTCCGCAGTTTCAACATTTAGTGTGTATTTCCAAAGGATGCAGCACAAGCAGCACAGATAGCTGAAAACAGAAAGTCAGTTCTTTTCGCTCACCATTTCTGTGTCTGTATAGTACAGCGACAAAGCCTCCTGACCCCTTCCACTCTTACCCTTGTTTAAGGGTACGTGCACGTTACGTTACAGCCCGAATGATTTTTCCGCAGGTGTTAACGATAAATCCCAACCGTAAGCTCTACAAGATTTAATTGCGTGCCTTGTTCATCGCCCACCGCCATGGTACTACCCCCAAATATCGCCAATTCCTGCGGGGGACCCAGCACGCCCGCTCCCGCTCCGCACAGCCCGCAGCGCCCACTCCGGGCGGGCAGGGCCGCCACCTTCCACCCGCACCCGCGGCCTCCACGTGGCCGCACCGAGAGCGAGGGAGCTCGGCAGGGCCGGGGCGCGCCCAAAGCCGCACTGCCGGCAGGACGGCTGCGAGAGGGAGGTGGGAGAGCGGCGCCGGGCAGCTCCGTACGGCTCGAACCCGCCGGGCCGCGGGGCCCGCCGCGCCCCCCCGACCCCCGCCGCACCTTGCCGCCCCCCTTTCTCTCTCCGCCCGAGCAGCCAGGGCAGCCGCAGCCCCGCCGCCACGTCCCGGGCCCCCCGTTCCGGGAGCGGGGGCGGGGAGGATTTACCTGCCGCATGGTCGCCTCACGAGCAGAGGAAGAAAGGGGGTGGGGGGATGCGCCAGGGCCGCGGCGGCGCCTCGTGCTCCCCCCGCCCGCCGCCCCCCGGCCCCCTGCGCCCACCCCGCGGCCTCGGGCCCCGCCGCCACGTGATGAGGCGGCCGTGCCGCCGCGCGCCCCTCTCGCCGCTCCGCATCGCGGGCGAGGTGGTGTCCGCTACCGCCGGTCGGTCCCCGCTGCGGCTCCTCGCCCGCACCGCCGCCCCCCCGCCCCGGCACGGCCCGGGCCGGCCGCCACCCGCTCCGCGGCGCCGGGCGGCTGTGGGGGAGGGCATGTAAACAAATGGGGTTTTATAGCTACCTCACTCGAGTGCCGTGTGCATCTCCCTCTCCGCTCGGTACCAAACCGCCGCGGCGCCTCCTCCTCCTCCTCCTGCCGCTCCGCCGGCGCTATTCACAGACCCGGCTACGCCGCGCTCGCCCTGCACACGCGGCCCCGCAGCCCGCGCTGCCCAATGCGCAGCCATTTCCTCCACCGCTACGAAAGTGGCGTAGCGGCCCTGCCTGCCCGCCCCTCGCTGCGGCGGCTCCGCGCACGGCTCGGCCGGGGCCGCGCAGCCCGGACAGCGCCGGAGGGAGCCCCGGGGGAGAGCGGCCGCCGGCCGGGTCCCGGCTGAGGGAGCCCGGCCTGGGCGGCTCGGGGGAGCCGGGCCCGCGGCGCCGGGGCTGAGCTGCCGCCTCTGCAGCCGCCTGGCGAGAGGGTCCGTCAGCAACAACGGGGCATTTCGTACCTTCCTATCGAGGTACGTTTCGAGGCCGGGATGCGCATTAACCCCCGTTTATTTAACTCCAGAAACTCCTGTCAGGCTTGCTCGTGGCACCAAACCCTGTTCCGGCGATAAACGTCTCCCGAGGTGGAGCCCCTCGTCACGACACACTTCATTCCTAGACAACAACTACAGCGCTAAATAAAGCCCCCAAACCAAACCTTGTGTAAATCAAAACCCTCGCTAGCTCAACGCCGAGGATCAGAGGACATTTTGGTTTATAACGTAAAAGCTACAATATAGTGGCGTCTTTCACAACAAATCATATTTTAAAATGGACCAGCATGTTTTGTAATGGTTATTGATAGGAAGCACATTCAAAGGCTGAAGTGCAGTTATAGGAATGCTTCAGATAAGTTTTAGACTGTTTCATTTTTCTCTTGGAGAAATTTGCATACAATTTTCATGACATTTTCCTCCAAAAATAGCTGGTGTTTCCATAGCAGGCTTCAATCTAGCAGAAGCCTGCTATGTATCTAGAAGCAAACCGACCTTCCCTTTATTTGTTAAGGAGGCACAAATTTTTCGTTTAGACTCTTACATTACTGAATTGAACGAACCTAATTGTTTCTGGAAATGCTCCTTTGTTAAAACGGATGATTCACACCACTACTACCGTAAGCATGGCCTGGCAGAGCCGCAGTCCTGTCCTGTCCTAGTCCTGTCTGAAGTCCAAGCCATACCCCATGGTTATCCACCCCAAAAGCCTCCCAAAGTTACGTGATTATTTGCTTGGTGACATGTAAAGGATTACTTGTTGCTTTAGCAACCAAACAAAAGTTATCTGTAAGAGTCCAAAAACCACGTAAGCATTTAATTGAAGTCACGGTGCAAAAGAAAACTAGAGTTAACTTTTCTAGATATGATCAGTGTTCATGATGATGCAGATACTGTAGCAAACAGACAAAGACATGTAGACCTCTCAAACACTTCACGACTTAAGACCACATCAGCTGCGTGTGTTACACTACACCAATTTTTTGGTATGTGATGCTGAATCTTTCTGAAGTTTTCCAATTATTCTTTTATTTTCCCATTTTCATGTCTCAGTGATAGAATTTCTAATTTCGTATCTCCTCCAACATATTTTTCTCTCTTTAGTATTTATTTTTGTGGAAAAAAAATAACATAATCCCTCCCTCATTTTTTTCCATATGTCTTACCAAATCCATCACTAGAATACAAACCATAGTAGCCCAAAGTCACTAGCTTACATCAAGTTTTAGGGACTGTTATAAAGTGATTATGAGGTCATATACCAAACTGTTGTGCCAGGCCATTTGTACATTGATTTGAATGATTTTTACCTTGAAGTAGGTCCCTTCGATCTCAAAAATTTTTCACAGCAAATAAAATACAGATCTGATTATGACATTGGTTGTTAGACATCTACCCCAATAGCACTGTTGATCACTAGACATGACTGATTCCTATTGCTGTTTGCTCTAGGAATAGATCCACTGAGTGAAAAAAAAAATTAAAAAATTAAGTTTTCTCTTTTCATCAGAGTTTATTCAGACGAAATTGTACTCAGTAATAAATAGAACATATGGGGTTTGTTAGCTTTTCTGAGTGAAATTCAAATAGTGTAAAATCTCCTTAAAAAAAAGTAAAAACTCATAATAAAATGGCATACTGATGCTACACAATGACTTTCCAGAAACTCACCCAGCTAAGGTGTACCGATAAATAGGTCTCTGTTAGTGGGTTCCCCTCCCCTCCAGCTGTTAGCCACTCTGACATGTATCTGTTCACTTCAAATCCGGAAGGGGCCATTAGCAGGCCTGCCAGCACTCTGCCAACATTTCCTGCTAACAAATGAGTCTCATTTGTAGTTTGAGTTAGGCTAGAACTTCCCAGTCTGTATGCTCCTGGCTTTCTTGCAATAAATTGAAAACCCTGCTTATATCTAGAATGTTTTCCCTGTAGTTGTACATTGTAGCTTGCATTTAGGCTTCTCAGTAGTTTCAACCATACCTTTTTGTGCAAGAACTGCGTGCACATGAGTATTTGAAGAAGAGAAAATAGGACTTTCTATAACACGAGTTCAGAAACCCAAACCAAAAATTATTAGATCAGGCATTTACCATGAAGAAAAGCTGAGGAATGTGTTTCCCTGTAAAGCCCGTGGAGCAACTTTCTGTGCTGCAGGGAAGCTGGAGCAGCAGAGCAGGGCAGCCAGCACTGCAAGAGTGCTGAGAGCTTGAGAAAACACAAATGTATGCAACAAAGCCAGACTGACTTTTCAAGCTTCAGGAAGAATGATATGTTACCATACTTTTAGAACAGAACTGGTTTGGTTTTTTTCCCTCTCCTCTCACAGGGCACTTCCTTACTGAGTAACTAACACCACACAGTACACGCTCGTATGTTGGGCTGCAGGAAGGGAATGTGTATATATGTATCTCAAGTAATATAGAAAGACTTGGGACATCATGCTGCAAAAGCAGATTGTAGCTTCTGGGGACTTGTCACAAGATGGGGTCCTGTCTTGCAGCGCACCTCCAGCTCCAGTTCAATGCTACAGCCCCTTCCCAGTGCCCTGAGACCTTCAGCTCTGAGATGCAGGCCTAGGGAGGAGACAGATGTGGGAGATCTGAGGGAGTTTGACAGATCTCACACACTCATTTCCTGTCTCCCCTTACAACAGCCCAGTTGCAGGTGAGGGGGTAGAAGGTTGACATATATATGTATACAAAAGAAGTAGTTTGTTTAGACAAACTATGGAAAAAAAACCCCAACCAAAACCCAAAGCCACTCAATTTGTAATTCTGCACACAGTTCTCATATCCTGATAGTGCCTCTGAATATAAACAGAAGTAGGAGTCTTGTGAGTATTCGTTGCAGAACTGGAACAATAATAGTGAAAAATATTTTAACCAGGAGAAATTAATTTAGAAAGCTGGTAGTTGAAGGTGTACACAAATCTTGTTAGATAAGTGGGGGGAAATGTCACTACTTGTTGCCAAAATGAAGTTTTTTACCCCTCTGGCAAATTCAGCTTTTTTTTGGTTGAAGAACCCAACTTAATTTTCTTACTTTTGAAATATTGATGTCTCATGAAAAAGCCAAGGTAATGGCTTGAAACATCAACTTCCTCCTTTTATTTTAAATCATCTCGCCCAAGATTTAATCAGAACTCAAAGCAGTTTGAATGCCAACATAGTTGGCTTTGTGGCACATGTTGCACACATATTTTCTTTTCTTCTCTTTAAAACATTTTTTCTGGTTTCTGTCCCTGCCTTTCATTCGTTCTGGGAGACTGAAACAAAGTCAGAAATGCCATTTCTTATGTGACAATGACCAACAAGTATTACTCAGTTTGCTAGAGAAATTCAGTGGCAGAATTAACCTTGAGGAGAGAATGGATGACAGGGCACAGCTGTTGTCAATGCAGACTTGCCAAGCAGAAGGATTTTACCCAGTTCCTCAGGAGTGGAAGAGCTTTGCTACAGGAGGCTTGCTCAGAAGTACATTGACAAGAGCTCTGAAGTGAAATATCAGGGAATCATATAGAAATCATAATTTCCTACTCTGTGTCTCAAATATGACCTGTTGACAGTTGTCTCTTCTCTGAATTTACTGATGTATTTTTTGTACAACCATCCCTGGTTAGTTGTGTTGTACAGATTTACTTGTACTTTCACTGCTTGGCAGTTTGAGGTGTGCTCATCCCTAGGCACTGATTGGTGCTGAAGCAGCAGAGACTTTGCTTGTGGCAAGGACAGAAGGGAAGTGTTTAAGCATCAGGGGAAACTTAAACAAGCAGGTGGTGATTCTGTGATTAAAGCTGTGCTTGGAAATAGGCAGTGATGTCCTCTGGGGGATTTCACTGCCTCAGGACTACTTGGTTTGTTTGCCGTGAATTTAAAGCCCAAGTTTATTTAACTCCACGGCCGTGTATAAAGATGGTACTTTTAGTAGAGAGTATATGTGCTTTTTTCACCTTCCTGCCAAACTGGGTGCTCTCCTTTAAGCCTTTGCTTGGCAGGTTGCTTTAATTAGCTCTAATTGGTTTCAACTATGTGAATTCCAATGGTAAATCAAAGTAGATCTGGCTAGTTTTGCATGAACTAGTAAGTATAATTTGAAAGTTACTTTAGTCATAAGATGGGGAAAAAAAGGGAAATACATCTGAGCTTTTTAGTTTTGTTTTTGCAAACCATTCTTACCATTCTTCTCTTACAACATGTAGATACTCCTCTGTTTGGACAGTATCTAAACATGTATGAGCATTTGTATAGGTTTTGAAGCAAACGTGTCAAAGTCGATGAGACTGCATAATTTTAAATACGGTACTAGTGTAAGTACCAACGGGAAGTCAGTTCAAACAGAAATCTAGGAATTTTTTATTTATTTATTTTTAACATGCCAAAACAAGATACAGGTTTTAAAGATCTTAGTTTTAGAAGTTTTTGGATTGGCCTTTGGTGCGGAAGGGCTGGGCTTTTTTGTTTTGTTTTTAAACATGGGCTGACATTTTTAGAAAAAATATAACCCCTTTTTCATTGGCCCTAGGCTTAAGGTTACGTAAACATTAAAGGACATAAGCAGAAGGGTGTGATGCTGCAGCAGCAGCTGAAGTCTTTGGGGCACTCAAAGGTTTGTCTGCAATTTGGGAAAAAGCCAGTATGACCTTTGGCTAGTTTTGCAAAGCTAGCAAATACTGGTATACTTATCCACAGGAAAACTTGCTGGCAAACTTTACTTTGTTAAATGACTCTCCCTTTGTTTTGTTATTATTTGTTTTAAACATAACTATCCAGTCCTGCTCTGTAAAGCAGTCAAGAGCCTTTTCATTGGATCTGAGACAGGCAGGATTTGCTGGTTGCAGGTCCGGGATAAAATTCAGCGTGGAAGATACTAGAAAGTGTGTCACAGCCTTCTTGCCCTCTTGCAGACTCAGGTTTATTTATTTTTCTCCCTTCCTTCCTGCCTGCTGAAAACACCTGTTTGCTTGTGGCATCTTTTCTGTAGGCAGTGGTTGCAGAGATATCATCTTCATACCAAAGGATGTGGTGGGAGGGAAAGGCCAGTCAGCTGCTTCCTGCAGCACATGAGCGGGGCGAGATTGCAGAGCACAAAGAACTTATGGTCATATTCACAGAAGAGCTCTGTGTCAATAAATATGGATATTATCTGCTGGAGCCAGGCAGGGTTCGAAACATTAAACAAAGCTGTACTAGCTGGCTGGGTGGGGTGGAAATTCCTCTAAAGGCTTTCGCTTATAAAAGCAAACGACTGATTCCAAAACTGACCCACCTGACCGAAGAGAAAATATTGACTTTCATGTAATCTCTTTATAAACTGAGGAATTTGTTTTACACCCTCTTCTCAAACAGAATGGAAAAAATGTAATGAGACTGTCCCTGACATTATTTGAAGGAATCAATGAGCAGCTTAAAATAAGAAAACAAAGGTCAGCATCTTTTTTTGTCAGTCCCTGTGAAATTGTAACCACTAATTTGGTGAATTGGCATTTTTTATATATGACCTAGACTTAGCTGAGTAATGGAAGCATGGCTCTTCTAAAGCTGGATTTTACTAGGCAGCTGGGGTGAAGTGCCCCATTTCACCTCCGTTACATTTGGGAGTGTAAATGACAAATTTTGAACTCCTGCAATTCCTCCATTATCAGCAGGAAGAATCAGGAGGCCAAGACATCCTTAAGCTGCTGTCTACCTGTTTTGAATACCTTGGGGCCATTGCTCATCTGTGAAACTTTGGCAGTGGAAAGGGAAGCCAATATGAGCTTGAGTGAATGGGCAAGGATGTCATACAGCCTCATCCCATCTTCAGCACAGATCCAAAACCTCAGAGACACCTACAGAGAACATGTGTGACAAGAACATGCACTGGTAGGGAAAACAAAGGTATTGTTTGCAGAAATAAAGCAAATTATGAAATGGGTGTTTTGTTTGCTTTTCTTTTAATAAGCTGTACCAGTAACAAAATCTAAAATCAAGAGAAAGGCTCTCAAAATCAAAATTATCACAGGCTGGCCCACAGTTTAGGGAAAGAATTAGCTTAAGGTCAGCTCTGTTTATCCTTCCATGCCTGCTAATTCATAACTGGGAATTGAAGGGAGCAGTAGGATGCTGGCCTTCAGGGCACCATGGAGACTACATGACCTTTGCTTTGAAATGCTGGTATGCACTTAAAGTTGGATTCTTTTCCCCCATAATTTATGTCTGTCATTTTTACACCTGTATTTCATGATTTCTAGAGAAAATAAATAAGGAGACACCAGGAAGAGCGTGAATGACATTAGGAAACACCCCAATTTCCAAATCTTTAAGTACAACCATTTGACAGTACTATTAGGTGTTGCAGCTTTATTTTCCGTGTTGCTGCCCCAGAATCCTTTGCACAGTTGGATGCTAATTTTTGGTTTTAATGACACAAGGAGGAGTGTGAATTTAAGCATAAAGAGCTATGAAGAAGGGAATAAACTTTAGCTGATATACAAAAATATGAATCATAGAGACACTTAAATGTGGTCTAAATGATAAGAAATGTAAAATCCAGAGATGAGTATCCGTGGAATTACAGGGAGAGACAGGCCATGAGGATGTTGCACAGTAGAACTGGGAAGAGAAATGGAGAGGCCTGTTACATAACTATTTCTGATCTGCATGACTTAGAAACCTCACTTGATACCTCTTTCTGTAAACCCATAGTAACTCCTCTGAGAGCAAGCAACAGCAGCAGCAGGATAGAGTATTACAGTGATGAATACTTCCCATTATTGGTTAGAAAGGAAGAGAAGCTTTGAAGCGTTTTCTCAGGCATGGGACTAAGGAGACTGCTCGTGACAGAGGGGATGTGGTCATGTGTCTTTGCTGACACATCAGGTGATGGATTTGCCATGTATTAGAGCATTGAGAGCTCTGAGGGGACTCTAGGGTGGGAATGCCAGTAAGCAAGCAGAGAGAAAATAAAGCATTTCTGCAATGTTTGGGTTGGACTAACTTTGCTGAGATGTTGGACTGACATCCAGTCTGTCCATCCATGGATATGTCATCCAAGAAAATGAACTCACAAGCTCAAGGGAAGAAAATCACTCTGAGACAAGCTCAGTGCCAGTTTTGTCAACACTGAAATTGAAAAGAAAAAAAAAAAAAAGAAAAAGTTACATTTGAAAATGCTTGATTTCACTCACACTTTTAGTGTCTTTCCACTCCTCTCAGATAACCTTGCCTTGTATTTCTCTCTTCATAAATATAAATAAAAAATCATTCCCGTATACGCGAAGGGGAAACTCTTAATGATCTTTTGTAGTACCTCTAATGAAATTATTGTGCACTTCTCCAAGAAAAACACGAGTTCATGCCTTTTCTTGGTTAAGCAGAGCATCCCAAGAATACTTAAAATAAAATGTTAAACAGCAAATGCAGTTTGTTCTTTATGACAGATTACATTGTTGAATGTGTACCAAAATGCACCACAAGCATGCAGTGACGTAATTCAACACTATAAACTAATTAATAAAAACCCCAAATACTACTGCCTTTTGGACAGATAGGGGCAAAATTAAAGGACTTGTGAGTGAACTGATACTTATTTTTTCATTTTAATCATGGTGCCAATCTCTGAACAACTGTCTGCTCATGGAACTCCTTCCAACAGGTGGTTTTCTTTAAATGTATGAAGAGTGTATCTGTATGATTTCTGAAGAGTTTTTCTCTCCTGCTGAGGTTTCTTAGTTATTTCTCAGAAGAAAAAAAAAATTACCAATGAAGGTGCTTCACCCTGTTCATCCATTAAGGTGAGTGGGTGGTGGCTCTCACTGAAAGCAGTCTCACAGTAGCTTTCGGCTGTCAGGCCACTTATGTAGTTACCTACACCCAGTACCTTAAAACAGTTCATGGAGTCATAACCTTACTCTGAGCAGTATTTACTTCAGAGAATCACCTTTCTTTATTTTTTGCAGGCAGTTTAGTATAAATCCTCGTAGCTGGGTAAACATAATTTCATTTACATTTTCAAATTAGTTTTCTATTAATTGTTAGATATATGAGAGAAATCCACTGGATTAATTGCAAGTGCAATCTGAAGTTTGAAAGCCTATAATCTGTCAGATTTCCAGTTTACTAAAATTCTGAGAATAAGTCTCCAAAGCACAACATAATATCCTTTGGCAAATCAATATGCACAATGGAAAGAAGGAAATGGTACACTGGAGCTTCAAGACATTGCTTCTTGAAGATAAACAGAAGCTAAAACTAAAGTCAATACTTACTAATGATTTGCAAGGAAGCTTGAAATGAGAATATTTTAGTTAAGCCAGGTACTTGAAAAGAGACTGCTTGGGGCTTTCCAGCTCACATATACCTGGGTTGGGCTGGCTTGTTGCCAGATTCTAGGAAATTCTCAACCCAAAACCAGCTCACAGAGCTTAACTTAAGTTTATCTCAGATAACAGGAAAGTACTTAGTTTGGACAGTGTGATTCTGGGTTGACATTATTTATGTTACAGGATGTGTCAAATTCATAGCGTAAAAATGACAAGAATTTGTTCCTGTTTTTCCAAGGGGCTTTGGTTTTAAGGTAATCTACTCTTCTTTCCCTCAGGGAAGTATACAAATTTTGGCCCCATTATCTCAGAAGATATTAACAGTATCACAGCTATTACTAATTAGACAAAAAATAGAGTGGCTATGCAGCTTCTAAAAACAGAGAATCAGAAAGTGGACTGCCAGCGCCTGAAAGTCCTGCAGGCACCCCATTCTTGAGAGCAGCATGCACACATTACAGAGCAGATCAGGCCACTTACACGATGCTGAGCGTCAGCTCCATCATTCAGGACAGCAGTGTCTGATTCTTGTCATTTCTCTCTTTCTCCTCTTCCTCATTTACAGTAGTGAGAAACTACATGGCCTTTAGTCATTTCCCTAAACAGGAAGAGTTGCTATCTATGCAGTTTCTTTTTTGAACTACTGTAATTTTAAGGAGCTGTTTGAAGAGGGTTTTGTTATTTATTATTGTATTGAAATTGAACCTTGAGCTAGTAAAACAAATATTATGGTTGTGCTCTAGTTATAAAACCAGAACTGCTGTTTTCACAAGAGGACACTTCAAATTGCTGCACAAAACCTTTGACTGTTGAGCACTGAGAGGTTTGCAGTGTACAAGCCTCAGTTACTGTGAACAGCCAAGGAGCAATAGACAATTTTTCAGAGGTTATTGCTGGTAGTTTAATTGTAATCTAAAATATAGAAAAAAGTGATTTTTTTAGGGGAGGGTGGGGTGGATCAATATAACTGCAACGCTTTCCATTTTTTAATGCCACTTGTTTTGTAGTGCAAAACAGTACAGAAACTGCATTAATTTCAGAAATCAGTGATCTCCTGAGGGCAGAGTCAGTCTTCATTCTAATATAACTTGATCAGCAATCCCTGAGAAAGCTGAGTGAGGAGGAAAGAACAGGACTTCAAGAATTTGGCAGAGGCAGATGCAATTGCCCAAACACCTCTGTCTAGTCATTGCTCTGTAACAGTTGTGTCTTCACAGAAAGCTTTTCAGAGATTATAGAATCATAGAATCATCAAGGTTGGAGGAGGCCTTTGAGATCATCCAGTCCAACAATCAACCTTGTACTACCACTAACTATGAGATGATTCAGTCTTTATAAGGCAGTTCATATTTTCAAGAATCTGCAAGAGGAACTGACCTTTTTCCTAACATGACTTAAATGTAGGATCTCACCTGGGTAGAGGTCCCAAAGAGACATTCTGGTTTCCAGTTGTAGAAAACCGGGACAGCAGGTCTGTTTGTTCTGGGGACAGTATTTCCATGTCCTTTTCTGACAGTGTATTCTTCAAAAGAACATAACCTACAGGTCAGTCAGTCTCACCTGAATGCCTGGCAAGATTGTGGAGCAGATTTTCCTGGAAACTATGCAAAGGCATACAGAAAATAAGGAGGAGAGTGATGAGAGCCTGAGGGCATGGCCTCACTAAGAGCAAGTCATGCCTGACAAGTGGGGTGGCCTGCTACAATGGGGTTACAGTTGTTGATGCGTAGGAGAAGAGCAGCTGACATCATCTGCCTGGAGCTGTGCAAAGCACTTGACACTACCCCTCACGACATCCTTGTCTCTAAAGTGGGAAGACATGGATTTGGCAGATGGATCTTGGTGGATAATGGATTGGTTAGATGATCACACTCAGTCAACAGCTCAATGTCCAGGTGAGACCAGTGATGAGTGATGTTCCTCAGGGGTTGATGTTGGGATTGGCACTTTTTAACATCGGTGACATGGACAGTGGGATTGAGTGCACTGTCAGCAAATTTGCCGACGACACCGAGCTGTGTGGTGCGCTTGACACATTGGAGGGAAGGGATGCCATCCAGAGGGACCTGGACAGGCTGGAGAGCTTGGCCCATGTGAAGTTCATGAGGCTCAGCAAGGCCAAGTGCAAGGTTGTTGGAAGGTTTTTTTGAAGGACAGGAAACCCAGTACCTAAACCAGTGCAGATGGTTCCTCTGTGGCAGCGCTTGCCAAGGTGCAATTGTAACTGAATAGTGATGGGTACAGAGGAATGAATGAGAAAAATCTGTTGCTGATAAGGGCTCAAATACAAGACTTCAGGTAAATATTTCTCCTCACTGCCTAGTCAGTCTTCTCACTGCAGGCCCTTGAGGTCTCTCACCACTGACTGCTGTCACATAGGGTCTGTCTCAGCCAGCCATGCCCTGGTGACACAGAGGACATACTATATATTTTTGGTCCTGAGATACTGGTGAGGGATAATTTTCCAAGAATTAAGTTTTATCCTTCAATAACCATGCAGCAAGCAACAGCTTGAGAACACTTTCCCATTTGACATTTGCATAGTGAACCTCCCCTGGAGCAGACTTTCACAGCACCACTGAAGTTAATGCCTTAATAAAGACAACTTCTCCTCAATGGATTTTGTTTGCTTTAGCCTGACCTTATTTTCAGGGGATCAAAATTTAGCAATAATATTTTTATGGTCTTGAACTCTCTTCTGTTTTCGGAAAAATCATGTTCTTAAGTTCAGAAAGGAGGCAGAAATTTTTTTTCCTTTAGTTTCACTTTATCACATTCTAGGAGGAGCAAAACCACACACCAGAAGCCTCCCACAAAAAAAAAAAGCTGACAGATGAAGTTTTTTTAGAGAACTTATTTCCATACCGATTTTTAAAAGAAAGTACATAAAAAGTGATGTACAGCATTTTGATACCTATAGCTGTACTACTTTGTTGAGAGGTTCGAAGCTAGGATTTAGTACAGTTTAGTCTTAAGTACTGCAAAGCATCCACAAACTACAGGGAAGGAATGATTACTGAAACACCTGAAAAGCAAGCAAGCCATACGTGAGTGACACAGTTTTCATCTTTACCCATACACTCCAAACTTGGACATTATCTTTGGCAGAAAGACAAAGCTGTTCGGAAAAATTGACTCTGGTGTTCAGTAGGGAACAGGGAGTCCTGTGGAGACAATGGGATGTAAGACTTTCCTCCCTCCGCCCCCCATTGTGCTCGTGGCTGGTTAAGTTCCAAGAGAACGTGGAAAAAAAATTTCTAAAGGTTTCTATTACCCTGAAACAATCATTTTCAGTAGTCACCTAATGAACCCAAAGGAAGTCCACTGGGTTTAATTTTTTCCCTGAAAACGATGATAAAACAAGTATATAAAGGAGCATGGTACTTACCCTTTATCAGGCTCTAATTCAAGCGTTTCAAGCATTTTGCTGGCTTTACGCAGGCAAGTATTTACCTCACTCAGTTGCTTAGTAGCCCCTTTCAAATCAATAGGAATGTAAATGTGCCACTACTGAGGCACATGCTTTAGTCTTGCTGAATCATGTCCTTTGCATGTCACACTCATTACTGAAAAATGTGGTTGTGACACCAAATTGGTTATGGAATGTAGAACATGACATCAAGCGTGTGTGTGTGAGTGCTGGGGTAGGGGAAGGGCGATGGTGAATGTTTTCAGCTCTGAGACTACCAAGCAGGTAGATATTTAGCAAATTCTGCCATTTCCAGAAAAATCCTAGATGCTAGAATCCAGGCATTTTGAAAGCTATGTCATTTCTGTAGGTACACTGAATACACATGAAAAAGAACCAACAAAACAACCAAAGCAACACTTGATTTCTGCCAGGTATGTGAGACCATAACAACCACCATAACAACATAACAAATCTGCTTTTTTAAAGAAATGCTTCATACACACTGAATTCAGTATGGACCAAGATGACGGTGTTTACTTCTCTATTTGATAGCAACATTTGGGACCCTCTAGTATGCAGAGAAATATTATCCCAAATATTACATGGCTGAATGAGAAATGGAGTATACCAAGAAGCTGATACAAAATCTGCAAAAATCAATATGCTCACTTCAGTCAGCTCTGAAATAAACTTCAACATTAGTTTTGTTTCTCAATGTTCAATTTCAAGAGAGATTTTTTTGGATGAAAATGTCAGAGAAAAATAGAAAAGATAAGCCTAACATCTACAATGAAGCAGTAATGCTTAGCTATTGTTAAGAGTCATGGCTTCCTTTCTTTCACATAGAAATCTTTGCACAGGAAGAAAGCTTCCCTTCCTTCTCACTCCTTCATGAAAATTGTTTCAGATTTTGGTTTCTTTAAGCCATCACAGAAGATTTTTGGTTTTGTTGTATGCAGCAAGGTGTTTGTGTTGATTGCTCCCAACTGCCAGAAGCAGTTGCAGAAAAGTGTGCAGCATAGCTATTCCAGAAATTATGTACAGAAGAAATGCCTTGCTGCATTGCCTCTTTGCTTTACTTTCTTTTACTCATGTTCACATGATACAATCATACATATATCATATGTTCACATATCTCTCTCTATATCTATCTATCTATCTAGTCTATATCTATTTTCATAGATATGCCCAAATCTAAAAACATTTAATGCAGAGATGGAATCAGGGTAAGTGGTCTTGCAGAATAATGAAGCAAGCATCTTGTAATTAATAAAATAAAGTATTTATGGAGGTCAGAGGTGGAGGTTTACTAGATTAGGGCAGCACAGTGGGAATAGAAAACTAGCTGTGCCCTGAGGATGGTTTTGTAGCTGAAGCCAGGAAAGATATGTTCAGAGTGCAGTTAGCTCAGCCAAACCTGTTTAGGTACACAGCACTCAGCCTGTTCATAGACTCTGTCTCCAATGATTGACACTTCTCTTATGATCAGGTTGTTTTATATTAGAAGGTTGGGGGTTTACCAGATGATTATAATGATCAATAAGTTAAAAATAAATGACAGCCTCATGATTTACCTGGTATAAATCTGAAAAATACATGCATTGTGCTTTGTATTGTCAAGCATAAATTATCGTGTTCTTTCCAGAGTGTGATATCTGTTGTGGGAGTAACTGGTTTGTTTTAGGATTCCTCATGTTAGATTAAATTAATGATGATATTTTCTTCTATTTCCTTATTCAGGACATTTATTCATACAATCAACTCTAAGCTTAAGAGTTTTCCAGGTGAATTTTTGGACACAGAGTGAAATACAGGAACAATAAAGACCCTTTTAGGCAGTAAAGCTGCATTTTTAATCCCAGCAGTGATCTGTCATTCTCTGTTAAAGAGAAGATGCTGGATGTATTTTTAGACCAGCTTAATTCCACTATCTGCATGAGGTTTCTCCTTGCAGTAACAGGAGCAGTGCTTCACTGTGGAGAGCTGACACCTCATCTGTACAGAGGCAAGGTGCTTTCTTCTTTTCTAAGAGAGAGGATGGTTTAAGGTTAAGCCAATAATTATGCCGAAGCTATATGGATTGAGTAGTATTAGGGCTACAGTAAGAGGGAATGGACTTACAACAGCATTGCAGGGAATACCTGCAAAGTCCTTCATCTGAGGAGTCAGCCAGAGATTTGCTTCTCTTGAGCTATAGTTTTTCTTCTGTTATCCCTTCTGGCTACTGAAGACTTTTATTCAGGTGCAGATTTATTGGAGGTGAAGCGTGAAAGTGGGCTAATTTAACTCTCCCCTTAGTCCTGCCTCTTGCTGTTTTCCTCAGAGGCAGCAACCAGTGATAAGAAATCGGAGAAGGGTATGGGAATGCATACCTATAGAGGTAACAGTGAACAAATTGTTGAGGAGGTGGTAAGCATCCTTTATCCAGTTGGAATTATAGTAATGATTTTTCTTGGCCAAGACAAGAGAGATACAGTCATAAAAAGCCCTGAGTTTTGAAATTCTGCTAATCTAATTGCTCTTTTGAGACCCATTTGTTTATATTGATGGGTACACATTTAAAAGTCAGAATAAAAGAAAGGCACAAAGTGAACAACTAATGTTCCTGAGCAGATGCACTGCCTTGCCCTTAATTGTCTCCTGAGAGGATTGAAGGGATAACTCTACCAGCTACTCCACATCTGAACTAGAATTGGGTTCTGATTAATTGGAGATACTGCTCTAGAGAAAGGCTTAGTGGGGATGGGAGGTGTGAGTGGGTGTGTGTTAACTACAAACCTGAATTTCAGGATGCAGTTCAAATATATCTGAAGACTGGACAGCGGGAGTCCTCAAACTGAAAAATACAATTAAGATGTACAGCACAGGTCTGCTTCACAGCGGGTTTTAAAATGTAGTTCGAGATCATCTCAGGGTAATTAACATCAAAGGGTCAGAATCAGTTTCAGGCAAAATTAAAGAGGTGGAAAACACTCATAATTATATGTTCAGTGCTTTAATAGAAGAAAATAAAAGGTTTGACCTGAAATGGGAAATGGAAACTAATCTGCAGTATACAAGTGTCACTTGAGTCAGGTGCCTAAAGGAATTGGCAGTGTCAAAAAGCTTTCTGCTCCCACCTTCCCCTTTGCAAAGTGGATGGTCGATGTGTTGAAATAGTATTTTAGGGAAAATTCAAAAGGCATTGCTGGCCTGGAAGAATGCCTGAAAGGAAGTGTTTGGGAACATTAAAGTATCTCGTCTGACATACTTAACCAATTTTTGAAGGGACACGGGTTATGAGAAATCCTTTTTATCTTCAGTTCCAGCAATTTCCAGACTGTGTAATACTGTCCCTGAAGCTCTTGCAAAGCAGTTCTAACTATTTGTCATTCATAAGCCCTTCTTCCCAACATTCAGGCTCTGAGTAGATTAAGATTCCAGATCTAGATTTCTCTTACTGTTACATCTCTGGGAAAAAGTCTAAGAAGTTGCTTTAGCAGTAGGGAATTACCTCAGCAATGGCAAACTCTCTAAGAGTCTTAAAATTCAAGTGAGACATACATGGGGATCCCCTGGAATATCTACTGCTGTGAGATGATCTGGCCAATGATACTTTTATGCTTTCCAGGAATCTTCAGGTCCTAGATAGAACCTTTTTTGAGGGAATGAATGCTTTGGCATATTGGTCCCATTCTCAGTGAAAGCCTTCAGAGCTCCTTCTCATGTGCAGTTATTGCAGACACATGAAATTGCATGAGGGTTTTCATGCATGATTGGCTTTTACCTGGAAATCTGCGATATCCTACTGCAGCTTACACGCAGGAAGTTGATGTTCCCTATATGTGTCACATTTATTGTGTGACATAGCAAGGGATGTCCTTGCAAAGTCATAGCTTTGAGAAGACAGGCCCTTCAACCTGCATAAAACCTCAGAGATGTTGTCTTTTCACCCTAATCAGAATGGAAAACAGAATGGAAAACAGAATGGAAAACAAGAACATAAAGGAAAAATATTCTTCTAGTGCTCTCTTTCAATGGTGTCTAAAGGATCATGTTCTGAACATTAACTTGACGTTTCAATTTAACATTAACTGTGTTATAAATGATGACATGAAAAAAAGAATGGCACTTGGAATGACAACTGGAATGTCATTCCAGGTGCTACTCAAACCCTGTGCAGAGGGACTAAAAGTGACTTAAAACCAGTGATAAGAAATGCAAAACTTAGAAGCCATTTAATAGATCTGGTATTCAAAAAAATTACTGTCTTTGATTTTTTATAGTTTTCCTGTATGGACCTAAAAGCCCACTTAGTGTTTCAGTTAGACACAATTAATTAGCAATATAATTTCTACTGGTCTGAAGAACAAGACATGTAAATGGATTCAAATAATTAAACTATGCTAGCAAGAATTAAGACAAACATGGCAATGGCTAAGCTTGGAGCTTGAAATTGAAGCACAAGAAAATCCCAGTAAGTTATGCACCAGGAGAGATGCACAGCTGGAAACACAATATAGAATTTTTGACAGTCACTTTCACCCCGGCTCTTTGCCAGTAAATCATAATTTCCTTTAGAAGGAAGGAGTACAACTCATGCCTTTACTTTGAAAGAATTTAATGGCCAGTACTTCTTTAACACCCGGAATGAGATATTAGCGTTGGAATGGGAGCTTAATAGAATTAGTTAGAGAGCATTATGAGAATATACCAAATGATGTGAGTGAAGATAATAAACAGAAATACTAAAAAAACCCAAACCAACCAACCTGACACGCCTCCCCCCTCCAACACCACATCCCCACAGCTCCCCCAAATATATCTTTTGGACCAGGTAAGAAATCATAAGGGCAATGGATGTAAGAACAAATTTGATAGAGTGAAAGGTTAAGCAGTATTTGAAACCTTAAGAAGAAATCTGAACAGGCAAGACACTCCTTAAAATTTATCAGGATCATTTGTAATATTCATTTAATCCCAAATAAGTTCAGAATTCCTCCTGCCTCCCACTGAGCACTGCTTTATGCTTTCAAAGCATTCATTTCCTTTAGGCCTATCCAGGAGCAACCATCACCTGCCTAGACAGTAATCAGATTATGCTAATGGTGCTCCAGAAGCCTAACTAAAGTTTTAACCTGCTGTAAAACACCCTTTCTTTTCAAGCAATTCAAGACCCAGTCTGATGCTTTTTTCACACAGCTTGTCGCGCAACCTGATACTTCATATCCATATGCAATCTGCCAGTCTGATTTAATTGCATTACTCAGTTTACCTGCAGTTTATCCAAGATCAGACCCTACATGAAATCAAACACTGCAGCATTTTGTAGAAGTGCATTTGTGAAGACTATCACTTCTGCTCCCTGAACCCTTTCCCTCCAAAATTTGTTTTTGGGGAACACTATGATCTTGCCATCCCTAGATTTGGTATCCAACTTGAGGTGGCAGCCCTAACACTTGCATGATTTTAGCTACAGATGATCCATCACTGGCAAATAAAATTTTTAATTATATGACACATTTCTTAATCTAACACCAAAAAAAAAAAAAAAAAGGAAAAAAGAAAACTAAGAATCTCTTTTATGTACACTTAAAAACATTCCTTGCCTGATCAGAATGTAAGAAATTTATGATAAGCTTTTTTAATGCAGGTGTTTGGTGAATCTATTTGGATGACATTGTAACCTTCTGCTCTACCACTTTCACATTACTGTTAATCTGTGTAATGTCTAAACCAACCCTAAAGAATAGTTCAAGAGGAAGTGATGTATCTTAGTTGTTTCTTTTGGAGCTGCTTCTGAGCACATGCCATTAACACTCTATACATGAATGGGAAAGTAATCATGGTATGTCATTAAAGGCTGGTGATGAACACACTGACAGCATATTTCTCTCATTCATTACTGCTCACACACAATATACCTGATCCAGCTATATTCTTCTCTAATTCCATACATGCCTACTCTTTTTTTTTTTCCAGTCATCCAGCAGGTCTTTACTTGTCGAGCTCCCTGTTTACAAAGTAAATGGCACATACTGGTAGCCAGCCAGTGCTGTTCATCCAGCTGCTGAGTGCATTTAGTGTGCAACAGGCTTTCACTCCACCTCAGAAAGCTCTGCTTAGAGCTTTAGCACCCAACCCTCCCAACTGAAGATGTTGCAATACTTACAGCACTTTTGAATTAATACAAGAGATGGTCTCATATATCATTATTACATCTGATAGCATGTTTTCCACTCCATGAACCAATTTCCTGGAAAAGTATTTTATGCCCACAACAGATTTAAAAGTATGAGACTGTGTTTCCATGTTTATTGCTTCTCTTTACAAACTGAAGGATTACTTTTCTCTTCTCTCCCTGATTTTTCACAATCTGTGGGACAGGACAAGCGAATTGATTTCTTTTATCTCCTGATTTAATAAAGTAAGCAATTTTTTTGATCCTTGGGTTTACACCTACATCCTTAGAGTTAAGGATTTTGAAGCAAACTCAAATACTTGTTCTGCATCTGCAGCTTTCTTCAGAATTCTGTAGAATTTTATGTTTCACCATTTCATTGTCTGGTAACATACTGTCTGCTCAGCAAGGTTAACAGAAAGAAATGAAATATCAAACTATACTTACTGCCTGTCCTGGAGATGGCTGGACTCTGTCTTCACAGGGAGGGAAAAGAGACTACAGAGATTTTACTCTAATAAATGTAAAGCATTCCCTAAGCCTCTCCATCCACAGCAATGCCACAGAAGACTACTGGGACAACACTTTATAGAGAAGGAGGTCTAAAACACGTGGAGGATGTTTACATGACACTGCTACCAGGAACTGACCATGAAACAGGGCACTTTGGGGAAAAAGCTTGTCGTGAAAACTGCGTAAAACCCTGCCTCTGACTGCCAGTAGTGGCTTAGTGGATTCCCCTGAGATGATTTACAAACAAAGGGCACCAAAGTGTGCAAAGGACATGGTTATGTAATTGTGAGGCAATTTCTACAAAAATATGATTATAGTAGTAGTAGTAAATTATTTCCTTTTTTTTTTCTTGCATCAGACAATAGAACACCGACTATCAAAGAACTAAGAGAGTTAACTTCTTTCCTGTTGCTTTTACGTCAGTTTTGACAGGAACTAATTACAGGTGGTTTGCTTAGATGTGATACTAATATTCTTTGTGTATCTGCTGGAGAAACTGCACATGTAACTAAATAGGGTTAATATGATAAATGTACTAGAATTAGTATGATAAACATATCTGAGATACTAAATATCCATCAAATATCTGTCTGTCTAAATAAGTTGCTTCAACACTGCAAGCCAAGTTTAGACACATGCATTTTGCTGTGTTAAATATGCACATTATTCAAACCAGGGCAACTGATCTGCAGATTAGAATTATTTGTACAGGTAACTGAAACAAATTAAATGCTCCCCATTACAAACCCATATTTATGGTAAGTATGCTAAATGTTTAATCATCCAGCTGGGGTAGAGTTACATACTTACTTAGATAAAATTCTAGAAATCTGATGCAACTGTTGTGAAGACTTATTACATTTCTCCTGGGCAAAGATTACAGATCAGCATTAATTTTCAAGACCTGATTTAGATGACCAAGGTTACCTTTCATTTTTGCACTAGTGCATTCTCTGTATAATATAATGTTTTGCCATGAACATCTTATGTTATTGCAAGAAATTATATTATGTGTGGAAAGATTTTTAAATTATGTGAAAAACCAATGTGAATGTACCTACATGGAGAATATTTTAGTACTCCGAGAAGTAAAAAACCATTATTATTACAGAGCACTTAGCAGAACTGCTCAAAGATTATCTCTCAAGGAGATTTCTAGGACAGAAAACAACAAGTAGCTTACTAAAAATTCCTATTTAAATATGAAATATCTTCTAGATGCTGGACTTTTATTACAGGTAAGGCTAAGACAGTCCAAGCTTGTAGACCTGTGAGTTTTCTATCTAAATAATTCTCAAAGTTCTTAGAAAAGAGTCAGAAACCTTTTATTTCTTGGGCAAAGAACAAACAAAAAACCCCCATCCCCATCAAGTTCGGAAACAGAATATTCTGAATACAAATACTCTGTCAAACTCATGGGACTTCAGACACAATCTAATTGCAAAAATTGACTGATTGAACTAAGAAACAGTTAAGGGATACAAATTCATGTGTCTGCTATAAACAAATGTAATTTTAGTTTTAGGTGATGCAAAAAGCAGAAAGAATAACTGCTATAGGAGATACAGGAGACTTTAATTTATGTACAAACCCTGAGTAAATGAGTGACACACATTTTAATGCAGATAAATGTAAAAGAGTTAGATAGGACCAATGAATAGATATTTGCTGATAAGAAAGAAACAGATGTGAGTGCAGGGGAAGTAAAAATAGACACATCTTCTCTTAAAGATACACCTAAAACGGCCAAAGGAATTTGGGAAAACATCACTATGTAATGAGGGTGGATTCTAGCAAAGAAATACCCAAATTGCCTCTTACATAATGAGCATAAGCAGTGGCCTAATTTTATACTTTTTTAGCTCTCCCTTGATACAACCCTTTTTTTGAAATATACCACAAAGCAGACTCGAGATACAAATATATTTCAAAATGCCCAGGAAGAAAAACAGGAGCTGTGCAAGGAATCCTTTACAGCAAAAGCAAAGCTGTTAATTAAAGCCTGAATTCTGAAGACACACAGTACTTAACTTTTGCTTTAATCCCAGTCATTTCAATGCCTTGACTTGTTGAATCTTTCCCTTCATTGCTGTCTCTCAGTTGCCCTTGCAACTCACCTTGTGTTTACCAGCTGGGTTCTGTAAAGGCTGTTTAACAGAACCCCACATACCCTAAAAGTACAGTCCTGGAAGCCATTTCTTAACTGTCTGGAGGGTGGTCAGAGAATCTCCAGTTTCCACACATTCTCACACAAGAAGCAGCAAGAGAATTAATTTGTTTCCATAAAGGTAAGATTTGGAACATTTAGGATTTGACACGTAACGTGTCACTGAAAGAATAAGAACTCCAAACAGAGCTATCCATTAAGGAAGTTAATACAAAGCAAATGTCATAAGCACTGCAGATTTGCTTAGGAAGCAAGGGGAGTGATGGCTAGGATCTGCCATGGAACATCCTTTCTTGGAGAATGGAGGGTTATCATCTGTTTTTGGAATGCATTAAAAAGACCCTAAGGGTCTTTGGTGATCAGTAAAAATCAAATAGCCTCTTGGATTTTGTAGCTTAAGTAGGTAGGCATAGGCCAAGCAGAGTGGGAGAGCTAGCAGCAGACAGCATCATGAAGCTTATTCTGTACCATTATTAAACCAATGCCTGTGCCTACTGTAGGGATTTCAACTACTGGCTTGAGGTTCCTTTTCTTAGAATCAAGATCAAAGCTCTGATTATATAGGGGCATTAACAATTTAATGTCTTTTGTTTTTTTTGTTTTGTTTTTTTCTTGCAAGAGGGGGCATGTTACTGTTTGTGATGTTCATCCTGCCAAAATCCAGTTAGGGCTGTTGAACACTCCCTATCAGTTACAATCTGGTTTTGTTGCCGCCTGCTTTATTGGAAAGAGCATCATGCTGCAGGGCATGCATTTAATAGTTAATATACTTATTATCAAGTGCAGCTTTTGCTGCCCTCTGCATTTCACAACCAGGTCTGGTGTTGAAGGATCACAAAATTGTGAGTGCTCCCTATTTTTTCGTGTGGATGCCCACCAGGTGAAGAAGTCAGGTTGAGTAAGATCCCAAGCTGTTAGGACAGTCTCCCACCAAGGTCACTATCAATGGCTACATAAAGGCACACAGTGCTTTAACTCACTCACACAGTCTGATTAAACTCTGGACTATTTTCTGAGGGCAAAGTCATCTCCACAGAGCCTATACCTGGAGCTGCCTCATTCAGCAGCATTGCGTATGAATTTGGCTAATTAGCATTGAAGGAAGGTAACTGAGGAACTCATTGCATACAGAGGAGTCAAAGCAAAGTGCTGAGGCCCAGCAGGAGCAGCACCACACTGAAATCTGGGGCTTCAGCAGATTCTCAAGGAGAGGAGGATGCCAGATCCACCTCCTCTCACCCCGCAGCTCGCTGGTGTGAGCTGACTGGCAGTCAGTAGCTGGCCCTGTAACAGTTAATATTTTGACAGAGAAGCTGCCAATGTGCAAGGTTGTCGATGGTTTGGAGAAATGCATTTTCTGAATTGTGTGGATGTTACTTCCAATGTATTTGCCTCCCTCTCCAGACCAGACATGTATTTCCCCACAGTCTTGCAAAGCCCATTTCACTCCTATTCAGAAAGCAGCAACATGGATATCAAAACTCTGTGCTAACAGTGTATTTGAAACCTAGGCTTTTGTGAGCAAGGAAACAACTCACATAAATGTGGAAATGTTTGTTTTCCTGTTCGGCATTCCCCCCAAGCATTTACCTATTATGGCCACTTACCTGTTTTACCAATGAGCAGCTAAAGGGTAGATAACAAACATTTAGTAACCAAGGATGCATCTTTTTGCTTTACTCAGAACTCTGAGGGCATCCAGCATCCAGTTCCCAGTGAGTCTGGAAGTCAACAGGAACCCAAGAGCTGAGCTTACCCTCCCTTTTGGCAATAAAAGCACCACCTGGTGAACCACTTTGAAAGGCTGCAAAAAGTAAACTGGTTGGCAAACACGTAGTGAAGCCCTTTGTTCTCACAAAGAATAAGCTGGAGATCCTTCCCTGCAGTGACACCAATCAGAGAGGGCCTGAGGATGGCATGAGGGGCAGGATGAAAGGAAGGGATGGTGTTCATGGTACAATGTGCAGGTCCACCTGCTTCCTGCACTGTTCCTAGCTGGGTTCTCAGGTACTGAAAAGTGATTTGTTTGAAGGTCATCCATTCTTCTGTGCTTAAATAAAGTTTTTGGTAAAGTGTTAGTCATTCATGGAAGAATTAAACCATCAGAGCCATAGTTTAATGACAAGAAATCATAATATGGTTACTCCGGGCCCAAGTCCAAAGTGAAAGCAGTTTGTAAAGTCTAGTTAAAATACTTGTACAGTTTAAGAATTTTTTAGGCTCTCTTCCATCTTTAAAATCTACACCCATGTATACAAACAGTTTAAGCATTATCTATCTGTTTTCATGCTCTTTAATCAGCTGAATTAAAAAGCATTCCTTCAAACTGCTTGCATTCATGAGAAGTTTATGGAGGTCCCTACATTTAGTGGCACCGCGAATTACCGTATCTTATCCTTTTCTGAAGGAATGTATTCCTGACAATGTTTCAACTTCTGAGTCAGGAAAAAAGGGACCAGGGAAAGATATATTTAGGACAAAGCAATCAATGATCCTAAATCGGAAAAGCCTCCCCTTTAAGATGAGGCAGTGAGGATTTGCTGCCTTATCTATATTGTATGCTGGAACACAGCGCAGAGATCCTGAGGGCAGTACTGGGGCTGAAGGCAGAGTAGCTGGGCAAATGTGACTCTGTAGGACTGGTCGTAGTAGCTGCTCCTCATTGCCTTTGGTTGTGACTGGATGTAGGGGACAGAGAGCATGGTGCAGGCAGTGGATTTTAGTTGTGGCTACTCTGGTTAAAGACTGGGAAGAGATAGGTAATTTCTGGTAAAAAGTGAAAATATCTTCCAGTGGAAAAGACATTTTCTTCCACTCAATTAGAAACCTTTTATTATCCCCCCCAGCTGTTTCCCCAAGTTTATGATTATCATCTTTATTTCATGGTGTATGTCCTTTCTTATATTAAACCCAAATATCTGTCAGTAGGAAGGTCTTGCCTGTCATGATAAAACAGCTGCAGCTAAATCAGCGTCATAGTCCCAGAGAGGCAGGTTCAGAGGCAGTAGAAGTGCCCTGTTGGATCACAGAAAATTTTGCTGACAGTTCTGCAGAAATGCAACTTCTTTAGGCTCTCAATCTCCTTCTAGCATGTCCAAAATGGAAAGATAGAATAAGTACTAGCTCTGCTGCAGACTGGATGGAGCTCTAGGAAGCTTGAAGCAAGTGTGTCTTCAGTTTCCAAAGTTATCCTGTGCTTTTGGAAAGGACCGTTTTGGGAAAAGCTTCAAAGAAAGAGAGTCTGTCAGCTTTTTAAAGCTATTGATCAGTTTAGATGTTTTAGACTTTCACCACTACAGACTAGAAAAATTTTGATGACAGCAGTCTCCTGATTAGCATTTGCTGTTCTCTTTAGTTCCTAAGTTGAAGCCTGCTGAAGTGTCCTTAGTCTTTGCTGCATGGGCCTCCAAAGCCCCCTGTACCTTTCAGTGGATCCAAAAGCATACATTTGGGCTTTTAAGCAAGAAACAAAGAATGAAGGAAAGCCAGGAAGTCATCAATCTAGGAAAAAAGTAAAAGTTTTAACTTTGGCTCCTCCCAACACCTGATTAAAGGCTAACACAGCAGCTGGGCTGGAAAGACTGCTTCCCTCCTGAGACCCAAGGTAAGCAAACACTGTAAATGCTCTGGGGGAGTGGCAGCAGAAAAAAGGTGGAAAATTTCTGTTAGCATGGACTTTATTGAGATGGGCCCAAACAAAATCTGAGTAACTCTTCAGCTATGAGATGTGCTAATCTTAGCATGGAACTCTGCAGCTCATGACCATTGTTAGGTGAGAATTTTATGTAGACTGTTTAAACATAAAAATTGACATAATATAGCATATAGATGTGTTTTCCAGACAGCAAACAACAAGTGATGGCCACACACAAACATGCACATGATTTCTTTTGATGCAGGAAGCTTTCCCATTCAAAACAGTTGCCTGAAGTGATGGGTTGAAGATAAGCTTTCAGCTTAGAACTGAGCACCGTTAACCATGTGGGAAGTACCTGTGAGTTGGACCCAAGTGCAGTATTAAAAATACAGAGGTATTGCATTAACTCTGTACATCAGTGATTGTAAGTGGGAAAACTACCAGCATATAGTGATTTTGAACTGAAAGGAAGTAAAGTAAGAACACAGAAATAGCTTCACTAACATTCAGTGGTTGTGACATATACCAGCATCATCTGGTTTTAACAACAACAGATTAGCAGAATCATTTAAAAAAAAAAAACCAACCAAACAAAATTGAAACACAACCGAAACCAAAAACCTAACTCAAAACCTTCAAACCACACCCCCAAAACTACAAAGAATAAAACTATTCTCATTGGAGAGTCTAGAAGGAGCTGTGAGTGGCTATATTGCCAGCTTTACACAATATATATTATATATAATTATCAAGTGACATATATATGAACTCATTTACGAGAAGCTATTAGGAGAGCTAAGGATAGAATACTTTGAATTATGATGCTAAGAGTCCACGCTAACTGTAGGTCCATATAAAGCTACTGAAATCCTATGGCTAATTACAGGCCATAAATGAAGCTGAGAGCAAGCCAGCACCACTAAGGAAAAAAAAAAAAAAAAGAAACCAACCCCAAAAAACTCCACCACAGAATAACGAAGAATGGGACCCCTCACTGGCAGAATAAGTTATGATGTAAAAGGCACCAATATCACAGCACCAGCATTGCACAGTAACTCCAAAACAGACGCTGGATAAGGAGTACAAAGGAAAGCTTGTCCCCACACCATCTAGGAAGACAAGTTAATGATGTTCCTGAGTGTTCAAACACTGAGTAACCATGGTTATCCATTCTCTGCAGTACCAATAACTCACCCCAGCTGCCAAGCTGAGTGCTAAAGAACCCCATCCCAAACCAAAAATCCCAACCCTCTGCAGGCCTAGATAGAAGTATGGTACAACAGGAGATATTCTGATGCTGCTTATGGAACAGCTGCCCCCTGCCAAGGTTCACTGCAGTTTGAGAAGGGCATAATATCCTTGCTTGCAGGGAGATAGGCTGAAGGCTGGAGGTGCCACTCTCTGCATGGATCCTTCTGGCTCTTTTCAAGAGCTGCGGCAGATGAGGGGTGAGGGAGAAGAGGAACATCAAGGTATCAGGAAGATACAATGCTGACAATAAATTATTGAGTTCTATTTTAAACATCAGAGCTTCCTGTCATTGAGTTACAGCCACAGTAAAGTCAAATGTGTCCTTAATTGAAACTACTGGAACACAACATGTTGGGCTGGGCCTTTTCTGAAAGTCCATTTGTTTCAACTAGATTCCAGAAGGCGTTGGGCATCTGGACTCAAAAATCTCAGCCTTAAATTTTTGCTATAGAGGTTTAAGGGAGATTTTTTCCATATTGAGAGTAAAGTTAAGTAGATTTTGGAGAGAAACTTTCCAGAAATCAACACTAATTATGTTGCTTTGGTAATAAGAGATCAAAAAAGTCATTACCAGATTAAACATACTTTTCATTTTTTGGAGGCTTTGCTAGATTACATGGCTCAGGTAGTTAATTTAAAAACTAGCCCCTTTGAGTTTCCCACTTTGCTGTACAGATAATGAGCAATTCTAAACTCAGTTGGTCATGATATTTTCGTAAACTATTTGATCTCTTAACTTTTCTTGATAAAACATTATCTGTGAAACAGAGAAATGAACCAAATATTATGGAGCATTTTAATACTTAGAACAACAAAAAAACCCCACAAACCCCTTACAATCCATCACTAGTTAAGTTTGAAAATTCAGTTCCTTTTCTTTTCAGCCCATATCCATAAAGTATTTCTACTCATAAAACAAACCAAAACTATTTCTATATAACAGATACAGAAAGAGACAAGAGCAAAAAGGAAAGCAAAGTCTGGTTACCAGTGCCATTTCCAGTGGAGAGGTGAATTTCAAGAAGGTATGATTAAGTCTGTATTAAGAGTTGAATTATAACTGCAGAGGTTCTAAATAGAGCCAGCACATTTGGCTTAATTAATGAGAACAGCTGGGAATACGGACAGAAAGGCTGAAGGAATGGTAATGGCTACTGGCACTTGACATGACTAAGTGACAAAACAGGATGTGATTGTTGTTGTTTCCTTGCTTTAAGTCCTTTGGAATCAAAAAGCTAGAGGGCATTTTAAAGTTTATTTCTTTCCAAGCTCATACCTTATTTATCCTGACATCCTAAACTCACACATCACTTGCTAAAATTCTTTAACATCTAGAGGATGACAAATGCTTTATAAGCTTGATATAAAAATTGCCCTTTTATGGCATGGCAGCAGCAGGGAGATGGACCTGGAATTCAGTTTCAGACAATCACAATGCCAACACAGTCGAGAACCCCAGGTCTAACTGGGGTTGGTTGTACGCTTGTCACGAGATCAGCAGGGAATTCATTTTAAACTGCTGACAGTGGAATCCCAGGCAATTTCTTTTTGTTCATGCAGCATTTGTTAACCTCAGTTAATATCCTTAAGAAGTAACACAATCCAGGTTTATTTATGCATATAATCTGTTCCAGCAATCTGTTAAATCATATGTTTACATTTCAAGTAAAGGCCCAATTACTAAACTTTATTCACCTCTTCCAGTGCAACTTTAGCAAGAATTACTGTTGATAGTACCTCATGATATTTTAAAATACACTACAGTTAGGTTTCACACCAGAGTAAGATCAATCTGCTGTTACTGAAGACCCACAATATTTATTGCAACTTGACTGTGAAAATTCCTGTTTATTAAATCTTTTAACCTGTAGATCAGCAGCTCATTTCTCTGCATTTGTGTGCTTACCATTAGGTCAGCAATAAAGTGTTCTCAGAAGTGGATTAATGCTTTGGAATGCTCACAGGGATGCAACACTGTCACATAACAATGCACATACACACAGAGGATTAAAGGCAGTAATACAGGCTTGCAGGCAGCTTTGCTCTACAAGAGGAGCAGACAGTCCCTGCAGGATCAGCAGAAGGCATTTAACTTGCACACACAGATTTGCAGAGCTTTACATATGAGGTACTCAGTGAAGTAAACAAGATTATTTATCTGCATAAAATAAGCATGCATGGAAGTCTTCGAAGTCTATGGACTCAAGTTGCTGCCTACCTATTCCCCAGCAAAACGTGTTGGATTTTCACTACCCAGTCCCTTGCACACTCCTTTTCTCTAAAGGCCCCAAATTTGTAACATGGAGTATAAAATGCTGTGTGCCTTGTTCACTGGAGAGAGAAGGAGCAAAATGAACTTCACCTAGTTAGCAGTTTTCAGCTTAAAAGATGTGTTTCAGTTCTCCCTGTACACATCTTTGGACCCTAAAATTCATACTGTATCTCAGGAAGCTTCAGAGCCTGTGCTTGAAGGACACAATATGTCCTGTGTTTCAGTAAAAAAGACACCAGAATTTATTTCCCTAATGCTCTAAGACTTTCTGCTCTTGTTTTTTATGCTGAAGAGTCAATAAAATGATTTGTCAATTCAGTTTCCTTGAAAAGCTATCAGTGTTTCTACATGGAAACAGATTTCTTCCAAGACAGAGTATGGGCTTTTTTTCAAAGATTCTGTCTAAGCTGCATTACTTCACTACAGGGCCAGATAAAGAGCGTCCATGTAGATATTACTGTGACTCATTTGGCAGACAGCTATTTGTAAAAGATTGCAATTTTACTGTGTGCTGAAACCACAGTTCAGCCAGTCTGTGAACAAAGACTTGCTTTCTTGTATTTCAGATTTTTAACTTGCAGCCTGCTGCCCAACAGACTGTTAATTAAGGGCTGATCGTCTTTAATCTTCATATTGCAAAGGTTTTACAGTCTTGCTTTGTATAGAGCATAGTATTTAGAGAAACAGTGAGCTGATCTCAGCTGGCTTGTCTAGATGCTAATGATGTAAATATACATCTCTGGAGAGGAGCTCATTTTCCTCAGTTACACTGACATGGAATCAAAAGCCAATTGTATGCATCAGTGTTCAGATCCAGCCACTATCTAGTGCTGAATGTTTTGGTTTGGACCAAGCAGAACTAATGTGAGATAAGATAATCTGCATGTGCCTTGTATTAAAAAAAAAAAACAAAAAAAACCCCATCAAGGCCACAAAAAACCCCAAACCCCCCAAACAATGACAAAAAAAAGCCTGACACATATGATATCCCACCATTTTATAATTTCTCAGCTGCAAGATTAAAAGAAGATCAGATCATGAGAGAACTGATACTAAGGAAACTTGACTAATCATTTGTGACCACAGAGGAATTCTACTGGGAATGGAAGAGAGGGCAAGCAAAACCGGAAGAAAAGGAATCTGACTGACGAGGGTGGAAAATGAAGGAAAACAATTCAAGATTTGCCAACCCACAGCTTTTGACTGCTCTGTTTTCTGTAGTTGTTTCAGGCTCTGATTAAGACTTTTGCCCCTTCAGTGAGGCACTGGTAAGATTTCTTTCACTTCTGTGTTTACTCATGTAGAATCTCTGATGTGAACCTAGAGTACTGCTTTTACCTTCATCAGGACACTTACCTGTGCGCTCTCTCCTTTTTCTGTGTGTTTTGCTCTCTGTCCTTCCCTTGACCATCAGTGCTGCCCCTGAAGAGCTTGATTCCCTTCCTGCTGCAGAAGGGTTTTCTCTCTAAACCATGACCATGTTACTACATCTTTTTTGAGCTTCATGTCAGTAGATCACCGCTAGCTAAAGTAATAGCAAGATTCAAGCCACCTGTAGCTCAAGGAGATCAAATACTTCTCCAAGTCCATTTCCATTACATCACTGGAACAGAAAGAGCCCCAAGACCTTCAAGGTAATTTCCTGCTCTGCATGAGATTCCTGGAATCTTGCTTGTGTGTGCGACTTCCATTCTCTCTTTTGTACTGGCCCAATTTTGTCTTCATTCTCCACTATCCTTTATTTATTTCCCTAAAACTTGTGAATTGGAAGATTATTGATTCCAGCCTTCTAATTTCCTTACACCAACATTAAACTGAACATCTGTGGCTCTGTTGTAATGTTAATAAATATTTGAATACAGGAAATGGGATACTGTACTGCTAGAGATAATATGTATCTTCACTCAGGTCTTACAATAAACATCTCTTCCACATCTCCTTTTGTCCCCACTGCATCTGCTACGATAGATAACCACTCAAAGTTTTGCCCTCCTACAGAGAAACTGGAAAGAGAAAGGGAAACTAACTGCTCCATCTATCAAGGTTCCCTCTGGCCCAAAGCTGTGTTCACTTCCACAGGGGATCTTTAGTGTAAGCACATTTTGTGCCGCAGAACATGTGCTAGTTTACATCCTGTTTTCATTCCTGCAGAAAGTTCACTTCCTAAGCAGTAATGGGGAGAGTTTCTGTAATCTCTTGATTGGACAGACTATATAAGAAGCCATGTTCTCTGAGCAACACGAAAAGCTGGAGGCCTGAAATAGGCAGAAGATGCATTGGCCCTCTTGAGACTCGGTGTTACTGTGCACAGTGGGTTGTGTAGACCAGTATGATTACCTCTGGAGACTTTATTAGGAAAAAAACTATTGATTAACCTACAGAGAAAAACACACCCCGTACAGTACTTCCAGCTAATTCCTGCCATTTGCCTCTGTGCTGTCACTCCTAAAACACAAAGAAATTATACCTTACTAATGTCTAATTATTCACCATCTCCACTACCTTTTCACCGTTTGGTGCAGCCATTTTCAGCAGCACCAATCAATAGCAATACCACATTTCAGAGTATCTGGTACTCCATCTTTTTTTCACCTTTATATTCAGCTCACTCATTTGATAAATTCTGTGGCCTGGTAGATTAATAGGTTCCTTTTCTAATGCAAGAGTTTTTGCTACTTTTATCTTGTCATGTCTGAAAGATGTCCACCCAAGAATATGTTGAAAACTTGCTTTTTTCCTAGGTCTTCATTAATTAAAAAAAGAAAAAAGGCTGAGAGGATGATTACTTATTTTTAGCCAGTAGCAACTCTATAAGGTTATGCAATTGTCAATGAAAATCGTTTGACCTACATACATTTTATTAATGATGATGAACCAAAATGAAGGAAAGAAAACCTTATTATGAATATTTTACAAGATTAGTATGTTTCTCTGTAACTTCATATCAAATATTATTATTTTCCAGTATGTACTAAACACTCTTCAAAAACATTCTGACTTTCAGATGTTAAGATGTAAACCCTCCAAGAATAAAATCTCATTTGTCTTTCTCACTTCACCAGTCTCATAACAGGTAAGTGAACACAACAGATAAAGCATAATCTGAAATGGTTAATGTCAAAGCTTGTAACATGAATATGTATTAATGTGCTTGCTCATCACTCCTCTCTCGCAAGGCTCATAGTTGTTTATCATTTGGGCTTAAATATTCCATGCCCAGTGCATGGCTGAGTTTGGATGTTTTTTTTTTTTTTTAAGAGTGTGTGTGTGTGTGTGTAAAGCTCTGCCAGTTCTAGCTATTTACCAAGAATTATGGTAACAATTTTCTATGCCTCACATAGCAGACTGTATGTACAAAACAAAATGAGAGAATGAGAGGAACACATGTCAAGGGGGAATCCTATGCTGTTTCAAGATAAAAAAAAAATCCATCCAAGTTTGGCCAAGTTAAAAAGCTTTTGATAGAATCTCATAAATGCCATTTGGACCCTCCTGCCTGGGCATCTTAGTATCTGACAGTGGTATGGGTTTACACTCGCTGATTGTGCCCAGCTTCCGTAGAGTTCCTAGCACTTATTAGCTCTATTGACAGCTCCTCAAACTAGAAAGTAGCAAAGATGGACATTCCCAGTGCAGCTAATTTTGGATCAGGGCAGGCACTGAGTGCAGGAGCAGCAGCAGTCAATTTTTCCTAAATTCTTGAATATTATTTTCTATGATAATTGGGCTTGATGATCTTAAAGGTTCTTTCTAACTTTAACAATTCTATAAAATTTTATGACATTCAGGAAGAGGGTTAAAAAGCTTTTTGGTTTTAAAACAGAAGGTCAGAAAGTATTTTGAAGAGGAATCAAATGAAATGAAAGTCAAGGTACTTAATTTTTAGATTTGTGAACAAGCTCGCCCTTGTACTAGCTAAGTTCCATGAAAAATTGTGTAGAAAATGAGTCTGCAAGCTCCCCTGCTCTTTTTTTTTTTTTTTTTTGGAAAATTTTATTTCTATGATGCTAATGACTTAAAAATATATGAATGACCTCTACACTCATTAAGATGAACAAAATGCTATCTACCTTCCAACCCCAGCATCCTTCTCACTCTGCAGGCTAACAAAGAGAGAACAGCACAATGGGTTGTACAGATTCTTATCTTCTAAATCTTACCCTGATGTCAGTAATATGCAAATGAGTGCCTACTTTTAAAGTTGAACATAGTAACTCAATCTATCCTATCCCAAGTCAGTGTTTGAACTGTGGGCTTCATGGCATCTTGTAGCTTGTTGTCCTTGCCTAGCATCTCTGTTACAGTCCCTTTTCTGATCTTTGGCTTTCCACAGTTCACCAAAGTTATTGCACGGCTATCAATTCCATACTGTTTCAAAAGAGCAGCTATAGAAATAAAGCTGGCTCTTCATTTACTGTTCTCCTGCCCCCCATCAAATCCCATTAAATAAGATGAAACTGTAGAGTCTGCTTCATCACAGGATCCCAGTTTTAAATCAAGAATTAAGGAGAGCAGTGGTGGGATTCCTTTGGTATACGCCCATTATTGGCACAGCTAGTGGTGGATTTGGTGGGGCATGTTTCTTACTCTAGCCCTGACTTCCTCATGACCCCCATGTGCACACAGCAGTAATCCTGCCTTTTGGGCAGCAGGCAAAAGCCCAGACTGCATCTCACCTAGGTAGGAAGAAAGGCAAAGCTGCCTGAACAGCACTGCTTTGTTTGCCACATTGTTGGGTTTTTTTCCTGGCTGTATTGAACCTTGTTTTGTTTTAGCCATTGTTCAGGTCTTGGCTGTACAGGACTTGTTCTAGATCTCTATTTTTTCCTGTAATTTATTGGCCTTATCAGAAAAGATGGTTCCCTGTGGAACAGCTATATTTAGTTGATTTTGGATTCAGTTTTAGTCTTATAGTGACAACTGTGCCCTCAAAAGCAGCTTGTAAACAGTTCCATGGAAAGGCATAGAGCACTCCAAGGGCTCACCAGAAGAGGAAATGGGGCCACAAGTGCAGGACAGATAAGATCCCTAAGGGGATAAAGATAAGATTTAACCATAGAGACCAACCATTTAAAACAAAAGAGATTATGATAATAGGTAACATGAAGGTAGGCAAGGGTTTTTGGGGAACCACGCAGCTGAGCTTTGGGTGATGTGTTTTAAAGAAAGCTGTGATGCAGACAGAGTATAAGAAAGCCAGGTCCATTGCTTCATGCAGAAGAAGAAAAGTGAGATTTCCACTTTGTTAAATAGTAGTGGAACAGTTAGGAGGGGAGAACAGCTCTTTAGTGAGCTGTTACAAAAAGCTGGTTTAAGAATTGTTAGCAGCACAGAACAGAAGGACAGGAGCCATATTCTTGCCTTCAGAGCCACACCCTTAGCTACTCCTACTCTACTTTCCCATGTTTCTTGTGGCACACTGTGCTTGTTTGGAGAAGCCCCTGCAGCTTCTCTCAAACCTCAGCAGGATCAGTCTGGGCAACACCGACATATCCATGGGCAACTTCTGTGGCACTCACTACAGGAACTCTCTTCCCTGCTCATACAATGGCTCTCATAAAACTTTGGTGAATTTCGCTATATTTAAAAGCTCTCCTGCCAAATTTGTTTAAAAGTGTCCAACATGTCCAAAGGTGTGAAAAATGAGGCAATATAATTCTAAAAACATTGGTTATTTTACATCCTTGTCTTTGCATTATAATGAAGCTTGCAAAGGCTGTAACAAATTATGTACCTCCTGCACACCTGTTATAAACACCAAAAGTATTTGGCTGGTGGTCCTTTCCACCCAGTCTCTTTGATTTCCACTACAAAGATTTGAAAGCATGCCTCATGACAGGAAATCCAAAAATATTTGCTACCTTCTCTGCAAAAGCTATTTTACCTGGATTCATTTTACACTTCTGATAACACTCTGCTAAGATTTCTCTGAACTATCACAATTAAGAAACTTTCCAGTAATAACAGGGTATTGTTCAAACATTTTCCGTCTTAATTCCCACAAATTTCTCAGAAAAAAACCCCAACCCCCCAAAAGAGTAACCCTTCAATCCCTTATGAGATTGGAATGTGTAGCTAGACAGATGGAAAGAGGATATATTAGAGCTGTACTTGCATTGAAGGCACAGGTATATTTTAAAGCAACCTGCATCATCAAAGTCTTTGTTTGCTTCAAGTAATTTGGTGATTTAAGTGCCCCTTGTTTTATATATTGTCACTTACAGAGTTCATTCTGGTTCTCAGCAAGGAATGGCATCAAGCAGAGAGGAAAACTTTTCCAGAACTGTTGTGTGGCCACCCAGACTTGGCCTTTTGCACTGGTCATTGGCCAATCTATCTCCCTTTTGACAAGGCTCTTGGTCATCTTGGCCTATTAGAAAAAGCCATTTGAGGCTGATGTGGTTTGATTCAGGAAGATTTGCAGCGCTCACACGTCATCTGTCAGCATGGTCTTGGGCAAAGTTTGGGGATTTCACCAAGAATGGGAGGAAGCCTAAGGTATGGTAAGGTATGGTACCTGGTCCAGGTATGCAGTCACTGTCCTATGTAATCCAAAACTTTGGACACGGTTCTGTAGCTGGTTTATTCTGGCTTACAAAATTAAAAATATACAACATATTTAGATGGTGCAGAGCTGAAAACAAAACAAACAAACAAAATTAAATCTTGTTTTCTTTCTCTATTGTTTTCCAGTGAGTTTTTTTCCATTTTGCAGCAGAAAAACCCCAGGCATTGGAGTGCTTTAGCTCCGCATGCTGCTGTGGCTCCTCAAATGTTCCCAGCACTGTAGGTGCTCTGTGGCTTTCTGTACCCACTAAAAGGACAGTCACTTTCAGTGTGGATGGCCATAGGCTGTACAGCCCCTGTTCACTCAAGATTTGCTGGAGGCAATTTAATTCATCTGTACAATACCTGGCACCAGTTTCAAAGACAATGTTTCACCTGAGGTGTGTCTATCAAACATTCTCAAATGGAGCAAAATAGCTTAATGGAAAAAACCAGGTGCTTCTTAGGGAGACGTTATAAAAACATGCATGTAAGGACTGTAGACAACTTGCACAAGATCTTTTGTTTTACTGATCAAATGGTTTACCTGTGCTTGAGAATACCCAGAACATGGATAAAAGTCCTGCAAATGCTAAATTTAGTCTCTTCTTACAGAAGCATTTTGTCATACAGTTATTGTTTATAAATATTCTGTTCTTCTTTCTTTCAAATTCCTCATTTCCAATGAAAGTTTTTCTCAAACAAATGTAAGCAACTTCTGAGAGGTTGTTTTGTTTTGCCATACATAAGACCTTGAGATTAATTGCTTAGTGCTTGGTATGGGCAAAAGTAAACCACAGAAACCTGGCAACAATATTTGAGTCGCTAATACACTTCTTCAAGCTATGTATAAATGCCAAGTAGCCCCCAAATTAGCACAGATTAAAAAGAAATCATAAATCACAGCTAGCATTTAGTGAAGCACACTGACATTTCTGTTGCATAATGGATCAAAACTAGAGCAGCGTCAGCTGAACTGTACTGAAGCTCAGTGTGAATAAGCAATGTTCATCAGTGGAAACATCCAAGGAACACAGACCACAGCAGTTCCAAAGCATTTGAGGGATTAAAGTTACCAGCACGGTGTGGCTCTGATCCCCTAAAACACACTAGCTACATCCCACACATGGAATTTTATGGTTAGCTGGAAGGGAAAGTGAGTAAAGAAAGTTTGTAGGGTTAAACTTCTATCTTGATAAAGAGAAAGGGTTGTTTCAGCTTCATATGAGAAGTGCCCAAGTAAAGGAGGGGAGGAATCTGTAGATTTTTTTCAAAATTTAAATGTTTGTCTTGAGTACCACACAAGTCTTACAGAGAGTACAATTAGTTTTTCTCAGTTTTTCTAGGCCTTTCAATGCAGTCACCCAGCTGCATTTAAAGTCAATTCTAAGAGCACAACCAAACCCTGTCCCCTAAACAAGATTGCCACCTAAGCCGTACTTTGTTTCTGGCTTACTGAGAGTTTAATGGGCACAGCCAGAATTCACACTTTAGATTTGATTATTTTTAGTCCTTGTGGCACCATTTCCCCCGCTCCTGTTACCCAGGAGACACCTATCTATTGTTTTCTTTAGAAGAAAACCCAAAGCTGTGCAAAGCTATATGTAGCTATGCCTTGTGGTGCTGTGTATTCCACACCTGATAACACCCATTTTTGGCTTGTTCTTCAAACCTGTGCAAAACAGGTTTGCCTCCCTCCATAACCCCAAATATTTCCTGCCTCCTTTCCTCAGCTTTTGAGGCTAGGAACATATGTAATCCCAGTCATCCACTGATATCTTACAGATTTTCCTTTGCCTTACAGAGGCTCAGTGAGCAGCAGCATCAACAGCAGACATCGCTCTGTTCTGGCAGCCTGTCCTGATTTCATGCACCTTCTTAATGGTGCTTTTCCTTCTGCCATCCGAGAAATTCTCTTAGCTAAAAAGAACTGCTGTGTTTAATCTCATTTTCTTAAAGATTAAACAGGGTACAGAAGTCCAACAGAAGATGCACTGAGCCTTCTCTGGTAACCATGCTGCCACTTCTTGATCTTCCAGACTCTTACCTGATGTGATTGTGGCCAGTTGCATAGCCAGATAAGAACATAATTATAGAAGTATCCAGATCATCTTCTAGAATCCTTTAGGTTGGAAAAGGCATTTAAGATTGAATTCAACCACAAACCTAATGCTGCCAAGTCCACCAGAAGTGATGGTATTAGCAAATATCCTTTTCCAGCTGGAGCTGATGACAGTGAAGATAACAGTTACGATTTTTGCTGTGCTTCTCTTCTAGTAAAACAGACACTTCATCATGGACCTCCCCAAACTCCCTGGTGTACTGTTCCCACCTACTATGCCACTAGAACCAACCGGATCGTGGTTGGACAACAATTGGACGTGTTCAAAGTGACTGCTAAACTTCCTGTGTGATTATTACTGAGTGACCTTCCACCATCACAGAAAGTTATCCCCTCCACCAAAGGCCTTACAGACAAAGAGTGCAAAGCACCCAACTCTCAGGTTTCCTGCTGCCTTTCCTGCCTCAGAGTGTAGGCTGGTTCAAACGGATGATTTACAAATCCATTTATTTTCAGCGCGACTTCTCGGCCTTTTAGGTCATGGCACTACTTTTGCTTGCAGGGATCTTGCTTGTGTGAAGATACATTCCTGATGTCTGTGCTCAGCAGTCTTTCAGCAGCTGGCTCACACTGCACTGCTTTGTTCCAGAGTGGGCTTATCTCTGTACTCAGCAACACACTGCACTTATCTGAGAGAGACATTATCTTCTCATTTAAGTGCAGCCCATTCACATTACAGAATGCATGTTCTCTATAGCACATATCCTATATGTGGGAGGTCTCCTATAGTCTTTCTGAGCTTGCATGCTCAGTTTGAGGAGCTGCTAATTCTGTTTGATCTGAAGAAAAGTCACAGCAACAAGATACACACAGTACCCCCAGCACCAAGTCAAGACAGAGGACACCCAACAGAAGCTTTTGAAGGAAGTGTAAGATTTTGGCAAACTTCCACTGTCCAGTCCTATGACAAGAACTTTTCCACACAGTGATCTTACTTTAAGCACAAAAAGCCTTTTTAAAGAGGCTTTGTTGAAGTGTAAAATCCTCAGAACATCTTGGTAGAGATCAGTAGATGGTGATCTTTGTTATGATTGACTCCAAAGCAATTCCCTGAACACCACTGAGTCTTAAATGCAAACAGTACAGAAAAAAGCTGAGAAGAGGTTATTTAGAGAGATCTATGTGTTTCTCAACACTAGAACCAGCACAGCTGTCAGGCAAAAATGATGTGAATAAGAAACCAGTAATCCTAAAATAGGCAGTGTCTAGGCAGACATTAGACAACTGGATGAGTACGAAATACTTCTGACACATAGCTACCTTGGGAACTGTGGTAGACCAGCAGACTTGCCTGGTTAATGAAGACCTATACAAACACCCATACAAAACCCCTATACACAAACTGCTGGTCTCTGCCTAAAATGTATATTTTGAAGGTGTTGTTTGTACAAAGTTATCGTATTATTCAATCACACTATGAGCAACGCTGTCAGCATTACATACAATAGTTCATATATTGCAAGTTTTTAATAAAAAATGACTAACTTTTCTTGATGCTCAGTCCTACAAGAGAAATCTGACCTTGATCTTCTGTTTACAGAACAAAAAGCCATTACATTAAATTTTCAAAAAAGAACAGTACAGATCCCATAGAAGTCATTGGCCTGAACTAGCCAAGCATTTAGTCTTCTACTGGAATCCTGAAAGGAGGATTATGGTACTAGCGCACACCTATTAAAAGGATAATTATGCTGAAGAAATTAAACAACCTACACATGATGCCTCAAGCTGTTGTACGATTTTCTTGCAGTATGCTTTAGAAGGCCATTGGCTGTGTCCACTTTTTTTCCAGATGCAGGGAAATACCTTCCTTTGAGACTGTGCCAATCTAAACTGCAGAGTTAGTCATAGACCATAATGGCTTAACTTCAAGATGAGAGCACCAAGCTCATGTTCAGGCTGGATCTGTGATCCTGGTTGTTTCAAGTCCAAGGACAACCTACAGCCAGACTCAGTTCTTATATAATGTTGTAAAACATTTCTAAGAGTCGCCTTCTTAATCTTTTAGCAAGAAGTGCTTCTTATCCCAGACTTACAGGGCATAACTGGGCAGCACAGGAGAGCTGTGCCAACTGACAGTGCTTAATAAGGGCAGCTTTCCATCAAGAAAAAGCTTTTAAGTAACAAGGCCCCTTCTGCTGCAGCTGGCAAGCTGAGCCTGAAACTTATCTCCCCAGCTCTCCCTCTGCAGCAGTCTGCATGTAACATTACAGAGAAAATAAAAATTAGCGCAACTTCAAAGGGGATTGTTGGTTTTTTTAAAATTAGGACGCCAACTATTGTAGTCGTTTTAATCATCAGGAACCAATACCAACAAAGGTTTTATTCTTGCTGGAGATATGCAATAAAGAAACATAGAACTAAGATTTTCAAGGTGTCTCTTTTATATAAAGATTAGAGTCAAAATGTCAGTTTAAACCAAACAAAAACCCCGCCCCCCCTTCTTCCCTCCCAACCTCCACACCACGGAAACCAAACCTTCTGAGACAGAAACAAAAGCCAGATGTCCCTGGAGCCTATCTGTTGTTTCTGGAGGTGGGTCAGCTGGACATTGCCTTAGCTCTGTTTCCAGTTAGCTGATATTTTTAGGCTATTCCCACTTCTTGCCTGCTATTTGCTGAGAAGAATATGAACCTGCAGTAATGTCTTATCATCTAAGTCTCCTAAAGCCCCTCAAACCCTGACAGAAAAAATGAATAGATTGAGTTCTGTTCTATACTGTCATTTTGAGTTACAAACTATCTTTTATGGTTAATATATAATTACATTATTAATAAATAGCAAAAACCAAAAATAAATTCTTTATATGTTCTGCTTGTATCTAACAGTTTTCCACTTGACTCAAGGACCAGTCCTTAAGTAACACCTGCTTGTTCATAGGAACACAACTTCAAAACCCAGAGAGAGCAAGGGCCCAAACCCATCATTACAGCCGAATGCAGTTTGTAATACTGTGGGTAGTTCTATTACACCACTGGTTTGGCACAACTGAGCCTTCCAAGACAAAGGCAGACAATGAATCAAAGTAGATTCTCTGTAACAAGCTTAAAATTTTAAGAGCAAAAAGCAAATCATTGGCCTTGAAGTGCAGCTCCTCCAGTCCCACAGCACACAGCCCATGCTCAGTCTCAGCACACTGCACACCTTTTCCCAAGCCATTGCTCAAAAAGCAAAGCAGTGTGAACACACTTACCTGGCTGTCTGTGGGCTACAGAGGTCCTAGCACAGGCTGGGTCCCCTTTATACAGCAGGCCTTCCACTGCTCCCTGTTCCCAATGTTCAAGTAAAGGAGAACTGTTTATGCTACTGCACTGATAAAAATCACCTCAGAGGGGCCCAGAGCTGCCCTCATAGCTCATAAATTATATAGTTTTACTCTGCTTGGCACAGGCTTGAACCCTGTTATAATTTAGGTTAAAAGACAACACAAAGTTTCTGCCTTTTCAGAGCCCTTCGGCAGTTTTGCTGCAAACCACAGGGTCTGGTCAGGCCTCTACAGGTGTTCTTAATTAGGAGAGAATCCACGTAAGGTACAAGCCTTAAAGATATATGGCTTTCAAGCACAAGAGTTCAAAACTCAGCTGTATCATACCGTCATCTTCACTGAGTTATGCTTACAAAGAGCACAGATGAAATAGTGTTTAATCAGAACTGCTGCTTCCCTTTGCAGGCAAAAGATAATGAAATAGCTATCCTGCAGTATGAAAGCATTGAGTTATCTCATCCAATTGTGAGTGCGTGGTTGATTCACCTTCCTGTCTTTGACTTGCTTTAACACTTGGATTTAAAAAGTACTTCTGTCCTTAGAGGTAAGAGTTGTGTATAAAAACCAGCATGGAGACTTCTTACTGAATATGATTATTTTTGGGAACAAATCACCTGGTCTCTTATTCACATTTTCAAGAGAAGACTGAATGACTTTAAAAAGTAGAGACTTCAGAGAGACGGTGTGAAGCCATGCATGGAAATAAATATGCAGCTCTGGCCTGGATGGTCATTAATGACACACAGCCCATGAGGATGTATGGACGCATTCTTCATTTTGGAAGAGTCAGAGGGAAAAAAGGCACAAGCAATTATGCCACACAGTGCCATGAAATATATTAGACCCTTTCTTAATGCTGGATAATGAGACAGGTTTACAAAAACATTGTCAGTGTCATACCCCAAAGGATTCTCCAAAACAAGAGCCCTGCCTTTCCAAGCGTGAAATTTCCAGAGCAATCTAGCAAGGAGTCTACAAGGAGTCTATCATAGAAAGCAACTAGAAGGACTGGCACCATAGACATTTGTCTTCAAAGGTTATAAAGTGTTGTCAGTGGAGCATTTTCCTGCTTGCTGTATTATGAACAGCAGAGCTGTTCTGTGGATGAATTGGTTGGACCTTAATTTTTGTTTGTTGAGAGAGTAAGGATCTTTTATGTCCTGTGGAAATTCCCTACCAGGTTCTCTGCAATGAGACTGTGCTCCTGGGGCTTCCTTCTGTGAACCACTCTGAAAATGTTGCACTGTTTCAGGACTCTTCAGATCACCAACTCCAGCAAAATTTCAGGAAGATTTCAGGATTGAAGGGGCCAGGTCAGGATTCCACCTGTGCAAAAGCAACACAAGCCTGTTATAAATGGCTCTAGGCCTATGGTACTATATTTTGGGTGCTGTTGTAGTACTTGGGGTATATCTGAAAGTTCAGGGATAACATAAGGCCTCCGTCTTTCCTAAGTATTGGACTGTGCCATCTAAATAAAATTTTGAGAGTCACGAAGGAAGAGGGAATATTCGTGCTCCTTTTGAACCTAATTTAGCTGTTATTCTGAACCATGTCCTATAACAGTCCCCATTCTCTGTCAAATTTTATAGAAAGCCTAAGAACATGAGCTTCTACACTTGGGCTTCTCATCAAGATGTCTAAAGTATGTGTATAACTTTATAGAATCAACAACTGAGCTGTGAGGAAATTTGGACCATCTGATAATATCCCAAAATAAAGTTATGCAATTTCTGTAGTGGATTCAGCAGACCTAAACATGAAGTGCAATCATAGGCAAAGTCTTCCCAGAGACAATCTGTAGGTTAGATTTTGATTTAATTTATCTTAATTAATTTTCAGATCAATTTAAGAAGGGTGGTTTTAATGTCTCTGTACTCCCACACATCCATGCCTATTTTCAGAACTGCCCAGGATGCATTTTCATTGATTACGGTGCCCAAACAGGAGCCTGCTTTGATACTAATGCAGAGCAGCTGTTTTTCAGGACCTTAACTACACCTTGCTACAACAGCAGCCTGAACTTCAGATGCCCTGCGGCACATGCAGGAAGGGATGTTTTGATTTCCTGATTCTGGCCAGTGGATGTTGTAAAACAGAATATGTGGAACGTACAATGAGCAGCATGCCCCTCAAACTGTGCTGCAGTAGGTGGGTTTCAGCAGCAGATACTCAGACTTGTGTACAGGATGCATTTGGCCGTGATTATATGGCCACAATGTGGGTTCAGGGAAGGTGAGAATGAATCACTGTGCACCCCAGTTGGTGTCCCATAATATCAATACTGTAACATAATAATATTTTTATTCAGTAGGCATTGTTTCTAAGGGCTTCTAAATGCTTGCTGAACCTTCTTCCCCATCTTTTATTCCAGAAACCTTCAGCATTCTCAGCCTCCAGTTTAACGGAACCTTACTATTGCCACTGAATTTAGAAGTCCCCTGAATGGACTTGCTGGCTTAGTGTTGGTCAGTATCAGCAGCTGAATTAGGAGCCTTCATTTGGTGGTTGAACTGCTTAGCACTGCCTCTTCTGGAAGTGTATTTTTAGTTCTGGATGTCTAGAAAGTCCTCAGCATCACCTCAGAAATGTGCCAAATCAACTTTAATTTCCGAAAAGTTCTAATATGAGAAGCAATTATGTCAAATAAGATTCTTGGCTGAAAGATACTGATGTTATCATTTAAAAAAAGATCTGGCAAAGCCACAGTGGTAAAGATATGAAAAGTAAATAAGCACAGGAGATAATACAAAGATGCTGAGTTGGGCAGGAAATTATTTCTAATATGAAGTAAGTCTCTCTTTTATAATTGTCATTCCACCAAAATGGATGCATTTAAATTGCTGTTTAGGTGCCCTTATTCATTGCTGTTTACAGAATATTAGTTTAAATGCAGAGTTCATTTAATTCTGGCTAGGTCAGTAGTTGTGGTAATGAACAAGGTGTAGCCTCAACCATTTGCTTTAAGATGAATAAATGCTCATGTACAAAATAAAATTGCTTTACTTTTGTGATTTCATGAAGGCATTAAAAAAAAATCCTGACCCTGAGCAGGCTCAAGTGAAAAGTTAGATTACATGAAAGCTTAATTTAAAGTCATGACAGTTCCTTGTGCACTATAAAATCTGTGACAGCTATGAAACAAGACCGTGTTTAATACCCACACACTTCAATTCTCAACAATAAAAGTTTCAGATGAAGCAAATTAATTATTATTTGATTAACTGGTAAAATGTGGTGTTATAAGTAATTCAGATCATTTCCTTTTCCCACTGGCAAATTCTTGATAGAGAAAAGTTACTTTAGTACTAATTGTCTATAAATAGTTTTGATTAGGGTCTCCATATTTTCAGTCAGTGGTTCTACTTTGAATTGCTGCACAATGAATAAGTATGATCTTAAACTTGCAGTGAGAATAGATATATATTATATCTGTTTATATGTCACATATATAAACAATTGTTTAATTCACAAAATAGATGATGAAGCTAGCTAGGGGGGTCATAGTTCAGCTTTGTAAAGTGGTTAACTTGCTCTTCTTGCCTTCACAAACGGAGGAATGACTGCTTGATTTTTTTTTTTTTTAAAAATATCTTCAGCATACTTAGTAATATAACCCAAAGTTAAAGAATTCTTCTTTAAGTCTGCTAGCTTATAATATTATACAATCCAATTACATCCATTCTCAAAGGGCTCGGTTCAAAGCTTTGAAACTAATGCCAATCAGTTTCTTCATTATTTCTTAATAAATCACAGCGTGATCAGTGAGTTCTGTGAGACACTTCTGTGTCTTCTGCATCCTCTGCAGAGTGCACTGGAAGCCAGGTCGATGTCTAATTTGGGGCACAGCGTGACAAGTTAATGCAGACAGAAATGAAACTCAACTCTTGTATGAAAAAGGTGGGAGTGGATTTAGGAGTGTAGTTTTTTAAAAGAACTTCCATTTAGGGGCAGTGGTGCCAGTGTGCTCACTGACTAACTTGAACATTGGCAGAGAACCTGACAGGTCTGCCTGGTGATGGGCAATGAGAGAAAGGACTCCCAAGATGGTTCTTCAGATTTCTCACTGAGGAAGCATCATGTTTATTTCTGAAAGAGTATGCTATATTTACAATTGCAATAAAGTTCTTTTGGTTTTGTAAAAGAGAAGAAACACATTCATTTAGGGCTTTGTCCAGTAAGGCAGGAGATCTCTTTTCTGATTTTAGCAGTGACACATACTTTAAAGGTGCACAAGTAAACCAGCAAATTATTTATTACCTGTGCCAATCTCTCAGCTATAAAATCAGTTTAGTAGTGCAGGCAGAGCAGCAAAATGCCACATTATCGGTATCTATTTTATGGTGATGGTGAAAAGAAACAGGAAGCAAAATGAACTGTGATAAGCAAGTGAAGACTGAAGGAACATCGCTGGGGACACTACAGTGGAAAAGGACAAGCAGTTGGAGAAAAGAATATGAAGGAAGAGAAATATGAAGCAAAAAGGAACAAGAAGCAAATGGGAAACAACCTGGTACTTTGATATGGATACTAATTTAGAGTAAAAGTAAGTATGAAGTCTTATTAAATACACAATTATAATGCAAAGGAATACTCTCACAAAACTTCTTTTGTCCAGATGCCTGTGCTACTGAGTCCCCTAAAATGTAGTTAATTTATATCTCCATTTTAAGGTCAGAAGGGCTCTCCTAGTCTGACTTCTCTTCCATATACAGTGTGCATCTCATCCAGCACTCACTGTGTGGAGCACAGTAACTGTGCAAAAGGAAATACATGGCATTTTTTGAGAATCTATATTTCTCCCATATTCTCTGCACCTTCTTGGAATATCCAAAGCTTCAATTTATTGAAGGCACTAAGTATAGGTTCTTCTTTCATGTGGGCAGAGATCAGTCAATGTGTCCTTAGAAGAGTTGCCAAGAACTAAACTGACTTTGAGACTGACTTTCTACAGTTTTCAGTTTAAGCTCAAAACCTTTGTAGATGTTATTTTCTTCATTTAACACAAGCATTCAGTGATAACCTGTGAATCTAATTACATCATCTTACTCAGAGGTTTTCGGTTTTCTTAATTTCTTTATAACCAACAAAAATGTTCCCTTAAAAATGTAAAATACCTTTTAATTTATGAATTCATTTGAAGAGATGCCATCATTCCACTTACTACCCGTGTGTTAAATTAGTACTTTTCAATTAATAGACTTCACCAATGAGCCTCGAGGACTTTGTTCCTTCCCTGCACATAATAGGACTTCCTACCTTCCTTTCTATCCTAAATAGAAAAGTGATATCATCACCAGTGTTTAGGCTGTAGGCAGTTTTTAGCCTCAAGTTTTATTCTCACAGTTCTTTCCCCCCCCACTGTAGAGGCAGTGATTATGCCTGTGGTGATCTGACATGTTGGTGCCTGTGTGTGCAGGAACCTCTCCCTGCCAGGGAGGCTCTGCCTGAGCACCAAATACAGGAGTGTTGATCACACTGTGAGCTGAGATTTAACCCAGTACCACAGGGCGGTGTTTCTCCTCCTGCATAACCACCTGGAACAAAGGCGTTCCCATCATCCAAGGATTTTTATCATTATTTAACCCCCAGGCTTCTTAAAGTTGGAAGAAGAGAATTCACAAGCGGGTGACAGTACTCTGTCCTCAGTTTACTTTGGGACATAGAACCAAGTTTTGAGGTTTGAAAATGAACCTTCCCTCAAGTTTACTTCCTGTTTAATAAGCGTTGCTTTTACTCCTTTTGCTACTTGAGCTGTAGAAGCCAGAGTAGTTTACTTCCTGTAGTCTGCTTGGAATTATGATATTGTCCCCCAAAAACTAATTTATATTGATTAAAATTATAGAAGCCAATGGATTGCTTGTCACCAGACATTCAACTTTTGACGTGTTTGCATTTACATGTTTCTGATTTCTGACTTACAATATTATGGTTCAGTTGGAGTTAAGAGTAGTTTATTAGTTGAATCCTACTCCAGTTTGGTGGATTATAACAAAGGGAAAAATACTCATCTGCATTTAGAAATACAAATATGTAATTCTTCTGCTTACGTTCCAATGAGGATGGTGAAGAACACTCAGGACTAAAGGGATCAAATAGAAGGCTACAAATCCTGAGAATTTACTAGATTTTTATTTATAAAATCTTACAAACTAAGAGGGGATGGAAATGCTCCACTGACTTCCAGGGGCATGCACTAAGTGTTTAGCAGATATTCTGTTCAGAGCACTTTCTTATGTAAGAAGGATTCTTTCGTTTGTGAAAATTTTCAGCTATTAGGTGAGTCTTTATAATCTGCCCTCCCTAGTCCCTGAAACTTGTGTTGGAACTTGCATTCATTCTCATATTCAAAATGATGTAATGAGAAAACAGCTAATGTGCTTAGTTTTTTTTAAGGAACTAACACGGCAAGTCTTGGAACACAAATTTTGGTAATTAACATGTTTGCTGACAAAAGCTATTTGTGCGTTGATGGCAAGCTGCTTCAGTATTGTGTTTTATGTGCAGATGAAACTGCATGTAGGTACCTTCAGAGCTGAAACGTCTGATACAAAGCACTTTTCCTATCTTTTGGTAAAGTGCCTGAAGGGCATGATTGAAGAGAAATTGCTTGGGTATGGATACCGACCTTCAAGGGTAAATCTCAACTACAAGGATAATTTATACCCTCTTTTATGAGACTCTGTTGTGAGTCGTTGCTTCTATTGCAGGGTAATGTGATGGAGCACAATGCTGCTGCTGAGGCTGAGATACCCCTTAGGTGTCTATTGAATCCATTAGCCTCTGAAAATTGCAGCTCACTGATTATTGACTTACTCTGCAACAGTTTAGTGTGTGTGTGGAGCTTTTGCTATCAGAAAGCTCTGGTGATTCCACATTAGAAAGTAATTTTCCATATGGCTTACTGGGAATTTAGGCACATAAACAGATACTCAGTAGTGATATTTAATGTAGTTTATTGAACAGGTTTCGGATTAGGGACATAATTTTCAGAGCTTTGTCAGTTTCTGTCTGAACATAGTGTTTATGTGCCTGGGAATTTGACTTTTCCTGTTGTATTTTATTTTCCTTTGTTCTCCGTTTTGATGATAAAAGGTAAATGCAAAGGCAGGATTGTGCTGATGCAGTGGAAACATATTTCATTGCAGTTTATAGACAGAACCTCTACAAGAAATAATGTTTATGTGATCATCTCATCTTGCTGCAGATGTTTTAGATTAAGCTTCTTCCTACACAGTCTGCACAAAATACATGAGCAGATACTATAATATGCTGCATAGAAAATTGATATGGAATAGAAGCTGATGTGAAATTACAATGAGCAATTTAAGTGCAGACATGGCAATATCCAGTTGTTCACACTTAAATGTTTATGAGCAGAAGAGTAACTGGAAACAACAAGGACCTGCTCCATAACCAGGTCTGCTGGGTGTCCTAAGTGGATATAAATATAAACAGCAACATATGGGGTATGGATTCATTTGTACTCTAAACAGTTTTGCAACATCTTTCTTTTGATAGAAGGAAAACAAACAGGCACAGCAAGCTTGTGATACTGTGCAAATCTGTCACAGCCAAGGAAAACACAGCCTGAGCCTTATCTGTTCTGAGCCTCCTCCAAAAGGAGAGGAGGAGGGCCTGCTTTGGATTTGCAGCCATGCACATCCTGTCCAACATCCTCAGGGAAGCACAGGCCTGTAGGACTGCATCACCAGGGAGCTCTGAGCCCGTGCTCCGCAGGGCGCCGGAGCCACCCGTCAGCACGGAATCCCTCTGGGGCGCTGAATGCCTCCTGAGCTGGCACCCAGCTGACCAGGAGCAGTGGCACTGGCCGTGAAGTGACCTCTGGGGGACAGCCTGTCACGTCACACCTGGGGGTTTTGTCCTGCTTTTGGCAGCCAGAATTTGGCCTTCAAGAATTACTTGGGTTTGGAAACTTGAGTCTTTCTTCCCTATAGGTTTCCTCTTTCCTTTTCTCCTCTGCTTTTCTTTAGTTTAGGTGTTTGTTTTCTTTTTTTTAGTGCTTTTAGGTAAAATTTGGCACTTGAAGTTCATCTTTTTTAGTAATTGGGAGTGTTTCACTGGTTAATGAAGGTCATGGCTAAGGTTCCAGGATTAGATAATGTTAAAAGCCACTCTGCTAAGTTCCTCATAAATAATTCCCAGCAGATTTCTCTTCTAGTGTTTGTCATGCTAACATAATTTCAATTCAGAAAGAAGGACAAATGTTACTAGGTCTCTATGAAGCAAATGCAGGAAAGGATCATTTAACATAACACTGATAAAACTGGCAGTAGACAACATGAAATTTCTTGTCCGAGCTATGCAAATGTCGTAAGTTTCTGCATTTATGACGTTTTCTTTTAAACCTGAAGGTTTGATATGTTAATTTTATGGGCAGACATTTTTTTTTCAACTTAGTGTAAGGTTCCTCAAAAGAGAAATGCTCTTTTATGTATAAATTTTGCAGCCTTATTATGAACTAACAGCATTTTTAATATATAATTCATAATAACAGAGGGAGAATTTTGAAGAGATTTGAACACTTAAGCGATAATATACCACTGTAACTTCATAATACTGTGGTAATTTGTAAAGCTTGTTGTGGGCTAATAATGGGGTCTTCACCTAAGAGCCATAATATAGGCAGAGAGTCTGGTAACACAGAATCTGCATTTCAGTGACTAATATCATCCAAACTCTTCAGTGACTAGTCTCATCCAAAAAAGATCTGTTCTTTGAAGTCAGTGGATACTGGATCAGACTTTAAAGGGAATTCATACATAATTATATTATAAAAAGCTGAGGTTCCTTTTAAATTTTTATATGAATACCTCAATGACCAACGTCATGGATTCTTTTTATGGTTTGTTTTTTTTTTTTTTAGGATGGGGTGGGGCAGGGGGAGGAATAAAAGATAAAAGTATAACTAGTGGGGGAAAAGGATTTCCATCATATGAAACATTTCAACATACATCCCTTTTAGATATGAACCAGTGTGAAAAAATTTGGATTTTCAGTATCTGAAATGCAATTCTGAAAATGCTCTCAAGCTTGAAACAGCTCATTTAAGAAACTCCAATATATATTTTTTTTACTTTGAATCTGTTTTAATATAAAGTATATTTCAACTTTTTATTTTACTCTATTAAATCCTAGGAATTGGTCTGTATCAAAAGAAATATAAGCATACATTTGAAGTAGTGCTTTATGGTTTTTCATATGACAGATCTGGCTTTATCAGTAGCAGCTTGTGCTATCACATGCTAGTTAAGCTGACACAGAGATATGTAAAGACACCTCTCATAAGAGCAAGAAATTTTTCTGGTGTTCCTGAAATATCTCATCCTGGATACAGTTTTTAGAGGAGCCATACAACTGACGCTGCTCCTTCAACTTGTCAGACAGGACACCTCATCTCCCATGAAGCAGCCTGTAAAAGCCTGTGAGTGTTATGGGCCAGGATGCAGATGCTGCTCTTTCATGGAAAGATTTATGCTGGCAGAACTCACTTGGATACCTTTGAAGAAAAGCAGCTGGCAAAACAAGGCGTATAGGTGAATTCTTGAATTTCTTCCAGAGACAAAGTGACCCAGACTGATAATCCATACATTCCTACAGCGGCAGGAAAATGCATACATATGTCCCAGCAGTAATTCCCTCTCCCAGCTTTACATATTTTTTCCTTCTATTCAGACTCATAGGTGACACTGTTAAACAGGCACAGACCTTTCATCTTTCCCAGAGTCTAAAGGTTTCAAACTGTAAATCCTAAGAATGCTGCAAAAGTAATTAAATACAGTACTGAAGAGGTTCTGCAAATCAAAAGATTTTGAGGTTCTACTTTAATGAATTCTCAAGCTGTTATCACTTGCACGTTATCATTTTTAATTGTCCTTCCGATTGCTTGTGAAAATTCAAATTCAGAACAGGTATTTTCGGCCTCACCCATCTTTAACTGTTCCCCTAGTAATATCTATGCAAAGTATTAATTACTAAATTGAACTTGCAAACATTTAAAAAATGGTTTCCTTCTCTCTTTGAAAACATTTCATGCACAGCACAATTTCATTCATGAAAAGCATTGAAGCATCTCAGGATACGTGCATATTTATTTTTTCCCTTTCCCCCCAGCTGAGACACTTAATCTTATGCTTTCTTTTCAGACTTTTTGCTGCTCTGTGGAGCAGTCAGGCTGAGAATCCTCTGCAGCCCTCTGGGATTAAGGAAGATGGCATGAAAAAGAAGCTGCAGGAGGAACACCTGTGCAACTAGCAAGAGGAAATATTGTTTTGGGAACAGAAGAATTAATTGCTGGATGTTGTGGCTGTGTGGAAAATTAGGTCACCCTAATTATTCATACCATTTTAAGACCAGGTAACTAATCACAAACCAGTAGTGTAATAAGGTCAGAGAGTTTTATGGGGCTGTTAGACAAGTCATAGTCACCTGTACAAGTGGGAGAGGTCCCAGGATGTGTGAGTTCAGCAAAGAGGAGCTCAGCAAGGTTTCTGCTGGTTATCCTACCATATAAGCACTTCATTTTGTGCATTTTATGATTAATCATAAAATCTCATCCAGCTGACTTCCAAAGCCAGCTGGATCAGGTAGTCCTGTGTTCCTTAGACCACAAGCAGGGCCTCTCCCTGTCCCTCTCCAGTGGAAATTCTCCAAGAGATGTACGATATAAATCATGCCAAGGTGCATGCCAGGCTGAATTTCTTGCTAGAATTTTAGTATTTCTCTGGGTTTGACTTGTTCCTTATAATGGCAATTATTTTGGTTATGCAAAACCTCTGTCCTACTTTTTCTCCTTGCCATGTAGAAGTTTGAACACTACTGTATCTTACTGGATTATTTTCTCCTTTTTTTTTTTTTTTTCCTTTTTCTTCTTTTTTTTTAATGCTGTTTTGTCAGCCAGTCAATTTTTTTTTACCTCCCTTTGAAGAAGCCACTCAAAAGGGCAGGAGTACATGAGCTAACTTCAGGGATTGTAAAGGAGAGGTAGTTTTAGAGTAAGGGGAACACAAAATAGAACTAGTTTATTTATTGTAAAAAACTGTGGAGGTCCTTGTCTTTGAGGCAGGCTGATGGCATGTCTGCCACACTCATGACAGACACTTCAAAGTGCAGAGACATTCGACAGCACTTCAAGGAATTTCCCCCTCTGCAATTAATGCTGCAGAAGAAACACTCAAATACATGCAGCACAGCATTGCAGAAAATCCAGGTGGGATGTTTAACAAACCTTCCAGTTTTATGAAGTAGGGGAATTCCATTAGGAGTGTGGACTATTTGCTTTAACATAATCATTCATTGGGATAAGAGAAGTAGAACTTGCTCTGTAGGTTTGTAATTGTTGAAATTAATAAGTGTGGCTCATCGCTCTCTGCAGTACTATACCAATTTACTGTGCTCTTTTATCTCAATTACTTTCTGTGAGTGTCTTATATTTCTCTATTAAACTTAGGTAATTGTAACACTATGGTAATAACATTGGCATACTGAGTATTATATGATGGACTATTTTACTCTGACTGCCTTATTTACATTATAATTATTAGTGTCTGTATAAATGTGATTCATTGAACTAACAAAGTTTTCAGACAGCTGCCAGAGCTCATTGATTTTTTTTTCTGTGCAGAAACTTACCTTGCACTATTGTTTGGATTTCCCTTCACTTTCAGGGCTGGCATTTGGACAATAAAGGTCTTCCACTTTAGCCCCTTGGAAATGATACTTAATACCTCATTTTATCTTGATTCCATTAGGCTGACAAAGCAAATGGGAAGTACCAAAGTTGTATTTTCTCAACTGATCTGTTCTTTTGTTCAAAACTACTGCCAAAAGCACCCTTCTCGCTCATCCTGCAGAACTGATGACCAAATCATGATTTTTTGAGGTTAAGCAGTTAGGACTCTCAAATCTCATGTAGATTCAGTGTGATTCATTAACCATGCAATTCTCTTCTGATAGGAATTTGGGCACAGTTGCTTCAGCCTTCCTCTATCTGCAGATTTGAATGAGTTTATTCCTCATGCACTGTGTACCCTGTGTGTCCTGTAGGGACCAAGTCTGCAACCAGTCCTACCACAGTTTAAAAGTCAGTTAAGAATGTGGTAAAAGAAGATAAAACGTAACCCAGAAAAAGGCACTACTGATTATAACCTCATGCTGTTCAGGTCTTCTTCATTTACTGGGATTTTAACAGATCCTTCAAACTCCATCTAGCACACCACCATCTTACAACTTTAAAAACTATACATAATAGATTTCATGATAAGAAGAAGATTGAGATAAATCACTTATCAAAGGAACAGTAAAAAGTTTAATTTATTTATGGTTCTCCTCCTGTGCCCTGGTCTAAGACAACTCAGTTGTCAGCCATTTCATAGGAGATTGAGATTTCTCCCTGGTGGAATGCATTCGTTTCCAGTTGCTTTTCTTTCCAAACATCTATAATAAGAGGGATTTCACTCCATCTCTCTTGTTTCTCTGAGCATTTGTTGACAGTAAGCTGTGTACAGTGCTATGGGTTGGGATAATAGTATGTTATATTTTGTGTTGGCCCTTTGTTCTTGGCATACATTGATTTCCATTTCTTGAGGTGACCTTCATATTTCGGCTGTGTTGAACATGAAGGGTATTTATTTCGGACTCCTTCCTTGCATGCTTAGCTAAGTTCTGCTGATGCTATCAGAAATTACAGAAGAACCACTGTGTCAGGAGTTCCCAAATTGCAGTTGGGTCAGAGATCCCAGTGCTGCAATTCTAAGCTGTGTTAGAACCCACTTTTGAAGCTTTTAGTTTTCCAGTGTCTGACTTACATTTCAGATATTCATTCCAGCTGCTGGAAACACTCATAAACTGTGACACCACCACCTGCTGGGTAACACCTCTGTGAAGTGTTTATCTCACTGTAATCACAGGTGTTTATAAGGGATAAAGGACTATATAATTTAAATGAGGAATAGAATTTAGAACCATCAAAGGTCTTAGGTTATGTTTTTACTCTTTGGGGGTTTGATACTTTGTCGTTAGTGGCACATATTTCCCGCTCTCTGTATCGGTGCAATACACATCCAATTACACTCCCCATGGCTTCTTCTAACTAACCATGTGGGTAGAACCTGCAAAAAGGATCTTTTCACAGACAGTGACTGGTAAGCTTTACTGTTGCAGAGATTATGCCCTGCTATAGTAATATCTAGATGCAAAGCCTTGTTATGAATGCAGACAGTTCTGAAGGTAGGAGCTAACAGTAAGAAAAATGGCTTTCAAGGCAATTATTTTGCAGACCAGGGAATAACTGTAGCTGATTTATCTCTGTTTCTTTTCTGTCCAAAGCACATTAATGCAGTACTTTTAGTATCTTCTCAGTGGAAAGAAAAATGGACAAAATAAGAAATTAGTCAAACAGCAGCCATAGGGGACAGGAATCTAGGTCTGGAACTCTAATTATACTCTAGGCTTAAAAGATTTGCATTTTTACTGCAAAGTAGATGGGGTAGATTGTGGATAAAAGGTAAAAGTCTAGCCTAAATTCAAAGTAATACAGACCCTCTTTTTCAGGCTTTAATTCAAGAATCTGTGTTGGTGGTTGTGCAAGGACTGCACAGTCATTCCCAGACTACATTGGAAAGGAAAGGGAAACAATATAGCTCCTGCAATGTTAGCTTCTAGATAGGAAAATGCCACAGATCTTCAGTTAAATAAAAGAGGAGAACCAGGATTTCACCCTTTCTTGTAGTGGCCCAAAGGGATATGAGGTACAACTGTAGTAATATTATGAACAGACTCTCAAAAGGTCTGGAGTGTTTGAAAGGCCAGAAACTAGGGAGCTGGTAAAACCCACCACAGGGTATTAATCAGATTTCCAATGCTCCTTGCTACCATCTGGCCAGAAGATAGGTAAGATTCTGATGGAAATGCTGTCTGTTCCTGAGTCTGCTGGTCCTTGAAAAAGAAGCTATAGATTACTCAGTAATTCAACTCCAAGTTGCTTCTATTTCTCCCAGGTGATTCAAACATGGTGGAATAAATCAACCCCTCTTGCAACCAAAGAGATTTGTTGAGCACTATAAACTGTCGTGAAGCTCTCCAGCAGAGAATGAATAAAGCAAATCTGTAGAAAAGCTAGTGCTCCCCAAGGATTTATTCTCCCCAAATTTAAATATCCTCTTTCCAAAGTGCTATCTAGTGCAATATGCAGCCCACCCATGAGTAAATATTAGGTTGTTGCGCCAAGACCTGTCATTTCTGGGGTCTCAAAACCTGCTGCTTTCAAAGCTTCTCCATTACTGTCCATCCTGAGCTATGAATCAAGAAAGATGCACATTTCACTTCTTCACAAGCTCAGATAAGGAAATCAATTTTACTTCATGAAAGACAAAACTACTGGTCTGGAAAATTAATGAATAATTCCAATCACTTTATAGCAAAAGAGTCTCAGTGATTGATCCCAAACCAGACAAAAGCCTTGTCCTGCATCACAAAACTGGGATTCTGTACAAAGGGAAAGGGAGAAGGATACGTAATTGGTGCACATCACAAAAGTGCTACACATCCAGTGTAAGAAGCAGTTTATGCAGGAAAGTCCCAGAAATAGAAACAACTGGTCTCTGGTGAACTGGAGGATAAAAGCTGGAATGCTTATCCAGTGCAAGGATCTTACTTGCTTCTCTTCCTTAGTCTTTCACAAGCACTAAACCAAGCCCTAAACCAACGTTTACCACATTTAAAGAAGATACTTAAGTAGATTCTGTGATTATATCTGACAATTATTTTTATCTAGAGTATTTTTCTGTGAAGATAAACTGCAATTACCTGAAAAACTTAAAATACATTGACAATGTAATTATATTGCAGATATTTCTGCAGTGTTGATATCATCCTTCTGAACAAAGTGATCTTTCAGGACTGTTCATTTGAATGTCTATTTTAAATAAAATAATTAAGGAAATGGATGCAAAACAATAATTCAAATAAACATTTTAGAGGAATGCCATTGGGTTGTCAGCTTCATGTTTAAAAATATGCAATAAAGCCAGAACATCAGAGCAATGCAATTAAGATATGGCTTGCAAATGGAGCATCTGTAAGTCATACTTCAGAAAAAAACCCTAAAGAATAGCCTTTAATTTGCACTAGAAGCAAGCCTTAGATGATGTTTGCCTGTGCTAATTTGGTTTGTTAGTGTTTAGTTAAGTCTGAAGTATTGAGATCCAAATCCTAACTTCCCCACAACTGAGAGTATTGCTTTGTTCTTGTGCTTTTCATATATTTGCCACATCAGTCAGTTTTTCTTTGAAGTTTCCTCCTGCTAAACTCATCCTGTGAAGACAGTTTCACCCTCTATCACCCTGCGAATCTCACAGGCAAAATTTTTGGCTTCGTCTTGAAAGGCCAGCAAATGTTGAGGGCATGGAAGAAAATCTTTGGGTAAGAGAATGTGCTGGAGAACTCCATTCTCATGTAAGAAAAATGTTATGAGTTATTATAGACATGCCATAGCTGCCATAACTGGTAATAAACTTTTGTTTGTGTTTCTATGAAAAATAAATTGATTCTGTTATTTCTGTGTATTACTGTATCATGGGTCAGTTTCCTGTTAAGTGCTGCAAAGGCCATGTAGACTATTCCCTGCAACCACATCGGTGCTATATTTCTTCACGTTCCCTGTTTTTCCTTTTAGAGGGGAACAGCATACTGTGAATTATGGGGCAGGTGCAAGAGAGCATATGTCAAAATGCTTTGGCTTAGAACACAAGTGACCACATGGATCTGATCAGATTTAGGTGGTTTAAAGAGCATTCATCACTTAGAGCTCTTGCTCTGATGCTGCTGAAGCTTGAATAAGTGGGACGATGGCCACGGGAGAGAGGAAAATAAAGGCAATGGGGCTGATCTGACTCAGTTACACCTAAGATTAAACAAAAGTCTGGTACCTGGGAGGACACCTCAGGCCACATTTTGCCTGGAGCATGCCAGGCAGTTGAGGAACCAGATACAATCTAAAAAGCCACGCCACACTTCCTACAGGTGTCCAGCGTGCTTGGGGTTCCATTTACCACAAACCATTTTTAGCTTTAATGGCTTTAAATAACAACGTGTTTGAAATCTCAGTGGGCTGTAGGGTTTCAAAACCAAAATGCCAGAGGAAAGAAACTGGGAGGGTTCTCCTTCTGCTCCTGTGTTTGTTGCTGTGTCTGAGCAATTTTAGGGCTGAGCTCTAAAACCCCACTGATACTTTGCTGAAGGATTGTTTACGTGTTGAAGAATTGCTTGTTAAATATAATCACTGACACATATCAAGAAACATTTTCATTAATTGCGTGAGAAAACACCATTACACATTTAAATATTTTAGAAACTGGACTTTCTGTATAGAATGTCTAGATATGTATGAAAAATTACAAGAATAAGAAGTGGTTTGGAAGCTGAACCGATATGTGTGAGAAGTGAATTGATGATGGGATTCTAGTGTGCTGTCTCACATGAAACATCTGGGGTTTGCTATCCTCCTGTTGGCACGTAGTTATTATCCCTAGCAACTCTTTCTGTCAGGATATCTTATGGTAATGCATGCTAAGAAAGCTGCTTTAGCAGTTATATTATGCATACTATATATAGCAGTGGTATATAATAGTGACAGAGACTCTAGAATGAAGACATTAAAAACAACAGAAACCACAAAAGATTATTTTAAAATGGCTTACAAACATCAGTTACATACACATTCTGATAACTTCTGCCTTTGCTAAGGAACTCGGATTTTACAGGCAGTATGATTTGACCTCATTTTAGAACAAAGGGAACATATTTTAGCAGATGTTAATTTAACTTGACTGTCAGCTAATAACATGGAAGGTGTTGTAATCCTAGTTATATACAGCACATTATGTCGAATGTAAAGTACCTAAGCATTTTTCAGTATTGATTTCAATACCATGGTAATTAAGAACAGGTGCATATAAATTAGAAGAGAGGCACTCTAATTGTTCCTAATGAAATCCTTTACAATAATAACTTTACGTAATGAAATGCATAATTAAACATTAATGACCAAGATCATTAGTGGCAATTTTATTCCACTTACACACGATTTTGGCCTTAGGTGAAGCCTAACGTTTTAGTAAAGCTGTCATTCATGCTGCAGCTTCTCTGTTTGCTTTGCAACTGCATCATATTCTAGCCTTGAAAAGCCTTCTGGATATTGATTTCTTTTATGGATTTAAAGGAACACTGCTTTCAGATTAACAACATGGGTGGCAAACCTAATGAATTACCCCAGGTATTATGATGAACCAGGAAATCTTGTGGCCAAGCATCTATACAGAGCATTCAGCAGGAAATCCAGCCACCCAGGTAAGTCTGCGTGTTTTAAAATACACTTTGATTTTCTCTAGTGGCTTGAAGTGACACTTGATACTTTTCAGCTTTATTTTCAAATGACTGTTGTCTCCACGTTCAGCATCCCACATCCTTTTCTTTTCGGTGTCAGCCACTGAGGAAGACATTGATGAAACAGCTGTTTTTCCACAGCTGCAGTCTTATCCTTTAAGCTGAAGCATAGCCTAGCCTTGTGTTATTATTGCCTCAATATAGGATTGTTTGGGAATAAACTGTACAAGACTTTGCCAGGATGCTGCACGAGATCTGGCCCAGCAATTCCTAAAATTGGGCCAAACAGCAAAGAGACTTTTAACTTACTTATGTGTGATAATTCCTGTCCAACTGAAGAAGAGAGATAACTCATGTTTCACTTGAGCATCTGTACTTACATTTAAGTAGCTGAGGAGTTTGGGGTCACAGTAATATTTCTACTTGATTACTGATTCAAAATCTTTGCTCCAAGAGATGCCAATTGCACAGTAAGTAAGCAATATTCCTAGAACTGTGTTTGTCCAAGCTTTGTGATAGTCAGTTGCCTTTAATGGCTACAATTCCAAGGAGTTATTTACAGGGTACTTACTTCCTGTAAAAATTCAGTAATCTCTTTAAAAGAGATCCCATTGTATGCCCTTTGCTTGTTTTCTTCAATTGTTTACAATATTAAAAGGTTGAGTTTAAAATATTAAAACTTATTTCTTCTACAACCAGTATAAAAATAAGAAACAGAAGAATCTCCAAAGGTTTGGAGAGGAACAATCTAAAGATCAGTAGCTGTGGAGTGGGTAAAATGGGACAGGATATTCACCAGATTTCCAGTGTTTCTTCCTATAGTGATATGTTCAGAATATGTTTTTTCTTACCAGATTCTTAACTATTTGTGCTGCTGCTTAAAAAAAAGCTGAACCAAACAGTGATTTACAGGTACTCCTCTTGTAATGCTGCATAAACTCTGCATAAACTATCTTCTCTGTTTATTAATAAATCAGTCAGAATCGGTTGAATTTTTTTGGTGCTCTTGCACTGTCCCCATTTACTGCATGAAATGAAATACTCTTTGTTTTAATTATATTTGCACTTCTCCTATGGATTTCCCCCCCATTTTCTGTATCCGTACAATACTTCCTATCTGTCCTGAGATGCATAATTTGCAAATCCACAGCCAGAATTGCAAAAACTTACTTAATTGCAAAACTTAATTGCAAAAACTGGAGTGACTGGGCAAATAAAATGGCAGGTGAAATCAAATGGAAATTAATTAAATAAACGATGCATCTGATGTGCATCTGATGCGCAGCAATCATGCATGGAATGATGAGTTCCAGGCTGAACACCATGACTCAGAAATCTTGGTGTGGTGACAGTTGTGTGAAAAAGACAACTTGGTGCTCAGCGAGAGAAAGGCAAATGGAATTAAGTACCCTTCTAGTGCCTGTATCTCAAAATAGAGAACACTAAAAGTGGGAAATATTTGCCGAAACAGAGCTAATCTCAAAATGCCCCAGGAGTGCAAATGACCGCAGGCTGGGAAATAGTAGTTGTACGTATCCATAAACTCTGCCTATTCCTACATTCTTCCCTTGGCATCAGAGATGGAAAAGAAATCACCTTTGGCATGATCCAGTACAGCTGTGCTGCGTTCCTGCTTTAAGCAATACATTGAGAGACAATATTTGTGTATGGGTAATGTAATGACCAGTAATAGAACTCTGATGGAAATTCTTCCTTAGTTGCTAACAAATTGGGGTTTGGAGGGTCTGTACCCGCTGTTTACCTGACTCTTGCTCTGGTTTCAGCCTGGCCGAACCGTGTGTGTAACTGGGATCAATATATTTGCTGCTGTCCCTTCCTAGGAAAGAATTTGAGAATTGTCAGAGAGTTTCCGCTCCTTAAGAAAGCTAACCATATGAGACTACAGCATGAAGAAAACAAATCTCTGTTTGGCTTGCTGCAGACCAGGCGACTGTTCAGTTTTATTTTTACAATACTAATGTAGTCCCATGCTTACACCTATTCTCCTCCTGTGTTTGTTTGGCAAGGAGAATGGCTATTTGTTCATAACCATTTACTAAAACAATTATGTATAAGAAAAGCCTGCTAAGTGCAAAAGTAGGGGCAATCCCTTCAGGAGGTTCCTAAGGAAAAAACTATAGCAAACTGGGAAAGGATATCACAGAAATTGTCCCTGTATTCCTACCTGGTTTCAATGTTCTTGCCTAGACATCTGCCTTTAGCTATTATCAGAGACTTTTGGTCCATCCTCAGCAAGTTCAATTTCATGAGTCTCTGATCACAGCATCTATGTTTGTATAGTAACAGCGGCAAGCTACACTTTCACAGTCTTTTAAGAGCCCAAATACTAGAAGACACTATTTTCAGATAAAAATATTGATATAAAATAATAATTTAGGTAATAACTATAAAGGCCTCAATTTTATTTCAGCATCTTAATTAACTAAATATTAGTCTCCAGAAGAAAGAGATTGGGAATCTGATCATCCTGAGTGCATGCAAATCACTCTCATTTCAGTGGGCGGTTTGAGTAGACAAAGAATCCAGGAGCTGGCTTGGAAAACTGGTGGAGAGAGCCCATCTGTGAGGGAGTGGTCAGCTCATTCTCCAGGAGAGAATCCTCACCCAATGCCCAGCAGCTACTGCCAGCACAGGCTCCAGTCAGTGCCAGCTTCAGGGATGGCTCTGATTAGGCAGCCCACTCCCACTGGGAAAATGAGAGCCTGGAATTGGATTGTGGATACTGCAGGGATCCAGGGAAGGAAATAGGGGCAAAGTTGATGGCAGGGAACTGGCAGCTCTGGCTGCTGAGCCAGAGGGTTGATACAACTGGAGCTGTCTCAAGGCAAATGGCTTCATTCCTGGCTGTAATGGATTGCAATAATCAAGCCTAGAAGTCGTGTGTGTGCATTGCTGTTGCCAAATTAGAGTCTGATAAGAAAGGACAGCTTTCTGGTGCTCTGCAGACAGAAGGTGACATTTTAGCAGCCACCACTGAAGATAATAAGATGCAGCAAAAATCTCCAGAGAACATATTTCTTATGTGAACAGAGGCCACTGCCTCTGGTGTAGTGATTTAACTGTGTTTATGTTAATTTTCTACCACCAGCTCTCTTTTCCTTTTCACATTCAGTCATATTCTTCAATGGGGTTCTAATAAATTTCAGTTTGCCAGTGGCATTTTACAGTGATACTCTTTCCTTGTGCTTTGTTGCTCTTGCACTGCTGACATTTACAGAGCATCATTTCCAAAAACAGCTCCATGCAGGTGAGTTAGAGAAAGGAAAAGGACTGAACCTCTCTGGACCTCCTTTGTGAAGGGCTTGGGGGAACAGCTGGATTTCCCAGTGATTTCTGCTCAAAGATGAAAGATTTGAGCTATTTGTTTTTTCCTCTGGCTTATGAAAGTCTGTGGTTCAGCTGCTGGTGAATAGTGTTGGATACAAGACACATCAAAATAAAAATGATGCAGTACTTTTCTCAGTGAAAAACTGAGTTTAAAATGGTGTTGACTTTTTGTGTGTCTTGAAAGTCTATATACATAGAAAACAAAGTTAAAGGAATATTACTTTTATATGCTTGTGCAAATCAGCAAAAGGAAGATATGCAGCAGCAGGGTGCCTCCTCTTTTATATAAAATCCTCAAACTTTAATTTTATTCTGGAAAGAAAGTCATTCCAGAAGAATTTTCACCAGTAATCCCACTTCAGAGCTTCTTGTGCCTCTAGGAGGCCTAGATTAAAGTTTTATCCAAAAGGAAATTAAAATAAAAAGCCAAGCAATTTTGCCTCTGAGAAGAAAAGCAGTGACATGCTTTAAACAAAAATATATATACCATAGGCAATTTACTCGGGAAAAACACATTTTAAACTTGAGGAGTAAAAAGCACCTTCAACAATGTCATATGTCTCAGTGTGTGTGTATATCTTCCAAGTCAAATCTGCCTAATCTCATAGCAAAAGAAGGTTTTAGTATTATCAGCAAATGGAAAGATGACATTAATACAGACAATAAAGACAGCATATTCTGATCATGCCTTAGCCACCACAAAGCTATTAGCTCTGATAATGGAATTTTTAATGTTGATCATTACATAATAAAAACATATCTAGATCTGCAGCTTGCTGGTGTTCTGTAGCACAAAAAAAAAATCTTGAATGAACTATTGATTTATGCAAATTTTCTGCATCTCTGAAGGTCATATTGCTCTCTGTTTCTCCCAAGTTACTGATATTCAATACTACTCAATGATCACACTTGAGTGCTCTTGGATGCCTGCATAGTTCAGCAACATGAAACAAAAACAAAGAATACCCTAGGTAACAAACTTTTACTTTTTTGTAGTTTTGTATGTGACTGCATTCTGTTTTTAGCCATATTGAGGCAACCTCATTTAGCTGTCTAAACCAAATGTATGCTAATCATGAGCTGAGGCACTGTTTGAGTAAAATGAACCACAATATTTCACTGCTCTCTGACTCATTAAAGCAGCACTTCATGTACTGTTTCTGAAAAAAAATTTCAGATACACTGACCTTTATTTAGGAAATAATATACTTCAATGGCAAGAGCACTATATCTATTACTAATATTATTATTTACAGTCAAATGAATAAGTAGATTTGGAAAAAATCAGTGTCTGGAACTATTATGTTTCGAAATTTCTGGGATTTTTGTACATGTAAATTTACTGTGCTCAGGAAAGCTGCTTGGAATGAAAAGGGAAAGCAGGTGACATTGTGATGAACATATTGGTGTGATTAATTACCATTCATGGTTAGCCAGATAAACTGCCATGGGCACTCAGAAAGACCCACACTATAAGAAAATAGCAGTTCTTTTTAATATGTTGTTTCTAAAAGTTTGTAAGAAAAGAATATGTTTCTAAAACTTTTCAGATTTCTCATTTTGGACTAGAAGTGTCCTGAAAAACAAAGGTTATTATTATTCTGGCAAGTGTGAAGAGTGCCAGTCACACTTGCAAAAAAATCAGGAGATAATAAGAAATGAAGGTTTTTTGTTAGCTATACTGTATCTCTGTGGAAATGCTTTTTAACTCAGTTATGAAAAACTGTGAAACTAATTTCAGAGAAGATAAAGCAGTGGTGAAAACAGGTTTGTTTAATGGCATTACGGTGCCATTCAGGAAAGTAAGTATCAAAATTCATATTGTCTTTATATTTTTGCAAAACATACAAGTAATAAATATAAACACCTGCTGGAAGCTGATGCAGACTGAAACATGATTTTTTGCTGAGCAAAGCAGAACTTGGGCCTGTAGTGCAATAAGTAAGTTTTCACTGGCAGGAAGTTTTCCTCTTTCATGAGCATGAGGGTCAAACACTTCATTTAGTCTCAATGCATGAACTGCTCTGTGTGCTGGTACTGAAACCTCGGCTGCTCCCCCATTCAGGCACAATGTTACCATCTCAGCACCAGCGATATACAGCCACTTACAGCACTCCTCATCCTTCCCCTCAGCTTTACTGCAATACTAGGTAGCAACAGAGAGCATTTAAGGATTTGAAAACATCAGAGACTGGTTTCCTGTCTATTATATATGTATTTTCTAAAAAATGTGTGCCTGCTCCTGCTTTCATCGGGCTTTATTTGTAAACTTTCATCTGAAGCACACAAGTGATTTAACCTGGGCAGTACCAAGCTGAAACGATACTACTGGGAAATTAAAAGACCTTTCCACTCTGAAGAAGAGCAACGTCTTTCACAGCTACAAACACATCTGTAGGAGTGCAGACTTGTTGAGCCTTGATTCACCTCTACTTCCTCTCATTCTGTGTGTCACATCATGCCTGTCACCTTTAAAAGCTTCCTTCACTGTGAATCATCCTTAGTTTTGGACGGTGCCATTGATGATGCACTGGGGTATCTGCCTCTGAAAGGTGACTTATGCCATGTCTGATTTTCTTTTTTTTTTAATTAGCCCCCCAGTTTCTTGTAATGGCCCCTTTTTGAACATGCCCCCCTGTGCTGCAGCTCTCTGTCCATCCAGAGCAGACACAGCAATCTCTGCTAGCCTGTATTGGACTGTAGGTTGAGTTTGCCCAGTTCTCCTCTTTGCACAATAACAAAAGTTCCCTCTTACTATCTATTTTGAAAGTTCCTTGAGACCAGGAACTGCCTTTTGGCTCTGCATTACTTCAACCTGAGTCTGTGGCAAAATCATGTTTTCCATCTCCATTTTCAGGTTCAACATTGGCTTCAAAGGGAGGAGTACTTGTCTTCCTCTGGTTTGTTTACACCACTTCTCTGGATGGAACTGAGACAGAACAGCTGCTCTGGATAAATTGCTTTAGGTAATATATTTCCTTTTTAAAAAAAAAATTTAGACTAATACAACAACCAGATCAGTTTGTGTGGTTGGGCACCAACCACATTGACAGCATTTTTACAGACTCTCCCAGCTTTCAGGAAGCCACAGGAACCTGAAAATTATTTTAGAGAGAGAAGGTATTTTAGACAAACAGTGAAGATAAGATGTGGAGCTGACAGACAAATAGCAAGATCCTGCCAGATATTATGTCTGTTTGCATGGCTAGCTGTTTGAGAAGTAGAAAAATGAGCCTGTCTGTTTTGTTACTGACAACTGCATAATTCACTTCCTAAGTAAACTCCATTAAAGGCATAGCTATGAATGGGGAAGGGCCTAAAGCTAGATTATAGTCTATAAAAGGACTAGAGCCTGATAATTGTATAATGGATAGTAAGCAGCTACTTCTGTTATCAGGAGTAGCAAGAGGTGCTTAGTAAAGCAGTTATTCAATGTTAATCATGGCATACCTTTGTGACAAAGCATTGCTTTCCATGATTTATCCAACCAGAGCACAAATGTTGTTAAATATTTGTAATGAGTTTAAGAAATATATGCAGCTTGTCACTGTTTAATTTAAATCCAGGCTCTGCTGTATAGCTGGAATAATCTTCTCTACTTTTCACAGTCTGCTTTAAAAGAGAAACTTACTATTTCTTTTCATAGCTATCTGGCAGAATTCCACAGTGCTTTACAACAACAGAATGTCAAGGAGCTGTATTTCCAATCCTGAGCAGCACTTCTGTGCACACACTTCTGTGTCGTGGTGAAATTCAGAACTGACCCATGAACTTTTCCAGGATAACTGCTTGTTTGACCTTCAGCAAAGGGTTGGAGCAGCTTGGTTCTTCTTCCTGTGAGCAAGTCTTGCACAGTTGCCCCAGTGCTGATGGGCAGCAACCTGCGCTGCCACCTCATCTCTAAATAAATAACGTGACTGCACTTCAGTGTTAATGGGCAATGTCCAGGGGTACAACAAGGCAAGAGACAAGGAACAAAGGAAAACGTGGAGGGAAGCAGAAGTTGTCCGATCTCAACGTCTTGCAGGAGCACAGAACTGGTCAAGAACTTGGGAGAGGAGCAGGGACAGAGAAGCCAGGTTGGCAGGGGAGGCAGGCTGGATATGGGGATGGAGCACATGAGTTTGCAGCTACTGACATTCCAGTTCCCACTGCCTCGACCTGAACTGGTAACTTGACCTGAGCACTGCACCTCTTCCTGTTTGCATGGTCAGAGAGAGGTTCGTGTGTTGGAAACAGGTTCCCTCTTACAGGACACAAAATCCAGATTTTTCTGGCAGACTAGAAAATATAAATATTTCTCATTTTAGCTGCAAAGAACAAAGAAGAGATATTTGAAAAGCAAATCTAGCCAAATCCCAGTTGATCTGGATTTACTATACAAGGATTTACATAATTTTTGAGGAAATATTACTTTTGAAAGCCATGATTTATAACTCAAAAAATGGAATGCAGATTGATTATTTAAATACAACTCAGAGAAGCAATTTGATCACGGAACAGGATTTCAAAATTCCAGTTTTTAATTCAAAGACAGGCTCTCAAAATCAACAGCACTGGGTGCTATATGTGATTAATATTTACTTTAAAATATCATCCATTTTTCTTGCAGATTTGAGATTGATCCACTAAGGATAGAATACACTATGAATAGGAGTGTAAAATTTAGATCTGGGTCTAAACTAAGATTAGATGTGTTTAGACCTGAGTTTTGATGTAGTTCCTTACAGAAATAACACTCAGTTGAAAAGCTGTAATTTGAATGTGCCAGATTTTGATGACATTTATAGTCAGACAAGTTTCTTCGTGACATAAATATTTCAGGACTAAAGGACCTGTGTAAACTTAGATATATGTCTATATGCAACATACTTCCCAAAATATTTGCGAGTTGCATCACTTCATTAGCTTAAAAAGAATCTTGTAGTCTTGAGTTCTGTCCATAGAATTTATCATTGGTTTACTCAGGAAACGTAAAGGATCCACTTAGGGATCACAGCACCAAATTTCAAAATATAAGTGAATCAGAATTACAAAATGTATCTTAGTTTTATATTTTCTTAAGGATTTTATTTCTGTAACACCTTCAGAAATCTCAGATACTCTTTTACTCGCTGTTCAACAGATAATGCTTTAGGGATTAAAATATCTGACACAAAATGCATTTAAATGACTGTATCGTGTTTTTACCCCATATTTAAATGACAGTCCTGCAAAAAAAAAAAAAAACAGTTAAAATAGTCACCTCAACATTTTGCAGAATGCTAGCCTGAAAAATGTTGATATGCTGTTTCTGTTCAATTAAAATTAAAAACAACCCAAAACAACCCAAAATGCAGCACATTCTCACCAATGCCAAAAATGCCTTATAAAAGTCACTCCTTGCAGACTGAAGGTAGAATTTGTAATTCTTACAGGAAATTCAAATAATCTTTTCCACTCTACATACAGAAGGCAGTGGAAAGGTGGGAGAAGAAACACAACCCAGATTCTGAATGATCTCAGAAAAAAAGGACTTAATTCCCATTTATGCCCTACTCCCAGTTATCTCCTACTCTGTAGTCCAAGTGCTTTGCCAGCTCATCAGACTTCCTTAAGGCCAGTTGGCAACTCCTCTGTTATTATCACATCTATAAGTTTTGCTGTTCCTTCCAAACAAAGATCAGGCCTCCACATCCTGTTTGTCCTCCAAAATGTCGCAAAATGTTTTTCCCACCTCTGATCTCACTCAATTGCCTTCCCTCAGTATCCCTATCATAAATTAGTAACTTGAAGCCATTAGAGCCTGAGGGTTTTACTGACTGACCAGGTATTGGGGAGCAGCCCATCTCTATCAGAGCCCTTATCTGATTGCTGTCTAAAGATAGTACAGAAATTGAAGCATTTTGTCTCTGCCACTCACAGTGGAAAGGGATGCATTGAGCTGGCAGTGGGAGATACTAACTCTGCCTCTCCAGACACTAAGTCAGAGCAACAAAACCTTCTACCTTCCTCCTAGATTTAACACCTTACATAAAGATTAAAAATCACCCACTGAAAAAAATTCAAACCATATAACTATTTTAAAATGCAGGTTCTAATATTTTAACTGTATTTTTATATTATGGACTGAAATAATGAGTAAGAAAACATTAACAAAATGTTCATTTTAATAACTAAGAATTCTGGGCTAAGTATTTATTTCTGAATTATAAGCAATGAATATGTATATCGAGATATATATATATATATATATATATATATATGTAAAATAAATAGGGAGCAGGTGAATCAAAATCCAAGAGAATTAATAACCAATCCAAGATTAGTGAAAAGTTACAGGTATTTCAATTATGAGTTACAATTGTTTTAATTAAAAGTAACATTGAATACAAAATCACCTCCACTCCTGCCCTGAAGGCTTCCTCTATCTTTCACCTTATTTAAAAAAAGGTGTTAGTGATGCTGCTTCTAGATAGATCTGGCAAAAAATGTAAGCTTCTTTTCTGCCTACACATTAAATGAAATTGTGTGTTTTCACGGCTAAAATTGGGTTAAAATATACAAAATGTGCATGCAATAACAGAAGTGCATAGGAGACAAACAGTAATAAAACAACCACCTCTGTGGGTCAAACAAGGAATGCATGATGCACTCTGTTGAGATTAAATTCAAATGGTGGCTTCACCAATTTTTTATTGATTTTAATTCTCAAATATTTTGTTTCTATATTAAAAATGAGTCTGGTGACAACATGATGTAATTTAATGCCTTTAAAGGAATGCATAAAAATTCTCAAGGATTCATCTGGAAAAAATGAGTTTAAGAGTTACAGCTTCGATACCATATAATTTTTCCTTTTCATATTGTTGGAAAAGCATTACACATACTGCTGTGCCTTGTTTTGTATATGGCAACTCTCAGAGAAGATATTTCTCCTTGATGGTTGAGGAGATTCCTGTGAGAATCTATTTTTTGACTGTCTCTCTTGGGTGCTGTATAGTGTAACCAACTTCTAAGGTTCTCCAATGAAGGATGGTCTAGTAAGACTCGTTAGAGACAACTACTGTGAATAGACAATGAGAATTGACTGTAGTTGAGTGAGACGGAATTGTAATGGAAAGTGAAAAGCCAGCATAGAACACCTTTGCTTAATGGAATAGATGTAGTATTGTCATCCATTGACATTCACCAGGGAGTAGCTAACTCTTACAAAATTCACACCACAGACAGCCCTGTGCTATACTGCTCTTACAACCCAGCACAAAACACATTCAGAACGTAGGCAATATAGAAAGCACTGAGAAAAACCTACACGTACACAGGACAGATCTGTGTTCCCTTGCTGTTCTTATCTGAATTACAGAGTGCATGGTTGCCCTGGGCAAGATATTTGCCAAAATGAGAACTGATCGTAGGGGCAATAACATGTAAGAGGTGTACTGCTGGTAGAAGACACTTAAAAATTTTCATAAGAATGCCAAGCAAAAGTTTCATGAGCATGAAGTGAACTGTTCATTGGAAAAAGAACCTGTACTGTTAAGTCAGCAGCCAGAGTGAATAACAAACATACAGCTGCTCCAACGAGACACCACACTTTATATATATCTTGTTTCAAAATAATCTGTACATGTTTGATATTCCCTAAAGGACTTCTTGATCGTATGTGGGTGTGCCTGACTGAAATGAGCAAGCAATTTTATGGATTGTCATTCTGTGTGGAAGACAGGTGTAAGGCTGGAATAAGAGATTAATGCAGGACATAGAAAAGTCTCCAACAGAGACTTGCTCAGGTCACTCTCAAATCTCCACCTGCATAATACCCACTTGAGGAAAAGGAAAATAAGAAGCAAGATAACCAAGCTGGAGTTTGCTGACAAGTGCAGGTTGAGCCTGTGCATGCCTCTATTTTCAACAGCAGTGATAGTGAGGAGCGTCTCTTTGAAGGCAGAGGGTGGGGAGAGGGCTTTTCAAGTACAGAAGTAACAGATGGAAGAAGTGGATTAAGATAGCACTGATGGGGTAGTTGGGGGTAGCAAAGAGCAACAAATCTTCCTGGTCTGGATGGCAGGAACCCAGTGACAGAACAATCTGGGTGCAAAACAGTAGGTTTCAACTACCTTAGAGCTTGAGAGGCATTTGGAAAAGCAGCAGCAGGAGTCACAGGCATGCAGTCGAGTACATCAGAAAGGACTGGATGCTTTAAAAAAGCCTCATCTACATCTGGTCAGCAACAGGCCCTGTTATGGCCATCAGAAAAGATCAACTGCAGCTGTACAGTGGCTGAACCGATGCAGAGCTGCAGTAAATCAGAAGGAGCACAGAGAGCAACACTGCTCAATCAGTGGGGATGTTTCCTCTCCCATGACTTTCATGTCTGTCCTGAGCTTTGGGAATGTCTTTGCAAACTGACAAAAGCACAAGCAGCTCTCTCCAGCTTCTCAGGCTTTCAAGATTCCCTATTGCAAAAGATGCTGGCCATTAAAAAGATGTTAAATCCTGATTTTGAGGTGCTCAGCCCTCGAACTCCAATCAGGTTCCAAGGGCATTGCAAAAAAGTATTCCTAAAACTGTATTTTACTGAGAAGATTTAATTACCTTTTCATTGCAAAGCTAAAATTGCTTATTTTTCATTGCAGAGTGACAGATTCTTTCAGTCTCTGACATTAAGAATTTATCTCTATAATGTTATTGTTTTACCCTTGAGTTAAAGAAGTCATGAAACAACAGAAAAGAAAATCCCACTTCCAAGAAAACAGAAGAAGAGAGAAGTATTTTGTTTAGTTTTCTTTCTGTTTGTTTTCTTTTCATCTTTATGAACTCAAACTTTCAATTATACAGTAAGAAATCCTAGTTCTGCAATTTCCTTGCAGGCAGGTTAATTCATCCAACATGAACACTGTCAGAAGGTTAAATCTTTGTCATCACACCTGTGAATTCTGTGTGAGCAAGCTCCTGTTCCCATTGGAGTTAATGTTGCTTGGTGCAGATACAGGGCTTTCCTCTTCGGAGAAATCTGAGGAGGAAATATTGCTAATTTAGAGAAAAACTGAAAATTGGAACAGTAGCTTTAAAAAGATTAACCACGAACCCTAAATAGAACAAGATATTTTAATTTAGATATTAAATGAAGTCTAATTTAATTTTAATTTGTGGGGAATTATGAGTAGCTACTAGAAGAGTTTGCATTTTGGAGCATAGGATCTCCAGAGATTGTGATTCGAAGGATAGAGATTCTCCTTCCCATTCTGACACACGTTTTTCCAAGTCTTCCGATCAAAAATGTTGTGCAGAAGGAGAGCACTATTTGTAACAATCATGAGAGTTACAAATAAACTATATTCACAGTTTCTCAGCTTTTAAGAGGGAAAAGTCAGAAGTATGGGTAACTGAGATGCTTTCACTCTTTTACTACTAAATAAATTGTAAGGGATATATCTCTGAATAAGTCAGTTAAATGTCAGAACACATTCCTGCTTCAAAGCAGAGTTTAAAATGTGTGCAAAGGCTCCTTCTTAGCCTCTCTGCATGCCTTCTCTTTAGTAAAAACATACAAGTGACACAGCTTTAAAACCACTGTGTGAACCAGAGTCACCTGGGCATCCCAGAAGTCCTTCAAATGGAGAGTTGATCAAAATCCTCACAAAGGTAGGCTTTAAAACCACTGAACAGGAGGTATTGGAGACAACACACATATTTGTCAGGTCACTGTGTCTGTGACAGAGTCCACTTGAATGTCTCAAACAATCCCTGTGCCTACCAAGTGCATTGCTCTGCTCTGTGCATTGAAACATTCCTTTGGCACAAAGGACTCCAAATAATGTGGTGGCAGAAGGCTCAGGGTTGTCCTACAAATACCACTGATACCTTTTACACAGCTGCTTTATCAAATGTAAGTGCAAAGGGAAAGCTGCCAAGGAAGAGAATCTAAAATAGGTAACAGTAATTCAGAAGAAAATAGGGTTTCTCTTGCAAGATCATGTTTCTTCTCCAATTAGTATTGATACATTTTAGAGAAAATTACTATCGAGTGCTAGTTCTGGAAGAAAAAGAGAGTGGGTACTGGCTTCATTTTTCATTTGAAAATACTTTTATCATACTTTTCTTGTAGCCATTTTTAGATTATTGAATGAAAAAGATCATGACCTACTAGATTTGGTCAATTTGGTGGGCATTGGTCCATAAAACAGAATGGTCCAGCTGATCTGCCAGGCCATTAATGGCTCCAGCATTCGAACAAGTGCTGGAATGACAATCTTTATGGAAATCACTGGCTGATATTTGAAGTCAAGTGCAAATGGGTGTTGGTATAGCACAGATGATGGTGCCATAGGCAGAGTGGAAAAATTTTCAGAGGTGAGAAAATGGTTAAAAATCCTATTTTACAAAACACCCTGGGTTGTGGCTGATGTGTAACATACCTCTGCAGTACTTTCATATTTCCTTGTTCCAAGGAAGGACCACTGAGGTCTAGGAAAAGCAGATGGACAAATACAAGTAAAATTCGGGTTTACATCAATCCCTTCAGGGTTCATGGTTGAGCTGCAGGGCGATGGAAATTTTCCATGTCTTTTTAGCGTTAGAAATCTCAAACCCAGTGATTCTTTTGGAAAAGGGAAAGACCAAAGATTCAGTCAGCTAATGAGAACATAAACTGCTGAGATCAAAGTGTCAGTACAAGCAATTGGTCTGAAATATGGGATCCTAATCACTGGAACTGATGGATAAGAAGAGTACCATTTCACATCCGACAAAGCAAAATGTAATTATTATGAAAGTGGTGATAGGGCAGGTAAATGACTTGCCCCCAAATTTAAGAAGTCAAACCTAGTTAATTTTATCTCAGCTAATAAAAACAGCAGTGATAAGACTGTTACAGATTGGTGAAAAATTAATGAAGTCTTTAATGAACTTTATGGCAAATTACATAAATCAGACCTAACTTAATAAAACCCCAGAAAATTTTTAGTAGTGATTAGATTTTTCTATTGCTGAATGATAAAGAAAGTAACTCCAGTAAAATCCTCTCTACCCTACTGGAAGGTTCTGAAGGACATTAAATTAGAGGAACCACAGCCAATTAACAATAGTTTCAACAGAAAGATCATTAAATAAGCTTAGGGTTTTATTTTGAAATAATCATTCGCAGAGCTGACCAGAGCGTATTTTGAAAACCCCTCATAACAAACAACAAAGTCAATGTTTCTTTTTGGATGAACATGAGGAAAGAGCTGTGCATGCTGTGCAGACATGTAGAAAACAGCATGTTTCACACCGTGAAGGGTTTTGTTGGAGTTGGGGTAAGTGATAAGCAGCCCTAGTTTTTAATGTTTCAAAAATTATTTTAAAAAACCCTAAAGAGGAACAAAAGACAAACTAAATGGAGACAAAATGAATTCCAAGGGCTTTATTAAGATCAGGGTTCCTCACAACAGTTACATAAGAAAAATTTGCATTAAGTGCTCAGGTGTTTGGTTGCAGACATAGTTGTAAATAGGCAGAAATTTCAACAGGGATATTTAGTAGTAGGAAGAGACAGCCCTGGAGCCTGATTTCTATTACATGTCAGTATGTTTGGAAACTTAAATTTCCTTCTTGCCTTTGAGATGTACTTGCAATTAAACCGTCAATAATCATATGTTGAAAACTTATTTCAGATTCAGAGGAGAGTTTAGGCTTCGTGCAGGTTTTTCTAATTTATGTTGCTTATCAGGGACCAGTAAGGGAAAAAGAAAAAAAAAAGATTTTGCCTTGTCTCCTAAACCGTGCCAAGAAGCCTTGAGTGAAGTTAGTCACATGAGAATCATAGGCAGTGATTTAAAAGGCTGGTTTATTTTTGAATTTATCAAACTGGTGAAAAAAAATTGTCCTTCCTCTTTCTCAGAGTTGCAGGGTTGTATCAGAAGTAGTATTCCAATCAACTATGCCTGAGCCTATACAAATGGAGAAACCCATCACAGGAGTTTAAGATATCATGGAAGGGTGAATGAAGAAGAGGATTAGTGGCTTGCTTCCAGCAAGATGGCACTGAACAACTGGCAGGCCATCAGATAATTTGTAAATGCAATAATCTTGTATTACTCTAAGAACACTCGTCCACTCCAATAAGTGCTGCCACTCTCCACCCTCTAGAGCACCAGAGATCCCCCTCACACTTTGCATATTTCAAAAAGCAACCCAACAAGCCTATTTTCTGGCTACCTGGAGTCAGTCCATTGCAGATAGACATAATGAAAACTTATTGAGTGACTCCATTCCTTGTGGCTTGCTGGTGGTGGAATTCACTGAGCAAAAGTCAAACAAAATATCTTCCCAAAGTATTGCAATCAGTTAATGAAAGTACCACATAAGAGTTGTCAGCTTCATACTTTCTAAACAAAGATAACCTACCTTTTGCTTTTTTTTTTTTACCTTGTTTTCAATTTCTCCTTGGAATCATAAAGTAGAATTATGGGAAATTTCCTATTTGAACCTCAAATTATAGCATGACGCCTTCACCCAAACTAATCCTCAGGACTTTAACACGGATCTATTAAAAAAGACTTGTCCAGACACTGACAACCATGAAGGCTGTTTAATAAAACCAGATAGATGGGTGTTAGATGTGGAATTTTACCTCAAACAGTGACAAATCATCCAGTATCCACACTGAAAAGCAAGATGACCTCTGAACCCCAGGCATTTTGTGACATGAAATTGTACAGGAGCTACCACTCTGTTCAGTAACTATGGCACACTCTGATGCAACCAGAGCAATAAAATGCAGCAGAGTAACAAAGAAAAAACTTGTCCTCAGCAGGACAACTGAGCACTCAGGAAGCATTTGTCTTTACACAAGGATGCTTTTGAAATTACCTTTGAGCACCACTCCAGGAAAGGGGACCAGAGCAAGCTGTTTGTGCTTCACACTGTGAGCAGGAATGTGAAAAGGGCGGCTCATTGCAGGCCTGGGGTGCAAAGCTGACTAAGTCAGTGAGGTCTTTCTCCTTAGACAGATTATACAAAAGTGCCTTCTACCCCAGCCACAGGAAGGAAGGAGGAAGAGTTTTCCAAGGAGCATTGCCCTCTCTTGCACACAAGACTGTTGCCCAGGAAAAGCTGGGCTCTTTCCAACCTTGGAGGTTTCCAAAATTCATCTGCATAAAGCCCCAGGTAACCTGGTCTTATCTGAGAGCTGACTCTGCTTTGAACAGGAGGTGTGATTAGAGACCTCTTGAGGCCCACCCCAGTCTAAAGTATCTGATGACTCTGGGTGCAGCTGGACCATCACTGTACTCAGGCACAAATATGGAATTTTCCTTCAAGGCTATCCTTGTAGCTCTCATTTAAAAAGAAGTTGGAAAAATGTGCCCAAACTATTTGTATATAAATATGTAACAATTTGTGATGAAAGTGTGCTCCATGCAGAATTGTGCTGTAACCACGGCAACTTCCATTGAGAGAGACGTCCATTGTAAATCTATAAGGATCTCATTTAGAAAAGATTTAGTTGTACTACTCACCAATTTTGAATATTCCAATCATGTAAAAAACACCCCAGTTTCTTACAGAATTGTTTTTAAATAGTGCAGCTGTGTGATTAAGAATGCTATCAGAAGCATTTACATTGAACAGGTTTTAAATTTTATTTTATGATTCTTCTGCAATTTAGATATTTTGGAGACTAACTTGGAATCCTTTGCGATAAAATCATTGCAGGTTTATTTAGTCTGGCTTCTAATATGCCACTCTTTTTCGCTGATGATATTTCTCACATCTAGACTACTGGGAAATATGTCTTATAATACTCAGCTCCTTGTATGAGGGTAAATTCACAAATCAAGAAAGGTTCACCCCTCTTAGTACCTTAGCTGTGAGCTCTCTTTAAAATCATCAGCTCTCTGTTGCCTCTCACCTAAGCAAAATTCTGCACCAATGTTTCCCTGCTGTTTCTGTCCATCTTGTAACCTTTCTCAGTGGAATATGGGCCTTTATTTCTCACTAACCTTTTGTAAATTCTCAGATGGTGGTCTTGTCTCTAAGGTACCAAACTCAGTGTTGAAATTTGGGATAGTAGTTTTGTGTCTTGCTGACAGGCTGATTTACCTACTTACAGCCAGAATTTAGGATACACAGAAATATGTCCTTAGAGGAGAGATTAATAATTTGCGGGGGAATTTAGGTTACAGTTTTTATTTATATATATTTTTTACTGTTGGTTTACTAGTGCAGTCAAATGCAGAAAGAGAATGAATCATGAATCATCTAAGCTCTGCCTGCTTGTCTTAACACTAGAGCAGAACAAATCCCATTCAAGGTGTATTTCTTTGCATGGGAAGGCATCAGCCAGACATCAATAAAGTCGATATGTGCCAAGTAGCATTTTAGAAATTCAGAGCAGCCTCCTGAAAAGAGCACAGCTCTGGGGACAAAATAGCACTGGTAATATTGGATAAGAGAGCCTATTCATGAAGCAAGGATGCATGTAAAGTAGCTAAATATATTGGTAATGATTTTAATTTTTGGGGGGATGTCCTTTTTTTTTAAATACAGCTCTGATCCCATTTACTTGGGAATTAAAATCAGCATCAACAGATGCCCAAGGGACTTCTAACAAACTCTACCTGATGATTAACTGCACAAAGATATGAGAGGCCTTGGGGAACCTCTGATTACATGCATCCAAGCTTGTTCGGGCCACCTGTTTTTTGTACTGACAGCATCATTTCTGCAGATTTTACAGGGAAGTAATAACTTTTCCTGGGAGAAAGATAGACCTCCTGAAATGGTTTGGGAAAAAGTCAGCAAGTCCATTACTAAAGCCTATCTGAAATGCTTAAAAACAGACTTGGTCTTTAGTATAGATGTGTCTTAATAAATGAAATCTAATGTACTGTTGAGGAAAAGAAATATTTCCGCTACTCTCCTGATAAATTTGTCTAATAGAAGAATATTTAACTCTTAAGAGATGTTTAATTTTTCAGGACCTTTTATGAACAATACCAAGCACACTAATGTAATTACTCAGTTCTACAGTTTCCTTCTCAGTGAGCGAAAAGAGAAATGCTGTTTGTACATATAGAACACTTCAGCCAAACTCCCTTTTCCATTACTCCAGCTCTGATACACCCAAGTATTTATTCATGTCTTGACTGCTTTTTCAATCTCTTTACAAACCAGAACTGTCTTAGGGAAGTTTCACTTTATCAGCAACATTGCATCCTGCTGCAGAGATAACACAGCTCGCATGGTAACACTGCCTGTAGGTTACAATTCCCTTGGATACCTTCATGGAAAAGGAAGAAATGTCATCAGTTTTGGAGGCAGCTATTTTCTTCAGCTTGCTAGAGAGTTAAAACCAATTAGTTGCATCTCATGAAAATGGCAGTCTTTTACAGAGCAAATGCTTGTCCTATTTTCTCACTTATCTTTCACTTAATACACTGGTTCAGGACTGTGCTTTAGAATTTAAGACTTGATCCACACCTCATTTTTAAATTAAAACCAGTCCTCCCCTGCTCTGATTCCACTTCTCTAAACAGCTCACGCTCTCATTTCTGAAAGGCAGCAGGATGCAACATGAGCATTTCTCTCACCCCACAAATGCATGTAGGAAGGGGAAGAGGTTTAACAGTGCAACAGGCACAGCCCAAAGAATGAGTGAACCAAATGCACCTGTGGCTCTGGCTTCTGTCAGCTCTCATTAAAACCTGGAGCAGTAAACTTACAAAGCTGTTTGGAAACCACAGTTTGCCACCTTACAGAGTTGAAATTGACACAGTCAGAGCCCTTCCCTCAGGATTTCTCCCTCACCTGGAGAACAGCCACTGAAACACAGGCTGGAGTTGGTGTTTCCCATTGATGCAGGAGGAGAAGGACTCCCATGTACATAGGCATGGTTGGATGGGTGTGCCTGGTTTAAGGTACATATTAGATCCACATGTACTTTTAGCCAGTGCCTTTGGGACTTTCAGCCTAGTAATTAGTTCATATTTTTGAGTGTCCCCGTAATAAAGACAGGTCTTTTTTACCAGGTCAGTCCTTCTCCCTTTATTGGAAATGGAACAGTGAAAGGGACACCCAGCTTATGGGATGGATGGGTTGAAAATACTTTCTTTTAAGTATAACCGCTGTGACATGCAGTAGTTATAAACTGAAATTTCTCTATATTTTCTTAAGTTGAATATGAGGTTTCTAAGAGCAGCCATCCTTACATGGACACAAGAACTATTTTGTTCTGACTGTGGTTCACAGCACTCACACTTGCGACACTTCCTCATGGGAACCTCAACTTTTGTTTTTTTCACAGTGTTAATAAAAGCCAGATCAAAAATATGTGGTTACCCTTTGTTGTGGAAAACTCAACAGAGCTGCTGCAGCTGGCTGACCAAGTGCTAAAGCCCAGGAAATGTTCCCTGTGCTCTCTTCTGTCAACTGCCAACCCCAGGGAGTGCAAAACCACCTTCCGGAAGAGTTCTGAACTGTACTTTTATAAACCTTCCCCTGGTCAAGGCCCATCCTTTCAGTTTGATTTCCACTTCCAGTTTCTCTGCATGAATATGCTCAGATAGGAACATCAGCTTTCTGTAGAGCAACCAATCACCATAAATCTTCCATATCTCATACGGATGGGCAGTGGAAGGAGTTGATCCGATTGCACACAAATTTCATGTGGCTTCTCATTTGTAGAATGCAACTGTACCAGACAGTTGCACAAAATATTTGTTTGGATAACTTATCTTGCCTGTTGTCAGAGCTAGATCAGGAGGAAAGCACAACATACCAAAGTTTTCAAAGCCAGCACCTATGGCCAGTGACATGATTACATGAGAATCTCAGGTTTGTTAACAGAAAAACAAGACAGTATTTCTAGCCCTTAATTATGGACCAAAAAAAAAAAAAAAAAAAAAAAAAAAAAAAAAAAAAAAATCTGGAAAGCCTGGAGGTAGCTCTGGCATAGTACTGAAATATGCTAAAAACCCCAGGCTGCCTTAATTCAGGTTTGGGACTCATGCCCATCTTTACTACCTAATTAATTATAAAGATGAACTCGCAGGAAGTGCAATTATCTGTATTTTCTGCTGAGTTTCAAAGTATTTAGAAAAGAGATGGGCAAAATCTTTTATTTGTTGAGCAGGAAATTTGTCACTCATTATCATTTCAGGAAGCTAAAAGTATTTGAAAATTTGGCAAATAATTTCAGTCAAAGGAGGGAATTTTACAAGAAATATTTCCATATTGAATGCAGATTTCTTCAAAATAGCATTTTTAATTTTAAAGTAGATCTTTAAAAAGGAACAAAAGATTTAGAACAAACTTCTAAATACAACACTTAATTTGGTTGACAATATAACATTTTGTGTTCTGTCAAAAGATCATGAAACATTTTGACTCTTTGCAATCAAAAATCCTTTTCTCTATCAGCACTTTTCACGTAGGTCACAAAATTCATATCCCATTACCCCACCAGTGCCCTGGAGTCCATCATGGTTCATTCCTGACACAACAGCTACTTGCATGTTAAATTCCCAGATCTAATGTGGGCAGTCCCAAACCACGAAGATGTTCAAGTACAATCTTGTTCAGAACACCTTCCATGACAGGTATTCTTCAATTTCTAGCCAAAAACCTTTTAAACTAGGAAACCCCTACCACTTTAAATAGCACTGCTGTTTGCTTTGAGCTGGTTTTAGAAACCAGTGTCACACCTCTCTGATGCAGCATTAAGGTCAATCAGAAGAGCAACAAATTGCAGCTGCTGAAAGCAGATTCCATATATGGGGATGGATTTACTTCTCTGAGAGGAATGAATATAATACAGTAGCCACGGTAGAAAATAACAAATGAGCTTAAGAAAAAATGCCCGTTTAGTAATTTGGGCCCCTCATTATGGGAAGTTCTGGAAAAGTTTTATTTTAAACACAAAACTTGCACAGACAAAAAATGACAGTAAATGTTTACATGCTCCCTGCAATGGCAATGGATTTTAGTTGGATTGGAAGCAATTTGAAACTGAGAAACAGTAGCAGTAGCTACTGTCACTGAAGAGTTAATCAGGCAAGGAGTCTAAGGAGATCATCCACAGGAGGGAACAGCTTCTGAGTACATAACCCTTGTTAACTCTTATTCTAGAACTTAAAAAGCTTTGCTCTCACCTCAGACTCTGAACTGGATTAAAACCCACTACTATTCTATTGTGAGAATCAGCAAAAAGGGTTAATCTTAAATAGCTATTCCACCTTAAATGTAAAACGTGTTTTTACACAAGTTAGTGACAGTGTAAAAAAACTCCAACTGAGCAGTAGAAGTCCTAGCTCTTCCTATGAACTTGACTAACAAGATGACAGGGGATCATTCACCACTGTTGGAAATTGGGAAAAAGCAGCTTAAGTCTTTTCAGCAAGACCCCGTGTGCAGCCTAAAGAAGCTGTGTTAGGAACTAGGTGGGACAATGCCAAGGGAACCCTCACTATACAGACTTGGTGTTTTCTCTTGCATGTAAAACTGCAACAAAACACGAAAGTGCGTAGACCTCAAGAAAAATTTGATAAACCAAAGCAAAATTGGGAAAAAAGGCTAGGCTACTACCTTGATCGTGAAGTCATTTATGCCATTACATAAAACTATCTCCCCAATATTAAACCCAAGGTACTGCTATGAAGATCCTGAAAATGCTTCACTTTGATACAAAATACTGGGTAAATACAAATAAAAAACCAGTAGTGTTATGTACTTAAGCGTGATTGCAATAACAGGCACACTTTCAACAAGCAACACTATCTCGAATTTTTAACTTTGCCTTTCTTAACCCCAGCAAGATGGAAGAGGAAGCAAAAATAGAGATGGAAGCACTAGTATTGTGAAGAAAAATGTCCCATAGCTGCTTTTTAAGACTTGAAATAAAGTTGCCTAGGAGCCATCCTTCTTCTACGTTGCTGTTTCTGTCTCTGCCTCCAAAAAAAGTCATCTGCAACTCATATTAGTATTTCCTTATTGCATACATCTTTGATTTGCTTTTCTACTACTGCTAGAGTGCCTTACAGTCTAATTCTATGCAGTCTGCAGTGCCTGACAGTCTGTGATCTTCCAATCCATTTGTGCTTCCTGTCATTTAGAAGTATGTACTTCCAAAGTCACAATGTTAGCAGGCTTAGTGACCTCTGCAGCTGCTGAGGAAAACTGCTTGCTTTTTTTGTGTGCTACACAACACACTCTGTGTCCATTATACCAAAGGGAAGCTGCAGCAGAGAGTCTGCAGGCAGTACAAATTTGATTGTTCAGGTCTTATCACTGCTTTAGTATAAATATTGGGGCCATATAGGGAAAAATAGAGGGTTGATATTGATGCCTTAGGTTTTTAGGTGGCCACCTCTAGGCATCAATACTGTCTTGAATATCACAGCTTAAAAATCCTCGAGTCTGGTGTCCTGTTGTCACTCCTACTTGCTGAGAGGGTCCTGCTGGTCTTTGTGTTGTTGTTACTGTTGTGCAGTGGACATTCACTGATTTTGTTCTTAATTCTGATATCTGAAATTAGCATTATTTGCCCCTAATCTCTCCCCAGAGCAGCTTCCCTGAATTGGCCTTGTCTTCTGGTTGTTGCTGAATGTATAGATGTTTACAGGGACAAGGATGTAAATTATTTTAGATGACTGTTGCAATGTTTATTCATTAACTCAGTTTTAAGAATGTCTGACAATGCTGAAGGAAACATAGCTCTAATGAAGCACTTACAAAATGTCAGAGAAAATCTAAATTAGTCTCTGAGGTTTTCAAAATATTCATTAAAATATATCAGAATGCAGAATGTTTTTCAACCACAAAGACAACCCTATTACTACAAATTTCATTATGCATTTTCAGTTGAAATAGTCATATAACATTTAACATAAAGCAATAAACCTCATGCTATTTTGGTCCAATCTACACAATTTAAAAGAAGTGTAAGGGATTTATTTTCTAAAATATCAAAAATCAAACAGAAAGAATGATAATCCATATTTGAGCATGTTCTATATAATTACATTTGATTCATTTAGGAATGTATAGGACAGTTTCAAAGTTGAGAAAAATATTCACCAGGTTCAAGGTTTTCCAAAATATTTCCACTCACATTTCCATTAAAATTAACGGAAGAGTTCAGAGTACACTGAACAATGATTTTCCTTAATGTAGCATAACCATGAAAAAAGTACAAGACTGGTCCTTATATTTCAGGATAGAGGAATTATTAAAATGCCTGTTCTTTCAATTTTCCGTTTATACCAGTCATCGAACTGGTCTCTCTTTTTATGAAAAATGCAAATGAAATCTTTTTTGGGTGTCCTGGCAAATAGAAGCAGAATTTTAAAAAAAGTAGAATAACTTAGATGGTATATGTTAAAAAGGGTGAAATAAAATTTGGTAAACTCATTCTCTTTAAAAATTATAATTGGCAGAAGCAATATAATTTTTCCCCCAAGACATTTGAGTAAATGTGGTCCATGCCCAAGGGTACCACTGATTTTCAAGTCTTGAAAAGTGTAAGAACATAAGAAGCAGGAGAAAATATGCAGCAGCCACTTATAAAGAGGAAAAGGTTGTTGATTAGTTGTACTTTTTAGTGTGGTGAAGAAGTAGAAAACCTAGAATAGGAAAAGCTTAGATTCTCCTGGTGTGTTGTACAAGGCAAGTTAATTCTGACAGAAAAAGGAGTAAATATTTTAAATTTTCCTTCGTTAATGACTCTTTTCCTTTCTGCCCTCTGTGAGTAGGGTGTTACTCTAAAGTTAACATGCGCAGCATGATGATTTTATTGAATGATTTGCTAAGACCTCATGTATCATTATCTCATTGAAATATAATGAATAGTCATTTGTGACTTGTCAGTTAATAATATTCAAAAATGAGGGCTGATCCTGGTTTAAACCCACACCTGAGGAGGTGAATGCAGCATGGAAAAAGCAGCGAAAGTACCCAGGGCATGCTTAAAGAAAACACTGGCAATTTCACCTTAACTAAATGAGAATTCCTAAGAGAGAATCTAGTCTCATATCAACTGTACATCATTAAGAGATACAAATTTGGGGGTTTTTTTTGTATGTTGGTGATATGCATTTGCCAGCAGATTTCTCTCTGCTCAGCTGCTTTTAGGTTCCTTAAGATACTTCCTTTGAAGTTCTTCTAAATAGTAGAGACAAAATGTCTATGGAAAACTGTAAGGGTTGACTTATCCTGGGACAGAGGTGATAGTATTGTATTGCTACAGAAAGGATGGATTGTTTTTCTTTCATATTGTGTCATTCTCTGTTAAGATTATGGTAATGAGTGTTTAACAGATAAGCCTATAGAAGCCTTTGAAAACCTCAACAAATCATTTAAAATAAAGAGAAGAAAGAACAAAGGGAAATGGGGGCTTCCTGTAGCTGAGGTTTAGCGTCTGTGCTGATGCCTGCCTTAAGCCAGGATATAGAAAGGATGAACTATGTTTTCACTAAGGAAAAGGATACTTTATTGACAATAAAACAGGATAACTGTCCTGCAAAACCCTAAACCAACAAATGCTAACTCAGCTGGATCCAGGCACTTAAGGACCAGCTCGTAACTCTCAGTTCCAGGGTGAGAGACCACTTGGTTGGTATTGCTGCTTGCCTGCATAGGGTTTAAGGATGACTTTTTCTCAGTTGAGTGAGAGCACAGCTAAGGACATACTCAGTCTCAGAAAAAAGCTGTACCAATAGAATATGAATAGCACCTGCAGAGGCTCCTTAAAAATGTAAAAACTAAGAATTCACCTTACTTACCTTCAGCTGACATTGACCATATCAACTCCTAATTCTTGCTTTAAAAATTGGTCCTACCCATGGCTTTTGAAAGCACAACCTGTGTAAAATATTTTGAGTTTTCCTGGAAAGTCTGGAGCTTCACGACTCTAGTACCAGGCAGAAAAATTACTAGTATTGTCACGTATCATATGCATTTGGCTGGGGTCAACAGAGAGCTTACCAGAAATATACATTTGATTTACATTAAAAAAAGTGGCAGTTCTAAAGTGTTCCTGATAATACGGTAAAATTTCATGGTCACTTTGTTACAGCTGATTTGATTGGCACCTCAAGGGAGGCCAGTAAATATTAAACAGCTCTCAGCCTTTTTTTCTGTCAGTAGAGATTCAAAATGCTTTTGATGGATTCAGAGACTGTTTCATATGATATTTTATTAACTCCTGCAAGCTGTATGAAAACAGTTCGAAATATCTCTTAGATAAAACAGCTTTAGCAAGAGCTAAATTGAGTCCCACGATTCAGCAATATCCCATATGGTGCCTCATATGTCACAAAACCTGCCTGGATCTTGAGAGTGAAGGTGATTTTTTTTTTCCTGTAGGACTTCAATCTACATTAGAACAAACCAAACATGAGCATGCTCTCCCTCCTGGATCACCATCTTAGAAAAATGCTATTTTTATGTTGCACTAGGCTTACATTGCCCTGAGATAAATTGAGTATTTATCTTCCAATGACTACTACTTGGGGTCTTGGAACTCTCTTGATATTTGCAGGCATGAGCCACTGAAGAACTTGGCTTATTAATAATTAAATTCATACAAAGCTATTGCAAATGGAGACAAACAGCATTCTCTCCAAACACCTGCCGATACAATCTCCCATGTTGGCCTCAGGTGTGAGATACAGATTTCAAATTAAACATTTGGAACTGTCCTAGTTTGCCACTGATTGACAACAATAATTTTTTTCATTTAGTTTATTCTCTGTGCTATCTCTGATGCCCTTTTGCAAAAGAAGGTGGTAACATAGCTCTCAACTTTCTAAAGCATGAATGAAGAATAGCAAAATTATTTCTAATGTGGGAAATGTGAAGCCATATGGAATTCCTTTTATGGCATAGGCAGTCCTTTTTGCAGTTTTTCTTATTAGGTAACTCTCAACATTAATAACGAGAGAACACCAGATTTCTAGGAAAATCAGGCAATTCTGGCACTAGAACAGCTCCCACATCCCTGAGAGGCATGGCCAGAAATGGCTGGGTATTGGCTATTAGTGGCACTTCACAACTAAACCAGTCCCCTGAGGCAAATGCCCTGCACCCAGAATTTTTACTTCTTATTTGAAACTCAAAAGTGTTTAAAAACCCCTCATGTACAAACCCAGTTATATTTATAATTAAAAAAAAAATCATGAAGGCAACTATTACCAACAAATTTAGTTTTGTGTCTTACAAAATTGGACTGATAATGATAACACACAAAGATAATGGTTGTTGAGCCATTAAGTGGAAAAATGGAACACATGAAGAAGAGGTTGCCAAAGCAACGCTGGTTAATAGGCAGACAAAGAAATTATTGAGGAGCTTCACAGTTTCTGTATAAAACACATACATGGAATGAGAAATGCTATTTTTTAAACTGCAAAATTGAAGAACTCACTCTTAGCAGATTCTGATTGGCAAGAAACCAAAACATAACAGCACTGCCCAAACACAGAATTTACTGAAACTCAAAAAAAAAAAAAAAAAAAAGGAAAAAATTATGTTAAAATTTTGAAAGCAACTAGAACATCAACAGGAGACATTCATATAAAATGGCTATAGTCCCTTTATGGTGAGCCTGCTCTTCATTTCCACAAAACACAGTGGGATCTCTTGCAGTTTTTTCTCACTCCATCCTGACACTTCAAGCAGCAGTTGAATTACTTGAATTCTCACAACTCTACCAGCAAACTGTATTTTACTCTGCTAGTTTGTTACCCTGGCAAGGGATGTGATAATTACTGAGATCACAAGGGCGCCATCTAAAAACATTGTCACCTTCCAACTCAGTGGCACAAATACGCTTGTCTTACATGAACAGCAGAGAGCTTACTATTGATGCCAGCATTCACTTATGGGAACAATTTTGTGTCTGCAGTTAAAATAGCTGCCTTTTTTTTTTGGAGATGCCTGTTATTTAATTATTGCATTTTGAGAAAGCACAGCAGATTGACCTAAGTAATTATTTTTTTATCCACAGACCTCTAATTGATCTGTCTTTGCCATCATTTTTAATGCAAGCAACTCCACAACCACTATTTTCCATATGGGTAGCAGGACTGGCCATTAACTCAGAGACTTTCCAAGGAGTTCAAACTAATGTTCATTCTGCAATACCCACTGTTATTCCCTCCAGTGCTCCCTTTGTTGGGCTTGTCTTCCTGATAGGCTACATGCTTTTTCTGTCTGTCATTTGCCTAAATACTCTTTAACACTGCTTCGCTTTCCTTGGTGTTTTTCACAGCAGAAATTAAAGTACTGGGCTTCTGGACACTGTAAGAATTGGCTAGGATAATCAGGTTACTTGGTAAGAAAGTCTGCTTTGACTTAGTCTTCCTACTTGCCAAAAAAGGGAATACCTCAGGCTAGCAGATCATTTCTTCTGGAAGAACAGTGATTACCTAATTCCAGAAAAATGGCTGCTCACAAAGCTACCAAGAATCACTGTTTGATTGATAAGGGAGGGGACAACTCTCATCAGAGCTGTTATTTTGCTGATTATATGAACGAGGACATTATTTAAAGAGCTTTCTGGCAGTAGGCTCTAATTCAAGAGTTCTGTCAATTTTGGTTTTCTCAGCAGGGTTGTAAGTGGGCTACTTCACACCTGTCCTTCACAGAGCTCTGCCGAGGGAGAAAACAGGGGAACAGCTTGCCACTAGATACCTACCATTTAGAAGGAAGCATGGGAGAAAGAAATGTGCCTTATTCTATCATGACTGCCCTGAAGATTCCTTACCCAGAAGCATATTTTGCTGCTCATTCTCTTTGCTCTTCTACAGTCAAATAATTATAGTGCAGTTGCAACTATCTTATTCCTCTTTGAAAACAGTTCCACATGTTTCTCAACACATACCTCATTAAAACCCAGAAACTGCCATATTCTGGAGAAAAGAAATTTTATGCAAATTGTATTATATGGGCAGAAAGAATTGGAGCATAAATTCGAGGAAGATGTTTGTTTATAAAACAAGCGAGAGCCTGTTTGTGCTTATTTAAGGAAAAATATATTCAGTGACATAATCAGGACTGTTTAGAAGAAAAAACCCAAGAGTGATGTTTCAAAATCAAAGATAAACCAGAAAGCGACTTTGAAAAAATCGTCTAGAAATACAATGCTAAACCACTTGGTGTCACTCTTGACTCGTGCTCGAGTCAGCGCTGTACGGTCTACGCCAGCAGGAAACACAGCTGTAATAAAGAAAAGTGACAGACTAGGCACGATTTCACTAGCTGTATTTTGGAAGGAAAATTCAGATGTTCAGAGATTCAAATAGACTGACCTAACTGTTCTGTAGAGGTTGCATGGTGGAGACAAGTTTCACAACTTGCTGTCTGAAATAGACCAGTCATAGTCCCTGTCATCTGCAAAAACTTCACCTATTAAACCCAATTGTTTGATTTGTTATCATCTCCTCTCTAGTTCTTAACATGTATTGCAGATGGAAGTGTCCCATAGTTGCTACCTTTGTGCACTGTTTTCAATGGAAATGAACTTTGAAAAATGTCACCAAACCCTTGTCTTGGTAACTACAGTTGGTATCTATGGATAACTATGGTTAGTGAATATCCTGCCTTAGTTGCAGGAATGGACTTCTTACATGAGCAACCTGCAAACCAACAATTTAAAACTTTTAAATATAGTAGCCTTAGAAACCAAACTGGTATTTGGCTTCTCCTGTAGGCCACATTGCTAGAATAAACTGTATAGATCATACTAATGCTGGCAAGTGCCAACATCACTCTATTCCATGCCAACAGGCATCATGGAAAATAACCCCAGCCCTTCCAGCCATCATGTCCAGCCCTTGCACAGGATGTTGCCTTACAATGCATTCAGACCCACCATGAAGATATTTTTCCCGGCTTTATGTGAGCAGCAACATTTGGCTGTCACTGGCAGTTATTGGGAGCGAGAGAACTTCATTTCTCAGCAGAAGTGTCACTGACAATGCACTCTTCTCTTGGCTTTGCCAGTGGGATGGAGAGAGAATAATGGATGAAAGCTTGAAAAAAGGTAGTTCAGGAGACAGCCACTGGTATTAGATTACATCTTCTTAATTCTGCTAGTTTCCAGGGAGTTGACTTTCCTATTTATTGCCCACAGAGAATTTAGAAAAGCAGTACTTATAAAACAACATACTCATATTTATAGTTTTATTAATGAGAATTATAGTGTTATTAATGAGAATTTAGGAAGAACATGCTCTGGGATTTCTAGTACTCGAGTGATAGCAAGAGAAAAAAGGTGATAAGAAAGCAATAAAGGTCTCCTCGGCTGGCTTCCTGTTTCCTGGCAATACTCCTGACGTTGAATATTTGGAAAATGTACCAGGATCTTTTTTTTTTAAATTTAAGACCTTTCTACTCATTCTGCATGTTTTCTACTGCAAAAGGTATTAGGATAAAAGCAGCTTACCTCTCCTCTCTTCTTTCTCCATCCCACCATCTTGTTTAATGGCTCAATTCCATCTTCCTTTCACAGGGTGATTCTGGGCATTTCGACATGTCATTTTCCCTGGTACTAACACCAGAAAGGCAAATATGGTGCCAGTGACTCAGACCTGCATTGCTGGTACCTCACTCAGTGAGATGCAGTGCAGGAAAGGACCTGCCATCCTCATCCCCTGCTTAGTGGGCATTGCCTCCCTCATTAGTACCTCTACTCTCATTCCCTGCAATAGTTTGTAAATTCTCCTTTCTTGCTATTAGTCTTTCTGAATAATATCTAAGTTAACCTACTTCAGATTTTCTCCTGTGAGCTCAAAGTTTAATTCTAATTTAGCAAAGGGGGTTTGCAGGCAAAATTGATTTGTTCAGTGTTATAGAAGAATTCTTTGGATTAGCAAAGAAATGAACTGAAGCCCACTGAATGACAGGCTTCAATACTACATCCTTCGTTGGCTACCTTATACTCCTGTTTGGATTTTCATATTTCAGGTTTCGTGTTTCTGATTCTGACATGCTCTGGGATAAAATCTGTTGATACCTGCAATGAAGAACTCATGTTTCTGTTCTCAACAAGGATGAAAGCTGCTGCCTGGCACCTACAAAGCATGGAGCTGCTGGACTACTGAGCCCAAGATGGTAACAATGCCTAGTTTCATGTTCACACCTTACATCTGGAGGTACTGCAATGTAATGTTACAGAAAGCTGGTCTGAAGCATAATGACATTAGTTCCACAACTGCTAAGCAGCTGTGAACAAGTGACTCAGGGCTCTACCCGAAAAGTTAAATGATGAGGAATGGTGTTTCACAGCAAAGGCAACACCTAACAAAACTTGCTAACACAAAGCAATAGGGTTTTCAGTTCATTGACAAGCCTGTCACCATATTGATGCATCAAGCCAATGTTTTCATTCACTCAGAATGTATCTGAACTAAAAGAACCCCAGTAAACCTGTATAAACTGGTTAAATCATGTGCAGAAAGGCAGGAAATCTTCAGGAAGGCTACTAAACAGTGATAGAATCAAAGCTTGATTGCCTGTTTCTGACTGCTCTGTCACACACCCAGCATTGTTTCCAAGGTTTGTGACACAGCCCGTAAACGCATCAGCTGAGACTGACAAAACACCACCATCTACTGGTCTGCCCATCCCAGAGGCTTTCAGCCCCTCATCAGTTCCACAGAGCCTCAAAGTTTTCCAGTTCAGCACTCAAATTCATGAGAAAGGCCATCTTCCCTCAGAACCACCTGCAGCAGTGCCTGCTGTTATCTTGCCCCCTCTGCAAACGTGGCTCAGTTGATGATGCACAGGGACAGGACAGTAAATATCAGTGCCAAGCTGTGCTCCAGGTGCCCATGCAGGGACTGCCTTTCAGCTCTGACACTGTCTCTGGCAACAGGCAGCAATGCGCAGCTTTCACTGGCACCCAGGCTGGGGGAAAAAAAGGGCCATGGGCACAGGAGTGGACAAGTTTAGGATGACCTCCTCTGTTCTCCATTTCCTTTATCTCAAATCTCTCAGTTTTTAATCTCATTGGCACAATCCCTGCTTCCATCTGCAGGTGCCTGTAATGACTGAGTTTTCTGTCACCCTCCCCTCACGTTTTCCTTCTCTCCTAGAAAAGAAAGAGAATCAACATTGTAGATTCAGCTGGACTTTGATGAATCAAAAGATACAAAATCCCATCAAAATCTAAATATTCTGCCTTTTGTGAAATCTAAACAAGTACTTGGCAAGTGGCAGTAAGTTTCACTGTAATGTTACATGTTCAGTTAAAAATATTAACCAGATTTTTCTCAAGACAGATGTTTTTAAATAATTTATAAAAGCAAAATTATAGCTAATAAGTAGCAAATTTTAGCAAAAAATGGATGAACTCCAAGAGTATTTAGAGATGTGAAGCAAAGTCTTACAACTCTTCTTTCCAGCTGTCATTATGAAAGCCCAGGATAGAGGGGCTGACTGAAACTCCATTGTTTCAGATAAAAATCCACAAATCCACAGGACCTCCAGAAGCAAGTAGGAGAAATCCCTGCACCTATTTTTTTTTTTTCCAGAAAGATGGTAGCTGTTAGCTACTGAAGCCTACAAATATCCATGTAGTACAGAGAGGAGAAATTTATATTTCCTCTCTTTGGCCCCAGCCATGCTCTGGCTTTTATGTATTTTATGTCAATTATTAAGCATGACTGCAGTTATTATACTTTTAGGTGTTGAAGAAACATCCCATTACTAGTTTTTAATATTACTTTGTCATTGAATACTTGAAGTCAGAGATAGCCTTGCTCTACTTGTGTAATTTCTTTTATTACATTGTTTTCCTATATAATATAGAAGGTTCATTAAGAAAGCAGCAAGCTGAGGGATATTACTGAAAGCACGTACTTAAAGGAAAAGTACATAGTCAATACAAACATATTAATTGGTGTACATCACACAACAATGATTCTTTCACCAATATGTTAAAGTTTTATGAGCCATTTTCTTTCTGCTCATGTGGAAAGACATTAATAATCAGTCATTGATCTAGGGTACATCTGTACCATATACCTTGGGTATTGACTGCCTGGGTCGAAGGCAGAGCAGATGTTTATAGCTTTGCATGCTCCAGACAACTGAACACTGCTTAAAGTAACTTTAAAACAAGGTAAGATAATCAGATTTATCTCGAGGTTGAAAGAATAAAGAGAGGGACCATATATATTAGATATTATCTCCTTTACAAAGGAAAGATGGATTAATAAAAGGTATTAAAAACTCGAATTACTGCATATTTTATAGACTCTACAGCATTAACAGGAAGATTAAACTTAAAGGTGGCCATTTCAGGCTTTACGCAGCACTTTATGAATTTATTTCCATCCCTTGAAGTAATGTGGGTGTAATGCCAGCAGACCAATTGTGTTACCAGAATGAAGAAACCATCTGTAGCAGCTTTGCTTGAAATGCAAAACTGCAGAGACACCTTCACACTAGAATTCACTATTTTTACACCATACATAGAAAATAATATCTTTTTATAGGAGATACTTTTTGTTTTCCTTAAGTTTTTACATTTTTGTGGATTTCAGGAGACATTTAAAATTCTCTCACAAAGTATTATCAAGAATGAGGGAATAACAGGATTAGTTACTGTAATTTGAGTGAATTTGAAAGACTCAATATGATACAAAACCTACTGGAGCTAAACAAAAGAGTTGTACTGTCTGTAAAGTGTAACTTTATGTAAAAATCACTCAAATTCACTGAACTAAAAGCTTGTTCCCACATTTCTGAGCCATGGGATCCCACGTGTTCTGCATAAGAAAGTAGAATCTGTACTGACAATTCATTCAGTAACCAGAAACTGTATGGGAGAGTCAAGGGATCCTGAAGGGCAGAAAGCCCAAGCCAGCCCCAGATGCCTCTGGTAGATGGAAAATCAAGGACAGAGTGAAAGAAACAAAACTGAAGAAGAAAATTGAGAAGGAATGTTGTAAAGAAAATTTCATTTAATTGATGCACAAAACATAGAACCACTCTTACAAGAAGTATAATGTAGTTGATTCAATATACTTGGCAGATCACACCAAAGAGAGCCAAGAGATCTAATCCATCAGTTTTCCATTTCCAAATGAGAGCTACATAAAAATGGCTAAGTTTACCACAAGAAGAAATCTTTCCTTTTATTATGGAAACTTACTTTAAAGATGTATTCTGTTTGTAGGTGTACAAAATTGGCTACAATGGTTAAAAGTTTATAGACTTTGAAAAAGTGCCCATTAGTTACTAAATGGTTTTGGAAAGAAAACCAAGTTGGCGTAATTGAAAAGTGAAATCAATGATATAATTTGAAAGATAGTGTCTAGATTTAAAAAAAAATCTATTTCTACACAAATATAGGCAAGATAGATATAAAGCAGGAAGACCAAAACCACAGATGAACTTGCTAACAGCATAAAATCTAAAACTATCTTGTTTCAAACATGCCACATGCTGCCTGAGTGCCTGTGGGCCAATACATGTTTACAGTAAGAAAGATGTCCAAAAGAATGAATTTTTTCTCCTACACTTCTTGAAAACCAATTTACTTAAGTGATACCACAAATGTCCTTTATGATGGACATGTCAGACAGACCATTTCAAATCCAAGTACCAGTAGAATAGAATTAGAAACAGATTGGTAAAAAGAATAATCAGCAAACCCTCAAGACCAAGGGATACTCAGTAAGATGTTCTAAAGGCAGTCAGGTATGAAATTACTATAATGTGGTCATATGTAACCTTTTGCTTTTAAGTACCTTGGTGCCAGAAAAATAGAGGTGGCTGATGAAATACCAAGATTTCAAGAGAGTTCTTAGGGGATTTGGAGAACTACAGACTGGTAAACCAGCTACAGTGAGTTTCAGAATGATCTCAGGACACCAAAGGATAAAGTTCTACAAGATCACATGAAATTTAATGTACAAAAATCTAAAGTGTTACAAATTGGAAAACAATTGTAACTTTAGACAGAGTTAGGCCAATGAATTTGCATTGCATTTTTCATGCCTACTCTTGGTGAAGATTTTAGGAAGCTCTCATTCTATTTCTGATGCTAACCATGTTTTTTGAAATCTCTTTAGTTCTGAGAAATTAAACCCTAGGTGTTTTTAGCAGTTCCTGATAAGTGATGCATAAAACCCCAAATTTGTAAGGAAAACTAAACTTAGAGATAAACTGTCCATCATGGAAATGTAAAAATTAAGAATATTTCCATTTCTATCCTTATTTAAATTCCAATAAATTTTAGCAAACTAAGAAAAAATTAATCACTGAATCTTTATGCATTTGATTAAGTCATATCCCTTGTATTTCAGAGTCCACTCGTAATTTATATCCTTTATTAAGCAAAAGGCATACTTTCCCCATTTGCAGTCTTTAATCTCAGTCTTTTTATACTGTATTCTGAATAAACCAAATATGTAAACTTGATTTCCTTACCTGGATGCATTTTAGGGGCCAGGACAGATTTAACTCTTCACGTTATTTGCCTGTGAGCTATTTTTGCCTTTTGTTAATGAGATAATAGGGCACAGCTCTGTCTGGTAAACCTGACTCTATGTCTGGCCTCTCAGCCAGCAAGGGCATGTAACCTCTCCTGGTAAGCTTTGAGCTCTGTGAATGATGGGTGGGAACCACTTAAGCAAGTGAGAATATTCAATACTCAGAAAAATGTCCTACTCTAAGCACTACATGGATAAGTAAAGAATACTTTCTTTGCACTAGGTGGATGGCAAGACTTAATTGCCCAGAAGAGACACTGCCAGGTATTTTAGAGTGGTTTTGTGAAAAATACTTGCAAAAGCTGTTTAGAAGAGATTGACAGCAGAGAGTACAGGTAGATTTTTATGAAGACAAGGTTATACACTGTTTCCTGTGTGAATTTTGCTTATTTACAGAGGAATTACACCACAATATGCTTAGATACACACTGAAGAAGATGAAAAAAGGGAGTTTGGCCCAGTGAGCTTGCAGTGTACACTGTGGTCCCCTCCTAACAGCACTGGTGAGTAAAGCTCTGCGCTGTCCCATGTCTCTGCCATGCACACTTGACTGCAGCTTAGTGTGAGTTTACACTGCAGCCTGGCCCAGTGGGGTGCCTGACCCCAGTGGGTGCCCCTATACATCCATAAAACCCTCCTTGACACTGTTACAAAAAGAATGGCATTGCCACAGCAAACAGTGCCTCCATAACCATAACAAATAAAGAGAAATTAAGCAAATGATAGCACAAGGAGCTAAAAAAAGGCTGCCTTCATAGGAAAATATGCTTTCACCTGTAATCTTTTTAAAAAACCTTATATCTTACCCTATGTGACATGGAAGAAGTGTTTTTTAGAAGTACTTGAAGACAAAGATCTCTTTATCTACAACCAAAATGCCTTCCTCTCTGAAGTACAGTGTAGTAAGTGATTAACCAGCACTAGCAACACAACACAGCTCTTAACAGTGGGAACTGGAGAACATAATCAGCAGATAATGCAAATTACTGCTAATCAAATAAATTAATTCATTGCTTATGATTAGTAAAGAATTCAATTCCATATGCAAAGTGCTGTCTGTAGCAAATTCAGCCCAAGAATATGCAGCTTGATCAGTAAAGTTTGTAAATAACTTTGCAGCTGAAGTGTGTTGTTCAACTAGTGAAGCTATAGCTCAGTTGCCAAAGTACTTCAAAATATCCACAGCTGAGATGTGGAGGAGCACAGCCAGAGAGACAGGTGTCCGGATCTGTGACAAATTCAACTAAATTAGGAGCGTATTCGTCTTCACTAACAGTACAGACAAAGAAGAGTATAAATAATATCTGAGTCATTACACTGCTCAGCTCAGCAAAATATACAACTACACGACCTGAAAAGTGTAGTGTTAAGTTAATGAATGCATCTCAGTCAAGACAGAGAGAGTCTGGTCATATCATCCTGGTGGCCATGGTATTTGGGAAATTATGAGAGTGGCTGTGGCTGCAGGACAACACGCTTGCCAGGGAATAGTACTGAACTAGGAAGACATGCAACTGCATGTTTTCCCTTCCATAGTTTCCTGCATTACTAACAGCATGCAAGGTCCTCTGCAGGACTGAAATATTCTCCAGGGATGCCTCATGAGGCCTTATGATCTTTTAGGGTAGCTCTTTTCTGTTTGGGAAAAGACCTGGATTTGAAGTATCAGTCGTTGAGGTGTCTTCCAACTGTGTTCTCTTGCGATGTGGTATTTTACGTTTGGGTTTGAGCTACACTACCTGCAGTTATGGCAGGGATGGTTTCAGTTATTTTCCTGTCCTGATCTGGAGGTGACTCTACAGTGGTGGGCTGTGCTTTCATATTCAGTACCAGTGCTGCTCAAACTGGTCTACATAGTTAACCCCTGCATTTTGCTGTCAGAAAAGCAATGAGTTAAACTGGAAATGAATGTGGCTGAAGAAAAAGGCCCTTCCCTTTCCAACCTTTTTTCAACCAAATATGAGTCTTGCTCTTGTTTGCTGCTCAGACATGAACAGCTTTGGGAAGGGGCAGCAGAAAGACGGGAGTGTGGAACTGGGTTTGCTTCTTCTGCAAGAGATGTGTGAGGCACTATGGCCTCACCGAATTTTGAGTCTCAAGAAGTCAAAGGTCACATTCTGGGCTCTGTATAGAGCTGCTCACAAGAGCTACAATCTCAGTGGTGTTCAAAGCCAACCAAGAACCTGAAACTATTGCTATGCCTGCAGATTAACAAACCACAAGCACTTCCTTAGTAACACTTATTTGCAAGACTCTTGTAAGGACAAAGACGGCATTACTGTCTAATTAAAATTGAGAGAGTTGAGAGTCACACGCTTTCAACAAATTTTCAGTGATCCCTAAGTATAGATATCGAAACATACCTGAAAATAAAACATGATAGGAGATAAATAAAAGTTATAATACATATATACTTTACATCATGTGTAAATAATTCTTTCTCTGATATAAGAAACACCCAACTGCCTGCAAGCTGAACAAGCAGTGACACTAGATCTGAGTTAAAATTATGTTTCTGTTGGTTTCCTCACACAATCCACTCAGAGCCTGGAATTAAAGTGACATTTTGCTCTCTAAGTTGCTCTAATTAAAAATTCCATTCATATTTTGTTTCTTATTTTCATACCAAATTGACTTTTTAGAAAAGATTAGCATAGCAAATAAACCCTGAAGTACAGAAAGCAAGTGCTTCTTGCATAAACTCTAGGAATAAACATTTAAGTAAGTCAGCTGATGATTGAAAATGCTTCTCTTGTTGACTCTGATTTACTAGGAGCACAAAGAACAGTAACTGGAAAACCTTCCTACTTCACAGAAGGAGGAGAATTCCTTAATATTAAGATGGTCACATACATTAATCCACCACCATACTTTAAAACCTCAATGAGCCAAGGCACAGATGGTAAGAAGAGTGGTTCAAAATTCCTAATTTTACAGAAGGAATGGATTTTTGAGTAAAATGAAATCATCTCTATTTTGAAGGGAAGTACAGTCCATTCCTCTCTCTAGTTTTCAATTCCTTGGCTTTAGCAATTACTAGGGTCTAACCACATGGTATATCACAAGTACAGAGTCAAAGCACATACTTTATAAAACTCTGACTTAAATGTAGTGAAATTTATTAATTTCATAACTTTGCAGGGAAACACACAGTTCATACTTGACCAAATGCATGTATTTCATAGCCCATTGGAGAGTGATGGTTATAAGCACTTTAATATTTAGCCATCCCCCTTAATCCTGCACTGAGTGACCAAATGACCACTGCCTTCACTGGGCCACAGAACAAGGCAGGGAAGAAAGATGCACACAGCTGTTTCTACAAAGTTGGGGTAGTTGACAGTGGAATTGAACATCCCATATTACTTGAGGAAGAAGTAGCCTTAAAACTTAAGTGTCCACTAACTTGATAACCAATCAATCTCATCAATCTTCCCTGTGTGCACTCAGTCTCAATCTTTGTGTAAAATCTTTGGGCATAACTTAATTTTTGATTCAATTCTTTTGCAAAGCATGGAAGCCCACCCAAAAAAAGCAGAATAGTTCCAAATAAATCCCCATTTTCATAATGAATGCAAATCAAATCAATTTTAATGATTGAAAACTCTGCTTGGTGAAAAAATGTGACATTATCATTGATCATGTCCATTTCATGAGTTTGCTGGAATGAGATCCCTGGCACTTAAAGAGTTATAGAGGAGTAACAACAGAGATCTGTAAAGAGATTACCTTTCCCCAGAAAATGTGCTAAAAAGAGCTGGGGGTTGATGGAAAGGCTGTTTTATAGCCCAGATCCTGCAGTGAACTACATGTTACAAACTATTCTGTTGCCTGAACTATGGTATTTTCTGCTACTAATGGTACAATCAAAAGTTCAGTCTGACGAACTGTTTGAACAAGCTTTGACAGAGGATGTTATACTGCAAAGGCTTTATATCAGCATATGCAATATTTTATAGGACAGCCATGCATTTACTAAGCAAACATATTGAACTGTTCATACAGTATTTGTTATGTGATGCAGAGCCTGCAAAAATAAAACACGAGAGATGTGGGCATGGATGGGAATCCATGTTATCCTTTCTATTTACAGCTGTGGGGAACGGTTTGGCTGGGAACAGCTGGGATTGTCTGTCTAATTGATTCAAATGTGCATTCAACTTGTTGTTTAGATCATTTAGTTGGTTATGTAAATGAGCTTTCTATGGAAGATGATGAGTACAGGTTTTTTTATTTCCCTTGGGTTCTCATATGTTGTAATGATGATAAAAAATATTTCACCAGGAAAATAGCAGCGGTGTTTAAGACAACCATTCTCCTCTGATGGTGGACAGCGCTATTAGATAGTTTGATTTACACAGAGAAAGAGGAATTGGGAAAGACTTTTCTGTGTTGTAAAATGGGGAAAAATAAAAAGGAAATGTTTTTGATACAGATAAAATTCTGTAGATCCTCAACTACTAATTAATTATTCATTACACAGATTTCTGCACCACTGTGAAAGGTACAGGAATCTGCCAGGATTTTGGGTCAAGATGCGTCATGGAGGGGTAGTACCAGGTTTGCACCTTCACTGAGTGAAAGAGTAATTTAGGGCCATGAACTTGGTTTAGAAATTCAAGAAACTGTAACTTAGTAACCTTTCAAGTGCTACAAAGAAGCTTTAGAAGCATTTCAGGTGTCTCTCAAAGACGTCAGCTTTCCTAAAAAATGGTTTCACAATTGATTTACTTATCTTCTAGAACTGAATCTCCTAAATTGGATATTACCAAGGGAAAATAAAGATTTGCTTCCAAATGAATACAGTGAGAATTCTAGACAAACTCTTTCACAGGTATTACAGCCCTAAGCATGTTTGGTGCCATTAGCTTTTGGAATGTAAACTTTTGGGTTTACAGTTGTGTTAGACTAATAAATAGATTCTAGTAGATTAGCATGTGAAATCAGGAACATTCATTTAAAGATTTAAAGCAGGAAGAGAAACCAATATTGAAATGGAATTATTTTGATAGTTTCCATATTTTAAAAATTATAGTAATTGCAAAATAAAAGCATATGTGGTATGTAATTACTTAGTATTTTTATTAGTCTTCACATTTGAATAACCTTGGAAACCCTTTTTTTTTTTTTTAATTATTTCAGTGCTCAAATAAAATATCTTAAAATGTACATATCATTTAGGGGATAGACACTAAAAACTAACCTAATGACATTTTTTAGGACTAAGAACTGGAACCATATCAGTTATGAAATTTGTATAGAAGTATTTCAGAAATCAGAATATTAGACTTATTTAAATACTCTTATTAATGTTCCTAGCAGATTGTACTTCTAGAAGTGCATGTTGCAGTAAGAGTAGCAAGCTGAATATGCAGCAGTGACATTAGCAATTAAAGAATGAATGTATTAATTTGGAATTACCTGGTTAAATTTATTGCCATTGACTTTGCTTTTTACATTTAGACAAGAATGTAACATTCTGCTTTCAAATGATTCAAATTTTTTGTAACATTCCTGTCACAGTTGAGTGCAAGTCTCCTGCTTTTTTCCGGACATAATATGAGTGGATAGGTAGTGCAAATACCGTGGATTAAGAATCAGGCACAATTTCTTTCATTAACACAAAAAGCATTTTTGCTGAACAAAAGAGTTTAGTTGTTTCTGAGGTAGACAGCTTTTTAACCAAACATGTTTTCCTTTTATATCACAAGAGCTTTCCTCCTCTTTGAACCTTTGCTTCCTTCTTTTGGAATTTTTAATACTTTCTCTTCCAACCTGTCCTGGGAAAAAAAAAAATCTTTGGTTTCAACACAGTGGAGCAATGTGTCTATTATTTACAGTACAATAAAACTTATCCTTGGACAAAAAAGAGGTAAGATATTTGATAGAAGTTTATTTGTGTACTTCTTTAATATAGGAAAAGAGCTATTATAATAGAGATAGAAAAATATATTCACAAGCATGAATGCACACAGGATCTTCAATTTCCTGTTTGAAGCCTCTGTGGCCACTGAACCATCGCAGCCCTCATGGTTTGGTTACTTGTGGCCATCCAGTATGTATTTTTGTGAATATTTCATTTTTCAAATTCACCCTTCACATGAGACTTTAAACTTTGTGCATGTTTTGAGCTATATTTTTTATGGTACATTCAATAGGCAGAATCCAGTCTTTTGAGGAGTCTCAGAGGTAATTTCCATCTGAAGCCATTGCTATTCAATGGCAATGTAAGTGAGGAGGCCAGAGATCACTCGCTGCAAACTCCACTGCTACTGAACTCATGCCAGTCATGAGTACTACAGATGTTTATTCTATCAGCAGATGGAAACTTCATGGGTCGTTTTGCCTCCTTCCCAAGGGTAAATGTCAGTTTGTCTGACTTGAGAACTCACTTTCTTGTCACCAGGTCAAAATGCTGACCTAATCAGTAACAGCAACATTTTAGGTTAGACATGAGGGAATCTTTTGATACATTAGCTGCTGCCTCAAGCATATGCCCATAAAGATGTGTCCTTTCCCCTTTGAGACTCAGGTTCCATCTTGCATGTTTGATATGGAGGCTGTGCAACGCACACTTATTTTTAGCAGACACCGTGTCATTTTTACCTTTGAGAACAGTTTTAATGGACCGTGGATGAGCCATCAGAAAAAAATAAATTGACTCTAACCTGAATTCTACGCTACATAAGGTACATCATGAACAACTCTGCACTAATGCATTTTAAAATTCAGACTGAGGTACCCGTTCATTATGTTCAATAGAAGCATGAGAGTATTCCTCCTTTAATTCATCATTACAGCATTAAAATCATACAAGCACATTGCAGAGACAAGTTTTTTTTTTTCATAATCTACAAAAATCAGAAACCTTGTAAGAATCACAGCACAGGGATCAGACTGGTCAGTTGACTCTAACTAAGCAAGTGAAACTGCAGCTCAAAAACCTTCCCATATTGAATATGTTGCCAGAACTCTTTGGACATTGTGAGTGCAGTTCTACTGGTCACACATGTTGTTATGTCTGAGCGTGTCATGTGTAGCATAAAAAGGAGAAAACTGATAAAGAGAGGTTTGAGGTCCACTTCCTCTGATTTTCAGACTGCTCAGAAATTGAAAATACTAACATTACCAAGCCATTATCATGCCTCCAATCTACTTGGAGCAGCCAGTTGTTTGAAATGAAAAGACATGTTCTATATGCTTATACAGCCCATAGTTTGCAACCAAAGAGAAGATTAAAAAAAAAAATTATTTGAACACATTTTTTCCCCTAAAGCCACTTACAGCACTACTTCTCATAACTGATAGCTTTATTTTATCCACACGTCCTTCTGACCTGAAAGGGCAATGAAGTTAAATTTACCATGTCTACAGAGTGACAAACTATTAGAACATCTATGTTAAAGACAATGCCCGCCCCACACTCTCTGTTAGCTTTCGAGTTCCAGTTTTGATTGTTGCTGATATAACCCTATTTAACTAGGTTAAACCAAGTTGGTAAGGATATTATCTTGTAAGTACTGGCCTATGCAAACAAGATCCTCTGAAGTGGAATCACTTGATTCCATATTTTCACAGAAGCTGTATTAAAGTTACACTCTTGTGCTGCAGATCTGCTCTCTGATCCCAGGGCCTGAATGGCAGCCAGCGTTTACACAAGACAATCACCTGGATTTGGTGGGCATGTTAACTTTGAAAGCTGTGAACCACTGCCTTTTTCTAGAGTAATTTTATTATCATCCCTGTCACTTGCCTGCTGTTGGATCTTGGAAAAGGTACTCCTCCATCTGAAAATAATTTTCACCATTTCTGAAAATGGAGTATCATCATTAATCAGTACAGCCTTGGGGATCCCACAGTTCATTGACCAGGTTTGAAACAGTATTGTTATTATTATTCTAAAGCAACTTATATTACTACATAGCTGATGCTGTACTGAGTTGTCCCAATAATCTGTTTTGTGATTTGAAGCAATTTCCTGATATGCAACTGAGAAATCAGCTTGAGTCCAGTCTTAAACCCTTAATGTGCTACTAATTAGGCAGTTACTTGTATTAAGAACTGTTCCTTAGAAGGAAAGGCTTATAGAACTAGGTTTTTACTGTAAGGAATAAAATGTTGAAAGCATGCTTTTAATTATTCATAAAGGTCATGACTACTTATAATAAATACATGTATACCTGTATATAGACAAAAAAAGTTTTGAGAACCGACTGTACAGTTGCCTCAATGCTGTTTCAGCTCTGCATGTTCAATCCCAGATGTACATTCACCTCAACTAGAAATTGCAACAAATGTACACAGCTGGGTTGATAACAATCTGAGTATTACTATTTTTCAAAGTGTTCCTCAAGAAATATTTTAGGTAAGTTCTTATATCTGCTGTTTAACTCCGTCCTGTGCTTCACAACAGAATATTGTTTCACTTTCAAATATTGGAATTCTAATCCTTTGCCTCTTGAGAACCCAACTCATTGCAATTTCAATGAAAAAGTTTTTTGTTTTCTGAGACTTTTCCTCACATTATTTGTTTTCAAAACTCTGGGTTATGGGGCCGCATTCTTGTCTTTTTTGTTATAACATTGTCCCTGAAGAAATTTGATTGCATTTTACTTCAGACTCTGTGAAACTGGCAGCTGCTGATGTTCCAGTGTGAAGATCAAGATACCAATGATCCTCAGAAGAAGACACATTTCCTAGGGCACTCAAGATTACATATCTATCAGAACTGAAATCAAAGGCATGGTAAGTGATATTATCCGGAATCTTTCTCACATCCTGCAAAACACAATGGAACACATCAACAAAGGGAGACTGGAATTTTTTTTTCATTTGCTTCATCTCAGTGCACAAATGGAATGATAGTCCTTTTGTGTTTTTGCTCAAACTATGAAAAAGCTAATCAGGAAATTTCCAGAAGTATTATTCTTCAGTTTTACCAATTAGAGGATCTCTTGTGTTCATGTATTCCCTACATTACTTGTTCTGAAATTAAGGGAACAGTGTATTTATTACAGTTTCTGAAGTTCTATGAAATAAGCTTCTTTACAGTTTTGTCTCAGGAAGACTGTCCGAAATCTATAGAGAGCGTGTAATCAGAAAGGGCTTAGAGGACTTTGCTGGCCAGAGTGAAATATCAAAGTAAACACAGGAGCAGAGGGAAAACATGAACTATTATATTAACAAGCAAAAAGAAGGACAAAACCAACTTAATAGATAAAGAAATTACACTGTAATTTTTGAGTAGATGCAAGACATTGTAATCTGCTCATTAGTAGGAAAGGCATCATCAGTCACAATATCCAGAATCAGGATGCTGAGATATCCTTCTTCAGGACTAATAATTTCTAATTACTAGGAAATCAAATGAAAGGAAAATTAAGTATGAGGTGGTTGTCCTGACTTCTGAATGACTTCACCCTCCTTCTCATCGTGAAGCAGCAGCTCAGAAAAATAGAGAAATCACAGAGAACAAATGATGAAACCTCCATTCCAGCTCTTTACAGGATACTATACATAACAAAAGTTCATCAGAAAGGAGCAGTCTCCAGCCTGGAGAGAAAATGAGCCTGTGAAATTGTGAATATTATAAAGGTTCTCTTGGGGGTCTAGCAGGTGTTGATATCCAGTGTCATAAATGTACTTGAGGTAATGAGAGTATTAAGACAGTGTGTACACCAACAATATAGTATAGTACTCAAAAAAGTATAGTATGCAAACCACAGGGAATTGATTGACCTTTAAACACAAGAAAATAGAACTTAAAAGGAAAACAGTAAAACTACTTTCAGTCAGTCCTTTCCTACTGGAATCAAATCACATATGAATGAGAGCTGATGGTAATCATTATAAATCAGGGTTACAAATCTCAGAAAAGCAGTAAAGAAAGAAAAAAGACATTGAAAGAAGTCTACAGGTAGCAGAATCAGTGAATATAAACCGCATTTTTTAACAAAACAGTTCTAGCAATAACATTGACCTACAACTAAAAGTGGATAATAGAAGTAAAAAATAAAAAGAATATACATTTGTTTGTAAAAGGACAAAAATGAAGTATTTTCCAGGAAATAAAAGTGAGAAACATGTATAAAAACTGTAGTAAAATTTATCATTTTAACAGCGGATCAGTTTCTAATTTGAAGGACGAAAATGCCCCAGCTACAAATAATTTAAAATTGGATGGGAAAATCCTCAAAACATATATGCTGTATTTTCTAAGGAAATTCAGTTATTGAAGTCCAATTTGTATTTACACAAAATCCGAGAACAGATAATTAATCTGTCCCCTCTGTCCTTTTAAAATTAATTGGCCTAATAGGAACAATTGTAATATTTTGTAGAAGAACTAGAAACCCAAAGTATGAATCAAACCTCCATGTGAAAGAAATCTTTGGCTGTGATGTTCAAGTACTTGATAAGTAGGCAACATGGGCCAGTGATCACTTTTAGGCAATCTTAGATCAAACTCTTGGTTGGTCTTTTTAGGACTCTCTTGATTACAAAGAATTCTGAATCTCAAATATGTACCAGCTGTTCATGGTGAAAACCCAAATGTGCCTTTTCTCCTTCTCTTTTAGAAGCCATGTGGAATCATGTGTCCACCTTTCTGATCCTCCCTGATATGAATAAAATGACTTGTAGGAAACAACACAAGTGATACAACAGCAACCAAAACTGCTAATTAGTGATAATACCCCCAGGAGAACACTGCTGGTGCAAAGGGCAGAGGCAGGAGATTTACCACATTGCACTATCTCCTTGGCTTTGATGGAAATATCAATTCAGCAGTGTGGCAAAAAGAAATTCACTTCTCAAAAGAACTGAGATACATAAAAGTTCAAGACAGTACAAATACTGAGAATAAGTGTACTCTCCAATACTAGAACAAAGAAGACACTGCTCTTCTTTGCCATCTTATTACCCGCCCATGCTGTCAGTGGTATGCTGAAGTGTTAAACAAGAAACCAGTGCTCAGATACTAGAAGCTGTCAAATTAGATAGCAGCTGTCTGTTCACCCAGGGTCTATGAATGAGAAAATGGAAGGACTCCACTGAGGATATGAAATCTCAGCATTTCCCTAAAATAGGTTCCAGTCTGCAGAGGTGAAATAAAATATTAGGTGATCAGTAAAATGTGTAAATTATTAATTTTGGATTGAATTGACATTCACACTGTACAGTAGGCATTTACTCCCATTTTATCAGAGTGATTCCTACTGGATTGGCATGCTAAATGTTTGGTTTTTTGCTTCCCAGTTAAATTCTTGCTGCTACTGAAGCCAGAATCAGCTATGATCTATACAAACTGATATATGTTCTCTATTGTTCTGTGCATGTTCCATTTAAGTTTTTGATGTTACTCATCCCATTAAACATTTTCCTAACTTTTTTTTTAAAGGAAGCTATGAGTGTTTGCAGAATACAAGAAATATTTACAAACAGCTGCTTGTAACTGAACAGCAAATGTCTCAAACTGAATGTCTGAACTATTCCTAAATAGGATTTGCTTCTCTTGGTTTTTGGCTGTTCATACTGCTGTCATCTCTTACTTTTTCCACTTATATATTAGAACCAGTATTTGCAGGAATGAAAGAAACAGTTACATGGCAACATCAATGGAAAGTTTTTTACACCCATAAAAAAGTAATTAGATGAAAAAATATCAAGACTAATCTTAAACATTTTCTCTTTCTTACATGAATTAATTATTGGTGCAAGATCTGCCAGCTGAAGAGGACTACTGATTTCCAGTTTTAAAAAGTGGATGACTATATTTCATGCATTTACTGAAATTAACTGAGTGTACTGCTTTCACGGTCCTGTGAAGGATTTTAATTTCTAAATTATTTTAAAGAAAAAAATAATTCTCCACCAAAATAAAAAGATTTATGGGATATGCAAAATCATTAGGCTTTCATTTTCTATAATATTTCCTGAATTTACCATTTTTATCAGCACAGAGCTTTGTAAACTCTCTGAACAATTGCCAGCAGGAGTCCAAAGCCAGATAGAGAAGAAAGTTTGAACTGAACTTTTGTGTGTTTACAAAAGCAGCTTCTAGCACCAAAAGAATTAACCAATCACTTTAGGTAGAAAATGTGTGGCTACTCTTGGCTATTTTCTTATTTCTCAGATGACACATTTGCAGGATTAGAGTTTTCATGGACTCTTAGTAGTAGCTGTATGGACATGGTGCATACCGAATTCACATCTGCAAAGTGCTGCAAGATTTTACAGCTGCTAAACTAATCTTCCTTTTGGATAGCTGGGTAGATATGGCCCTTCTATAAACACTGCTCTGAGACTCCACCTGCAAACCAGCTCATGATCAAAGATCTGTAAGAGATCATAAGAGACCTTACTTTATATGGGCTCAAGAAACAAACATTTCAAACTTTCAGAAAATTTTCTGACTCCACGTCCCTGAAATCTGTTTCTATATGAGGCTTATAGAATATAATATGGGGGGGCACACGAAGATGAGCTTGGAATGGCAAAAAATGATGGTGAATGAGACACACTTGCGAGTCTCATTCACATATGTGTGAAGTGCCAGTCTTTTAGCTACTGATAGAAGTTCAGATGAGAAAGAGAGGTGTTACCAAAGTTACTGATAATAACATTACTATGTCAGATCCTGGGAAAGGCTGAGCATCTGCTGGTCATTCCCAAGGATGAAAGAAAATGTTTCTCTGTGTATAATCAAAGGTGTAATTTGTAAAATTCACTGAAAGTCTTAGAAGATGCTGTAACAGCAAAAGTATTACAACGCCAGCTCACATTCTTGCATCAAAACAGGATTCTACCACATTCACGTTCCAGTTATTTGTACATCTCTGCACTTTCTCTGTGTTATTTGCACTCTCTGTGTTGTTATTTACACTTTATTTGACAAAGCAGGAAGACTTCTTCACCTATAAGAGGTGTTTTGGGATTATGTTTTTAGATTTATTTTGGCAAGAGATTTGGCAAGGAGCTCTGAGAATAATTTAGAACTCACTGTTTTATCTCTTGCTTTAGTCAAAAGCTAAAAGCATTCCTACATTACCTGGACTCTCCAAAAAGTCAGAGCTCAACTTCCACTTGATTTTCCTTATTTTTGTTTTATTCAGCTTTTCAAATGTTTGCCTGAGTCTAAACAAAATAATAAGCAATAATGCCACAACAGGCCACCAGGATCCAATGCAGGTCACCTCAGCCCCAAAATAAATTGCTTGTCATGAGAAAAGGACATGACATAACCTAAAGGGTGATGCGTACAATGATATTTTAAAGATGTGGTGTTTGGCACAAGGCAGCATATAAAAATCCATAAAAGAGGTTACAGGCACATCTCTACAACAGAATTCACAGCACAGTACTGAGGTTGTGTGTGAATTTTAGTAGCTCAGGTGCAGTTTGTGAATCCATGCAGTTATGTTCTACCCCAGCATTAGAGAGAAAACAAGTGAACATTCTTTGGGGAGAAATGTGGCAATGGTATAGGCATGTAAACATCTTGGATACAGTGAGCATTTAATTGTGAGCTTGTCTTTCTGAACAAGTTACAACATGTTATTCCTTCCCAGTATGTGTTTTTTCTTAATTCTTTTCCTTAAATTCTCATCTAGGAGAGGGAAAATATATTTTCAGTGAGATATGCATTCTCTTCAGCTTCACATGTTTTTAAGCAGCTGTGATGCCATAATAAGGCACTAACACAGCAGCATGCTCTGCATAGCAATGGCCACATTTCTTGTGCAGGCTCACTTCTGCCCAGTGGAACTTTCTTCAAAAAAAGCAATGCAAATTATTGCATTTGCTACTGGGTAATATAACAGAACTTCTCAGAAATTAATAAGAAAAACAATAACATCTTTTCCTCAGCCTTTACAAAACTATCAGCACGCCACCTGTATTTTAGAAGAGGATGCAGGACTGAGGACAGAGGATCTTTTTTTCATACTCCTTAGCTGAATGTGCTTTCTCATCTTGTCTTTACATAGAGGAGAATATTCTTAGGTCAAGAAAGGAATAAACCATTGTTTTCGCTGAGAGAGTAGGAACGGCTGACTTGTTGCTTTGGTACACTCATCCAGATACCTGGTCTGGACAACAGCACAACTTCCCACTCGCTTTAGACAGATTTAGAAACTAACACAGGTCAGACCTGCTGATGTCTCTGTGAAGGACTTCATCTGTCAAGGTGGAACTCAAGTTCAGCTCCCCAAGGTCACGTCCCCTAAACCTAGTTAAGCTCAGTTGTGAAGTAGTGCCATCAAATCAATGCAACTGGCCAAGCACCTAAGACAAAGCTGATGCTTTTCTGTGCTGCTGGATGCCTCACACATGCCAGCACAGGGCCTGGCATGGATGTCTCCTCTTTGTAGGCTTCGGGCTAATGGAAAACAAATCTAGCCTTTCTTTTCCCATTTAGAGAGAAATATATTCCTGTCAAAGGAACAAGAGGAAGTTACCAGAACTGGAGGGTTCTTTGCAGAAGAGAGGTGGGGTGGAGGTTATGATCTCCCCCAAGATTCAAATTTCTTCTTCAGATTCAAGGTCTGGATTCTGTGTAATGTAGAAGGCAGCATAACCTCTGCACTTTAAGAGAATTTGGTTTCTTCCCTGCATAATGGAATTTTAATAGGCAACATGCTTCTTGCAATGGCATCCCTTTATGACCAATGACTGGTACTCCTAAATTTGTCTGTGAGGAAAAGATAATAAGGAGCCTCGAGGCTGTTGCACAATGTGTTTTCCCAGTAGGTAACAATTTATATCTGAAAAAGCCTCTGCATTAAATGTGGCAAAATGATCTTTTAAGTTCAACCAAAACCACGTTTTTTGAATGGCAGCCTTGTTTATTGCAGTAGCAGCCCAGTGCCGCACTTGAAGGGTTGGAGGTTAAATGCAACAGACTCAGCTCAGCTCCAAGGATGTTGTTTACAAGCAGAAACAACAAAGCCACCCTAATAAGACTCTAGGGGATAAATTAGGAATAAGAAGAAAAATCTCCCAATTAAAGTTTTCCTATAGCTTGAGGGCTTAAAGCCATTATGCAGTGGTCAGATCTGGATGCAAAAACAAAACAGAGCCCCCCCAATCCTCTTAGCTGTGATGAGGCTGAGACAGAACAACAGAGGGAGTACATTCAGAGCCAGACAGACTATGGGCAATCTGTTCTAATAATAAGTATGTGTCTAGACTTAGAGCCAAGTTCTGACAAACTACTATTGTTAAAATCAGTGAGAATTCTGGTCGGGGAAAAAATAAGCAAGGTACTTCAGCATTTGGTCATAACATATTAAACACTGCACTCACAGTAAAAATGCACAGATATCAAATGAACCCCTTTTCAGAAACCTGATTCTGGCTGACTTTTTTAGTATGTGCCAAGTGATGCAGATCTGGGTCTTGCTTGTTCATGTCTTAATTCTTGTTTGAAAACTTGAAAGATTTATGTAAGGAATAAAGAACAAACCTCAGTCTCTGTAGAGGTAATGGTTATAATGGAGAATTCTGTCAATAATCTACAGATTCTGGGCTAAGAATTGCAAGTTCTGGATTTCTTGTTTGAATCATTGACAGGAGCACACGTACAGAACCTACTCATGCGAGGACTGCATGCCCACCAAAATTTTCTTTAACTGTGGCCATACCGTACCTACCGTGCACAGACAGTAACTGCCCAGTAGCACATAAGGAAAGACATCAACTAAGTTTCTGTATTTTATGTATTTCTTATTCTGAACATGCAATAGATAGCATGCCTAAGGGAGACTTGAACAAATGCAAAACTTCTTGATTCCTAGACCTCTCCAATTTTCAAGCTTTTATACAGCTCAAGTCTTTTGGGAGGGGAAGTTAACTGCTGACCCTTACTAGAGTGAGAAATAGGTTGTGCAGTGGTATAAAAGTTCAGATAATACCTGGGGAATTTGAGTCTAACTCCATCTTCAGGGGACCAAAATGAGGCAGCTGAAAATTTCCAGGCACATTAATACAAGCCCACCTATTCTTTTGCTTACTTAAAAGATATCCTATCCATCACTTTAAATTCCCCTCAGTCCATGTATCTTTCACATCTTATTAATTTTATCCAGTGTCTAAGTCAAGAAGTAGTAAGACTTTCAGGTTCTTTGAACTGCACAAGAACACATATTCCAATTTCTACAAAAGCCTTCTGACAGGTTCAAGAACTATCACTTTTTTCGTGAAGCTGATTATTGTGAAAAAATAATGCCCTCATTTAAAAAATTCTGTATGTCTATACAGACAGCTTAACTTGCTATTGAACTCACAAGTGAACCTTAACAAGCCTAAAGTCCTGCAGCTCACTGAAAGCTGCAGCCATCCTGGAGCTCTGGCTTTTCAGAAATATAAGAGCAGTGTTGTAGACCAGAATGCTGGGGTTTCCCCTCAGGCCAACTGGATATAAAAATCATCAGGAGCCAGTTCCTAACAGAAGCATCTTCTATTCTTGTTGTACTCACCTCAACGTCAGTAGTGGAAGCCAAAATTGCGTTAATACAACCACCCTACTACCGTCCCAACCCTCACCAAGCATTTACAGCTTTCTGAGGTGAGTCAAGGTTACATCATCTTCAAACTTCCCCGTTTTTCTGATCTTCAGTGCTTCTTTTCAGTCTGCCTGTCCTTCACTTTGCATGTATACAAGAAACTGTTCTTCTGCATATACTTTAAAGCAAAACCTAAGCATTCAGAGGTTATCTCTCCCAGCTGACAAACAGCCCATTGTTCATTCTTATTAAGCCAGCATGTAAATCTATGAAAGGTGACCAGGGAAACTGGAAGCTTGCTGCCATCATAAATCTGCTCAAGTGCCTGCTGGAGGCATGACATGCTCTCTTGACATCTTTGTGCTCCTAATGATTACCCTGAGTGCAATAAAAAAACCCCTAAAACATTAAGAAATAGGAAAGAAGAATGCTTTTAATGTTAATTTTGTAAAAAAATCCTCAGGACTCATTTTATGGTATTGTCAGGAAAGCTGAGGGAGATAAATAGCCTGGAAATCTCTCATGATTATTAATGAAGATGATATGGCTTGGTTTGGCTTCCTGTAAATTACTGACAAAATTCTTATTCCATTGGTGTTTTTTATTCCACTCTCTCTTCCCTTTCTGTCAGTCAGCATCTTTGTTTACTTTTGTTTGTATCAAAACAAAGATCATCAGTAGCTGCTGAAAGACTTCAACTGATGTCACCACGCCTTGGAGAAAGTCATGAGCTTTGCCAACAGTTTGTCTGCTGCCTGCCTTCATAACTTTGTGCTTTCCAAGCCTGGCTGAGATTGTGCTGCAATGCAGGGATCCATTTCATTTGGTTTTCTCTCTTCAGTAGTTTTGGATAAGACTAAATGATGAACAAAGTCTGGGCAACCCCCGAACTACACAGACACTTGGCTTCAGGACGTACCAATCAAAACAAGACTGTGTCTCCCCAGAGCAGTCACCTCCATGTATTGTTTTCTGAGAAGTAGGATTTTCATTATGCAGCAAGACATACGCAGACTTGGAATAATTCAGAGGTCCAATTGCAGAAGACACAGGGATAAACTGAAGTACAAGCTGGCCGGGATACCAGGAGTCCCAGGTGTTTCAACAAGAATTCCCAAGATAAATACAACTTCACTGAAGACTGCAGCATCTGGTATCTATATTTTTTACTGGGTGTTGAGTTAGGCAGGCTAAAGATGTGTTGGGTATGCTGATACCTGCATAATGTCTCTCTCTGTCTTCCCCTAATACATCTCCAGGTTATGGTTTCCTTGATTAATAAACTTATAATTTTCTCAGATGTTCATTGACTGGCTTTGCAATAACCAGTTATGAAGCAAAAGCCCACCTTCAGAGAATACTATGGGTGAGATTTTTTTCCTTGAGAAGATACCTAAGACAAGCAACTTTTGGGGAAAAAAAAGCACAAAAGGAAATGTATCAATTACAGTTTACACCCAAACAAGACTAACCCTTTGAAACAAAAATCCTTTATTACAATTCAGGAGTGATAATAGGCAATGTTTGTTTGTACTGTGTCAGGATTTTAAGTGCCAGTAAATTTGAAGGATTTACTAAAACGATAATGATATAAAATTTGTTCACATTGTGACTTATCAGGTCTTTAAATATCCAGGAAAGATTAGATGTATGGGACCTAGCTACATCCCACTAATATTAATCTGTAGATATTAAAACAAATCAGACATAAACCCAATTTATTTTAATAAATACATATTTTAATGTTCTTTCTTATATTTTAATTCTTCTAAATTTGAAATATATGTTAAAATTATGGTTTAAGACCTTGACCAAATGATCCAGATTCCATTTTTTTTGGCAATGAATTACTATGAAAGTAGAAAGCTTGCATATTTCCAAATTTGCATTCTAAACAACACTAGGCTTTAGAGCAACGAGTGCCATTTGACAATTGTTTAAATGTTACACTAATAATTAACTATATCCTTTTTGAAAAGCAGTTATAGTGGTATTGTACTCCATTGTGGCTATCATTAAAGCTTCAAGTATCAGAAAAAACCCCCCACAGGAAAATAAATCCCCGTAAGACCGTGAGCTTCTCCTGCCTTGTTTCTTTTAGTTGTAATTCATATGTTATCTCTAAACCACACCCATACCTATGTGTGTTTAAAAGACCCAAAATAGGCTTCTTGATGAGAATGTGCAGAATATGTGGATTCTGCAAACACACATGTTGGTCTGCTGTGATATACATACAAAGCCATGCACATAAAAAGCTGTTGACACCACAAAAACGGTGAAGGCACTAGAAATGACAAATTACTGCTGACTGCTGCTATTTTGATCAACAGTAAATTATAAAGGCAGTAGAAGCTGAGATAGGTAGAAAAGGAAAAGCAAGTATGAAAATACATTTTTATATCTTATGCATTAGCTCAAATTTAGCATCGTTAAGAGCTCACTTGAAGGCGAATTTAGACCGTGGTAGGGCAGTTACAAACTCATCAGCAAGATATTGCAGAAAAACCATTTTAAACACCAAAGAAAACTTAAATATTGCAAGAAAAGAGGTTAAAAAATATAGTGAAGGAAGTAACTGCCTCCAGTATCTTGGCATACACAGACTTTCATGTTTAGCATAGGGCCTCCACACAAATCCAAGGGACTTAGTCAATCCCAACCCTACTCAGATGACAGTAAGTGGTTCTGCTGAATGAATTGGAGGAATAATGGGCTACAGCAAATGGGTGGAAATTGCCTGTGAGGGGATAGGCTACACTTGATCCTGTCAGTTTGTTTATATCTCAGCTTCCAAATACAAGCCACCTGAAGCTTGCACTGAGCTGACAGAAAGGTATGCTTCACAGAAGTGGCATCAGAATACAAATAAATTGGATACCACTTAGAGACTTGAAAACCATGGAAAAGCAGTGAGATGAAAGGCCAATGCCACTGCAAGTGACAGCAATACTTTCTCTAGAGCACAAAAAATGTAAAAAAAAGAAGTACTAATAGTAAAAAGAGGAAAAAATGCTGTGTTTCAATAATGAGGTGCCATACATTTTCATGGAATTAAAGTAAATACAAGACAGGACACTTTAAACAGCACTGCATTTCAAAAATCCCTCTCTACTGTTTTCTTGATATAATGGGCAATATAGAAACATAAGAGGAACCAGCTGCAGATTGTGGTGTAGGCAGCTTTGTCTTCACCTGTGATTTCCATTTTGCTGTAAAGTACTGAGATTAATACTTGTGTTGGAACTACATTGTAAAATATTTCATTTTGCATAATTGTACTTTGTCTAGTGTTTCCAAATGTCTCTTTTAATGAAACATTATTCCATGATACATTGCTATATTAAAATGTCCCATGACATTAGCAAGTTTAGAATGCTGGCATTTCCCACATAATACTCAGCCTGCTGAACACTTTTACATAAATGCACACTCTTTAACCAATCAGACATGCCTTGTTCATTTTTCATAATATTATGGCATATTACATCTCAAAATAAAAGCTTAGACACTTGCTTTTCAGACACATGAATTTCCAATTGCTATCAGAAATAATATAACTGCTAAACCAGAATAAATCAAATTTCGATGATTTTGGGCAGATTATTGAATTGCTTTTTGCAAAACACACAAAAGCAGGTGACAAGTCTCATGTTCCTTTTAAAATAATTTTACGTGACTTATTTTTTTTTTTTTTTTTTTTCCCTCAAAACACTTATGTGCTTCATCTGCTGCATCAGCAGATAATTACTGGAATGTAAATATAATGGAAACCACAAAGTAAAAAAATGACTACTACTAGTTTTCATCTTACCTCTCTAATTGCAACTGTAACTTTTAACAGATACAGAGGACAGAATTCAAGCAGTAAAGGAATCAGAAGTAGCTCAGAAAACCAAAGCCTCTTATAGCATATAAATTACAAATTACTTCCCGTCAGTCTATATTAATAAAAATTTTAATACAAAGCACAAATACTACAAGACTATCATGCACTAGAAGGAAAAAGGAGGCGGCATCAGCTACCCTGCGGACATCTTCAGTTTCTGCAGCAGAAGGGAAAACACAGAATTTACCAAATGTACATTTCCAAAACACCTCTTTGTTGCTTTGGAGAAAGTAATATTCCCTTCTCCAGATCTGGCAACAGTTTAATGCTGAGCATGTGAGCACCCAACAGGTGGGCACATTCAGAGATACCTTAATACCACAACATGATCTGCAAATGCCACCAACAATTTGGCTGCAGCTGTGGCTGATCTCCCAGTCTGTGTCCAGATAGCTATAAATTATTTTAGTAAAGTAGCACACTTGATTAAACCCTGATCCATGCCAACAGTGTGTGAATGCACATGCATACATTACAGACACAAAAATACATCCATTCCCCTTCCCCTCTCTCTGCTGACATAAAGCATTCACACATGCTGCTGACCTCTGACTCCAGTTTGTCACTGCTTTGACCAGCCTCTATCTGAAAGTTATTCTGGGGAGCCTCTGGACCAAATACCAAGTTTATGAAGAGTTTAAAGAAACTCCAGAATTAATTGAAATTCTGTGAAGACAACAGTCTGCTGTATTTTCTATCACATGCTATTGGTAGATATAGACATAAAAACTGTTTTAAAAGTATTTATTGTGCTACTGAAGTCAAAGGCTGTCTCTGGAGATGCTTTATGGGCCTACAAAGCTGCATTATTGGAGGCTCAGTTCTAGGTAGCTGGTGGCAGTAGAACCCTGGAACTGCACAGACTCCCACATGTGCAGATAAAGGCTGTGCTGGGTTAGGGCTGACTGTATTTGCAAATCCTCTCTGCTTTGCTGGAACAGATTTTATAACTACAAAACTGCAAATGAAAATGGTGGTGCTGGAGGGAGTTGTTTCTTATACTGTAGGTCTCCATAAATATTATGAGCCCAAGGTACTGCCAGCAGAAACAGATGAGTCATCTAATATATTCCCAATGAATAGGTTTGAATTTCTAAGTGGTTTTACTCCAACCATGCTTTCACCCCTTTGAATTTACCTCTGTGAACATTTGGAGCAATGAAATTTTGCTGGCACAAGTTTAAAAGCATATGTATGATATTCATGGTAGTTCTTCCTGCTGGACCACAGAATATTTAGGATTGAAAGTGCTCACAAAAATAACTACACATTCTGATATCAGAGCTGCTGTCCCATTATGCTGGTCAGAATAAAAAGGAGCTATCTCAAATAATTGTTTTCTCATTGTTGGCAGGTGCAACTCTGCTGTTTCTGCTTCTTCCTTTGCCTTTATCTCCAGCTACTAATGAGAGCAGCCAAGGCTTCAGGGTTCCCTCCTGCATGCTCATTGCCTAAAACCCCATTAAAATGAAAAGAGGAAATTAAGGACACACTTGACATTGATGCAGCATGGCCCAATCCCATCAACATGTCCTTGGATGTTTAGCTCTTTTGGCGTGTTCTTGTTCATAAAAGGAAACCAAGCTAAACAGCTTTTGTCTGTCAACTCAATATTAATGGTCCATTTGATTTGCTTTCCTTGTGAGTGGGACCAGAGAGAGCATTAATATGAAGACAAAACCCTGAAGTAAAACCATTTTCATGTTCTCATTAAGGTGTGTAATATGGAAGAAGTATTAAATATTTGTGTATTATAGGTATAGAGCAATACCAGCTGAGCACACTATTGGGCAGTAAACATAAGGACACTATAGCTGCGCTCCACATTGAACTTGCCTTACCACCAAAGCACCGGTGAGAAACACTTCATTTACACTATTCTCCAACAAGAAAAAAACCCAACATGGACAATTCAAGGAATGGCTGCTTTGAGGAGCTGTGAAAGTCCAATAAGGCCTGGATGTAATTTCAGATTTGATGACTCACCACACAGAAACATAATGCAAAAGAAAACATTATTAAATGTATTCTTCTCTTAACATACTAGTGAAACAGGGAATGGGTCAATTAAGTACCTGTGCTATAGCATGCATATTAACTGCTCCCAAAATTACATTGAGTCCCTTTCTGTGAAATTAATCTCTCCAACCATGAAATGAGACCTTTACTTCTTTCTGCACTCTTATTAATTGCATGGCACTTCACTGGCTCTTGTTGAACTGATGCTGGAGAATTAGGCCACAGAAAGGTCACTTTCTTTCCTTTCTGCTTGCCTGCTGAATAATGAGATCTAAACAGCAGCTTGTGTCTCAAAGCAGGGTGGATTAGATTGTGTGCAAGGAACTTTCCAAGCTGTGGGAGTAGAAGCAAGGCAAGACAGTGTGGTCTAGGCTGTGACTACAATACATTGAGCTTGATGTCCTGTTTCATGAGCCCCCTTCACAAGTGCTGGTAGGTGGTCTTTATTTATAACCATTCAAAAATTCTATAAGTTTATCTATGAACAGCCCAAATTTTTCCTGTGTTAATTACCATACAGAGAAAAAACCTGACCCTACCACAATAATAGCAAAGCTATAAAAAAAGGAAAGTTTCTCCAGCTCAACACAGGCAGCAGGAAGACAGACCTAGAATTCACAGTCGTATACCAAGTAATTTTTAGGTGGAAAAGCCTTATGAAGTGTCACAGCCAACTTCTCCTGTGGGGGACTATCACCAACTCTGTAAAGGAGGATTTTTTCCTACTCCAGTAGAGAGATTTGGTGTTCCAGCTCTGTCTAGAACATCACAAGGTGGGATCTCTAAGAAAAAAACATTACATTGCAGTCTCTAGCTAGCCCTTAGAGAATATTTCCCTTAGATTTGCATTATCAATCCTTTGTTTTATCCAGTCCCCTGTTTTCCTGATCTGTGTACCCTGAGTCTGGTTCAAAACTCTATTTTTCTGCAGAATACCACCATGTCCAATTAGAGCATGCCCATTATGACAAAACCCTTGCACAGACAATCAGTAGAGAAGAGAAAGCACTTTGTAAATGTGGCTGAAGTACTTTGATACAATGGATATAAGCAAAACGGAGTCCTTGAATCCCAGCTGCTTTTGTGTCAGTTTTGGCATTTATTTGGCATCATCACAGCTTGTTGTGCTGCTAGAGCCAGGAACCTGTTTTGATAAGGTAACTGCAGGCAGGTGTTTCAATATATTTGAGAACTGTGCCTGGGCCGTTATGGCTAAAATTTTATCCCTGCATGTGTAATATGAACCTGCTAAAATAATGTGCCAGATCAAAATACATTATAGGTCATTAAGAAGGTAAACAAACATTCACTGTTCAGACCCATCTCTATATAAGACCAAACCAGAAAAAATCTTCAGTCAGACCCAAGTATGTAAAACTTGAAGTACATCTATCTTTAATGCATACTCTCATATAAGCTGTCAAACCTTCAAGCATCACAGAAAAAAGTCTTAGGATCAAATCACAAAAAGAAACCCTCCTATGAAAAAATGGCTAAAGGTACAACTAAGTTAAAATAGTGGAACTGTAATACATTGAAAGACAAAACAGTAAAGATGCTTTGTTGGCTCTGTACACATGATTTTGTCACTCATCAGTGCAGATAAAGTGCTAAGATATTTTATTCTTGGGGGACTTTATAACACTTCATACCCATTTTTCACTCATCCAAATTATAAAGGTCAGAAGGGATCCATTCAGCAGATCCAACAGATACCCATGCCTTGCTGTCTGCTTCTCGAGTGTAGTCCTTATCAAAAGATATGACACCTGAATTTTCAGTACCTTCCACCGTCCAAAGTGAGTCAATACCAGTGTGAAATGCAATGATACCAACCTGCAACACCTTGAGCAGGTAGAGGTCTGTGTAATATGCTAGACTGTAGGGAAGATCAGGCCTATAGGATTCTTTTAATTGCAGTTATTGGTTGCAGAAGCAAGAACATTGCACTGAATTTTCTCAATATCCATTTAGGCTGGTACCTTAATTCTGCTGGTGGTTAATACCACAGGATTTGGAGTAAAGCTTTTACATATAAGTCACTCCTTTCTCATCTGCCACAAGTGAGATTGATGGAGAGTACAGAAACCTACCCATGGCTAACCCCAGTACAAAGCACTGGAAAATTAATCCCTTTTGTTACACCAATTATTACCTTAGTATTGCTTCACCATGAAAAGCAATTGCTTTCTGATCTCTGAAGTGATCTGTTTGCCCTGGAGCAAACGGACTAACAACCCTCATAAAAATCCAAGACAAGATAGAAAACTATCTATTCAACCAGCACATTTCTATGTAGCAAGTCAAACTAGACTTCTCAAAATAATGGACTCTCTTAAATCAGAACATGAAAAACATAACTAATAAGAAATATATTGTGCATAACATGGATAAAGCATTTAACAGATTGCTGGCTTCCTGACACTCACCCTCTGGGCTTATGTGCCATGAATGAAATTGCTACTGTGGCTGTCAGTAGGTTTTCACATTTGTTCCTTACACACTGAAGTAGTCAGATTTAATTGGTGGAAAGAAATGACAGTGAGCTCAGAAGCTGTAGAAGAGTTAGATTAAATGTTGTATTATAAAAAGAAAAGTTAACCTTAACTCCAAAATCTGCAGCAAAGCTTTGTGTGGAGAGTAGAACAATATGTGTATTTTAAATAAACTACAATATGGGTAATATATATATTTTTTTTTAGATGAAAATGAGCTGTGGCAGAGGCACTTTTCTATAACAAACTAAGCTATAACAAAACATGGGAATGCTTTCTTGGTAACTTTTTCTGTATTAGGATTCTGCTTTGTTTAGCCACTTCAAAAGTTTATTTTAAGGTATTTAAATACCATCCCTCTGCATTCAGCACTTCTGCTGTCAGACATCACATACAGGAGTGCCTTGCTTAGCCTATAGAAGTTTGGCCAACATACGGTAACTCAGCTTGAAAATAAAATACATCTGGGACACGCCCTCATTTCCCAGTATGCAATGACCCAATGAATAAATACTGGCTACTGCTGAAAGGAACATTTCTCTCTAATCCCTGAAAATGTGATGATGAGTCTAGAAGGAAAACCTTTTTTTTTGTTTGTTTGTTTTTATTACTGCTAGGTATTTCTTATCAGGAGAAACACAGGTGGTCACATCCCCCCCTCTGCACATATCTGAAAATCTATGTCCTCATGGTTGAGAGGCTGGAAATGCTCCCGGTGGGCTCTGGTGTCCTGGGCAGCCTGTCAGGCAACAATCCCAAAGGCAAGAGGACTTTTTTGTGAGAGGGCATTCTGCAGAAAGAAATTATTTATTTCCAACACAATCTGCTGGACTTTTTGCCCTCCATCAAGATTTTTCTAGGCTGCCAAAACTTTTGAAAAGTGCCCGGGAGGGTGTCCTCACCCTCAGACACTGATCAAGCTACAAACAGCTTTGCTATCCCTCTTTCTGTTGGACCTTGCTGCTTGTGCTTTGCACATGAAAATGAATTTCATTTCAAGTTGTAGCCATCCTGCAGCACTGACAGAAGACTGACATCTTTGAACCGCAAACTCTGCACAAGAAGTTTAACATGGCCTGACCCCTGTCTATATGGCTTTAAATAAAGTAATTAATTACTATTCTCATAATCAATTTCTAGGACTGTAATAGCTTTGTTAATAGAAGTTCTGAAGTGCAAAACAAAACTTTAAGGGAAAGACCAGCTAGTTATTTTCATAACTTCTTTTTCCAAATCCCACTGTACTTTTCTGAGTGAAAATCTACTTGCAGAAAAATGCAAGCAAATTGTCAGTGATGTTTTACCTACCAGCAATTTAACAGCCACCTTCAATTCCCAAATGGAACTTGAAATAAAAACACTACAAGTAGGTTAATTTGAGGGCTCACCATTTTCATTTCAAAGGCTTTTTTTAACATTAATTTGTCCTGAGGCATAAATGAAATACAGACAAACCGTATTAGATTTTAATTTGCTAAAAGTAGATTACAGGCCTTCTCCACAGAGATGCTGAACACTCAGTTCTCGCAGAAGTAAACTTTTTTCCCCACAGTAAAGGCAGCAGGTACTCACTGAGAATTGCAAAGGAGAATTTTTCAAGGGGTTGACCTGTAAAGTGCAAACATTCTGACTCTGAGCCCACAACATAAAACCAGTACAGAAATATAGCCTTAGCAGAGCTGGACTAGGCATACAAGTTAATTCTGTCTTTAATGAAATGCTTGAATTCAGAGGAAAACTGTTTATCCAATATTTAGGCTGAAAAAAATCTAAGCTTGATCCCCCCATCTTATTATTTTGGATGTTTATCTTGTCCTGTGGAGTGACATTTCTCAAATCTGACCAACTTGAAGGGCAGACATACATATGAGCACAGAGCAAGGGTCTCAAGGCCACTGCTGTCTCCAAGTCACTATCTTTAATTAGATTAAAGGACAAGCTCTTTCCACGTTAGGCTTTTTAGGGTTGGTAACTGATTAATGGTACAGAAGCCTCTTTATGGAAGGAGGCTTTGAAACCAGAAATGGTAAATTAAATAACCATGGCTAGAAATCCAGAGGATAAACACATCCAAGATCTTCAAAACTCTGGGCCTATGCTTTGTTTTGCTGCTGTCCATTTCAATTGCTAAGGATTTTTTCCAACTGAAGGCAAAAATTACATCCAAAACCTATCTCAGAATTACCCTAGAGGCTAGTTTTCCTGCAGAAGGAGTGGGTAGGAAGAAATTTCTTTGCCTTCAGGCTCCCTCCATACAAGAGTGGCTCCAATGGGATGGTACCATAAAGGACTCTCCTTTTAGCCTGCATCCCTGTGAAGGAGTGTCTCAAGTGATGTTCCACGTGTCTGCTTTGAAGCAGGAAAGAGTCAGAGAGGAAAAGAACAAGTCATTTGTCATTCTGTCTTGGAATAACCATGAAGTTCATCTACATCCTCCAACTCTTTCCTCATTACTATCTTCAGCCTTGTGAGGGCTTCCAGGGTACCTGATATCCAGAGGGAAGTTACTCTACTCCCACATCTATTTTGTGGAGTTCTCTATGACTGCCAGTGAAAAAGGCCAGATTCATTATTAAGCATGAAGAGATTTCAAAATCCCTTACTCAGAATCTAAGAGTGTTTGTTTTCCCTTCCTTCCACTGGCAAGTCAATCTGAAACAAAACAACTTTCTTTTGGAAAAAAAACCAAAACAACCCACCCAGTTTTCTCTGAATCACAAATAAGCATTTACGTTTAGTTATTAAAAACCCAAATATTTTTCACTTAAACTCAGTGCTTTGTGGCTAAGATATCAGTGAGGGAAATGTTTAATAGTGATTTCTTTCTTTTTTTCTAACTGATTTATTTTGATTCTTGTTTCTACTCTATTTGCTCTGAAATACACTTTCTGAACTGCAGAGCATAGAAACACAAGGTTGTCAAGCAAAAACTAGAAGTCTTCTCCTTAAGTGAGTTTCCAATTTAGATAAATGCATAATATTACTGTAGTATTCTCTGCTCCCCTGCAGTTATTATGGAGAACATCTGCTACATACACTGGGGTGATTATTTGGTGATCCAAGGTAAATGACAGGTTGCAAAAGGTAACCACCTCACAATCAGTCCCTGGAATCACATGTGATTCATGTAAAATCCTGGTTTGTAAGAAATTAAACAAGAAGCTGCTTCTATGAGTTCCCCAGAGAATCTTAAAAAGTGTGTTCCACAGGAGGAAGGAGGAAGGAATTTAGTTTTTCTCGAGAAGAATTATTTGTCCACTTCCTCATGTTTCATCCATGTTCTCAGATTTAAAGGCCTGCACCCTACCAGCTGCATGTGAAGTAATTCTCTCCTTTTGGAAGACTCTTCCTCACTGCCTTGCAGTGAGAGAGCTGTAAATGGCTTACTTCCTCATTAGTTGAGGAATCAATGTCAGATACAGGCAAGATGCAGACTTTCATGCCTGGTTAGTGGAAAAGCATGAGTGTATCACACAGTGAAGCAACAAAAGAGCCAACAAACATGCCAAACCCATCATATAAAATAATCCAGTAACAGAAATTAACTTTAAACACAGGTAATCAGAATTAGATAAGACAGGAGCAGCCCTCCCTCTCAAGGAATTATACAACCTCTCAAGAACCTTTTATCTAACCTAAAGCACCTTCAGTTGCAGGCAGTTTCTATATTTACCTGCAACTGAAATCATAGATATATAGTAAGAACCTGAAGAAATTTCAAAAACATACATAAATTAAGTACAATTTAGAGTCCACCTGTTTTTACTGACAAAAGTACATGACTACAAGCGCACATATATCACAGGCATCCTGCAAGGAGCCCTTCAGAGGGCACACTTAGCCCTAGGGCTGCTTAAAATTATAAGGAGAAAGGCCTTTTAGTGTTTTATCCTGAAAACCAGCAGATTTGAGGATAGCATGAAACTATTGTATCATTGAGATGCCACCTGGAAAAAAAAAAAAGTTGGAAATCATGATATGATTCCAGTTTGCCCAAGGAATTCAGTTCCCTGAGAAGCTTTAAAAGAGAATGCTCTACCCAGCCCTAATAGCAGAAGCATGTTGAATCTGTCAGGCATCAGAAACCTGAAAAAAAAACAAAATTAAAAACTCTCCACTGTATATTAGAAGGAAGAAATCTTAACTCTGGTCTGCAGGACTGATGGAACTGGAATAAGTGCTGGCTCTAGGAAAGGCAATGTGGAAGGGACAGAAAACAATGGTGACATCTTAATGGCTATATTTACATTTTTGCCTTTGAGGAAATGCATGTTACCAAGCTTTCCAGAAGAATCTTGGAGTGAATTACACTCTCTTCAGTAGAGTTTGAAGGAATTCTTTGTTATTCTTTAATAATATGAAATAAGATTCTGCTAGAAAATAAGAATATAGGAAACCACAATATCAAGAAAGTATACTGGAAGGGCAAACAAGAAACCACTCCAGGCAAAACACCTTTCTTTCCTGCCCCAAAAGTGATATGAGAGGTTATAACATTTAAGTTGTGCAGGTACATTTATTTCTCAATCATATTACCATCATATTCAGGGCTGTGTTCATTACAATTTAAGCATTAACTTCAAACACCTGAGTTACAAATCCTGTAAGATACAGGAAAGGCACCAAAGCAACAAATGCTTTGGATCCAAGGAAGGCTATAGGCTTGATCTTTTAAGGTATTTTATTTTAGTAAGACAAAACCCAGCAACATGTTGCTGATATTCCTCTAGTACATCCTATTCTACCTCTGTGTAGAGATCCCTGATCTTATTTGAAAAGGTCTATTCCAAAGCCCAGTAAAGCCAATGGGGATCGCGATGATTCCATATGTCTTATGGTACAAATGTAAACTTTATCGCATTTTTTTCCCCTAAAAAACCCCCCAAACATTCATCAGTGTAATTTTAGGGAGACTATTAACACAAGGATGACTAAGGATGAATCCACCTCCTAAAACGGGTGGATTCCCAATAACTTAATGGAAATTTAATAGGAAATAGGCATTCCATTCCCAGAGGTCTCTGAAAATCCTGAACAAAAGGCTCAGCTAGCCAGTCTTCTCTCATTATATTTTTCATGTTTCTGTGTATTTCTATGTGTAGGCATAATGACAGAGTAAAGCTAAGAAATGCAATTTTATAACAAGTGAGCACTGCATTTTGTATTTCTTCATTCCAGATCCCCAGAACTCTCCCAGATGTGCATTTACGGTGAGCAAATTACTGAGGTCTGAAGCAACTGTAAATTAATTTAGCACTGGAAAATTAAAGAGAGCTATCACTGTGTAACAGCAGTAGGGGAAAGTTGTT